>NC_141685.1:1701304112-1701918138 GCF_964263255.1 Lissotriton vulgaris | reverse complement strand
TAAAAACTTCAGTACATACTCCTCCTGCCCCCACTTATCCCCTCCTGCTGGACCCAAAAATGCACAATAGGAACGAAACGCTCCTTCGTACGCCTTCCATGTCCTGGGGGCTAAGCTGGCTCCCACGAGGTCCTGTAATCTGGGGCACCGAGTGACCAGAGAGCTTCGGGAAATGGTGCCGCCACTAGATCCGCAGAAGGTAGATAACCCCTGAAGGCCTGCATGTGGGAACGAGAGAGTGCATCAGCCACCTGGTTCAGTACACCCAGCACATGCCTTGCCCTAAACTGAACGTTCAGTCTCATGCACAGTAGTACATTTTCCTTTAACAATCTCAGAATCAACTTGCAGCGCGCTGCCTGGTTATTTATGCATTCAACCACGGTCATGTTATCGGACCAAAATACCACAGAGCGATCACGGAACTTGTCCGGCCATGCCTTCAGGGCCACAAAAATGGGGAACAATTCAAGAAACCCAATGTTACCTGTTAGCCCACTGGTGTGCCACCACGCCGGCCATGTTTGCGCCGACCATCGATTACCAAAGATGGCGCCAAATCCCACGCTCCCTGCCGAGTCGGTCCACAAACCCAGCTCGTCCGAGGATGCTGGTGGTTTGCTCCATACCACTCGACCGTTGAAATCCGCCAGAAATGCCAACCATATGCGCATATCCTGGCGAACCTCTGCAGACAGTCTTGTGCGGTGGTGTCCTTCTTTGAGACCGACCATGGCTTGTGCAATAGAGCGGGAAAAGGGGCGGGCCATTGGCATCACTCTGAGGGCAAAGTTAAGCTGGCCCACCACTTTCTGCAACTGATGGAGAGTTACCTTCTCCTTGCTAATGCACAATTCTACCGAGGCCCTAAATTTCACAACTTTGTCCCTGGGCAAACGGAAGCATCCCTTCACTGAATCGAGCTCGATTCCAAGAAACTCGAGTGAAGTAGATGGCCCCACAGTTTTCCCTGGTGCCAATGGCACGCCGAATCGTTTCATGAGGTTGCAGAATTCCTGTAAAGCCTGTGCACATTCCGTGCCCCGGCTGGCCCCAAGAACAAAAAAATCATCTAGGTAGTGCATAACCTGCGTATAGCCCGTAGCTCTGGTGAACGCCCATTGCAGAAAACAGCTGAATTTCTCAAAATAAGCAGAAGAGATGGAGCAGCCCATTGGCATACATCTGTCCATGTAATAGCGTACTTGAAACACAAAACCTAACAGACGCTGATCTTGAGGATGTACCGGGAGCAACCGGAATGCTGACTCAATATCTGATTTAGCCATCAGCGCTCCGGGCCCCAGGCGATTCAACATGGCGACGGCCTCATCAAAGGATGCGTACCGCACCGAACAGACTCCAGGATCAATCGCATCGTTTACCGAAAGACCCCTAGGAGCCGACAAGTTATGAATTAACCGAAACTCACCTGGGTCCTTCTTGGGGACTACTCCCAACGGTGAACAAATGAAATTAGGAACAGGCGGGTGGCTATATGGGCCGGCGACCCGGCCCCAGGCAACTTCCTTCGCATTCTTGTTTTCTACCACCATCGGGTGCTGCTGAACGGACAGTTGATTTCTGCACAGTGAGTCCCCCCGAAAATCCCCCGCCGGGATGTGGAAGCCGTACGAAAAGCCGTCTCGTAACACCCCAGCGGAGACATGATCAGGGAATTTGTTTAGCCAGGGGATAATTGCCATGATATCTACGGGGGTAGGTAGTGGTACCCCTTGGCCGATATTAGACCTGTTTGGTACCTCCTCTACCCCCGGTATCCCCATTCTTGGCTCTGCACGAACTCTCCGGGTGTGAAGAATGTCCGCAACCTGCACACTCATGCCTGAACTTACATGTCCCATGTGGCCTCGTGCACTTGCCTCTGTTAAAATTCCAGCAAACCCCTTTTCTACCCCCATTCCCACCACTCCTGGGTTGGTGATCACCTGTGGGGTTTGCTCGAAAGGGCGCCGCCGATTGATGGCGGGAAGGCGCCAACCCATACTCGCCAAGCGCGGACGACTTCGTTGTGCCCGGCAAGAGCTGCTTCTGCCAAGAGACGGAGTCGAGACAGTCCCACGTCAGAGACGAATCGTGCTCCTTGGCCTTACGAAACTTACTATCATAACCCCTCCATAGATCGCCCTCATATGTTTCATAGAAATCCATTATACGTGTCTGATAACAGGCTAATTCACTCATAATCTCTGGCTTACGTTCACCCATAATAGCATTAAACATCCCAAAGGCCTTGGCCCAATTCGAGATCGTCTCATCCACCCTGAATCCCGCCATTTTTGCGCGCCACACACTCGGATGCAACAAATCCTTCTGAGCCTTAACATACTCAATCTCGTGATGATCAGTCAGGAGCAAAAACATATTGACATATTTATCAGCCCAAATCATCTCTTTCGTGGCCAGAGGAATATGCTGAACCACTTTCTCCCTCCTCGAGGGCAAAGACCCCCCATTTGCCATTGGCAATGGCTGCTTACCAGACTCCATAGCCGGTCCTGCTGATTTTCCACCGCCAGCCGCTGGTTCTTCCGAGGGAATCTGTGAGGGGACAAGAGGGACATTCGCCTTTGCAGCATCTCGCGATTGCCGCAACTCATTCATTAGCAACCTGGCCTCTTTGGCCGTGTCTCCGGGCGCCGCTGCACCCTCGGTATTCTTTCCAAGCCATGCGGCCAACTGGGCGGCCAACTCAGGAGGCATTTCCTCCTCGCTGGTGGGCGTAACTACTACCGGAATCGGCTGGCCCGCATCCGGGATCGGTACAGGTACCGGGGCCTCGACTGGACTAACCGGGCTTACCGGGGGTGACTCTGGAACTGGGACTCCCCCTCTGCCGCCCTATTCCTGGCCCTTTTACCTCTCCCTGCGGGGACTACTCCCGGCAATGCTGGTCCGATGACCTTCTTTGGTCTGCCCGTATTATTCATTGCCGCCATTTGCTTTTTCATGTCCGCCATGTCTTTCACCAGCATGCGGAGCATCTGCTCCGTCCCTGCCTTCTTTCCGACCTTCTTGCCAGGCATCGTTGTCAGAGACTCGACCCTCGCTGCTTAGCTGCTCGACGAGGTCCTGGATCCGGTGGTCCGCCGATGCTGGGAGGGAAGGCACCTGGAAGAGAAACACAAAAATTACAAGTTCTCAAAATTGCTCCTTGTTCCGTCTAGGGCTCGCGTGCAACGAGAGGGTGCAGCTTCCAAGCACAGGAACAAGAGGATGCTTCTCTGGATTGTTGCTCCTTTTATTCCTCTTCGGGAGGGCGTGTACCCTCCTCTGGTACGCCTACGGGGCGTGACCAACGGTGTAGGTGTCTAGGACAACCCCTTCTTGGGCGGGAAAAGGCGCGCCCCGGCTACGCCTCTTCGGGCAAACCAGCCGAGACACGCCCCCCGCCCAAAATGGTTTCCCGGGGGGATCCGGGCACCCTGCCATACGTTCGGGGGGAAGGAGTGGTCGCCCCTTTCCATTTGCAACTTATTTGTTGGTAGAGAATGGTTTTGATTTGAGTTCTGATCAAGGTATTTGTAAATATTGATATAACAAATTAAACGAGAACAAAATGTCTGCTAGAGCTCTACATAATAATCTTGAGTTGGGAACTATTCCTCCAGAACTGATAAATTTAAATTTGTATGAGTCTATTCTGATTCAATGTGTGCACCTATTTCAGGCTATTTTTCGTATGGAGCCTAAACAGGTAAATTGCCTCAAATGTCATCAAAAGGAGGAGACAGCCTTATCATGTAGCTAAATAGACTTCTTCAAAGAAAAACAACTTGCAAACAGCCCAACACAACACGAGATGGCAGGACTATAGAGACCATGAGAATCTGCAGCCTTACATGCCTTGAAGAAATGCTTACTGTGTAAGTGACATTTTCCATCTATAAGATGTAAGATCTGTCAGTAGTAAAGAAACATGTTCTCAGTGAAGTGAAATTAGTTATTCAGATTCATAGAAACTATTTTCACAACTTTTTTACGGTTCTATCAGTGTTTCTGGTCCTCACGTTCAATATTTTCAGCTACACTGCAACTATTTTTACAACTTCTTTACTGTAATATCGATGTATGTGGTGTACACAAAATATTTTGTGATACATTGAAACTGTTTTAAAAACTTCTTTACTGTAATATCAGTGTTTGAGGTGCTCACGTTAAACTATTTTTGATACATTGTAACTATTTCATAAATTTTATTTTATTTCAGCATTTGAGGTACTCACGTAAAATATTTTTTGATACATTGTAACTATTTAAAAAAGTTCTGTACTGTAATTTCAGTGTTTGAGGTGCTCACAGAAAATAATTGTGATACATTAAAAATATTTTTACAACTTCGTTACTGTAATATCGTCATATGTGGTGCTTATTTATTTTGTAAATGAAGGCACAAAGTTTGAAGTTGAGTGTAAATTTGTTTGAAAACATTAAATAAATAAATAAATACAAATAAATAAATACAGTGTCACTATGCATTGTGTCAAGTGTTTTATTTAAGATATACAGGAATATGCTCACTTTCATGATCAAGACACACAAAGCCAAACAACTCAAGCACAATTCAGAACTGTGCAAACCATGTAATTTAATGATTGGGTATTAGGAATGGCATACAGAGCTCACATATAAAGTGATTTCCGAGACTGCTTACTTTTTCTCTGGAAAAATTGGTAAGGTCTTTCCAAGATGATTTCAATATTTAAAAGAGGAAAGTAGGAAGCGAAGAACAGAGGTTAGAGACATCATCTCAGGATGCAAGAATAGATGAAAAGGGTGGTCCAAGGTCTGCATGTTCAATGGCCAGTGGAGGCGTTTTGAGGGCGGGTGCACTCGAGGTGTTGTTTAATGTGCAATATCTGATGGTGGTACCAACACACACAGAGTGGGCAAGGACTCATGAAATGATGGATTGTATGTGCCTGGACTATGATGAGAACACACTGGAGGAGGACCTAGTCAAGTGGGGAGATTTAAAAGATAAGGCATAGCAAAGGAGGTGGCAACAAGGGGCAGGAGGGTCCGTGAGTGGTGGAGGCAGGGTTTCTTAATCTGTGTCCTACCTACTGTGTTGCAAGCTTGAGACAGTGACGACCACAGCCCCTTAATTTGTCTCCCCCTTTACATTTTCAATTAGAGTGGAGGGGGGAAGTGGAAAGAAGTACATGTCTACAGATGTACTGGTATGTTCAGGACACTGGATCAAGCACTGAAGAACCAAGGTCAGATACACAGAAGGCACCACAAATAGGACAGCGGATCATGTACACAAACTGGTAAGTCAGCAAAAGAACAACAAGAAGAAGAACACTGGAACAAATGGATGCTACACTGTGGAACTGATTGGCATGAAAGATAAAAGAATACTGTAAAAAAGCCAGGTTCAAATACAGAAAAGAGAAAAAAGATATAATACATGATGACAAAGACACTGGGGTAACACTCTGCTGTCTAACACTGAAAAGATTGGGCAGAAATTATGTGTTAGAATGTTTAAGGAGCTCCAAAGGGGGTACACAAAACTAAATAAAAAAAAATAGGCATGTATAAGCTCCTTTCTCATTTAGGGGGTACACAAAACTACAGGGAGCAGAAATACTGCTCCCCATCAGCGTCACCCTAACCCTAGTCCGCGAACACTGTCAACCTAGAATTGGCCTGTATAAGCTCTCTCTTCCAAATAGGAAAACTCCCACCCTGTCATTGCAAACAGCAGTGTCTTGGGGGTGTGCACCCCGAGACACTACAGGAGCCGGCCCTGGGTGTGGCGGTCCCCACGGCCATCTTGGACTCCAGGAGAAAGGCCATGTGGCCCCCCTCCAACACTTTCAAGTAGCCCAGGGGTGGCCGTCCCCGGGGCTGGGTGGGCCTCAGAGCCCCCACTCAATTAATATTTTAAAGCCCCGGGGGGTGGCGATCCCCAGGGCTGAAGGGGCCTCAGAGTCCCCCCTCAATTAATGTTTTAAAGCCTCGAGGGGTGGTGGTCCCCGGGGTTGGGGGCCTAGGAGCTCCCGCACATATATTTTAAAAAAAGCCCCGGGAGGTGGCAATCTCTCTGGGACCCCGTTTATAATAAACTACATTGCCCCCGGGACTTGGCCCCCCCGGGGACTTCATCAGTGATGTCATTTGAGATGTCATCTGTGATGTCATCAGTGATGTCACTGACCATGTCATGAATGATGTAATATGTCACATCATCACCAGTGGATTGCGGGCGCGAGAGTTACAGTTAGTACAAC
Organism: Lissotriton vulgaris; assembly: GCF_964263255.1. Lineage (NCBI taxonomy): Eukaryota > Metazoa > Chordata > Amphibia > Caudata > Salamandridae > Lissotriton > Lissotriton vulgaris. Next base: position 1,701,911,875 of record NC_141685.1, on the reverse strand, counting down.
TAATTATAACGGAGGAATTTCAAAGGTTTTGTATGAGTGAAATGTCCAGCTAACTATAACACCCCTAAAACCTATGTTTTTTTGTGAATTTCTAGGGTTTTTTAAATGCTAATTCCTAACTGTAACCTGCCTGAAACCTATGGATTTTTCAGTGAATTTCGAAGGTTTTTTACATGCTAATTCCTAACTATAACCTGCCTGAAACCTATGTTTTTTCTGTGAATTTCGAAGGTTTTTTAAATGACAATTCCTACTTATAATGTTGACTATTTCCCCATATTTTCAACACGTAACCAAATCTGCAATGCTACCTAAAAAATCAGGCAATAGTTCCACTTATCACTAACAAATTCACATCAACATTTAAGTACTGTAACAACCTTGAATATGTACTGCGTGAATTACATTCAACTCATACCCATGTTTAAAGAGAAGTATGTGATAGAGTTTCTAATTAATACACTTTCCACACATAACAAAATCACATTACCCAGTGCCACGATCAGCACAACCATCCCAACGGACCCCTCCCCCCTACTACAGCGCAAAACAGGAAAACCGACCTTTCCAAAATATTATATCTCCTCAACAGTACACTTGCTCAATCTACAGAGATGTGGCAACCAAGTATGTATAAGGGAAAGAACTCGAACATCAACAGTAATGTACACAACGCTAAGACTACTTATGAAATACTATACACAATTCACTATAAAAACCAAAAACTTTTCAGTGTGTACATATACCATTGATACGAGTAGTGCACTGAATAGTGGACCCAACCATATTATCTCAGACACTGGGGAATATTGGGGAATATTGAGCTCATACAGCTGTGTTCACTCCCCCTTTGAAACAGAAGCGGAGTGGGCTAGTCCAACGTAAACAGCGTCAACGTACGACTCTAAATAATTAGGCCATGCCTTGGGCATGGTTCACTTCTGCAAAGACAAGAGACTCCGCCACAGCGAAGGTCCTCACCATGACACATGGCTGCTGCCTTGAGCATGTGCCTCCTCGATACAGGCCCATTCCGAACTCAACGTCACAGCACCGCAGACTTATGTTTGTATCGACTTCTGCCTTCGATCTCCATTGCGCACAGCAGGGTTAACATCTTAAATTCAGATTTGCATCTGTACTACGGACAGCGTTGAAACCCGCCTTGCTTTATTTAAGGTAGAGACAATTGGAATCTATGTCTTCCGATTTTGTAAAAGGATGTGAAAAACAACATTCATCTATAATTGTGCTGACTACAGCCTTCAATCTACACTGCGGACAGCAGGGTTCATAACTTGAATTAAGCTTTGCATCAATACTAAGGACAGCATTGAATCCAGCCTTGTTTTATTTAAGGCAGAGACAATCGCACTGTGTCCCCAGATTCTGTTAACTGTGACAAAATAGCATTCATCGGTGTTGGTTTTGACTACTGACTTCAATCTACTCTGCATACAACAGGGTCCACAACTTGAATTCAGCTTTCCATCTACACTACGAACAGCATTCAAATTATCCTTGATTTATGTAAGGCAAAGACTATGTTGTTAGAGGATGCAACAAAAAACATTCCTCAATGACTGAAGTGAGTTCTGTTTTCAAATGTACATTGCGATCAAAAGAGTTTACCACTTGATACCAGTGGCGCATAAGCACTGCAGACAACATAAAATTCAGTCTCGACTTATTCAAGGAAGAAAAATAATACTGTGTTGTAGATTTTGTATGTGAGAAAAAAAACATTCCTCGATGTCGTGTCAACTACAGCCTTCGATGTGCTCTCGGGACAGCAGGGATCACAACTTGAAGTCACCTTTGCATGTATACTACGGACAGAAAGGAATTCAACCTTGATTAAATTAATGCAGAGACAATTGTACTGTATGTGTTCAGATTTTTTCAGATAGAATGACGATTGTACATGACGCATTCCAATAGACAAGAGACATTATACCACGGCGACCCCCCCGAACCACGAATGAGTGATGTCACTGACCATGTCATGAGTGATTTAATATGTGACGTCATCAGCAGTGCATTGCAGGCGCGTAAGTTATAGTGAGTCCAACTAACTATAACGTGGGAATTTCAATGGTTTTATGTCAGTATAATTTCCAGGTAACTATAACTGGTGTGAAACCTATGGTTTTTTCAGTGAATTTAATAGGTTTTTTAAATGCTAATTCCTAACTATAACTGGTGTGAAACCTATGTTTTTTTCAGTGAATATATATATATATATTTACGCTCCACTGCCAAAAAGACTTGACACACCAGCACTCGCAGTAAGTTAAACCTTGTCAGGTTTATTGCACAAGAAAACAATCAAACAGACGTGTTTCAGCACTTGCCTTCGTCAGTGTCAGCTGGCGACGGCGAGGCGGAAATTAAATACGGCAAATACAATGAAATAAAAAACGGACCGCAGTCCAAATCATAAGCGCCATCTTGTAATGGCAAAACCAAATCAAAATTAAATCAATTCAAGTATATCAGTTGGGGGTTATTGTTGGAGAACAATTCATGTGCTGTCTAGTTATACATTACACAAGATAAATAATTACATAATTACATCCTCGTTTTCAGCCCAAGATGGGCAATCGTTATAAAACAATTAATTCCGTGTCATATGGATTACTAATAAACCACAATCCAACATTCTCTGATATACCCTGAATTATTGTATTCTATGGTGGTGTGTCTCGGGGTGAATCTCATTGTGTTGTAATATACTACAACCATAGATATATATATATATATATATATATATATATATTCACTGAAAAAACCATAGGTTTCACACCAGTTATAGTTAGCTGGAAATTTTACTGATATAAAACCATTGAAATTCCCACGTTATAGTTAGATGGACTCACTATAACTTGCGCGTGCAATGCACTGCTGATGACATCACATATTACATCACTCATGACATGGTCAGTGACATCACTCATGACATCACTGATGACACCATCCAGTGAATGTGTGTCTTTCTGAAAAATAAATATATTTTATATATGTATATGTAAAAGTTGATGGAAGAATAAATGTTTAAATAAGTGTCTAAATGGATGGTTTTTAAAAATTGATTGGTTAACTGGCTTAATAAGACATCATCAGCAGTGCATTGCACGCGCAAGTTATAGTGAGTCCATCTAACTATAATGTGGGAATTTCAATGGTTTTATATCAGTAAAATTTCCAGCTAACTATAACTGGTGTGAAACCTATGGTTTTTTCAGTGAATTTAATAGGTTTTTTAAATGCTAATTCCTAACTATAACTGGTGTGAAACCTATGGTTTTTTCAGTGAATTTCATAGGTTTTTTAAATGCTAATTCCTTTGTATATCGAGTTTCTAACCTTTTTTTTTTTTTTACAATTTGCTGTTTTTTTTAAAGTATTCATGTTTTTTTTTTATAATTTTTTTCTTTTGCGCTCTGGGTGCGCGCTCCGGGAAGCTTTCAGCTAAGCTCTCCGGTAAGCTTTTCCGTGAGCTCATCTGAAAGCGCACCCAGAGCGCAACTGTCGTTCGTGAAAAAAAATATGAATGAAAAGTTAATAATAATGCAAAACATTTCGTACCATACAAATAAAATTAGTTTTTTTTAATAAGGAAAATGATTATGCATTTCTATAAAAGATTGATGACGTCACTTCGGCGCGCAACGTAAGTGCCCTCGGAAGCGCCTACGTTCGCGGCGCATAAACGCACGCAAAAGCGCCTACGATCGCGCCACGTTTGCGCCCCGGAAGCGCCTACGATCGCGCTGCGTAAACGCACCGGAAGTGCTCCGGAGCGCGCAGCGTAAACGCGTCGGGTCATGTGACCCTAAAATAACACTTTTCATTGGTTGCTAACAGTTTTTTTTTACAATGAATGAAATCCCCACCCATTTCCTTCACTTCTTCTTTCACTTTTGTGACTGAAAGACCTGCCTTTTTTGCTGTTCCATATTCCTTGATTAATCATGGCTGCCAGACCATCCAGCAGTGAAGATGACTCCAATGATTTCATTGATGAAGAGCCTCCTCAGCCGAAGGTCAAAGAACATTTCATCTGGAAATTTTTTAAGTTTCCAGCAGATCAGAAGAAGGTGAATGCACCAAAAGTAGAGTGCAGGATCTGCAAACAGGTCCTGTCACGGGGTAACCCCCCAAAAAAATACTCTTTTGGCAACTTCACCATGATTCGCCATGTGGAGAGGAGGCACCCCCAGAATTTTGCCCGGGAAAGTGTCAGGGCTCTGGCACAAGAGGTTCCCAGAGATGGGGCCTCTACATCAACAGGAGGAGCAACTTCTTCTGGGAGAGAACAATCGCAGGAGCAGGTAGCAAACATACAACCTGCATTTAACCATGAGGTCGTCAAATGCAGATACTGCAATCAACTCCTCACCTATGGGGAGCAAAGTGTCCTGCTCATGGTTCGAGCATTGGAGAACCATCGCTGCCCTTCCCACCCCTAATTTTTTTCTTTTCTTTTTGCTCCTGTTGAGCAGTTTCCATTCCCTGTTTTTGTTCCTGTTCAGTTAAAAGAAGAAAACCAAAAGTTCTTTTCAGAACTACCTCCAATTCTCATCAAAGAGCTATATTCTTAAAAAAATGAAGAGTAAGTGAAATATAGTGCATTGATAATTGAAAGGAGAATGAGTAAGAAAGAACAGAAAGGTATGAGAGGTGAAAGGAAGTGAAGTAGGAGGAATGAAAGAAGGTGAGTGTTAGAAAAGAAAGTTATGACACAGTGAATAAACTGGAGGCCTCATTTCTGAAAAGTGACGCATCGCTACGTGAAAACAGCGATGCGTCACTTTTCTGGACGCACTCCTTATGACATTCCAGATATGTCATATTTAATATATGACTAATCAATTCGCAAGGAGTTACAGATATGTCAGTATTTCTGACGTATCTGTAAACACAAAAGTAACGCATTGCAGGAGTGCGTCACAAAAGTGACGCAACTCCAGTAATGTGTCCTTTCACATGGAAAAAGCACCATGTGAAAGGTTTGCTGTGAAGCAGGCGCAAGATTTTGGCGCAACAGCATCCTAAAAGTGACGCACTGCGTCATTATTACCAAGCTTTTTGCAAGGAACACCCCCTCTGCATGCATTATACCTGACACTATTTTTTAAAAAGTGACGCATCTAGGTACATGGGTCACTTTTTAAAACTCTGCGCCACATTGTATCTGCATCAGGTATAATGTATGCAGAGGGGGCAATCCCTCGCAAAAAGCTTGGTAATAACGACGTACTGAAATCTATGAGATTTCTCTGCGTCACTTTTAGGATGCTGTTGCGTCAAAATCTTGCGCCTGCCTCGCGTCACTTTCATGTTTACAGATATGTGAGAAATACTGACGTATCTGTAACTCCTTGCAACATGATTCATCATACATTAAATATGACACATCTGGAATGTCATAAGGACTGTGGACAGAAAAGTGACGCATCACACCAGCAGTGTAATAAAATGTGCCTCGTTGCACTATATTTAAAGGATGCAACAGCATCCTAAAAGTGACGCAGTGAAATCTCAAACATTTCACTGCGTCGCTATTACAAAGCTTTTTGTGGGGGAACACCCTCTCTGCATGCATTATACCTCACGCAGATATAATGTGGCGCTTGATTTTAAAAAGTGACCCATCTACCTAGATACGTCACTTTTTAAATATAACGCAACGAGGCACATTTTTTTACACCACTGGTGCGATGCGTCACTTTTCTGTGCGCACTCCTTATGACATTCCAAGTAACGCATTGCTGGAGTGCGTCACAAAAGTGACGCAACTCCAGTAATGCGTCCTTTCAAATGGGGAAAGCAGCATGTGAAAGGTCTTGCCTCAGTCTAACACCTGCTGTAAAGCAGGCACAAGATTTTGACGCAACAGCATCCTAAAAGTGACGCAGTGAAATCTCAAAGATTTCACTGCGTCGCTATTACAAAGCTTTTTGCGGGAGAACACCCCCTCTGCATGCATTATACCTGACGCTATTTTTAAAAAGTGACGCATCTAGGTACATGGGTCACTTTTTAAAACTCTGCGCCACATTATATCTGCGTCAGGTATAATGTATGCAAAGGGGGCATTCCCCCGCAAAAAGCTTGGTAATAACGACGTACTGAAATCTATAAGATTTCTCTGCGTCACTTTTAGGATGCTGTTGCGTCAAAATCTTGCACCTGCCTCGCATCACTTTTATGTTTACAGATATGTCAGAAATACTGACGTATCTGTAACTCCTTGCAACATGATTCGTCATACATTAAATATGACACATCTGGAATGTCATAAGGAGTGCGCACAGAAAAGTGACGCATAACACCAGCAGTGTAATAAAATGTGCCTCGTTGCACTATATTTAAAAAGTGACGCATCTAGATAGATGCGTCACTTTTTAAATATTGCATAACAATGCGCATTTTTTTACACCGCTGGTGCGTCACAAAAATTGACGCACAGGAGGCGCAAAACTAACAGCGCAAGGCCTTCATAAATATGGTCCTGGATTTTCCCCGTGCTTCGCCGGTGCGCGTACCATGCGCTTCCCCCGCGCAAAACGAAAAAAAAAATGTAATGCCCTGCAGGACCCTATTTTAGTCCCTACATCAAACCTAGGGGGTCAGAGGGGGTCTACTCTTCCCCCTTATGGTCATTTGCCCCTTTTTTTTTCAAACCCCTTGTGTCTCGATTTTACCGAGACACAAGATGGCGGCCGCTCCAGACTGTTTAGAATGTTTACAGACACCCAAGAGCCAATCAGCTTTCTGCGCGCAAGTCGCGTGTTGCGCCAGGAGCGCACTCAAGTGCGCGCACCGGAGAGCGCCTATAGATATATATATTTTTTTTAACCTAAATTACTCAAAATCCACTGGAGCACATATCTTGAGACATAGCAAAGGCACATCGGGCTACCAGTCCCTACAATTTTGCCAAGTTTGGTGTAAATCCATTCAGCCGTTCGGGCTAAAAGTGAAATTGACCGCCCTATGGAAATTAACATGGGGAAAATGCGTTTTGGGACCCCCCTTTTATCTCGGCCCCCGCTTGACGTATTCCCCCCAAACTTTCAGGGAAGGACCGGAGCTCGACGAGGCCATTTTCAGGAAATTTTCAGGCAGATTCGTCAACCGGTGCCAAAGTTATTCCAAATAGAATTTTGAGATTTAACATTGAAAAAAATCCTAACTATAACTACCTACTGGCGACCGCCAGTAGGTAATATATATATGTATATATATGCCCATGTGATATCTTCGTTATAGCTTCACTCTTGCATATATGCACTGCACCATCAACACTGGGCACCCATTGTCTCTTTGAAACACTTGTCACTTTACAACTATGCCTCACCTTGACAGCCTTTGAAAAATTTATTTTCAATATGTTTTGTAAAAAACTAAAACATATCAAATAATAATAATGTTTGCAAACAGATTTGGAGTTTTTTGTTGTACTGTTGTGTTCCATTATATTCACCTTGTTGCGTGCTGTGATTTGGCCCACTTTTGCTCTTTGGCATATTGATTAAGCAGTGAGTCATATAAAATATTGGTAACAAGGTTCATTGTCATTTGCAAAGTAATTGTTTTCTTCCAGACAGAACCACTGAAGCTTTACCTATATACTTAACCAGGTTATGAGGTGCACTGGGTTCCCCAATTGTATTTATACAACCCAAGGTATATGAGCAGGAAATATTTTTTGATAAGAGAAACGATTTGGCTGACAAAGAATGGGGGTTATGGTTGCCCCACAGGGCTTTGGGGAGAGTGGAGCAGTTCAGCGACTGCCATTGTGTGTATTGGGCTATGATACAGCCGAAATAGCCCAGGCTTATTTTGGTCAGGTAACAGGGTTACCCAGGTCACTTGTACTTAAATTGGTGGCAGGGAGATTTTTGATGTTTTTCAGGGAAGATTCATGGTGTTTTTCTGGTATTTAGATAGTTTGATGCACATTTGCGTAGTTATGAGTTATACCACTTCTTGCGATAATGGGTGCAACAAGAAAAGGTCACGCAGCGGGAAAGGGGTAGTGCCCAGGCCACTCTGTGTCTCAGAGAGCGGCCCTTTGTGGGGCTGAGAAGAAAGGAGAGTTGTCAGTGGGGACGGGGCTTGCGGTTGCGCACAAGTGCACCCTTCTGCCGTTTGAGTTTTTTGGGCCGCATGTGCAGTGGCAAGTGAAGAGGTCTTGGGCGTCGGAGCGGCAGTGAGTGCTGTGACACCAGGCACCCAGAAAATGTCAACAGTGGCCCATTTGTACATCCTGTAGGATTATGAGGATGCTGCAAAGCTGCCCAAATTGAGGTGGGTGGCGCCTGCGAGGGAACGGGCCAGCAGTGAGTGCAGCTCACGGGCTGGCCTGAGCATCTTTACTGTTGCGGTTTCAAAAAAGAGGTGAAGTCAGAAGTGGGGGTGAAGTGAAAAAGTTTTTGGTGCCTCAGGGGGAGTGTGCAAAGGCACAGCAAGAGAAACAGTGGAATATGGCGAGCCCCTGGGGTGGTAGGGCCCTTATGGGTGTGCTATGAGTAGAGTATGGGAGGTCTCACCAGGGGTGGGACACAGGATTGTCCATTTAACAAGTGGGAGCAGTTTCAGGGGCCCTATGAGGTATTTGGGGGGAGGAAGGCATCACATGGGTCCCCATCTGGGAAGTCCCCCAGGACAGGCAGGGGAAGCAGAGGGATTGGAGACAGGGCAGGCCGGGGGCCCGCATTCGCTTTAGGGGCAGCCATGTTGGTAGGGAGGAGGAGGATGGGGTAGGTTGGGACTAAGTGGGGGGTGTACAGAGGCGTAGTTGCAAAGCAGGCTTTGGATTACTCTGGGGTGAGTTGACTGCCTGGGGTGGGGTGTCTCTGTTGGCTGTCAGAAGAGCCTGGATAGCTTCCAGGAGCTAATGGGCTTTTGTACCTGAGAGCACCAAAGAAAACGGTGGGCTTGAGTACAGTCTCATTTGTTTTGGGAAAAGAAATTCAAGTACACAGAAAGGAGGGGAGATGGCAGTTGTACAACACAGAGAAGATGTATGCATTTTTGGTTTTGCATGCTGGCAAGAGATAAGGTGAAGGTTAAGCAGATTCAGGTATTGCTACAAGGGTTTTTTTTTTTTATCCTCATATTGCGATTTTATGTTTTTTGGAAATACCAGGGTTCAGCCTTGACTACTCGATGGGTATTATACCCATCAACAGAAGTTACCATCGCTTAATCATAGGATCATCATTCCGTCTCGACCACTAGTTAGGGTTAAAATGATTTTCCCATATTTCCCAGAAGTTGTTTCTGTTAGTATGCATTCCCCTCCTATCTAGTTTGTTTATTTTCAAGACTGAATTCATCCATTCCCCAACCGTAGGGGGTACTGGGCCAACCCACTTAATATATATCTCCCTTCTTGCGAGGAGAATCAAAACAAAAACCAAGTTTTCTTGCCCTTTTGTTAGCTTACCCGCTCCTGTAACAACTGTGGGATAGCTATTGGCAGTGATGCCTCTGTGATATCCCCTAAGCCCAAATCCCTATTTTTAACAAACCTAAGGGCGGGCCTTCTTAACTGTAGATCCTTAGCCAAACACGCAGATGATGTCTGGCTTTTACTTGAAGAGCAGGAATGGGATATATTGTTTCTAACTGAAACTTGGATCAAGGAGGACAATTCGACCTCCATTGCACTTGCAGTCCCTTCGGGATTTAAAATATGCCTCGCTAACCGCCCTGGGACAAAAAGAGGCGGCGGTGTAGCCATTATTTTTAAAGAGCATTTAGTTTTGACATCCTCTGCCCCTACTGCCATTCAAGGTATTGATGGCCTCCACTTTTGCTTCCAAGTGAGCCCTCAGCTGTCACTAGCAGGACTAGTGTTATATCGCCCACCGGTTGGTACAGACCCCTACCTTACGACTTTACTGGACACCATTGTCCAGAGTTCGCTTCTCCACCCCCTTTTTATTGTGGTAGGCGACTTCAATATCCACATGGACAAACCTGACTGTGCCATGGCAGAGCTGCTAAGATCCACGTTAAATATGGCCAGTCTCAGACTGATCAATGAGGGCCCTACTCATACAGGGGGCCACACTATTGATCTCATTTTTTCAAACATTGAGAATGTGCAGTCTGAGACACCTCTTCCTCTGACATGGTCAGATCATGCACTTGTTCCATTCACACTGAATATTGCGACTGATACCCCTGTCTCGAGTAAACGGTACTTCTTGAAGAGGCAGTGGAAAAAACTGACCCCTGATACTATGCGCCCTGTCCTTGCGCAAACCATCCCGTCCCTGACAAATAATTCCAATACGGATGCTATACTTCTTAATGAATGGATCAGAAAGATGGTTTCCTCTATTGCTCCAGCCTCCCGGGCCCTATCTAAAAGAGACTCTCCCTCAGCCCCCTGGTTCACGCAGGAACTTAGGAATGAGAAAGCAGTCTGTAAAAAACTGGAGAGACTCTGGAGAGTAAACTACGGTCCAGAAGAAAAAGCCAGGTATAAGGAAGCCTCTAAACAATTCCGGAAAGCTATTAGGAAAAGCAAAAAGCGCTTCTATGCGGACTTAATCTTTCAGGCAGAACAGTCCAGCAAACAAGTTTTTAAAGTGGTACAGTCGTTTTTTAAGCCAAAATGTATTGAAAGAGAGGTTGTACCCACTGCTACGCTATGTGAGCAAATTTCTGAGTATTTTGAACAGAAAATTAAAAAGGTGTACGACTCTTTTGGTCCAATAACAAAAACAGTGAAGCAGGACATAGCGAATAAAGGCGAGCTAGAAGAGACTTTTACCCAGTTCATGCACATTCCACTGAATGAGGTAAGGCAAGAACTTAGCCGATGCAAATCCGGTTCCCCGGACGACCCCTGCCCAGCTAAACTTTGGAGTGCCATTGCAGACTCGGTAGCCCCGATACTTCAATGTATTTGGAATTCTTCAATTGCTTCGGGCATTTTCCCTGACGTCTGGAAGCATGCCACTCTCCTACCCCTAAAGAAGAAACCCAATGGGGACCCTGACGACCTGACGAATCTCCGCCCAATATCCCTATTAGCTGCCCCGGGAAAAATGCTGGAAAAAATTATACAGCGACAATTGAGTAAATTTGTGGAAACCAACAACATCCTACATGAAACTCAATCGGGTTTCCGACCCGGTTTCAGTACGGAAACAGCGCTCATAGAGGTAGCCGAGTCAGTGAGGTGGTCGATGGATGCAGGAGACTCTGCAATGCTGGTACTCCTGGATCTATCGGCCGCCTTCGACACGGTGGACCACGCCAGCCTACTCAGTCGGCTCGCAGAGATAGGCATTCAGGACAGAGCACTAGGGTGGATAAACTCCTACCTATCGCTTAGAACGCAGAAGGTAACACTTGGGACGTTCTCTTCCACGCCCAAAATTCTTGGCTGTGGAGTCCCGCAGGGATCGGCCCTCAGCCCCCTTCTGTTCAACATCTACCTGGCTCCTCTTTTTACGTTAATTGCCAACTGGGGTGTCAAGGCAATTTCCTATGCCGATGACACCCAGTTGGTATTTCCGTACTCGGAGATGACACATGATTCTTTCTCAAATTTCAAAGGTTGTCTCCAGGATATAGCACACTGGATGAACACTAATAAATTAAAGTTGAATGCCAATAAAACCGAAGTCATCTTCTTCAGCAAGGGTCCCCTCCCCGCCCATGAGCTCTGGTGGCCCACGGAGATGGGCCCGCCCCCCTCACCAAGTCACTCGGCAAAAAATCTTGGAGTGAGATGGGATGATAACATGTCCTTTTCATCCCATGTCCAACAAGTGGCCGGATGCTGTCTCAGCAAGCTGAGAAACCTCCGAAAAATCCTAAGGCTCCTACCGGAGAGTTGTAGAAAAACGGTTGTTCACGCGACTGTCACCTCACGGCTGGATTATGCCAATGGTTTATACCTGGGCCTACCAAAATACCTGACTCATAGGCTTCAGGTAGTTCAAAATGCGGCTGCGAGACTGTTACTGCGAATCCCTTTCAAGCAGTCAGTCTCTCCGCATCTTCGAACCCTGCATTGGCTACCAGTAGCCAACAGGATAAAATTCAAAGCTCTGACACTTGCGTTCAGATCTCTGTATGGCTCCTGCCCACAATACCTGAAAAACCGCCTTCCTAGATACTTTCAAAGCCGTGCACTACGATCCAATGACCGTGTCCTACTGGTCATCCCGCGGGCAAAGAAGGCCCGGCTAGGCGGTCGGACCTTTTCAGCCAACGTCGCCGCTTTGTGGAACTCCTTGCCACAAGTTATTCAACAGGCCCCCTCCGAACCCTGCTTTAGGAAATTACTAAAGACCTGGCTCTTCTCCCAGCCACGATAGCTCCCATATTTTGTATGCCTAAGGTTATCAGTGATCTACTAGCGCCGGGACACCTCCTCGCGAGGTAGCTGTTCGCGCTGTATAAAATCCAGTATTATTATTATTATTATTATATTGCTGTCAATCCCAAAAAGTACAAGAGTGGTACTTACAGTTAGTTGCTGTTTTAGGATCGAACTTAAGGTCTTACCCACTTCAGACCAGAACTCGTCAAGAGATGGGCACTCTTTAAAGATGTGAATGTCATCTGCCTTCTCCTCACCGCATTTCAAACATTTCTTGATTTGGGCGCCTTTAAATTTGGACAGTTTTTTAGGGGTCCAATAGGCCCTATGGATCGTGAAGATATGATTTCTTTTTAAAGCTGCTGATTTTAGTGTAACCCAGCATTTCTCGATTGACTTTAGCCACACTGCCTCAAGGTCTGGAATTTGTAGGTTCTTCCCCCAGGTTAGTTCTGCAATCTGAGCATCTTCATCTCCTGATGTTATTAGGGCCCAATACCATCTGGCTATCTTTTTCTTTATGGGTAGAAATTTCTGCATTTCTTTCTGCAGCTCTTCAGTATCCTTTTCCTGATATGTGAGGGTTTTTGCCCAACTAAAAAGCTGATAATATTTAAATTTGGAGATGGTAAAGTTAGTGATGGTGTGGAGATCCTCCCATGAGATCAATGATGATCCATTTAGTATTTGGCCCCAGTACTCGATGTTAGCTGTTTTCAAAGGGTTTGCCAAGCTATCTTTTAAGCAGTCTGGGGTGCCTGGGGAGTCTCATATAGGAGCCAGGGGGCTGTAGTATGAAATATTTAGAGTCCCTCTGATCTGGACCCATAATCTGGCCGCATCCTTCAGGACCTTCAATTTTATTTTTTTAAAGAATTTTGGGTGGCCAAATTTATATAAGAAATGGTCAGCTTTCATGATCATTGCTTGAAGATATTCAGGGTAATAATGGTGAACTCTCAACAGTGGTCTCATGTTTTTAAAGAAAAAGGCTCTATAATATTCCCACAGGTCAGGGCTAGCTATCCCTCCGTGTTCTTTTCTTCTCCTGATTTTTTTCCATGATATTCTAGTTCCCTTAGAGGCCCAGATAAAGCTCGCAATTTCTCCCTGTAATTTTTTCAGTGAGTTCTTTTTAAATTCTAAGGGAATTGTGTTGAACAGGTAGGGATATTTGGGTAAAATAGCCATTTTTATGATGTTTGATCTGCCTATGAAGCTTAAAGGGAGGCTAGTCCAAATCTTTAAAAGTTTTCTTGTTTCGCCTGCCACTCTTTTTAAGTTTATCTGCGGTATTTTCTCCAGGTCGTGAACTAGTGTGATTCCTAAATATTTAATTTCCTTCTTGATACTTGGATTGGAAAGATTTGTATTCCATGTCATAATCTCAGTTTTGGAGTGATTAACCAGATAACCTGAGACTTTCCCAAAGTTCTCAAGGGTGGTTTTGATTTCAGGTATGGAGGACTGATAGTCATTGGTGAAGAACATTAAATCGTCGGCATACAGGGCCACTTTTTTGGACCACTCCTGATGTTTGAATGGAAGTATTTTTTCATTTCCCCTTAACAATTTTGCCAAAGGCTCAATGTACAAGTTAAAAAGTAAAGGCGAAAGTGGGCAACCTTGCCTAGTGCCTCTTTCAATTCGTATGTTATCGGTTAAACCCCCATTCACCAAAATTTTTGATCTTGGGGTTCTATAGATCTCTTTTACTATATGCAAAAAGGATTCCCCCAGATTATTTCTTCTCATTACCTCATTTAAAAAAAAAACAGTTCACCCGGTCGAAAGCCTTTGCGGCATCAAAGGTGAGTATTGTAAGAGGAGTTTTTTCGGAAGTAGCAACGTCTATTGCCCCAAATAGCTCATGAGTCAGGTCTTGAAGTTGTCTTCCTTTGATAAACCCTTTCTGGTCAGTATGAACCAACTGGGTCATCACTTTCCCCAGACTTTTTGCCATGATTTTTGTGCAGATCTTATAATTACAGTTAAGCAATGAAATTGGTCGGTATGATTCACATAGTGATGGCTTTTTTCCGGGTTTTAGGATTATAGTTATGATGGCATCATTCCAAGAGTCTGGGATCTTTTCGTGTTGTTTATATACCAGATTGAGTAAGTCTGTGATTTGTGGCGATAGCGTTTCTCTAAGCGCCATATATAGTTCGTTTGGAAGAGCATCCGGGCCCGCAGCCTTCCCTTTTTTCAATCCCTTTATTGTTTCTTCTACTTCCTCTCTAGAGAATTCTTCATTTAGGACTTTTTTCTCTTCCTCTGTTAGGGCTAGGGTGGGTAGAGTGTTCAGATAGCCTTCTATTTGTTCTTCCGATGGGTTTACATCTTCCGAGTATAACTCAGCAAAGAATTTTGTAAATTCCTGCCTGATTACCGTTTCTTCGGATGATGGAGATGGCTGGCTGTCTTGTTGTATACTTACTACCTTATTCCTGGCTAGATCTGACTTTAGTTTCCAGGCCAAAGGTTTCCCACAACCTTCCCCATACTCGTGGTTTGCTAATTTGCTCGCTTCCCACTTCATCCTTACTCTATCTTCTAGAATGTCAGCAAGGCATTCTTTTTGTCTTTGTCTTTCCTTCTCCATCTCCTCTCTTTTGTCTGTTCTATGTTCAACCAGTATTTGTGCATCCAGCAGTTTTATAGAATTTTCCAAATCCCTTATCTTATGTGTTATTGTTTTTAGTCTAAATGCTCCTTGGCTTAATAATTTCCCTCTAATGACTGCCTTGTAAGTATCCCATGTAGTCTGTCTTGTTGTGCCTACCCTATTATTTTCAAAAAAGAGTTCTGTTTCTGACCTGAGCTCCTGCATGCAATGTTGGTCGAGCAATATAGCCCGTTCGATTGTCATTCTATTTTGTGTTTTAATTTCCGTCCTTTGCACCGTAAGCTGGACTGCAGAATGATCTGATAGGTGAGCAGGAAGATGTTCTAGTTTTATTACATCTTCTGTAAGGCTTCTATCAATTAAAAAATAGTCAATTCTTGACCTATGTCCGAGTTTCTTATTGTATAGGGTAAAAGGTTGTCTTTTATCCCCTTTTATTTTCCAAATATCCAATAAGTTTAGGTCTCTCTTGTAAATTCCAAGCCACTCTCTCATTTTTGGGAGATTTTTATGTCTTCCCGGGGGTGATCTATCTACTTTAGGGTCCATAATTATATTGAAGTCACCTTCTAATATTATTGGAGAGGTAGCTGACAACAAATGGGCATATAACTTTTGTAATGGCCCTGAGTCGTCTGTGTTTGGGCCATAATACCCTGCTATTGTATAGAAATTATTTCCAGTTCTTACCCTAGCAATTGCCCATCTACCTTTACTATCTACTTCAGAAGATTCAAGCTTGATTTTGAGGGTTTTCTTGAAAATAATAGCTATCCCTTTTATGTTGCATTCCTGATTCGTGCATACATACAGGTCTACCCACCCTAGATTTTTCATTATCCGGCTCCATTCTTCTTTCAAGAGGTGTGTTTCCTGTAATATGATAACCTCACAATCTGATGCCTTTAAATACTCTAAAATTCTATTTCTTCTGTTTTTCACCCTGAGCCCGTTTACGTTCCATGAGAGTATATTAAACTTTCTGCTAATTGACCCCATCTATTACCTGAATTGTATATTGTGTACTGGTAGTCATTATGATTTTACTAGCTGAAACCTTGATTTCCCAATTTTTCTGAAAGTTTGAGGATTTTTTCCCTAGTTTGCTCCCCACCCGTGTTCTGTTTTGTATATTTTGATTTTGTTTTATGTGCATCTTGTTTACCCTCCCTGGGGAATCCTTCTTCTTCTTCTTTTTTCAGGGCTGTTCTCTTGCCCCTTTCAGGCTCCTTGACTCTTCTATTTTCTGTTTGGGCCTATATTTTACTCTTTCTGCTTTTCCCGTGATATATTTCTTGAAAGTTTCTAATGGTTCATGGGATTTTCAGACCTGATGTTGTCTCTGGCCATCTCGAGATATTTTTTGACCTCCTCAGGATCTCGTATATTTTGCATTTTATTCCTCCACATGATTCTGAGTGATGGAGGGAACTTCATTTGTACCACGGCCCCAAGGGACTTTAGTTCTGTCATGAATTGTCCCAGTTCCCACTGCCGGTCCTGTGAGGCTTTGGACATATCTGACCTTATCCTGAAGGACCAGTTGTCATTCCGGGAAAACTCCCTTTTTTAAAGCTTCACCAAGAATTCTCTCCTTCAACGTATATGTTTTAAAATTGATGAGGATTTTCCTAGGTGTTTTCCTTTCTTTGGCTTTTCCGAATGGGTCTCGGTGAACCCTTTGTATGTCTTCTTCTAGCATTTCTTTACTTGCCCATGGGAAGTGTTCTTCAAGAAGTGTGATTACAAATTTTTTGATATCGGTTCCTTCTTGATTTTCCGGAACATTCAGAATCCTTACATTGTTTTTTCTGGCCTGATTTTCCAAAGATTCGAGTTTCTCGCTCATGTTTTTTCCTTCTTGTCTTAAGGCTCTAATCTCCCTTTGATGGACATCTACTTTCTTACTAAGTCCTCCCACCTCTTCTTCCACTGCTGTCACTCTGTCGCCAATCTCTTTTAACTTGCAGTCCAGCGCCTCGCATGCATCTTGAATTTTACCTTGATTGGCCTCTGAGATCGCAAATTTGTCTCTCATTTCGTTTAACATTCTCTCAATGAATTTCTCCATATGGCTAGCCTGAGACTCTGAGCCATTTCTGGTTATTTCAGCTTCATCTTCCTCTTCTGTTGTTTCCTTTTCACCGCTCAATGGATGCGCTTCTCCTATCCCTGCTTGGTCTATTCGGTTTGCCTCCTCCATGTTTGTGTATCTATACTTTCGAAATTCACGAAGTCCTGTGTTTTTAGGCTTGGATCTTGCACTCCTGGTCCAGTGAGAAGGGTGTCACTTGGTCCCTGTTGGACAGGTTGTTCTCTCTGTACCTTACTGGATGGATAGGTGCCTTGCTTTGAGAGATGTTGGACTTTGAAGAAAGTTTTCAAAGATGGAGTAATTTTTGTCTTAGGGACCCCCTTCTCCTCAGGATTTACCTTTTCTGCTCGGGATTTAGGTATAGGACGTACCTTCTTGGGCTTCTTACCGGACTTCTTCGGGGTTATGCCCTTAATTGCGGGGGGGTGTAATCCTGCTTGAAGTATTGTTTGCTCCTAAGACTCTAGCAAGACTTTGCAGGTTTATTTTGTTCTATTTGGGGATCTATTTCCTCCTTCGGCTCCCCCTGAGTATATGTGCTTATGGGTGTAGCTGATGTATCAGCGACCTTCTCCCCCCTGCTCTCAATCACTTCTCTGGGGTCTTCTCTGGGGGCTTCAATACCCTCAATGGCCGTGTGTGTATCAGAGTCAGTGTAGGTGCCAAATCCCCTGTAAACCCCCTTTCCTCCCCCCCACCCAATGCCCTGCTCATGGGCTGATACTTGCTGTTATGTTGTTGGGCCTCTCGCTTGCTTATTTCCTTCACTTCCGAGGATTTTATTTGTACAGACACACCAAAGTCGTCCACTCCCTTAGGGTATCGCCAAATAAATATTTATTTGTTTGCTGGAGCGCTTACTTCTGCTGCTTCCACTGCCGCTGCTTTGAGGTTCTCACCGTGTGTGATTTGACACTTGTGCGAGTAGCTGTAGTCAATTGCATGGATTGCCGGAGGCAGCGGGCTTCGCTGCGAGCACTCTGCTTGTGTTGCCTGTCCCCAGCGAACTCTGCCGCTCTCGCCCCAGGAAGTGGAAACCGAGTCTCCCGGCAATGCTCAGGAGGCTCTTCTTTGCTAGAGCGGCGGCCGCCCATGTTCTGAGGTGCAGTCCATCAGCGTCTCGCGGGTCTCTCTTTTCCCGATCTTGAAGCGGCCAGACTTTTCCGATGTCGCTCGTGAGGTAGGATATCATCTCACTCGTTTTGTTAGGTAGCTATTATTTAATATCATGGCTTTGTCGGAATTTTGTACTAAAAGCGCCTTTCACGCTGAGTTTTCTGCATGCGAGTCAGGAGCCTCCGTCCGGACGTCCTATCCGGCAGCCATCTTCCCCCCAAGTGAGCAAAATATCGCTACAAGGGTTGTTTGTAAGGCATGGAGGCCATCAGCTGGATACACACAATTTAAATGATTTCTTTTTGCAGGGCAACCTAGCTTGGCAGACTTGCAGAAGAGGCTGAGTAGCTACCAGGAGCTCATGGATGTCCTTGGGTACCAGTGGGACCAGAGAAAACAGTGGGCCTGAGTGAGTTCTTATCCTTTTGGGGAAGTGAAATGGAATCACAGAGAAGAAGGGGAGATGGCCCCAGGACAACAAAGAGACAATACATACATTGTGGGATGGCATGCTGGCAAGGGACAAGGTGAAGGCTTAGGATTTTCAGGTGTTGCTGGGACACTTACATTTTGCCTGCATGGTGGGATAGACAGTTTGTAGGAATTTGAATTTGGAGCTTTTAGGTTTCTCACTGCACTATCAGCCAGTGAGGCTATTTGCAGGGATCAACGAAGTATTTCTGATGTGGTGTTTTTTTTCTGGGCTCCCTCAATGTTTTTCCTTTAGCCCAGCAAGAACACATCGATTTGAAGGCTGGAATATTCTCAGAAGCAGCGGGGGAGTCTATACTAGTAAGGGTGGTGGTGTGCAGAGGAACTGTCAGCACAATGGAAGGCTGGGGATAGGAACATAGTTTTCTTAGAGCTGTTCCCATTGGTGGTGGTCACCAAGCTGTGAGAAGTAGAGTGGCTCATAGAAAAGTGTGTGTGAAAGTTGACAATATGTCGGTGACACAGGTGGTGAATAGGTAGTCATCCAGAGACACACAGGTATTGAAGTTATAGCAGGTTTTATGTTGGGTTGCTTGAGGCACAACATCTTTTGGAGCGGAGCACGTCCTGGGTGTGGACAATCACATTGTGGTTGCCCTGTCTCGATCACAGTGGGGGAGAATCCGTGGGCTGGACGTGGAAGCAGAGTGATGTAAGATACCTATGCCAGAGGGGAGGGAGAGGACAGGGGAAAGGGCTGGGGGGGAGGTTACATGAAGCGAGGACCGGTTAGAGGTCTGGTTGAGTAGCTCTAAGTCATATCAGCACTTGCAGGGCAGAAGCATGTAAATGCATCCTTTACACTTGCAGGGGAACTTGCCTGGTGACATGGGGTGATCTTTGGACAGCATGCTGAAGCTTGCTTAGCGCAAGGTTTTCAGGCAACCGGCATGGAAGAGGGTCGCTGCATTCCAGTTTTACCTTTTCGGTGCATGGCGCTCTGGTGGCAGGAGTTCCTTCAGTGGAGTATGTCACTTATTCTTTCCGCATTAGTGTTGCATCAGAAGTGGGAAACAGGGTATGACGCTCGTAGATTTCACATGTTTGCGGCGCTGATCTTCTGTTTGCTACAGTGTATACGTTTGAGCCAGCCGGAATGAGGGTATCGCGATAAGTAATGTGATGTGAACTTTCCCTGCTATTTTTGTCGGTAGCAGGTTCAGTCGCAGGCCCGGTGGCAGAAGAAGTGACATTTTGGGAGTGGGCCACCCATTCGTCAAGTGGGCAAAGAAACACACAGGGCAGAGAGACTATGGACTACCCAGGGTTTTACTGGTGCAGGTTCCCCATTACAGGGAAGGGAAATAGGGTCATGTGTTGAAAGGAATTGAACCAAGTTTATTTTAGAAGCCAGTAGGCACCTGGATGTTTTGGAGCATCACTTGGGTGAAAATAATTTAGTGGAGGAATAAGACGTGGGGCTGTTGAGGGACATGAAGCATGATTTTCTGCAGATGAAGACCCATTGGACTTGGGCGCTTTATCTCTCAGAGCCGATTTCCTGCTGAGGAGGATTTGTAGGGGGTCCAGCACACCATCAGTTATAGACAGGGCACATCGATAACTCATCAGGGAAATGTCTTGAGAGCATGGAGTTTTTGAGGTTGATGGTGTCTTCTTGTACCATGTCGAGATGGAGTTGCATTTGATGAAATTGAGGGAAGGGATGCTCAGGATGTTGAGCATCAGGAGATGAAGTAGACAGGGGTTAGGAGCAGGTGGTTGAGGGGGCAGAAAATCTACCTTTTTTGGGGTTGCGGAGGCCTGGAAAGTTTGGCATGAGTTTACAGAAGTTTGGTTGGCATTGCCAGTTGGTGAACCATTTGGAAAGGTAGGGTAGGCAGGAAGTTCAAGGTTAAGTATAGAAGGTTTGGTTGCTAAGAAGTTGATACATGCAGTCATAGGCTGTAAGGGAAAGTTAAAGTTGAAAAATGTTGAAATGCACTATAACGTAAATGAGATAATTGCATGGTGAGGTTTGTGGGGGACAGTAGGTGTGGGGGCAGGAGATTGGATAGTTTATTTGATGTATAGCTAGGCTTTAGTTTTGTAAGGCAGATTGCCCACGTAAAGTCTGTGATGTGCACCTGTTTCAATAAAGCACCCTTTTTCACACAAGTGGTCTGTGTTGCTTCCCTCTCTCCCAAACTAAATTTGTCCCTAATGGCTTCAACAGTTATTCGATTTTGCATATTTGCTTGCCATTTGGAAGATGAAAGGGTGTTGTTGGTAAATTTACCTTCAGATGGGATAGCAGGCAATCTCCACTTGTCTTTGCCTAGAATACCGAATTCATTCCTCATTTAGACGTGCTGTGCTTTTATCATCACTACTGTAGAAAATGTTTCAAATATAGCAGCTGTTCAAATTATGATTCAGGATTTGAGAAATTTTCTAAAAGAGGAAAATCACATTCCTGATGTCAAAGATGTATTCTTGAGCTTCCTCATGCCTGTTTTCATTGTATTTCTTACATCACCAGCTGGCATATGGTGCGAACACAGGCTGTTGAGTTGGAAAGAAAAGAAACAGCAAAAACGTGCTTTTAATGTCATTTATCTTCGAGTAGACCTTACAGAAATAAAGAATTGGATTATGCCACCCACTGGCTGGAGTAACATGCCAGAATTGTCACAATGACCTGAAGAAATATGAAATGTTGCTGAGTAGAATTTTGGTATTTCCACTTACTGCCTAAGTATGGGTGCCTACTCAGCACTATACTCTTTGCCACATCAAGCTGATCTTTGCCACATTCGAGTTCCCCACTAATCTGTGAGATCTCCATTACACTCATTTTTATTTGGCATTCTAGTACTCGAAAAAAGACCGATGAGGAAAGGCTTACTTTGCATGTTCGCCACCTTATGTACATGTATTCAGCGAATCTAAGACATGAAACTGGTGAAAGGTAAAAAAGGCAGGGGACGACAGGCCTTGAGTACTGAAGCTGATCCAATTCCTATCACACATCTCTTACTGGTAAAAACACCCAAAAGAATAAGGAGAAGTGAATTTCTAGGTCATAAAGTACTCACATTTGGTGTGGGCAGGTAGCAATGTAGGTGTTTAGTTCTCTCAGATGGCACACTAGCACCAATGAGAATGTAGTTGTTTTACATTTACCCAGAACATATATAGAGCAATAGCATTGGTTGTTCAGATAAGGATACTTATGTACTTTTGGGGGCTAAACCTGGTATGTTCGATGGGTAGTTTGTGCCATGTGTCATGTTTGTGTTTTGTGTATTTTAGTGTGTTTCTCCATGTGTTACAAGAGACATGTAACAGTTATATGATTTGTATTTATTTTTACACTTATCACAGTTGGGTATATGTTGGGTGCACATTTTATCAATCTGCTGCGTGTTAGTGTGTGCAGTGTTTTTTTCCTCAATTTTTTTTCATTCGTTTTGCTGGCGGTATTTCTATCTACAATGGTTTCTGTTTGGTTCCATTGTAGTACTTGAGAGTGGTTTTATGTGGTGTGTGACTCACTTCAAAGATGAGCTTGAGTACATTTTAGCCTGGTTGACCAGTTGAACTATTTGAGTTGATGAGTGCACTACTTTTATAATTTCTGCCTGGCGCACACATTTTTTTATTTGTTTTGTTATTTTCATGGCCCTCCCTCTGCTTCTATTTGAATTTTGCGTTTCCCCTCCTATTCTTGTGGAGTTATTCCTCAATTATGAGGCGCTCCCCCTTCCCACTCACACATTAAGTCCTTACTTACAGGTTTAGGTCTGCAGAAAAATTTGCACTTTGTTAGGCAAAAAGTGATAAGGGATATGCATCTTCAAAGTATAGATTTCTATACATACTATCGAGAAATCCCATTTATTTAGTGCGTTCTCATGCTGATGAAAGGTTTTGTGAAAGGGCTCTTAATTATCACATTCTGCATATGTATCAGGAATCTTGTGCATATTGTATTGTGTGGAAGGTACATTAAATACTAGTTAATTTATTCAAGGACCTAGGCATTTAGTTGATGGAAACTTAACTCAATCTGTTTATGACACAGTGTTCATTGCACATGTTAAGATTTACTTAAGTGGTCAGAATATATGCTATTCTTTTGTGCATATTACCATCTTCACACTCACCCTGAAAAATGTATGTAAAAAGAACATTAAAACCACGTGCAGGACCCTGAGGTGGTGGAAAAAAGGATGCGACTATTGTGCCTGTGCTGTGACCGCCGCCCTGGGGTGACTCAAACCCCGCTCTGACTTACGGGCTCCCCTGGAAGGAGATACTTGGACTTCCACGCTCGGCAGAGGGGAAGGTTGTTGATTTGCTGCCGCGATGTGTGCGTCATCTCTGCTCTGCCTCTCCTCCTAGGGCGAGGCAGTTGCCTTCTCTGGTCCTTCTGCCGCAGCATGACAGTCCTTTCGGTCCATCTCTCTGGGCAAGCGATGGCAGGAATCACTGGGGGCATTTGTAAACACACCACGCAGGGCTCTGTCTGAAACAGTTGAATTTATTCGAGAGTTTAAATTATCTTCTTGAGCCCATGCTTTCATGGAATGATTACATACAGTTTATGTTATTAAATCAAATTGAAGATGGCGCTTAAACTTCCTGTTGGAAAATTTCTGTTTTTGCCTCCTGTCTAGCTCTTTATGGAGAGGATTTTGCAGCTCCTCTCTGTTTCACAATTTTATGGGTTCATCGCCCGCCCCCCGTTCGATAATTATGCCCCATTGGTTTTCTGCTGGATTTAGTCTGAATCCCTCTTCTAGCTGCTCCTGAGCCCTGTGTTGTCAGCTAGGCCTTGCGTCTTAGCTGATGGTGTCTACCATACGGCATCTTCTTCAGATGGCGCACGGTGTTTTATGCTGTACAGCTCTTCCCTCCTCTTCAAGTGACTCTTCTATACAGACACCATAATTCCTACTCGTATATTCTACCACGTGAGTGTGGAATGGCTGTGAAAAGGTGTCACCCTTACCTCAGACAGGCCAGAGACATGAAGGACTGGGTTCTTTGGACCCAGCGGTGCCAGGGCACAACACCTGAAACCTTCGTGGGTAACCTGCTCCGGCGTACAAATCACAGAGACACGGGACACTTCCTTCGGCGTCAAAGAGTCAAGGTTTATTTACTGCAGGGAACACAGAAGTCACAAGAAGTACATCGAGTGTAGTTCGGGGAGACTGCTTCAAATTGTATTTGTGGATCGCTCCTTTTATACAGTTTCTACCCATAGGATAACATGATACACAATAGTTTACAACCTGGTTCCCACAAGTCGCTCTCAGAGGGGTCGCTTAGATCACTTTGAAACACACAAGATCCGGAACATAAGTGCGGAAACATTTGGCGGTTCCCAACTGTAAAAACCCATCTTCCCACCATTAGCAAATTCCAATCAGCAGTAAAGTAGATCGAAACAGGAACGAAGACAGGTGCAGAGGAAGACGGGGACAGTGGGAAGATCGGAAAGGGTGTAAAAGGGGAGTGTCGAGAAGCACGAGATACAGGCATCAAAGGGACGTGCCTAATGAGATGCACAACTGAGACAATAAGCCCGTGCGGCAAGATGAGCCTCGAGCGGCGCCATCTGCCTTACAGTAGCATCCCCCTCGTCATAAAGACACTTTCAAAGAACATGTGTCTTCCGCAAATATCTTGGGAGTCCCAGGGTCGCGAAGCGGACAGCGTCCGTTCGCTGGCTACTTGAGGGCAAGAGACAAAATGGATGCCGTATCTAAGATGGAACCCGTGGGTACAGATGACAAACCCACATAACAAACGAACGGTTTAAGTTAGCACAGCGAAACTGCGCACACTTGCTAAACTCGTCATTTGCGGTTCATAGATACTAGACTCGACCATATTCGTGTGAGTCGAAAACACCACTTACAATTGTCACGGAACCTCAGACGCTCCTTTTGCCCTCATGTAGGCAAGCACTAGTCGGAATCATACTCGATATTCATCAGACCATCAAGATGTCGTTGTAGCATAGCTCTGTCCAACCGAGTCCCCTTGGTAACAGATGGTTGTCTCATACACGTTGTAGCACAGAGGCCACATAAGGCAGGACCACACTGCACACAAAGGCAACACGTGAACAGGAACACTACCACAACCCCGATGATCATCAGAATCTTCCAACCCCAAGTCGATACCAGGCCCCAAAACCAACCAAGTAGCGTCCAATCCCCTACATCCACGTGTATGGATTCGGAGATCTTGTGCAACTTCGAGATGGCTTGATAGACAGTAGGAGCATTATCTGGAATGAAAATGCAACAGCTCGAATGGATCACTTTACATACCCCACCGCGATCTGCTAAGACAACATCTAAAACCATACGGTTTTGTAATGTCATAAGTCTCTCCGCCTGAAGTTCTGTGGTGATATTACCAAGGGCACTGGCAGTAATGTTAGCTGTCGATTCTACCACTCGAGTCAAATGTCTCAGGTTCCTACTATTAACCATAGGTCCCCAAAACGGGAGGAAACCCTTGAAAAAGTCTCCTGCCTCTTGACCGGCAGTATCCTCTTCACTAATTACGCCTCGTACAACTCTAGTCTTGTGGTAATCGGCATCTACAGTGAACGTCGGAGGCAACAGATTTGCAACAAAACATGAGCCCATGAAGTCTGCGGGCAACCATGTGTATGCACGATCATGACAGATGAAGTACGTACCCTTGGCAGCCAGAAACACAGGGATCGGGGACATTGACAGAACGTAACTTTCAGTGCAAGCACTTACTCCAAGTGAGGCTTGCGAGCCACGACCCACAAGACAAAGATTACCAGTGTGGGGTACGACCCATATTGGAGACGAGCTTTTAAGCTGCTTTTCATTAGTGAACGTACTATATTCCCCTCTATTCGGTGCCCTATAGGCTTGTACCTCTGCCTTAGGGATGAGATAAGCATCATAGATCTCATCTTCCAAATCCTGTATTATCATCGATACCACCCACTGCCATGAGGTAGGACCCGGTTTGGGGGAACGTTCTGGAGAGGGGTGGAAACCTAGTGCGCTTCGAAGCATTGTTTGGTATGCTCGAGCTGACCCTTGGGAACTATACGGTAACACCAGATATGGAATTCCCTTACCCGTAGTATGTGGCATCAACCCACACACCCAACAATTAGTAGTGTTAACCACTAACTGATGCTGATGGAGGAGCTGGATAAAGGAATTGTTGCGGAATTCTACACGTCTAGCCTGTTCGTGTTCTGGTAACATATGAAAGGAATGAGGAGAAGCAGTAGAAGTAATGTTAGGGTAAGGAGTAGGAGTAGGGGTAGGAAGTAAGAAGTAAGACATAGTGTAATACACCCCACCCGCCAAAAATGCGGAAGCAGTTAAAAACAATACAAACAATTGGGATACAAAACATTTCGTACGACTAAGTTTCTGCAGCTTGACTCTATATGCCTGAGCTCCTTCCAAATCATTCAGCTTCAAAAATGCCATTTCCCTACGACCGTCCGCAACGTTTCTTGACGCACTTCGTTCTGTGCAGCAATAGTCAATTCCCAGGAGTTCCTAGGAACCGACGGCCTTTAACCTAGCGTCAAGACCTACTGTCCAGAAGGAAGTACGCGCGCGGCCCTACGGCCCTCAATACACAATATGTATTTATTTAGCACAATAATTTAGCTGTGGAAGGAAAAAAGATACAAGGAAGAAGCTTGATATATATATATATACAAAACAATTTTCAATGATACGAATGTTCAAAGTTGATCATGGGAAACGAAGATATTGCAGTTATCAGTTTCAGCAAAGCAAGAAAAAAATTTATTTGTCCTTAGTATGAGAACGCAAAGAATATCGATGTTTCCCGGGACGTGTCTGCTCGTCGAACAAAGGATCTGTCGAAGAGACAGCGTCCTGTTGATCAGTTTGCTGATTTGGTCTTGAGTCTCTTGCTGACAATGTTCCAACAATGGCTTTCTGCTGCGCTGAGTGTTCACCAACAAGTTGTGCGTCACTGAAAGGTACAAACGCCGGCAATGTCGCTGCTTCTGTTGACGCAATGCCTTTCCTCACCCACGGGTCTGCCGGCAAAGGAATAGGGACTCGCTTACAATGGGTAGCATGTACCCAGTTCTTCCGTCCCTCAAGACGAACGGCAGTCCTCGTGGCCAAAAGCACCTGGTGAGGTCCAACAAAGCGGGGGTCCAGATTCTTCTTGCGCGAAAAATTTCGGGTGACAACCCAATCACCAGGCTGGAGCTGGTGGCCTGGACCCTCCGTCTGCGTCGGCAAGGCGTCGTAAACCTGTTGATGAATTAACCTCAGTTTAGCAGTCAAGTCATGTAAGTAGTCAATCAACATCGGGTACTCAAGATCAACGAATATACCTGGCCTAGGAACCCCCCACACATTCGCAGGACGGCCGAACACTATTTCATAGGGACTAAGCCCTATTCGGGAGTGTACAGTCGCCCTAGTTGACAGTAATGCTAGAGGCAAAGCGTCAGGCCACGAAAGTCCAGTCGTAGCCTGGATCTTCGCTAATTTTAGTTTAAGGGTGCCATTGTACCCTTCAACCAATCCAGCTGACTGGGGATGATTGGCGCTATGGAATTTCTGATTAATTCCAAGGCCCTTACACACACTCCTCATCACACTTCCAACAAACTCACTTCCGTTATCTGACCACACGACTCTAGGCATTCCATACCGAGGAAAGTATTCCTTCAGTAGGATTTTCGCAGTAGACAAGGCAGTATTATCTTTGAGGGGATAGGCCTCGATCCATCGGGAGAATGCGCAAACCACAACCAAAACGTATTTCAGGTTATTGCATCGCTCCATATGGATGAAGTCCAATTGGATCACCTCAAAGGGATACGAAGGAGGAGCAAAACTGCCAGGGGGAGTTGGGGTTCCTTTGCCAGGATTGTACATTATACACACCATACAATTCTTCACCAAACGTTCAGCACACTTAGTAATTCCATCATTCTTCCACACATCAGCCAACAACTTGCAAATACCTTTCGCGCTAATATGTGCTAACCCATGTGCCATTTGCACAACGGCCAGTACATACGCATCAGGCAACATCCATCTTTTCTGATCTGACAAATCAATCCAGCAACCATTCACATCCAACCTTCCCGTACTTTCTTTCCACTTCATCTTTTCAGTGTCGGTGGCCTCATTCTGAATTGCTTTCACACTCTCTATAGTATTCTCACACATACTTGATTCTGTAGGCCACCTAACCGAATTCGTCACATACATTCGAGTGCTAAGGTTCCGGGCAGTCTCCTTAGCAATCTCATCTGCAAACGCATTACCACGACCAACATCATCCGTCACCTTACGATGCGCACTACATTTAACAATTGCAACTTGAGCAGGCAAAGTCAATGCATCCAAAAGATCGTTCACAAGCTGGCCATGCTGTATTTTCGTGCCATGTGACGTCAAGAAACCACGTTCTCGCCACAATCGTCCGAAACTATGCGCTACACCGAAAGCATACTGACTATCGGTGTACACATTCACACGTTTACCTTTTGCTAATACACATGCTCTAGTAAGAGCGATCAGCTCTGCAGCTTGGGCAGAATTCTGATTCAATCTCGCAGTCTCAACAACAGTATTCAATGTCACCACAGCATAAGCAGTAGTCACATCACCATTCGGCAATTTAAAACATGACCCATCCACATACAGGATGCCATCCGGGTCTTCCAATGGGGTGTTTTTAAGGTCCACACGACCTTTTGTTTCCTCCTCTGTCCGCAAGTAACAGTCATGTTCTGTTACTGCATCTGACTCTGCACTAATTGGTAACAAAGTTGCCGGATTTAGGACATTACAACGTTTTATCTGAATGTGGCTTGCCAAGAGCGTCAATTCGTACCCAGATAACCTCGCACTCGTCAAGTGCTGAGTTTTCGTACGGTTCAAAAGAGTATCGACTGCATGCGGAACCATCACCGTAAGCATATTATCCATGACCAATCCTGCTGATTGTCGGATGGAGACCGCAGCTGCCGCAGTTGCTCTCAAACAACTCGGCAATGCTCTAGCTACTGGGTCTAAGGTCGAGGAAAAATATGCACATGGACGTTGCTTACCACCAAAAGGTTGCGTTAAGACGCTTAAAGCACAACCTTCCCTCTCGTGAACATATAACGTGAACGGCTTGCTGTAATCAGGGGTACCTAACACAGGGGCCGAACACAATGAATCACGTAATTCAGAAAAACGTTTCTGACATTCTTCCGTCCATGGTAAAGGAGTCGAAACATCCTTGCACGTAAGAGCCACCAATGGTTTCGCTAGCAATGAAAAATTAGGAATCCACTGCCTGCAGTACGATGTGATACCTAGAAAGGCACGCACATCTCTTTGGGTTTGTGGCACAGCCATGCGCGCAATCGCTGCAATTCTCTCTGGGGTCAATCTCCTTCCCTCCTTTGACAATAAGTGACCTAGATAGGTTACTTCTTGACAACAATATTGGAGTTTAGAAGGTGACACCTTGTGATTTAACTCACAGAGATGTTGCAGCAACGACACTGTAGCAATTTTGCAAATGTCCTGAGTATCAGCAGCCACCAATAAGTCGTCGACGTATTGGATTAAAGCCGCACCAACCGGCAACCTAAACGCATCTAGTTGACCCTTCAAAGCTTGACTGTAAATCGATGGACTTTCACAGTAGCCCTGAGGAGCGCGTTTGAACCGGAAGCTACGTCCACCAAGAGAGAAACCGAAAAGGTCCCTGCTCTCTTCGGCAATCGGGATGCTGAAAAACGCATTTTTCAAATCAATCACCGAAAACCATGAAGCCGTAGCTGGAATCAGAGTCAGTAGCGCCGTAATGTCAGGCACAACAGGGAATTGAGGAACCACAATTTTATTCACCTCCCGTAAATCAATAACAAAACGATAAACAGGCGGTTTGGTAGGATCAGTACGTTTAAGAATGGGCAGTACAGGACTATTGCACACGTTTCCCCGAGTTTCTTCAATGACATCTTTCTCGATCAAATCATAGATGATCGCTAACAAAGCTCGTTCACCATCCAGGGAGATACGATATTGGGGAATACGTGGCAATCGCACATTCGATTTCAACTGAACAACATAAGGGGAGATATCAAGTAGGCCCACGTCGTTTGGACCCGTCGCCCACAAAGATGCAGGAAGAGAATCCAATTCCGGTGGAAGCTTATCGAGGGACAAATACATGGGAGAGACTACTTTCTCTCCGAACGTAAGCTTTATACCCGCAGGAGAACAATACAAAGTCGCATGCAAGCGTTTAAGCAAATCCAGACCCAAAAGATTTTCACCACAACCAGTGGTTAAAATCAACGGAGCTTCGAGCTCACGAGGCCCAATTTTAAGGGGCAAAGGGCGCGAAACTGGATTGCTAACGGGGGCGCCAGAGAATCCAACAGATACATTTGTTAAGCCAGACAAAGGTGCGCCAGGGAGTTTCGAATGCATGATAGAACTTTTCGCTGCACCAGTGTCCAACAGAAAAGGCTCAACGACGCCCGATGTAGCAACTGCGACGTAAGGCCCTCTCTGATCAACCGGAACTGATACCACTCCCTCTCCTTGTCTTTGGCTGTCCTAGTAATTACTATCGTCAGTTCCCTGATCGACGTAATAATCGTCTACATTGTACTGCGCAGATCGTCCTTGCGATGATCCACGTTGGTCGAAACAATTATTAGAATTTGACGAGTTATCAGAACGGTCGTTCTGAGCACCACGACCTCTACCACGTGATGCGTTCTGTGAACCACCACGACCTCCTCTAGACGAATTACCACCACTACGGTCATTTAAAGCAGGACAATCAAATTTAATGTGTCCCTCCTGTCTACAATAAGCACATTGATTGTACCCCAACGAAGATCTCTGAAAAGATGAATCATTACGCGGCTGCGATCTATTTGATTGCGACTGCGATCTATTCTGCTGAGGCGCATTCTGATTAGAACGCGGCGGATATGCTTGTTGTAACAACACTTTAGTTTTCAGCTCTTTCGTCTTTTTATCGGCACGGTCATTTTCCTCTTTTTCTCTATTTTCGTAATATTGTGCCGTAGCCAGAATCTGAGCTGAGGTAGAAACGGCCCACGCACTTTCTGAATTCTTCAATTTATTGCACAAGTCGGGCAATAAGTTCGATACAAATTTATCCACAAACAGCCTTTGTCCACCCTCAGTACCCATATCCTGCCCACTATGATCGACGAATGTTTCCTCGAACCTCGTAAAGAAGTCTGAAACACTCTCATCTTTCTTCTGCTTACAGGCTGACAACTTGTCCCAATTTACCCTCATAGCTGGCATAAGCGTTTTCATTAACGTAATGATTCGCTGGGGAAGAAGTTCAATCAACTGATCGGGTTTAGTAGCAGCCACTTGTCCAGCGTCTGCCGCTGTAATGGCAGCCCAATCACCACCTAATTCATTCGCATGATCTTGGTGACGAATCTTGGCCCATACCGGTTGCGGTACGACATTGCCAAACAACATGTCGATATCGGCCAGATTCATTATCGTAGCGTCTACGAGCTGCGATAATTCTTTGTAATACCCCGCAGGATTTTTGCGAGGATCAGGCAAAGTTTGTTTCACCTGAAGCACTTCCGATCGTTTCCAAGGGAGGTGTATCCACACTCTCTGGAAATGTGCTGGTATTGGAGCATTAGCATTAGTATTATCAGCGGGTACCCAAACTGGCGGAACTTCTCGCATAGGATATTGGCCAGACCCATCTCGTTGTTCAATGTCCTCAACGAACAATGCATGAGGAATAGGAGCAGGACGAAGAGATAGCAACCGTTCAATAGCACGTCGGACATTAGTATCGACTATCAGTCCAGTTGCGAACTGAAGCCGAAGTTCAGACAGGGCGGTCAGCACCTCGTCAGGCGCAACAGCCGCTATCTGATCATGTAAGAACTTGCACATTTCATCAAACACATATCTCTGAGTAGGTATGTTGAATTGATCAAACGTTTCGAGGACAACACGAGGTGGATTTCTAACAGGGTTTATCATCCAACCCATCGCCATATTGTATAGCGCAACACGTTCTCTATTACCAGGAAGCTGGCTACGTCTCTGTGGACCATCAGAACCTGCAGACCCAAAAACAGGTCCGAGCGACTGAAAGAAGTTTGTCGCAAGGGGAGAATCACGATTACGAGTAGAGGGAGAAGAGTAAGACACAGGACTAACAAGAGAAGGAGTAGAGACGTTAGCAGCAACAGGGGTTAACAACATAGGAGCAGTAGCGTGAGCAGTAGCGGGAACAGGAGTATGTGGAAGCGGAGGAGCAGTAGGAATAGAAAGAGGCAAAGGAGCAGGAACAGTCGGAAGAGCAAGTGCAGGTTGAGGAACTGGTGGAACAGGTACGGCAGGGACCACAGGAGCTGCGGTACCCTGTACGTACGGAGGTGGCGACTTCATAAGATAGGACATTAAAGAATCCTCAACTGCCTCTTCCTTCTTATCCGACTCCGTAGACAAAACAGGATAGCATTTGTCTATGGACATACGCTGTAATCTCTCAAACACTTCCTTATCCTTATCCTCCTTATCACGCTGAAACTGCTCAGCTTTCTTCACTATAGTAGCAACAGTATCTCGCTGACTACGTTTATTTTGTCTGATCTCTTTCTGTCGGGCTTCTTTGCGCCAGAACCGAAAGGCATCAAACATGGCCGGCCTTGATTTACGTTCGAACAACCTTATTTCCAAATTATCTAAGATCGACGCTTCGAAGCTACCGTGAGGTGGCCAACGAAGATCGCCGTCTTTCTTTGTATATTTGATCCAATAATCGTTAAAAGCAATCGGGCCTAGCCCATGTTTGCTATATAAGTCATATGTAGGAGTTCCAACCGGAGGTATCGGACACGAGTCCTCCAGCAGGGAATCCGCACCACAAGGTCTAAAGCAACTGAACAAAGTACTGCGACCAGGCATCTTGCACACTAGCCGAGTTTCACAAACTTCAAGGGTTACGGGATTTACCAAGTCCCAGCAAGAACAAAACCCTCGGTCTTTGGCGGCTGCAGTCGTCAAACAAATACAACAACAACAAAGTACGCTAGCAAAGTGTCACCGACAAAAACACTCACACAGCGTGTACAACAAAGACACCCGCTAAAGTGTCTACAACAAAAACACTCGCTAAAGTGTTTACAACAAAGACACTCGCTAAAGTGTCTACAACCAAGAACTCTGGGAGCGACCCACAAATACTTAACTCAAAGATCAATGGCGTCCTCAGGAAGGCCCGTCTATCGTCTCGCTATACCAAGGTCTACGCCAGGCGCCAAAACAGGTCTACAGTCAGGGTAGCAGTCCGTCGCAGCCGTTAGGAGGCGGGAATCTTCGCGGGAAAAGTCTTCGGGCCACTTATTTCGACAACAGGATCGATGAAGCGGGGTGCACCTTCCCTCGGAGATTTCACACGAAGTTCCTCACGATCGTCAGGCTTGGACCGGTACCACTGATGCAGCCCCACGTTGGGCGCCAACTGAAGGACTGGGTTCTTTGGACCCAGCGGTGCCAGGGCACAACACCTGAAACCTTCGTGGGTAACCTGCTCCGGCGTACAAATCACAGAGACACGGGACACTTCCTTCGGCGTCAAAGAGTCAAGGTTTATTTACTGCAGGGAACACAGAAGTCACAAGAAGTACATCGAGTGTAGTTCGGGGAGACTGCTTCAAATTGTATTTGTGGATCGCTCCTTTTATACAGTTTCTACCCATAGGATAACATGATACACAATAGTTTACAACCTGGTTCCCACAAGTCGCTCTCAGAGGGGTCGCTTAGATCACTTTGAAACACACAAGATCCGGAACATAAGTGCGGAAACATTTGGCGGTTCCCAACTGTAAAAACCCATCTTCCCACCATTAGCAAATTCCAATCAGCAGTAAAGTAGATCGAAACAGGAACGAAGACAGGTGCAGAGGAAGACGGGGACAGTGGGAAGATCGGAAAGGGTGTAAAAGGGGAGTGTCGAGAAGCACGAGATACAGGCATCAAAGGGACGTGCCTAATGAGATGCACAACTGAGACAATAAGCCCGTGCGGCAAGATGAGCCTCGAGCGGCGCCATCTGCCTTACAGTAGCATCCCCCTCGTCATAAAGACACTTTCAAAGAACATGTGTCTTCCGCAAATATCTTGGGAGTCCCAGGGTCGCGAAGCGGACAGCGTCCGTTCGCTGGCTACTTGAGGGCAAGAGACAAAATGGATGCCGTATCTAAGATGGAACCCGTGGGTACAGATGACAAACCCACATAACAAACGAACGGTTTAAGTTAGCACAGCGAAACTGCGCACACTTGCTAAACTCGTCATTTGCGGTTCATAGATACTAGACTCGACCATATTCGTGTGAGTCGAAAACACCACTTACAATTGTCACGGAACCTCAGACAGGCTTCAGAAGAGTTTGTCATGTTCAGTCACTGACAGGTAGGCCTAGTGAAGGAAGTTCAGAATCATTTGCAGTCACTCATTTGGATGAGCTGATTTTTGAAGTTAATCAGGTCAGCATGACTGCTGTGATTCTCCCTGATTTGTTCAGCCTCCCCCCTCCCCACCTTCCTCCGCCCTGGACTGCACTACACTGATAGAGCGGCATGTAGCTAATTTCCATATCCAGTGTCCTCTCTAGAACTGGTGTACATCTTTGCTATCTGGTAATTGGACCCACACACTTTCAGGCATGCCAGAATCTTTTGTGTGCAAGATTCTAAATCTACTGACGGCCCCCACATAACAGTATAGCACCCGTTTCCAAGTTATAAACAAACATGCTCCAGTGAAAGACAAAACATCGCAGCTCTAGCATCTTATATCTAGGGGAATAGCCATGTGAGCCGCAGCATAATCAAAGGCGTGGGACCTGCATAATGCCTCATCTATCCCCCTCCTATTGGCCCTGCAGCCATTACATCTAAACGTACAATCCTGGCATGTATAGTTAGTTTAACAGAGGTTAGGAATCTCTACTGTGTTCTTTATTGCACGCATGTGCACCCGTTAAGCCCTATTGGAAACCTTTGGTGTCTCAGCATATAATTACTTTTACTGTTAACATCGGTGGTATCAGTGAAAATGTTTTGAAGCCGGATTGTAACACGTTTTTGTTCTCATTCACAAAGCTGCAGTACTTTAAATGAGGAATGTCAGGGCTAAATGAATGAAAAAATGGAGTGCTCTTTCTTCAGCAGAAGAATAAGAAGGTAGAAGATTCCCTTTAAAGACTAGGCAGCATTGCCAATTGTGCTGGTTCTTTCATGCAGCAGGTGTATTCCTAGGAGATTAAGTACAGAGGCACTTAAAACGCACCAGCAGCCCCGGAAATAGTTTTGTTGAAAAAGAATTCCGGCAGACTACGTACAGGGAAAGTTAATGTGCCGCTGTGAGAGTACACATGACAAGATAAACGTTTGCCTTTGCGGAATAGCAGACAGGCAGCTGGCCAAGGTGTTTGATCAGCAGATTATTAAGCAGCACTTTATCTGGGAGTTTATTTCGTAGTAAATTGAATTAACAGCAAGAGGCTCCATCACCAAATATTCGAGATGCTTCATACTTAGGCAGGACGGTTATTAGCTACATTCATTATATAAAATGGAAAAAAGAAATAGACTATGACTCGATGTGGCATACTGAATATTATTAAATGAATTTAAAAAAACGACTACATAATTATTTGTCTAGGCTTCTTTGTAAGTAATGGACGATAATGCCTCTCAATTTCATAGGCATGGAAATGAATATGGCTTCTTCATAATTGCTCGTTTCTCATCTCACCTGATAAAAACAGATGCCAGCAATAAATAAATGCAGAAACCACAAGGTGATGGATAGAATGCTTGAATTAAATCTCAGTCACGGGTAATCGCTTGTGTCGCAGTGTGCCACCACAGTTTGAACTCAGCCATTTGCAAATCAGTCTTGATCCTGCTCCTCATGGCAATAGTCCAACCTGAACTGCCAGGCCAGGTGCTTCCTGAACCAGAACACAACAAACCTACGACCGCTTTCGCCCTAGTTAGGGGCCCTTAGCCAAGTATAGCTTGGTTCCAGTGGTACAATGAGCCCAGGATCCACAAACCAAGCTATTCCTTGATGCTTTCCCCAAAAAACAGTGCTGCTTCCCCATCCATCCCCACGTTGCTTTTTCCTCCTCCCACCCTCGCCCATGTCGCATATGTCTACCTCTAAACCTCCGCCATGTTTCTTACCCATTTTTCCTGTCATCCCCTGTGTTGCTACTACCCCACCTTGGCTTGCTTTTAAAAATTAAAATTAAACTTTAGCATATTTTCTTTTTTAGTCACAGATCTAACTCAATCAATAAATAAAAGGTAAAAAAAGCAGCCTGCCTCACTTGGTGGGTGAATACATGCGTTGTGCGCGTACCTATAAAATTACAAGGACTATCGTCTCAAAGTCTTTTTGTAGGAAAATGCCCCTTTTGCCTGATCATTTTGCTAGATTTTGTTGCAGTTTTTGGACTCTGCACACTAGGACACTGCTGCCTAGTGTATTTCCTCTGACTCATAAAACGTGAACATTGTTTGTCATTGTTTCCCCTGACATGTTGCCTTCTGACTTCTAGTTTTTTGACTGTGTGCTGATCTTAATTTTTGCTGTCTTGTGGACTTTGTGCACCTTTTCACTGCAGACCAGTGCTAAAGAGCATATGATCTGTGTCTAAAATGTGATGACATTTGGTTTCTCTATGATTGACATATTTGATTTACTGATAAGTCCCTACTACAGTGCACTGCATGTGCCTAGGGCCTGTAAATCAAATACTTCTAATTGGCCTGCGGCACCGACTATGCCAACCACATGAGTAGACCTTCAAACCTGTCCCACACCTGCCACTGCAGAGTGTATGTGTGCAGTTTTAAACTCTCATTTCGACCTGGCAAATCCATTACTTGCCAGGCCCAAACCTTCCATTTTATTACATGTAAGCCACCCCTAAGGTAGGCCTTAAGTAGCCCCCGGGCAGAGTGCAGTGTATTTAAAAGGTAGGGCATGTACTTTGGAGCACATGTCCTGGTAGTGAGAACTTGTTTTTCACTACAGCAATGCCTATCTTTCCCTGGAGGTTAGCATTGGAGCTTTCTTGCAACACTTTACAAGTGTAACTTCCAAATGGGAAAAGATAAGAAGAGTATGTTTGGTGTCTCTGGACTCACAATTTAAAAACACATCTCTTAGTGAAGTTGATTTTTAATTTGTAGGTC
This sequence comes from Lissotriton vulgaris, assembly GCF_964263255.1. Taxonomy (NCBI): domain Eukaryota; kingdom Metazoa; phylum Chordata; class Amphibia; order Caudata; family Salamandridae; genus Lissotriton; species Lissotriton vulgaris. The sequence goes on along the minus strand of NC_141685.1, from coordinate 1,701,874,908 downwards.
TGAAAATGGCACTATTACAAAGTTGGCTTTTTCGTACTTTAACCCTCTGCCTGTCCCTAGAATACACGTCTGGGTTGGGTAATAGCTGGGCTTTGAGCATTACCTATAGACAGTCACACATAAAGAGAGCTGGATATCCTGTAGGTCCATCACCAGGATGATTGGTCTTCCTGAGCTAGAGTGAGAGGGAGAAGCAGGCACTTGCACCTGAATAGGGCTGTGCCTGTCCCTGTCCCCACACAAAGAGCTACATACACTCCTGTAGTGTGCCTTGATTCAGGCTCAGGAAGGGCACTAAAAAGTGCACTAAAAAGTCTGTTCTTTGAAGTCTCCCTACTTCAAAGGCTAAAATGGGTTTCAGTCCTGGCTTTAAAGCGCTGGTGGTGCCCAGTAAGCCAGTGTATGTTGGCGCCCCCCATGACCACCTTCTCCAAGGATTCTCTGGATTCCCTCACTACCACCCTTTAATAGTGCCCCTCAAGTCTCCATAAACATTCTCTCTCTCATGCAATTCTTTTGTTGAATAGCACCAACCATACCAATGTAAGGTGTCAGAGCACTTTACATCACATGCACATTACAGAGATAATGAATTATAAGTGTGTAGATCAATGTATTGAAAATGTTACATCAGACAGATGACTATAAGAAGTAAGAGTCACATGTCATCCATACTGGTAGACAATATAGTTCAAGAGTGCGTGGTCTGCAGAAGCAAAAGTTCAGAATTTAAAACATAACACCATGGTTCGGGGGGTCAGCTTCACTAATAAGAATTGATTTCTACCCAAGTGAACCCTTTTTCCAACATTGGGAGAAAAAAAAACTGGGGGAAAAAATCATAATGCTCTACCCCATATTTTGCAGTTTGCATGCAGCTCTTTGAGGATAGTTAATAGCTCACTGTTCTATATTAAGATTTAGACTTATAAACTGTAAGTAACAAAAGGACTCACTGAAAAAAGAAGTAACACAATGACCTGTTTACATTACTTTGTGATCTGCACTGTACATGTGCTTTGCAGCAGGCATTTTAACTCCCTGTGCTAAATTATGATGAGTTAAAACTTCCACTAGACTAAACTCCAATCTCTCTGCAGCAGGTCCATTATTCACTAGAGTTAAATTGACATTTTTATGGTTGCCTGAAAATTTCTGGAGGCAAGGAAAGCAACAGCAGTTGCTTTTAAAACCATGTTGTACTTGAAAACAGGGCGACCCCACCCTCAAAGCCATTGTCCGTTGCGGTGGCACTGAACACACTTCACTAGAGCCGGCCCTGATGGGTATAAGTAATGGGCCTGTGACACCATATACACAGAACACTTCTGAAAGAGATGACATTCTACCAGGAAGAAGAGCTGTTGTGCTGCCGAGAGGGACTACCACTTTGCTGCTTGATTTGCTGTGTTGACCTGCTGCCTGCTGCTTCTTGCTTGGAAGTGAGGGAACTGAACATGACTCTCTAACTTCTGCATCGCTAAAGGCTCTCCAAGGACATATGTGGGCTTTCCTCCTGTTTCTGAAGTCTCAGGGATATCAAAACTTCACCTGCATCGTGTTGCCAATACCTGGGCTCCTCTGTTATGAGTCCTGCCATGTAGTGGCACGTCCAGTCCTGGGGCCTTGGAAGCAACTGTTTGGTACTGCAACCCAAGAAACCAATCCATCGACACCGAAGTGTCATTCCAAACTGGCTCATTCCCTGCAAAATTGATGCATTGCTGCTACCTGCACTTAAGTCGTGGACACCTCTCACCAAGTGCCAAATACAATGACCTGGACTTTCAATGCAGCTCCAACTATTCTGACGCAGCACCTCTAAATCTCCAGTGGCGCGAATATGATGCATCACTTCTGTTTTTCAACATGTTGTCCCCGAGCATCGACGAATTCATGGTAGTGTCAGCGGGTCTGTGTGACTGCTGTATCCTACACGTGCTTCATCGCGGGCGGAGTGAACTTTTATATTTGCCCCGTCAAACCCAACTAGATAGCCCCAGTCAAAGCTATTGACCTCTACGCACTGCATTTTTATTTAATCTTGCACAATTCATATCTTGACTAGTGTGTGTTGGATTTCTGTTGTTTTGGTCTTCTTTTACTCAGATACATATTGGCTATTCTTCTAAACTCGTGTGGAGTACTTTTTGTGGTGTTTTAACTATTTTGGTGCTTCTGAATGCTTTACACATTCTTTTGAGTTAAGCTTGTCTGCTCTGTACCATAGTTACCAAGGGTTGAGCTCAGTTTTGAATTACTGAAACCTTTACTGACCTAACAAGAATAGTGACATTATTACTTCTGGAGAACTACCATCCACCCCAACTAACAATACTTTCTCAAACTTTTTAACTGTAACCTTTGTGGACAGCATCCGTGATGGCTAAAAACCATTTACAAAACCAATAGGTAACAAAGGTGAGACCTATTGGCTTTGGTAATGCTTGTTTACAAAAACAACAAGCAATATTTTGGGTGCATGAATTTATGGTTTGCTAGTATTCATAAATGTATATTTGTGCCTGTCTCATCACCAAATTATTGACTTTTTTATTCTTCTACTGCTATGGTCAGGATTGTTCTACTGGGGGACGTATGTTAGTGGAAAAAAAGCTTTGTGATGTTGATAAATATATTAAGGCTGGCAAAGAACTATGTGATTCTTCATCCCACATTTTACCCTGCAACGTTTCTACAATATTGATTTCCCACTGTGTTCATTTATATAATCTCAGTGAACTTACACACTTTCCTCCTTTAAGTCCACAATTCTTGATTTATTGGCAGAATTATTTCAGGAAGTGAAAAAGTATCACTAGTTATTTGTCTCATTTGACTATGGTGTCTTTCTGTTTGTATTGCATCAGCAGTGCGACTAAGGAAACCTTGCTTCAACTGAATGATCATTATATTACACTTATAGAGTCTAAATATACTCGACAGAAGTGCCACAGCAGAAATGTATGACTTGATGAATTCTCCCCATATCTTGGACTCTCTTTGGATGGACAATACACCTTAGAAAGGTACAGACTCAATGTTTGTTGCATCACGGGAAAACCCAAGGGTGGCTGTGGATGGTTATAGATGACTATGGATGACAGCAGTGTGTTTTCTTTCATAGAAGTAGATCTTTCACCGGTATTTCACATCACTGGCCATTCCATCCTAATAAAACTCCTCCAGAAAATCAACTGTTATGTCTGTTTCAGACTTCAAAGCACTCTTTTGCTATGCTGAGCAGACACAAAGAGTTAGTATTCAAATATGTTTATGTCAATGACAGTCAGTGGACTATTGTATTCTCCATTACTCGTTCTATTTAACATCTATGTCCAACCTCTGGTTGTCCATGTTTAGTTGTGGCTCGATAACCTTTTTTTTTGTCCTCATTTGCCACAATGGTTTTGTTTCCATGATGAAGTCGAGTGGTATACGAGCGGGATACTGTCTCAGCTAATGAACAGCTGGTAGGGCTCAACTTGACCCTCGATACTTAACCCTCAGCTCTCCTTCTCAACCAACTCTAATTCACCAAACAAAAACCAATCAAGAAAGGAGTGGATATTTCCACAATGATATCAAGCCCTGACTTAGGTCTAAGTGGCTTAATCATTGGACCCGGGGAAAAAAAAAGAAAACCCCGGACACTCAGTGCGCCCAATTTAATAAATGCCAGAACGCCTTTTTGTTTGAATTACCGTTCCTACCCAGGTCTAATCTGGAGATCGTTAACATAGAGGTGTACCAATCTTCAATTGTAGGGGGCAAAGAGTCTTTCCATTTTCTGCATATCTCCCTCCTGGCAAGCAAGATAGAGTAAAAACTAGCTTCTTCTCTGAGCTTTGGAGACCATCCAAAATACCAAAGATAACCAGTGGGAGATCGAAGACTATATTCAAGTTCAAAGATAAAGACATAGTTCTTTTTATGTCCTCCCAAAAAGTTGACAAAATGGGGCACACAAAAAACATTTGACAGTCTGAAGCGGCTACTAAACCGCATTTAGGGCATGTTACCGGGCTCCCCTGGGTAAATTTCGAAAGCCTTAATGGAGAATAATAGGCCCTATGGATGGTGAAGATGTGATTTCTATGGAGCCAAGATAGTTTCACTACATCCCACAACATTCCACAGGATAGGCTCCAGAGCTCTTGCAGATTACAACCCATTATGGTAGATGACCAAAGCTCTTCTAGTAATGAGAAAGCGCCATCCCTTTCTTCCATAATCAGGTTATACCAGGATGAAATTTCCTTTTTAGTGGGAGATTTATCGACTAGGGATGATATTAATTGGCTGTGGCCACATAGGGGGAAATTATTACCACGAGTTGTCCGAGAGACATTTGCGTGGGACCAACTAGCTATTTGCATATACTTGAATCTAGCAAAGTTGGGGCCAATGGTGTTTCTAAGACACTCCCACGGGAGCAGCTCCCCTTCTGTGAACAAATCGCCCCAAACAGCCAACCCAGCTTCCTTAATCGGGATCGCAAGACTGTCACTCAACCAAACCGGACTCTCAGGGAGATCCCAAAGCGGAGTCATACTATTGTAGTACCCTACCTTACTAGTTTTAGTTATCTGTGCCCACATTTTGGCCATTCCTTGCAGAATCTTCAACTTAATTTTTTTAAAAAAACTTGGGGTCCCCAAACTTGAACAATAACCCTGATTGGCTAACACCTTCTCCTGTAGGAAGGGTGGAAAACAAAGAGCCAGCCCCATACTCAGATGAATTTTTAAAAAGCACTCTGACATGAGATAGTTGGAATGCCCATGCATATGTCTGAAAGTCTGGGGCCGTGATTCCACCCTTTTCTCTGCGCCTCCTCAACTTTTTCCAGGAGATCCTAGAGAGGCGCTTACTCCAAATAAAGGAATTAATATCAGATTGTAGTTTATTTATTAATGAGGGATCAAAGTATAACGGAATTGTGTCTAAAAGAAAAGAAATTTTAGGCAAAATAGACATTTTAATTAAATTAACCCGTCCTAAAAATGATAAAGGGAGTTGTGCCCATGACATTAATAATTTACGGCATTCCTTAGCTACAGCTGCGATAACCTTGAAAGTGGTGACGCATAATACTTGCCACAGGTTCAACTTATTGTTTTCAAAATTTGCCTTGAGTGCCCTACACACAAATGGACTCATACACTCACATTCACTGTTTCTCACACGCAAAGGCACCTGCAGACGCACACACTTTCACAATCACTGAACCTCATTCATAACTATTGATGTACAGGGGCTTTGATTTGAACTCCTGGGGTACAGGTGTTCTGCTTTAAATTAACCCTGGGCGTAGTTTGCGTAGCAGCACTACACATAGCTTCACGTAGTATACTTTGAACTACACGTAGTACTGCGTTGCATAGCTGATGGCACTGTGCACTTGGCTGCACTGTGAAATAATTGCAAATGGCGTCCTGCACAGTGCCAGTTATGACAAAATAAGTATCTCTATCTTTACATGCTAAAGAGCATATAGTACTTTCACAAAAGTGAACCTGAAACATTAGCAGGCAGTGAGAGAGGTGATGATTTTGGGATCCTCCCTAACCTAGGGAGAGTACCAAGCAGATGCCTTCAAAACAAAAAGCACATCTTATTGAATGATTTGTTGGTGGTCCCATCCTCTTAGGACCACCCCAAGCACAGTTATTGGCAAAAAAAAATCCCAATCAAAGGCCCTGCAAAGCATTATGGGAAGAGATTAGCAGTGGGCACAGAATATTATATAGTATTCAATATCAAAATAACTCTACAAAGAGCTGTAGTTCAACTGGTGGTTACTAGATGTCCCTCATGAGTCAAACATCTTATAAACATAACTAACCCTGGGAACAAGGTAGGAAAATACATTTTAGTATGCCTGATTTATACAATCTGTGCTTGAAAATACCACTTTTAGGTCATAGGAAATCAGCTTGCTAGGGGGCAAGATGGCGGACGCAGCAGTGTCCGTGTGAGCAGCGCAGAAGGAGGCTCCCGTCCCGACCGGCTCCGTGAGGCATCGCTACCGCTACTGCTACCGGATCAACACTAGTGCGGGTGTGCATAAGAAACGCATTAGATGTGACCCTGTTTACGCATTTGGAGAAGGGGAAGATAAATATATACTTAAGGATCCTGGACTGTTGCAGGCTTGTGGGAATGCGACTTGATCCGTGGAAAAGCTACTCACGTTTCCTTCGAGCGGCGTGGCTACGCCCGACTCACACCTCCCCTCCCCTCCCAGCGGCACACCTACTCAGAGCACACGCCTGGAATCGTCGGAGCGCGGAGAACGCCAGCAGTTTCAGCAGACACGAGCAAAGCAAAAGGTGCTTTGTTTTTATGAGCTGGAGATGGCTCGGAAAAACCCTACCACCGGTTCCCAAAGGCAACAAAAGCCAAAAACAAGGGCAGCTACAGCGGCCACACAAGAGACTACACAACCTGCAGGGGAAGTAACAGCAATAGTTTCATCAGCAGCTGGCATAGTGAGTACAACTAATGCAGCTTCAGTTTCTGTTGGAGCCCCATGTATGAATATGTCTAAAAATATGACTGAAACTCCTATCTCTTCTAGCGAGGTTCCCTTAGAAGTGCCAGTAGTAGCCAATATACAAGACTTAAATGTGTTGAATTCTGGGAGCAGTAGGCAAGGTGCCACTCCAAAAATACCAGGGATGTTTATAAAAAAAGCGGGTACTACAGCTAACCCCTTAAAAAGCCCTGACAATATAAACATAAATAGAGATAAAATCATTTAACAACGATATAACTACCCTGGTAAATGAGCAATCTGAGGAGGTATTAAAACAGTTGGATCCAGCACCTCTTAACCTAGGTGAAGATATGGAATCCATAGACTCTGCTGGAAATTTTTATTCCATGACTGATCTCTCCCAAGCCTTAGACTCGTACGATATGGAAGACTTGGAGGTAGTAAGAAGGGCTCAATCTTTGCAAGACTTCAAAAAATCTTTTTCTGATCCGGGACAGAATGATCTAAGTGAACCGGAAGACTCAGATCCTGAAGAGTCTCCTAATAGACTAAGGCAGGATGATAATGGAGCTGTTCTTCCCCCTACCTCTAATTCGCCTAACGTAACTAAAGAAGGACCTGAAACACCAGAAATAACATTGGAGGTCCTTTATCAAGTCATGTTACATCACAGAGAAGAGACAAAAGCAGAGAATCTCCGCACTCAAGGTGCGGTAAGGAAATTGTAAAATAATTTGAGGAAAGTGATGAAGGTATCTAATGAAACAATGGCAAGAGTTACGGAAATCGAAACTAGGATTTCTCAACTGGAAGACTCAATGGTTCAGCAAAAGTCCCAAATAAAGGCTATGGAAGGGATAAAGGAATATATCAACTGGAAACTGGTTGATTTGGAAAATAGATCACGCCGGAACAACCTCCGAGTCCTGGGAGTTTCGGAAGGGAATGAAGGGTCTAATCCTCGACAGTATATCATAGAGCTCTTTACAGAAGCCTTCCCCCATCTAAAACAATGGAGATGGGAAACTGAAATCCAGAGGGCTCATAGATTTCCCTTTCAAAAAAATCGACAAGACGCAGCCACAAAACCTGGTGCTATCTTGATTTCATTGAACAATTTTTTAGCTAGGGAAGCCTTCTATGACCTGGCTAGGCCAAAATGTGCATCCTGACTATTGCCATACTACGGTCCAGCTTCGCTGGCAATTTCGCCAGCTTATCCCTCTATTTCAGGCTAAAGGTGCACAGGCTTTTTTGTTGAATCCCGCAAAACTTAAAATAATCCATAAGGAGCGCACTTATTTCTTAACCTCAGAGGGGGCTGCTAAAGAGTTATTACTTTCGCTGTGAAAATAAAAAGGGGGGTTCTTCTAATGCAAGTAGTAGCGGATCTTTAAGATAAGGCTTTAATTTGTTCCAAAAAGATTCAAAAAGATTGAGTATATTATATAAGTACAATACCCTTTTCTATATTTTGCGTAAGAGATAAAATCAAGTCTCTGATTTCTTATTAGGTATTTGTACTCATGTTTTTTTCTTTTTTTTTCCTTGCTTTGCTTTACCGGCATCAAATTAGTTTTTTTTTTCAGAATGATCTCTTATAATGATATCATAAAAGTGGTATATCCTATGGCGGTAACACAGTGTTTGGATGCTGGGTTTGGTGTGATTTTGTTCTGATATTTTGTGGAACACTAAATATGATCTGGAGTCACGGGCCGAGAGCCTCGAAGCGCCTATCAAATCATCAATGAGAGGGACTTTTCAGTCCCTTTGCCATGATAGTTTGGGGGTGGGAATGCGGGTGGGCGGGCTCACGTTGAGCTCTTGGTGGGTAGGGTGGTCAGGGGGAAAAAAAGGGTTGCAAACAGAACTAGAAACTACCTAAAGATGTATATATTGAAATCTTTCTTTCTCTTTGCTTTTTTCTGCTCCTTAAATTTCTCTAAAGGTCTGAGACATATAGGGAGATACAAGATGAATTATGTAATATATGTTTTCACAAATATCATATATAGACTATGCTTGGTAGGGGGATTGGAAAAAAAAATATTTACCAAAATGGTAAAATTACGAATTTGCTCTTGGAACATATGTGGGATAAATAATAGAAAAAAGAGGGGAGTTGCTGCACAGATTATACAGACCATGAAACTGGATATTTTATGTATACAAGAGTCACATATTATGTGGAATAATAGAAAAATGTATGAAGACCTGGGGATGCAACTTATAGTTTGTACCTCACAAGGTACAACGACGAAAGGAGTGGCAATCCTAGTTAGAAAAGGTCTGGGGACCCCTATTCGTAATAAGGCTGATCAATATGGGAGATGGGCAATAGCGAAGTTAAAAATTGATAGCAAAATTTGGACTATTTGCTCCGTATATGCCACAAATCTAGATGATCCAAGTATATTGAACTTTCTAAATTTAGAATTAGCTAACTGGGCTCCATCATTAATATTATGCGGGGATCTCAACCTCCATGTAGACCTTAATAAGAACGTACGCAATATTTTAGATTATCAAGGGGCAAAAAAAAAATCATTTAAAGCTCTACATTCTCTGATAATGGATCACGGTTTATTTGATGTTGCTCATGAAAAAAATCTTTCAATACCCTGGTTTACATTTTTTTCTTTTCCCCATAAAAAATCTGTACGTCTTGATTACTTTTTTATTAAGAAGCTGCTACTCTGTGATATTAAATTTGATCTCTATCCGCGTATAATTTCGGATCACAATCCAATAGTAATCGAAATTAAAACTAAATTATCAAGCTCTCATGTTAGGACCTGGACATTTGATAGAAAACTTTTAGTTGACCCTGAGTATTTAGATATGATGACAAAATGGATAAAAGAATTTATTGACATTAATAGAGGAACGGCCTCGGTTCAGAATACATGGGATGCTTTTAAGGCGGGGATCAGAGGGGAGTCACTATCGTACGTCATTAAAAAACAAAAAATTATACGAGAAAGGGTTAATCAAGGCTATAAAAATGTCTTATTATGGGAAAAAAATTATCAACTGCCATTATATCAAAACAATCAACATTAGATATTGAAACGAACCTAGCGATTCATAAAGCTGATCTGTATGAATCTTTTGCCTCTAACCTGGCGGGAAAAATAGCAACCTGTAGATCTCAATTATACGAGATGGCTGAAAATGCAGGGAAAATCCTGGCTAAAAGAACTAGACAAAAAGAAGTATTTAATACAATAGATTCAATTAAAGACGAAACAGGACAGACACATAATAATCCTGTCGATCCTTGAAGTTTTTCGGGAATTTTATCAAAAATTATATCAATATAATGATGACTGTTATTCGTCACAACAATGTATGAATTTTTCTAGAGCTAATGCCCTACCATCCCTGTCTAACAACCAAAAAATAGCTCTTGAAACAGTAATTTCCTGGGAAGAAATCGAAAATGCATTAACATCGTTAGCAATAGGAAAAGCAACAGGACCTGATGGTATCCCATTGGAATTCTATAGGGTTTTTAGAAATATCATAAAACAAGACATTCTCATTACTTTTCATGAGGCACAGAGGGGTTTCCCACCGGAGTCCTGGGCCCAATCTATAATAATGACATTTCTTAAAAAAGGTAAGGATCCGTTAAACCCCGCGTCATACAGACCAATATCCCTGATAAATACAGACAGAAAGATATACTCAAAAATATTAGCAACACGTTTGTCAAAAATAATAGCAACAATCGTATCCCAATGGCAACATGGGTTTATCCCAAATAGGGATACAGCAGATCATGTACGGAGAGTTATTGCTATCATGGACTGGGCTGAGAGTACCAAAACATCAATCGGGATCACCCTATTGGATGCCGAAAAAGCATTCGATAGGGTGGCATGGCCCTATCTTTGGGAGTTACTAACTATAAAGGGTTTTGGTCCAGGGATTGTAACTGCTTTTAAAGCTTTGTATAAAAATCCAATCTCATCGGTAAAAGTTGGGGCTACGAAATCAGCCTCATTTCCTATTCAATGTGGAACACGCCAAGGATGCCCATCCTCCCCTCTCCTTTTCGCTATTTACATTGATATTTTCCTTAATCAATTAAACCAAGATGAACACATTGTTCCGGTGGAAGTTGGTGGTATCAATTATAGAGCCCTTGCCTATGCAGATGATCTAGTAGTACTCACCAGTGATATTGAGAGGGCTTTCCCCAGAATCGAAGAATTGGCAACAAATTTTGGTTCCTTTTCAGGATACAAACTAAATTTATCAAAACCACAAATAATATTTGTGGGTCAAAATCCTCCGCTTCTTAATAATTTAGTCTCTGAAGCTACATATCTGGGAATTAAATTAACCACTCCTATATCAAAGATTCCTAACCTTAATTTTGCCCCGATTCTGGGGAAGGCCAATTCAACCTTGGAGAGAATAGACCATCTGCATTTATCACTACATGGCAGGAGCAATGTGCTAAAAATGCTGATTTTGCCAAAATGTATATATTTATTCAGAACAATTCCACTGGAATTCCCGCTTTAATAATTTAAACAACTTGAAAGAATGACAGGAAGATTCCTATGGGGGTATAAAGGTATTAGAAGAGCCTATAAAAAATTATATTACCAAGGGATAGAGGTGGATGGGCTGTTCCATATTTCTTATTCTATTATCTGGCTACAGTACTTCCAGTTATATCTCCCTTAATTGTGGGCAAAAAAACTCCCATATCATATGCACACTCCCCATCGATATATGAATTAGCTCTAGGTTTAGAAGCTAATAACCAATTTCTAAGAATAATAGAACCAAGCTACTATAAAAAAAAAAAATTAAGATTATCTCGGCAGCTTATAAGGTTTGGAGAATTATTAAAAAATTGGTGGGGATTCCAAAGATTACAAGATATACTCCCTTAAACTCTCCACACTGTTTTCCTCCCATACTCAGAGACGCAGTGATAAAAAGATGGAAGAATAGTGATATATACTATCTGAGTGATCTATATTCGCCCAACTCCAACACTATATCTACTTTCTCTGAACTACAACAGAAATTTAGAATCCTTCCTCATGATTACTTTAAATACCTACAGATGTTTAGTTTTCTAAACTCGTTGTCGTTTAATGATCGCCAAGGGTTAAAAATGATTCTGATGATAGAAAGTCTGTTCGTTAAAAGAAAAATAGGTTATTTTTATAACCTTCTTATAACTTTACTACCAGACAACCTCTCTGTGATCCAACATAGATGGGAGGAGAAATTGTGTGTAAATGATTTGATGTTAAAAGAATCAATCAAGATTGCTAATACTATTCTGATTACAGGACGATCAGGAACTCAGCATGATATGGCCATGTTTTATCTTTGTCATACACCAGCTAAAATCATGAAATGGGGGGCTACTGTCGGTATAATCTGCAATCGTTGTACGCAGATTGGAGCAGATGCAATACATATGTTTTTTTCCTGTTCCAAATTATATGGTATTATTTCACAAATTCAACTTTTTATTGAAAAAATCACAGGGAGAACAATAATTCATACACCAGAACTGATTTTATTTGGACTATCAATAGACACTTCAGAAAGAGAACAACAACATTTGATTTTTATTATGGTGTCAGAATTTCGGGCATTTATCACTCAGGAATGGATTAATTCAGAACCACCATCGTTTTCTATGTGGAGTGCCCGTTTACTAGCAAAATTTAATTTTGAATCAGCTATATATGCAACTAAAGGAAGAAAGAAGAAACAATTAGGTATGAAAATCTGGGCTCCGTTACAACAATGGATCCATAAGGAAATGACTTAAATTATTCATTTGTTTAACTTTAATTTGTTTTTTCTTGCTGGTGTGTTTCTCTTTCTTTTTTTGTATTTCTTATCCATGTAAATTGGAATCAATCTAATCTGTGTTTGTTTGCAAACTAAAAGCAATAAAAAAATGTTTTTAAAAAAAATGAAAATACCACTTTTAAAAAGTAGGTATTCTCTTGCTTAGCCATCCAATGTGACTCTGCTAGGTTTGTGTATTGCATATCTGGCTTTTGGATGACAGGAAATGGGAAGGAGCAGTGGCTCCAGAGAGCCTGATGAGTCAGGGCTGGGCTGAATGGACCTGGGCTGCATTTAGAGTAGGGGGATGAGGTTTCCTTTCACCTGAATGGGCCTGGTCTGCCAAGGACAATGCTGTCTCCATCTCCTGCCAGGAAACTGCACAAGAGAGGACAGTACCGGTTTTAACTGAGCACAAGGATTTTGTGATGTAAATAAGGCCCACTCCCCAGAAACTTTATATAATTTCTGGGAATCAAGAGGAACCTTTGCAAGGAGAAGAGCCAGAAAAGCTGAGGAGGAATATTGCCCCTGTGCTGTTTGATGTCTGGGGTTGGCCTGCAGTGGCTACTTGCTGCCAAAGAAAGGAGAAAATGACTTTGCTGTTTGCTGTGTTCCCTGCTTGAAGGAGATCTCCAAGGGCTTGAAAACTGAGCCTCCGCCTGTTCTGAAGTCTCAGGGACACAAAGACTTCACCACCAGCTCCCTTGAACTGCCTTGCTGACCTGCAAAGAGATGCCTGCTGTTGTTTTGAACCTCTAGAGACTGTTTTCCGCACACTGCATCAAGTGCAAGGATCTATGAAGTCCAAGATCACCTTACCGATTCCAATGTAAGCCCTGCTGTGTGGCTTCAAGAATCCAAGACCACTCCGGATTGTTGCATCACATTTTGGCGCCAAGTTTGTCGGATTGTTGGGGGATGCAATAAGAAACCAATAACTCACCTCCTCTCTGGTAAGGAACTGATGCATCACCTCCACTGCACAGCAGTAAGGAATTCACGCATCACCTGTCCTGAGTGTAAGGAACCCACGCATCACCTTCCCTGCGGCCCGTTTTGTTTGTTTGCGTGGCACATCAAGGTACTTTGTGTGAAAAGTGTTGCATCAACAATTTGCTTTGAACTGAACTATTTCTACCATCTGAAAGTCATATTTTTATTACTTCCTAGTGGATTTTTGTTGTTTGGTCTTGTTTTGGTTTAGTTAAAGATTACTTATTTTTCTAAACTGGCGTGGTGTCCATTTGTAGTGATTTCACTGTATTACTGTATGTGATTACAAAAGCTTTACACACTGCCTCTGAGATAAGCCTGTCTGCTCATACCAAGCTACCAAGGGGGTGAGCTGGGGTTATTTTAAAAGTGTATCCCCCTTACCCTGACTAGAAGCAAGGGTCCCTATTTGGACGAAGGTACCTACCCCTGCCAACTAGAGACCCCCATTTCTAAAAATAGCCCTATCAGAAGGTGGTACAGGGCTAGGGCTCCTGCCCTTGCTGCTTTGTGTAGTTCCTCATTGGCCTTAGGAATGCACTGTTGTGCAGCCTGACAACCCAAATTCTGCAGATATACAGTGCTGCCCAGGACATGCACAGTAAGTATGCTAAATAAAAAGGGTTGTGCCTCTGTTAGGGGATATTTGTTCAACTACTGTTGTAGTGTAGTTCCTATATCCCTGATAGGCTCTGTGCATTGAAATAATATACACTATAGTTTTGACATAGAACTGAGGTCAGCATGTCTCTATCGATACATTAAACTTAATTACTTGTGTGTGCCAGCTAACTCAGAGGTCACTAGAAACTTCTCAAATGAACAAGAAGGGATTAGTCTCTGACAACCGCATAAACATGACAACTTTGTTTCCCTTAGAATCAAAACATGTCTCAGATTAGTGGAAACAATAGATAACAGTTTCACCTAGTCAATCCTGCATGCTTCGTTTTTAAATAGTTTACACAGAAATAGATAGACAGGCATTTCAATAAAAAGAGTTTATTGAACAGTCTTATTTCTCATTCAAGAGATATGAGCTGCTAAAATCATAAGACGGAATGCAAATTATAATACATACAGCATTAGCAGTAAGATAAAATAATACTGCAATAGCATGGTTTGTAGCTATTAAATATATTCATAAAAATACATACATAAATAACACAGGCTAAAATGTGAATACTCATCTGGTGCTTCTAAAATAGTTCTACACCAGTGTACCGATCCTAAGTGTAGACCGAGGTAAGAATAGATGCTATTTAGCTATAGTCTAGTTTAGCCAAGAGTTGCCAAGAGTCCCTCTATGTTGTAGTCTGCTCCACACCTTAGAATGAGAGAGGTTGGAATCTCTTTCCGGGTCTCGATCTCTAACACCCCGCAAGAGGAGTCAGAAACACTGGAGCTGGATTTTCTGCGAGGAGGATGGCAGCGTCTGGTCAGTGCATCAGGAGGGGACTCGGCTTCCTTCCGAATTTACCGTGGTGAACCGCGTCGTGCAAGTATCCAGCCGAGCTGTGCCGTACCGTGGTTTGTCTTGGCAAGTGAAGGTATATTTATACCTTGAAGGTGTTTAGGAATGCCAGTATTGACGTAAAAGTCGGGCAGAGGAACGTCATGAATAAACTCCTAAGGAATAGATGTTAATGCATAATAAATGAGTTCAATGATCCAAGCAAGGGGAAGTCCTAAAGGCTTAATAGTCTGGTTTTCCAATAACTCATTGTGACGTGGATGGACGGATGTAGATGACCATGCCTGTATTTGGTTTGCATGGATAATGCCTAAATAAGGGTTGGATTTCTATGCCTAAATATGGGCAATGTGAATTGTGCCTATATAAGGACATGAATGGGGAAAACCTACAGACGGTATCTATATCAACACACAACACCCACTCCAGTTTCGCATGAACAACATTACTAAATCCTAAACATGCTAAACATGTCTAAAATATAGCTACACACAAAGTGCTAAAAACGTGTCTAAAATACATCAAACAACGCATTAAAAAGTGTTTCTATGCATAAAATGTAATGGTGCTGTACATATTAAAGTAATGTTTCATTCTAAGCATATGTTGACATTTGAATGCTACGTGAATGAATCATAAATATATATATATATATTATGATGAAATAGCTCGTAAATACAGAAGAAAAAGGCCGAAACCATTTCATTTCAGATTACATGAATCAATTGTTGTGGACAAGGTAACATATTGTCTCTGGAATTATTCAAAGAATTCTTTTCTCTATGAAAAGTTCTACTACAAGCAGATTACTGTGCCGAAAATTAAAAATAAATATTTTGGAGAAAAAAAATTAATCATAGGGAAAAAGTTCCAAAGTTAGTCCCTTGTTGTGAAAAATTGAAGGTCAAATTCAGAGGTTCTCAGTACACTGTGTGCTAGATCAAAAGTCAGTGTGCGACATGGAGAAAACATGAAATCTTCTATTTCTGTAGACAAAAACTTGTCTACCCTTGTAAGTGAAAGTTGGAATACCTTGTTTAGAAGACTAACTGCACATAGATGTGAACCATCGCCTTCAGCATCAGAAGCATCAGCAATGTTCGTATCTGATGTTACCTGTGTGCCTGTTGACTCCTCTCATACCTCAACAGTAGCAATTTGCGTCTGTGAGATCTAAATGAATGCCGTCATCAGTAATGGTAGCAGTGGGGACAACACAGAGCATGGGCCATTACAGGGTCCAGCAGAGTATTGACGTCTGTAGGCATGACTCATGGGAGTGTTAGGCAGATATCTAGCATATATTCGTCCCCACAAAGCAGGCAGCGTAGAACAGGTAAGATGCAATTTTGCCAAATTAGTCTGAATGACAGAAACCATGTGGTATTTAGTTCTCGTAAACGAGGTAAACCCAAAATTTGGACGATGCGCTCACAACACTTCATCTCCAGCAGAGCTCTCTCCAACGTGAATTGGGTGTCGCTGGTGATTTGACTTGCCATATCGTAGGAGTAGGAATAAAAACAGGACCCCTGCAATGAGTGCTAAAAGGAGCGGCAGTCCACTAGACACAGAGTCCGAGGACTGCTTGAAAAGGTGCTAACAGTCCTGAACACATGTTCTTAAATACATATACAATACCGCTCATATCAGACATGTTTAAGATACGTCCCAGAATTTCTGAGAAATGTATAGGGCCGTTTGTATTCAAAAGGGCATGTATCTCTGCAGAAGTCCTTGCAACTTGTAGATCATAGGTTTCTTTGGCCAAGGTCAGTGGCACTGTTTGTTGCAAAGGAATGGCTTTCATTCTGCTCAGAGTATCAATTTATTTTGGAAGAGATGTTCAATGAAGACCATAAATGCGACTCCCTGACTGTGTCTATTTGTGGAAACAAGACTTGCTTAGAGCAAGTGACCCTGGATGTAACCGTTACTAGATATAGGATACCTGGCAACATGAAAAAATTTGCTTCATACCTAAATTAAATATAATATCAAAAAGAGCAACCCAATAACCCCCAGGGACTGGGTATAATCACTAACAAAATTCAGTTGCCCCTCGAGGAACCATTTCCATTTCCTTATTATTCAAATTTATGCCACATATGTGATCAATAGTTCAACACCTGCAGAAAAGAAGTATATAAACATATACATATACCCAAGTATATCAAAACATGATATTTATTATTGCTGTATATTCTTTTAAATGTATCTTTTAATATTTGGCAACGGACACAATACTACAATGTATACACTTGTTTACAGTAGTGTAGAAACACCTTTTGCTGAATTTATGGACAATTAAAATACCATATTAGATGAAAATCAAAATCAAACATAGCATTTTATCAGATGCATAGTCAAAAAACAAATAAGCAAAACGGTGCTAGCCGTCGACGTTTCGGTCCCCCGTTGGTCTACGAGATCCATAGGACCATCATCAGGACGATGTAGTTGCACATATATACATCGAATATAAAAGAACAAACTTACACTTAATAATCCCTGCATAGAAAGGTATTGTATTTGCTTCACACAGAAAGAGAACAAAACTAACAAAACACCCAAGTGGCTTCAACCGAACTCAAATTACCAGTAGTGTCACACCAAATAACCTCTAAACATGCCACCATCTATTTTGTGCCAAACCGTATTAAGATCAACCAAAAATTCCACAACACTGACAATGAAGTGTGAGAGTAACAGGAAATGTCTCCTTGCTATCTGGAAGTACCACTCCAAAGCAATTCTGGTTGAGAGACATTTAGAAAGCCCTTAGTATAGATCCTCCTCTAACAACTCAAAAAGCTATATACAACACTTAGTCAAACACATTACTCACTCTAGACAGAGTTATTAAGGACACAAATGCCCTACTGCAACGATGGTCCTCCCTCCCCTTAAATATCTATGGGAGGGTGAATCTTCTGAAGATGATTATCCTCCCCAAAATCACATTCTTATTTAATTCTATTCCTTTATCTTTTCCATTATCTTTAATTAGAAAGCTGCAAGAGAAATTAGGATCATTTATTTGGAATTCTAAAGCCCCGCGAATCGCATGGAAAAAATTACGAAGAAGCCTAAAAACAGGAGGGCTGGCTTTTCCAGATTTACTTCTATACTGCCAGGCGTTTCATTTCAAACATTTTAGACTAATGGCTGGCCAAATAGATCAATCATCTATGGGTCTGCTATTTTCTGCCTTACTACAGGATGTCCCACAGGGATTAGATTACTTTCTCTTTAAGCTTGGGGACCCCAAATTTTAAAAAAAAGTAAGGCTGAAGATTCTGGGGTCAGCCCTCAAAAACTGGTTATTTGTGAGGAATAAGCTGAATATCCCTTACTACGCATCACAGGCCCCAACATGGGATTCACCAGGTCTTCCAGCATGCCTAAATGACCATCTGTCACTGCCATTAAAACAGGCGGGGCTGAATTGTTGGGAGAATCTGCAGGAGGATGGACGGCTTTTGAGTTGGGATATGCTTTCCAACCTGACAAGGGGAACCCTCACCAGGTTTAAATACTATCAGTTATCCGGGTGGTGGGCAACAAGGCCAACAAGACCCTCAGATAGTAAAATCCCAAATCCCAAATTCGATTCGGTGACGAGAGCTGGCAGGTGGAAGAGCCAAATATCCTTTTGGTATTCAGCGTTGCTAGAAGGCGAGGAAGTCACAGAAGTGGAGGTAAACAAACTGTGGTGCAACGCTTTAACATTGGACGGTGGGTCCTTTATGGATTTCTTTCAGCACTTTAACCCCTTCCATGCTCATGAAGGAACGGTTCCGTCATGAGCATCGGTTGAGCTGTGCTCATGACGGAACGGTTCCGTCATGAGCCGATTGGCTCATTAGAACCTTCAGCACAGCGCAAAAATTCGCGCCGCGCTGAAGGGGTTAAACGCAGTAATAAAGCCAGCAGCACTAAAAAGAAATCATTTGGTCACAATGTATAGGGTCTATATAACACCAAAGAAACTGGCTAAATATTCCAACATAGCTTACCACTGCCCGAGATGTGGTCATCCGAAAGCGGATGATGTCCACATGTTTGCTGATTGTCCCGAACTAAAAGAATATTGGGGCAAGATTAGTGAATTTCTAGAAAATTTTCTTTCTATGCCCATTACAATCTTTTCCTCCACTATACTATCAGGGCTTATTCCGGGTTACAAGGTAAACGATCTCCCCACTAAATTTGTTTTCTATGTTATTATACTCGCAAGGCGTGAGATCTGTAGAGCATGGAAGGACCCAATTCCCCCCACTTTCCCAAGCTGCTTACGGCAAATTTTAATAACTAGTAAGTCAGACATGGCTTGTGATCCCGCGAGTCTGGTTAATGTTTGGGCGGCTTTGGAGGCATGGCAACTTCGATGAATGGTTTTCCAATGATTTATCTGGAGCCCTCCTGGTTCCCTGGACTCCTAAGTAGCATGGGCGCCCACAGGTTGTCGAAAAGGAGTATGGATGGGAAGGTAGTGGCTACTTGAGGGTGGAGGCTTACCACCTTGCTTTTGGCAGAGAACAACAAGGGCCGGATCAGTACGACCAAAGTGCATTGAGGTGCCAGTTTCCCATCAAGAGTTCCAATCATGGTATATGAGGATTACCAAAAAAAAAAACAACGCATTACTCACATTTATCTTCACAAAGTGATCACCTATTACCTACAATGACACAATATACAAAACTCTAATTCAACACTGGCCATGCCTTCTAGTTGATAACCCCATGACACCACACGTGTTGTGTTATAAAAATGTGTACTCACAGTATATTTACATCGAGCTTCTCATCACCTATAATAAAATATACAGCGTCTTACTCAAAGTCATCTTATATGGCCTAAACCCATAGTACCCGGAGCAGTCATATCAGAATAATATTAAACAAACGCGCAGCGTCACTTTCTTAGGTAAACTTCAATAACTGGACCCGTATCATTGAGTCCGTTTCCTCGACTTGCCAAGACCGAGTGGAAAACACGCCTTCATGCCGTAACTAAATGTAAAAAAAACGAGTGTTTGCGCTATTCTCGATGACCCCATCGGGTGACTATGGCGGCCATCTTCTAGTGAGTTATCTTCTATCCAAGAAGCAAGCATCATAGGGAATACAAGATCGTAAAGACCCCAAATAGTCCTACTGCCGGATGTAAATCACTACCAAAGAGATCGTTTTCAACAAATACAAATTTACAATATCTCAAAAACATATATGTTATATTTTTTAAAAATAAATTCAAAGCTTTAGATTTCTTATTTTATGTCTCAAGATAAAAATTCAAAAACAACAGTTGATGGACAGAATGCAGAACAATGTCATACATTCACCCCAGTACAGAGATCTGGGCCTAAATCCATCGTTTTTTTGCACTCCACACCACCCCAGTTCAGACATGGCCATATGCAAATCAGCCTTCACCCTGTGCCTCATGGGAACAGTCCAGCCCGAACTGCCAAGCCATGTCTTTCCTGGACCAGAATCAAGCATCCTAGGAGCGGTTTCTGGCTATCAGCCGTCTTCAGCCAGGATAGCTTGACTCCAGTGGTGTGGAGAGCATGGGACTCACGTCTGAGCATACCCATCCCACTCGGAGTGCTGAATGCAAAAACAAGTGTATAAACAAGTGTATAAATTGCAGTATTGTGTCCGTTGAAAGTCGCTCCCAAAAGAGTGCTTTCACTTTTCTTGGTATTTCTCCCTCCATCCGGAGTGTTATTTCATATAACCTATGTGGATAACTAACCCTGGTGTCTGCAGTTTCAACTTGAATGTTTTTATTCACGTCCACTCTCTCCAGAAGTCCCTTCAGGTTCTGGCAAGCTAATATTACTTCTGCTGCACTGTCCAGCATTGTCTGAGCACATTCTCTGTTCTTGAGATGTGTCCTCAGAATTCTCTGCATGTCTGCTCTTTAGACCTGCTACCTTCTTTTTTAGTGAATTGAGGTTTTGGTTTGTTTTTCTGAACGTGTTGATCATCTTTGGACTTCACACGTTCATCTTTGTGGTCTGACCGTCCTCTTCTTTACGATGTCTGTGACGATATCTGAAAGGTACAAGAGGAACGTGTATCAGTATCTTGATACCTATCAGGTTTTCTGAAATTATCCCTAATCCTGAAGTTATACCTCCTTTCAGAGGGCTCCTTTTGAGGAACCTATGTCGGGAATGAGAACATTTCTCTTTTGAATTTGCTATGCTATTATCCCATTTCTTTTTAGAAGAGGTAGGATTGTGTTTAGTACAGTCCTTCTCAGGACTTCCAGACAGTTGTGGTTTAACTGGTTTACCACCCAAACTGACTCTGCCTAATTCTTCATAGGATCTTTCAATTATTCTGGCTAGTGCTTGTTATTGATCTGCTACATCAAAGTCTCTTAAATTCAGGCGGATCGCCACTGATGCTGCTTCTCCTTTAATATTAGATAATATAATTGTTGAGACCTGGTCGAAATTTTTCAGTAACTTCATACCTAAATTCAGAGCAGGCTCTTCCCTGTATTCATGTTGAATCTGTTTCAGAACATCAGGTATTACCGCCATAGATGGAACACCATGTTTTTTTGTGTAGATTGCAGCAAAGACTGTGCCCCAAGTGGTAAAGTCTTCCAGATGTGGTGTGATCCCCATTGGTAAGCAGAGTGTTAAGATTCTGTGTTTCTCAGCTAGGGCTAGTATCAGGAGATACTGCTTCGATTAGAGTCATTTTTTTAGCTATCCAGAATGGAATTTGTTCACGTTTTGTGGGCAATTTACCCATGACTGCGTGTAAAGTCTGTGGAGTGATCTTAAGTGTATTCACTGGTGAGAGGTTTGTTTTGGAATAACTATTGGAGGTTGGACTGTGAAAGTCTGCATGGCATATTGGACCAATTGTCTGTAGATTTTGATTAACTCTTTGAGTTGAGCAAGTAATTCTACGGCTGTCATGTCTTCGATTTCAGGATAAGGTATGTAAGCTGCTAAAACCGGCCATGTTGCTCCGGGTCTACCTAGTGGACCGAGCCTGGTGATGTGATTTAAATGTTTTAGGGCACCTTTAAATCAGAGCTCATGCTCTTCGTAGGTGAGTGGAATTTCAATGTCCTTGAAAGGAATATATTGCTCTGGTGGATCATCTTCTTTGTAGAAGTGAAACATTTTAGTTACTGTATGTGATTCAGGGAATATTATCAATGAGTAGAATACATCTGTCTGGTGAGATTTGTGTGCCTCTATCACAAAAACTGCTCTACCACCTCTTGGTGTTGGACCATGTCTTATAAGTTTTAGAGAGATGGCTCTCCTTAAATTAAGAGGAATGATTATAGCATTCTCATCGGTTGAATTAAAACCCGTAAAGTTAAAAGCTGGTCCACATGGTCACCTGCAGCTCCAACAGTTACGGTGGTATTGTCGCTATCCAAAATTGTTTAATGAAAAAGGCAGAGCAAGTTTAAAGGGAACAAAGATAGGGTGCACAATATTTTGGAACACCGTACCCTTCAACGTTGAACAAAACAAACAGCTAATACATTGGATTTTTGTCCTACTCAGCTATGGCGGATATTATCCCTACCCACTCCAGGTGTCTTATGGAGTATTATGAGTAGAGGGTCTCTGAGAAAAGCACGACTGAATTACTTCAGTATCTAGCATTAAATTAGTGCCATACCAAACCGTTGTACAAAAGGGGGTGGTGATGGACGGAGCATCTGAATCAATCAAACACTCACATCCAGTCAAAAGATCTGGTTTAATCCATCACCGTTCTTTAGCCCACTCTGCCACCCCAGTTCAGACATGGCTATATGCAAATCAGTCTGACCCTGTGCTTCATGGGAACAGTCCAGCCCAAACTGCAAAGCCATGTCTTCCCTGGACCGGAAACAAGCTTCCGAGTACCAGTTTCTGGCATTCCAGCCGTCTTCAGCCCGGCTTGCTTGAATCCAGTGGCAAAGTGAGCAAGGGACTCACGTCTGAGCATACCCTGCGACACTTATGGCGGCCAAAAGCGGTACAAAAGGGGGTGGTGATGGACGGAGCATCTGAATCAATCAAACACTCACACCCAGTCAAAAGATCTGGGTTTAATCCATCACCGTTCTTTAGCCCACTCTGCCTCCCCAGTTCAGACATGGCTATATGCAAATCAGTCTGACCCTGTGCCTCATGGGAACAGTCCAGCCCGAACTGCAAAGCCATGTCTTCCCTGGACCGGAAACAAGCTTCCAAGGACCGGTTTCTGACATTGATGTGTTTTATCTAGGATCCCGATTCAATATTGTGACCTTATGCCCCTATACAGCTATAATCAATAAATATCCCTATAATGGCATAATATTCATAGCCATATTTCAGTAACTCGCCTCTGCAGTTCATGACACAGCAGAAGCTACTTCCTTAGATTCCTAGAGAGCACACCGAGTTCTTTCGACACACCAAACCCCCAGCAACCTGGGAAAGCCCCGCGAGGAAAGTCCTGCGAGCACTGTAAGAACGACCAGTTCTTAGTGACATCTTTATTGACGTCTTATGTCCAAACCTTACGTCAAACTCAGCACCTTTCAGGTATAAATATACCAACGTTGCCTTAAGCTAATACACGGTGTTGATTCTGGAGCAGAGCAGCTAATCTACTTTCCGAGAGCCCAGCAGAAGCGAGAAGCCCACGGACGCTGCCCCTCCTCTTTGACGCGCTGAGAAAGATGCTGTCTTTTCTCCTGCCGAGAAAATCCAGCTCCAGCGTTTCCAGCCTACCCTTGCGGGTGAATGGAATATCGAGTCCTGAGAGTGAGATACAAGACCTCCTACATTCTATTCCTAAGGTACAGTGCTGAATAAACCCTTAGAGAGAATTCTTGAACAGATCCTTGGCAACAAACCTACTTAACTTAAATTGCTACTTACTTACTCCTTCTCACGTATTAGGCTTAGGTCAGGTACACCGGGGTAGGCGTATTTTAGAAGCACCAGTTGAGCACGTTAGCCTATGTATATATGTATATATATTTTATCCATTTTAAAGTGTCTTATGGCTAAGAAACCATAGCAATGCTTTTACAGTATTATTTCATAATACTCCTTTTACTGTATGCACTTTACTTTATCACAAGTCTTGCAATTGTTGCAATTCATTTCTCTTGCATGAGAAGGAAGACTGCTCAATAAATAATATATTTTATTGAAAACGCCCGTCTCTCTATTCTCTGCACCCTGGTGAAACTAAGTATTCACATCTGACTGAGTGAAATAGCTGTCTATTGTTTCACACAACTCTAGAGATTGACTCTTATTCTGAGGGAGCAAAGGTGTCATGTTTATGCGGTTGTTGGAAGCTGAATCCCTTCTTGTCTGAGCCAGGGAAGCTGATCACTTCCTATTCAGTCAAGAAAGTTTCCAGTGACCTCTGAGCTAGCTGGTGCAAACCTAAATTAAGTCTAACATAGTCAGTAGAGACCTAGAAGACCTCAGTCCTACGTCTAAACTGCTGTTTATGTTATTCCAATGCGCAGGGCCTATAGGGAAAATAGGAACTACACTACAGCATTCCAGCCGTCTTCAGCCCGGCTTGCTTGAATCCAGTGGCAAAGTGAGCAAGGGACTCACGTCTGAGCATACCCTGCCACACTTATGGGGGCCAAAAGCGGTACAAAAGGGGGTGGTGATGGACGGAGCATCTGAATCAATCAAACACTCACACCCAGTCAAAAGATCTGGGTTTAATCCATCACCGTTCTTTAGCCCACTCTGCCACCCCAGTTCAGACATGGCTATATGCAAATCAGTCTGACCCTGTGCCTCATGGGAACAGTCCAACCCGAACTGCAAAGCCATGTCTTCCCTGGACCGGAAACAAGCTTCCGAGGACCGGTTTCTGGCATTCCAGCCGTCTTCAGCCCGGCTTGCTTGAATCCAGTGGCAAAGTGAGCAATGGACTCACGTCTGAGCATACCCTGCCACACTTATGGTGGCCAATAGAGGTACAAAAGGAGGTGGTGGTGGACGGAGTATCTGAATCAATCAAACACTCACACCCAGTCAAAAGATCTGGGTTTAATCCATCACCGTTCTTTAGCCCACTCTGCCAACCCAGTTCAGACATGGCTATATGCAAATCAGTCTGACCCTGTGCCTCATGGGAACAGTCCAGCCCTAACTGCAAAGCCATGTCTTCCCTGGCCCGGAAACAAGCTTCCGAGGGCAGGTTTCTGGCATTTCAGCCATCTTCAGACCGGCATGCTTGATTCCAGTGGCAAAGTGAGCAATGGACTCACGTCTGAGCATACCCTGCCACACGTATGGCGGCCAAAAGCGGTACAAAAGGGGGTGGTGATGGACGGAGCATCTGAATCAATCAAACACTCACACCCAGTCAAAAGATCTGGGTTTAATCCATCACCGTTCTGTAGCCCACTCTGCCATCCCAGTTCAGACATGGCAATATGCAAATCAGTCTGACCCTGTGCCTCATGGGAACAGTACAGCCCGAACTGCAAAGCCATGTTTTCCCTGGACCGGAAAAAAGCTTCCGAGGACCGGTTTCTGGCATTCCAGCCATCTTCAGCCCGGCTTGCTTGAATCGAGTGGCAAAGTGAGCTAGGGACTCACGTCTGAGCATACCCTGCCACACTTATGGCGGCCAAAAGCTGTACAAAAGGGGGCGGTGATGGACGGAGTATCTGAATCAATCAAACACTCACACCCAGTCAAAAAATCTGGGTTTAATCCATCACCGTTCTTTAGCCCACTCTGCCACCCCAGTTCAGACATGGCTATATGCAAATCAGTCTGACCCTGTACCTCATGGGAACAGTTCAGCCCGAACTGCAAAGCCATGTCTTCCCTGGACCGGAAACAAGCTTCCGAGGATCAGTTTCTGGCATTCCAGCCGTCCTCAGCCCGGCTTGCTTGAATCCAGTGGCAAAGTGAGCAAGGGACTCACGTCTGAGCATACCCTGCCACACTTATGGCGGCCAAAAGAGGTACAAAAGGGGGTGGTGATGGACGGAGCATCTGAATCAATCAAACACTCACACCCAGTCAAAAGATCTGGGTTTAATCCATCACCGTTCTTTAGCCCACTCTGCCATCCCAGTTCAGACATGGCTATATGCAAATCAGTCCGATCCTGTGCCTCATGGGAACAGTCCAGCCCGAACTGCAAAGCCATGTCTTCCCTGGACCGGAAAAAAGCTTCTGAGGACCGGTTTCTGGCATCCCAGCCGTCTTCAGCCCGACTTGCTTGAATCGAGTGGCAAAGTGAGCTAGGGACTCACGTCTGAGCATACCCTGCCACACTTATGGCGGCCAAAAGCTGTACAAAAGGGGGTGGTGATGGACGGAGCATCTGAATCAATCAAACACTCACACCCAGGCAAAAAATCTGGGTTTAATCCATCACCGTTTTTCAGCCTACTCTGCCACCCCAGTTCAGACATGGCTATATGCAAATCAGTCTGACCCTGTGCCTCATGGGAACAGTTCAGCCCGAACTGCAAAGCCATGTCTTCCCTGGACCGGAAACAAGCTTCCGAGGATCAGTTTCTGGCATTCCAGCCGTCCTCAGCCCGGCTTGCTTGAATCCAGTGGCAAAGTGAGCCAGGGACTCACGTCTGAGCATACCCTGCCACACTTATGGTGGCAAAAAGAGGTACAAAAAGGGGTGGTGATGGACGGAGCATCTGAATCAATCAAACACTCACACCCAGTCAAAAGATCTGGGTTTAATCCATCACCGTTCTTTAGCCCACTCTGCCATCCCAGTTCAGACATGGCTATATGCAAATCAGTCTGACCCTGTGCCTCATGGGAACAGTCCAGCCCGAACTGCAAAGCCATGTGTTCCCTGGACCGGAAACAAGCTTCCGAGGACCGTTTTCTGGCATTCCAGCCGTCCTCAGCCAGGCTTGCTTGAATCCAGTGGCAAAGTGAGCAAGGGACTCACGTCTGAGCATGCCCTGCCACACTTATGGCAGCCAAAAGCGGTACCAAAGGGGGTGGTGATGGACGGAGCATCTGAATCAATCAAACACTCACACCCAGTCAAAAGATCTGGGTTTAATCCATCACCGTTCTTTAGCCCACTCTGCCACCCCAGTTCAGACATGGCTATATGCAAATCAGTCTGACCCTGTGCCTCATGGGAACAGTCCAGCCCGAACTGCAAAGCCATGTCTTCCCTGGACCGGAAACAAGCTTCCGAGGACCGTTTTCTGGCATTCCAGCCGTCCTCAGCCAGGCTTGCTTGAATCCAGTGGCAAAGTGAGCAAGGGACTCACGTCTGAGCATGCCCTGCCACACTTATGGCAGCCAAAAGCGGTACCAAAGGGGGTGGTGATGGACGGAGCATCTGAATCAATCAAACACTCACACCCAGTGAAAAGATCTGGGTTTAATCCATCACCGTTCTTTAGCCCACTCTGCCATCCCAGTTCAGACATGGCTATATGCAAATCAGTCTGACCCTGTGCCTCATGGGAACAGTCCAGCCTGAACTGCAAAGCCATGTCTTCCCTGGACCGGAAACAAGCTTCCGAGGACCGGTTTCTGGCATTCCAGCCGTCCTCAGCCGGGCTTGCTTGAATCCAGTGGCAAAGTGAGCAAGGGACTCACGTCTGAGCATACCCTGCCACACTTATGGCAGCCAAAAGCGGTACCAAAGGGGGTGGTGATGGATGGAGCATCTGAATCAATCAAACACTCACACCCAGTCAAAAGATCTGGGTTTAATCCATCACCGTTCTTTAGCCCACTCTGCCATCCCAGTTCAGACATGGCTATATGCAAATCAGTCTGACCCTGTGCCTCATGGGAACAGTACAGCCCGAACTGCAAAGCCATGTCTTCCCTGGACCGGAAAAAAGCTTTCGAGGACCGGTTTCTGGCATTCCAGCCGTCTTCAGCCCGGCTTGCTTGAATCGAGTGGCAAAGTGAGCTAGGGACTCACGTCTGAGCATACCCTGCCACACTTATGGCGGCCAAAAGCTGTACAAAAGGGGGTGGTGATGTACGGAGCATCTGAATCAATCAAACACTCACACCCAGGCAAAAAATCTGGGTTTAATCCATCACCGTTTTTTAGCCTACTCTGCCACCCCAGTTCAGACACGGCTATATGCAAATCAGTCTGACCCTGTGCCTCATGGGAACAGTTCAGCCCGAACTGCAAAGCCATGTCTTCCCTGGACCAGAAACAAGCTTCCGAGGATCAGTTTCTGGCATTCCAACCATCCTCAGCCCGGCTTGCTTGAATCCAGTGGCAAAGTGAGCAAGGGACTCACGTCTGAGCATACCCTGCCACACTTATGGTGGCAAAAAGAGGTACAAAAAGGGGTGGTGATGGACGGAGCATCTGAATCAATCAAACACTCACACCCAGTCAATAGATCTGGGTTTAATCCATCACCGTTCTTTAGCCCACTCTGCCACCCCAGTTCAGACATGGCTATATGCAAATCAGTCTGAACCTGTGCCTCATGGCAACAGTCCAGCCCGAACTTCAAAGCCATGTCTTCCCTGGACCGGAAACAAGCTTCCGAGGACCGGTTTCTGGCATTCCAGCCGTCTTCAGCCCCGCTTGCTTGAATCCAGTGGCAAAGTGAGCAAGGGACCCACGTCTGGGCATACCCTGCCACACTTATAGCGGCCAAAAGTGGTACAAAAGTGGGTGGTGATGGACTGAGCATCTGAATCAATCAAACATTCACACCCAGTCAAAAGGTCTGGGTTTAATCCATCACCGTTCTTTAGACCACTCTGCCATCCCAGTTCAGACATGGCTATATGCAAATCAGTCTGACCCTGTGCCTCATGGGAACAGTCCAGCCCGAACTGCAAAGCCATGTGTTCCCTGGACCGGAAACAAGCTTCAGAGGGCCAGTTTCTGGCATTCCAGCCGTCTTCAGACCGGCTTGCTTGAATCCAGTGGCAAAGTGAGCTACGGACTCACGTCTGAGCATACCCTGCCACACTTATGTCAGCCAAAAGCTGTACAAGAGGGGGTGGTGATGAACGGAGCACCTGAATCAATCAAACACTCACATCCAGTCAAAAGATCTGGGTTTAATCCATCACCGTTCTTTAGCCCACTCTGCCACCCCAGTTCAGACATGGCTATATGCAAATCAGTCTGACCCTGTGCCTCATGGGAACAGTCCAGCCTGAACTGCAAAGCCATGTCTTCCCTGGACCGGAAACAAGCTTCCGAGGACCGGTTTCTGGCATTCCAGCCGTCCTCAGCCGGGCTTGCTTGAATCCAGTGGCAAAGTGAGCAAGGGACTCACGTCTGAGCATACCCTGCCACACTTATGGCAGCCAAAAGCGGTACCAAAGGGGG
This sequence comes from Lissotriton vulgaris, assembly GCF_964263255.1. Taxonomy (NCBI): domain Eukaryota; kingdom Metazoa; phylum Chordata; class Amphibia; order Caudata; family Salamandridae; genus Lissotriton; species Lissotriton vulgaris. The sequence goes on along the minus strand of NC_141685.1, from coordinate 1,701,845,759 downwards.
TGGTGATGGACGGAGCATCTGAATCAATCAAACACTCACACTCAGTCAAAAGATCTGGGTTTAATCCATCACAGTTCTTTAGCCCACTCTGCCACAACAGTTCAGACATGGCTATATGCAAATCAGTCTGACCCTGTGCCTCATGGGAACAGTCCAGCCCGAACTGCAAAGCCATGTCTTCCCTGGACCCGAAACAAGCTTCCGAGGACCGGTTTCTGGCATTCCAGCCATCTTCAGCCTGGCTTGCTTGAATCCAGTTGCAAAGTGAGCAAGGGACTCACGTCTGAGCATACCCTGCCACACTAATGGCGGGCAAAAGCGGTACAAAAGGGGGTGGTGATGGACGAAGCATCTGAATCAATCAAACACTCACACCCAGTCAAAAGATCTGGGTTTAATCCATCACCGTTCTTTAGCCCACTCTGCCAACCCAGTTCAGGCATGGCTATATGCAAATCAGTCCGACCCTGTGCCTCATGGGAGCAGTCCAGCCCGAACTGCAAAGCCATGTCTTCCCTGGACCGGAAACAAGCTTCAGAGGACCGGTTTCTGGCATTCCAGCCGTCTTCAGCTCGGCTTACTTGAATCCAAAACGTTGGGCGCCATGTAGTGTAGTTCCTATATCCCTGATAGGCTCTGCACATTGGATTAATAAACACTATAGTTTTGACATAGGACTGAATTCAGTATGTCTCTATCGAGTACATTAAACTTAATTACTTGTGTGTGCCAGCTAACTTAGAGGTCACTAGAAACATCTTGAATGAACAAGAAAGGATTAGACTCTGACAACTGCATAAACATGACAACTTTGTTTCCCTTATAATCGGCACACGCCTCAGAATTGTGGAAACAATCGATAACAGTTTCACTCAGTTAATCGTGCATGCAATCGTAAGACTGAATGCGAGGTATAATACTTACAGCGTTAGCATTAAGATAAAATAATACGGCAATAGCATGGTTTGTAGCTATGACACATATTCATATAAATACATACATAAATTACACAGGCTAAAATGTGAATACTCATATGGTGCTTCGAAAATAGTTCTACCCCAGTGTACCTAACCTAATTGTAGTACAAGGTAAGAAGTAGGTACTGTTTAGCTATAGTCTAGTTTAGCCAAGAGTCCCTCTAGGTTCTAGTCTGCTCCATACCTTAGCATGAGAGAGTTTGGAATCTTTTTCCGGGTCTCGATCTCTAACACCCTGCAAGGGGAGTCAGAAACACAGGAGCTGGATTCTCTGCGAGGAGGATGACAGCATCTGGTCAGTACGTCAGGAGGGGACTGGATTTTCTTCGGAACATCCTGTGGCAAACCGAGTCGTGCAAGTATGCAGCTGAGCTGTGCCGTACCGTGGTTTGTCATGGCAAGTGAAGGTATATTTGTACCTTGAATGTGTTTAGGAATGCCAGTATTGACTTAAAAGTCGGGCAGAGGAACGTCATGAATAAACCCCTAAGGAATAGTTGTTAATGCATATTAAATGAGTTCTTGCAGAAATCAATAATCCAAGCAAGGGAAAGTCCTAAAGGCTTATGAGTCTGGTTTTCCAAGAACTCGTTGTGACGTGGATGGACGGATGTAGGTGACCATGCCTGTATTTGGTTTGCATGGATAATGCCTAAATAAGGGTTGTATTTCTATGTCTAAATATGGGCAATGGGAATTGTGCCTATATAAGGACATAAATCGTGAAAACCTATATACGGTATTTAAATCGACACACAACACTGTTATGTTTCATACAGGTACCCTGATATAGGCTCAGGTAGTAACCAAACCTTTCACCTATATTTCCCCTGTCATTACACTACATAACGGTTCTTGGTACTGACCTTTTACTTAGTTATGGCACTGCTTAAATGACTTGGGGTTTTCCGAAAACTAGCCTCATTCATAATGCATGAGAATTCTTGGAATCTCAGCATGACAACCATCTCCTGCATAATAACTATGCTTAAGGGTCATTCCTTCCGCTATACTAGTACGACATGACACAGCAAGGTAGATCTGCTGAGGGTACCACTTTGGGTATGTAAACACAATATCTTTGCTGAGGGAGAGAGGAGAAAAAGGACTTCCATGCTGACACACTGACACAAGACGCTGAGGTTCCTGCATGCAGACACTCCAGCTCACAGTGGTCTAACAATCCCTTGCAGGGTGTCCATCTCAAGACCAAGACAGGGTTCCACAGCCTCTCACTTCATGTTATGGGACTTGCTTTATCCTAGGGGGATTCTTGGCTCTACACCTACATCCATGCTTTGTACTTCTTAGGTACATCTAGATAGGGTTGCATCTTAGGAGTACGCATTATTGATGTCATATACTTATATACTTAGAAATATTTATTTGCTTTAGCACTATAGTAGAAATGTACCATCCGTTTACTCTGTTGCTGCTTATAATCTTTATATCTGTTTCTGTCTTATGGTTGTTTCAGCACACCTATTTACACTAGAATGACGCAGGTTCAATAAATGCTTATTGAAAACTTCCCCACCATTTATTCTGTGTTTCTCTCTGAGACTAAGTTAGCATGAGTGACTGAGAAAAAAATACTGTACTGTTTCCACGATTCTGAGGGATCAGGGTCAATAGTTACCAAGAACTATTCTACCCTTGGTGGGAGGAGTTTACAGTAGCACTGTGAGCTAGCTGGTATGCATGTGAATATACCCAGTGGGGTATCCAAAATCAGTCTGGATACCAATCCCACAGTCTATGTTTGCTAAACGCGAAGATCCTATATAGTTTTATAGGAACTACACAACACTACGCCCCTCCATGTGAAATCCAGACATTCATCTACATAGTGCTGTGTTTTTAAACAACACTCTGCAGCTGGATCATTGCTAAGCATCCTCTTCCTCCTGTCATCAGGAGCTTGTGGAGAGACCAAGAGGGCTTACCTGAGCAGTGCAGTATTCATTTAAAAAAAAGTTGTGTTTGCATGAACACTGCTTAATGCATTTTTTTCAAGTGTAATACCTTAATTTGGCAGTTGCTTTATGGGCTCACAGGTGGCAGAGCTACACCACGGGGCCCCTGATGAGAAGCCACCCTTATCCATGTTACAAATCTTTACTTTTTGTAAATTGCCAATGGCAGTCAGGTCATTCCCAGTCTGTGTATGGACTTTTGTGTCATGGCTCAGTGGTTTTAAACGTGCCTCTGGGAAATCTGTTACTGACTGGGAAATCAGTTGCATAAACTAAACTCTTTTAAAATGAAATTGCTGGTGGTCATTGGCACATAGGTACTTTGACTTGCTTCCTTCGCCCCAGAAAAAAAACATGGCTGTCTGTTTTACTCTCAAAGGATCACTACATACATTCAGTTTCAGATGTCACACACATCTGAACTTGGAAGCACAGATGATAGTTCTGTTGTCTGTATGCACCTTTTATTTCAGTATTCTTTGGGGAACTATTTCTGCTCTCCCTGATGATGTCAAAATCTGTGCAGTCACAGCTGTTATTGTTTCGAATCAAATATGTGGTAACTTGCTACAGTGGGCTTTCTCAAAGTAACTACTAAACATATTGAAAAATCTGGTACCCTCGTAATATTGGACACCTACCAAGGTTGCACTGTGTCTCATTGTTTCCAGAAGCAACTGTAGTTACGAGTACAGCAGTGGTCAACTTTACAAGTTCTATGCATAGGTTACAGATACATTTTTGGAACTTTTTACTTTTTTGGACCCTTTCCTCAGTTTTCTATTGGAATGTAAAAATAAAATATAAATAAGTTAACAACAAATGCACTAAAATATGCATATGAAATACAATCTCTTTCACAATAATGGCACCAGATAATGTAGTCATTGTACCAAACTTTGATACATCTAATATTTTCCATCCGAGGTATGCACCACACTAGAGGATACTTTAACATAAACAGGAGCTGAAAATCTAAACCCACCATTAACAACATGAACAGCTTTCTTAATTTTGGCCCAACTATCCACAGCTAAACCCCATAGGTCTTGCATCCACCCTTATATTTTCTCTGTATGTTTTTTATGACATCAACCACACCAGACAACGAGGTGACATCAATATGGTGCCATTCAATCCCCTCTCTAGTGACTTTAGACCCTGGAACATGTCCGTGTAGTAAAACAAAAGGTGACACCCCACTAGAAGCATTAGGAGTAGTCTGTATGCCATAACATATCATCCACCACAATCTTCCAATTAAGATTTTTAACCCTCATCAACAGCAACTGATCTTTCAATGTGCAATTAAATCATTCCACTAACCCATAACTTCTAGGATGGTACAAAGAGGTCTTAATATATCAGAGACATTCAAGAATAACTTCACCTCTTCTGACTCTAATTGGGTCCCATTGTCAGTCATAATTTCAACAGGATATCCTTCCCTCACACACACTTTGTGTAAAGAATTGAGTGAACGATGCAGTGCTAATATTATTGACAAAACCAACTTCCTGCTACTTGGACATGTACTCCATCAGGACAATGTCAGATTTATAACCTTTCCCACCACTTTTATGGGAAAAGCAATGGCAAAAGATAATTTAGTCAAAGGTACCAAATGTGACTCCACATGTTTAATTGGGGAAGGTTGTGTTACCTGAGTGTAGTCACTCATAATATAGGGACCACAATCTCTCACAAAGCATCCAACAGCCTTATCTATACCTAGCTACAAAAACTCTTCACCTAACCTATGCTTCATTGCTCTTATTACAACATGACCTTCACATGCTAGTTCTAAACATTTTGTTCTCAAACTGGCAGGAAAAACCAGTTAGCCTAGCCTATGTAAGAGTAAATTTTCACAAACCAACTCCATAGCAACAGAGATTGCAGACCTGTCTCTAAATCCTTGGAAGTAAGCCATCCTTTTACAACCCACAACATGACTTTGCTTAGTACTGTGCTCTTTTTTAACCCCCTTCTCAGTTCACACTCTTCCAGGCCCTATTCAACACATTGTTGATGGGATTTGCCATACAAACATTCTCATTATCCTCAACAATCTCCTCATTAGAACTGTCCAGAGGCATTCTTGACAAAAAATCTGCTATCTCATTCCTTTTGCCGAAACATATATTCAACTGTGTACTTGAATTTTTGTAGACAATACTGCCACATTGCAATCCTAGGCTTGCCCTTAGAAATGCCCTTGGTACTAAATAAGTCAACCAAAAGTTTATGATCTGTCCTCAGAACAAATGGAACCCCCACACATATGTGTGGACATACTGCATATCATGGCATAATGCCAGAACTCCATCTCAGTCGTTGAATAGGTATGCCCTGCCTCTCAGAGAGCTCAGAACACAAAAACAACCACTTCCTCACTCTACTTACTTCTTTTTTTGTATGAGGAGAGTGCCCAATCCCAACTTGCTGGCATCAGTCACAATAACACTCTTATCCTTGGTTTCAAATACCTTTATAAAACCAGCAGAAATAATGTCAGATTGTACCATATCGAAAGCAACCTGCCATTCCTTACCCCACACAAACAATACTTCCTTTATCTTAACTGATCTTTGTTTACAAGAATAGGAACTTGCTCAATAGCCATTAACAATTTCATTTTAGGACTGATCCCACTTCTCGCTATTTGATGACCCAAATAGTCCATGTCCAACTCTTCAAACGTACACTGATCACTAAGAAGTCTTAGCCTCTTGTCTTGCAAGGTGTGCAAAACTCTTTCTAGACATGTATTGTGTTGTTAGAAATTTTGGCTAAACACTGTATGTCATCCTAAAAATATAGAACCCCATCGCAGTCCCTAAAAAATTCTCTCATAAGTCTCTAAAACACTGTTGAAGCAGATGCTTGCCCAAATGAGTCACAAATGAGGTAAGATGTCTTGACTCGTTACACAAAACTACATGGTGGTATGTAACCAATGTGTCCATGATAGTAAATGCTGAGGCCCCTCCAAAGTGATTAACATATCACTAATGTTGGGTAAAGGTTCTACATCAACCAATATGTTTTGGTTAAGATCTCACAAATCTACACACAAATGTATAGAACCATCACTTTTCAATACTAAAACCACAGGAGCAACCCATTCTGAAATTTAAATAGGCTCTATGACATCCAATCTAAATCGCTTGTCCAAATCCTTTGACAAATCTTCTCTTAAAGACAAGGGCACTTTATGCACCATATGCACCACAGAAATGGAACCTATTTTTAACACAATTTTGTGCCAAAATCGTTTAGATTTTCCCAGTTGGTCTGCGAATACCATAGGAAAATGTCCACCCATTGGATCCCTGGTGAAACATTCATACTTGCAAGCATCAATTTGGGGTTTATGGGCTTTTGGTAGGGTCTGTGATGTCCTAGCGTAGAGATACTCTGTTGGAGTAACCAGGCGCTTTATAAGCTTCATAATAATTTGGATGTGGAAATCATGTCATCAAGAATGGTCAAAAATGATATCCAATTATTCCTGATAATGCCAACCCAACAAGTTCAAAACGTCTTTAGCCACATATCCCATTCTTTGGGCAGATTTTTCTTCAAACACAAATATCCGAACAAATTGGCCTTCAACCTCAATTTTCATTCCCCTATTAGCACAAAATTTCTCTGTAGATATTGAAGTCACTGTGGTTTACTTTTTAAGAACACTTCACGGACAATTCAAGAAAAAAGGAGACCCTAAATTGGCCATTAAACTCACACTCATGCCATTAATCATAACATTACAAAACAGCAGTTTCCTCCTCAGAGGCTTTAACTCTCCCACAAGAATGCTTTTGGTGTCTCCAACTCCATCAACAAAGACAACAGTCAAAATCACGTCATTGTCATTATTAGGTAGCATATTCTCTTCTCCCTGGGATAATTTGTATTTACTTGAACTGCAACACACAACCGTAAAATGCCCCTTACGATTACACTTATACCATACTTGATACAAAGCAGGACAATTCTTAGTATAAGTCACATGCTTGTGACTCCTGCATCTAAAACACACAGTAGCATTACTAATCTTATTTTTTTACTTTCTGTGTGGACAATTCTTTTTCCATCTTTGCACCCATCTTTTGCCTGGAGTGCATTTACTATCTTAGTTGTTCCCAAGTTCACATGGGCTAAAAGTCCTATCAAATATGCATGAGCATTCTTAATTGCTCTAGGAATAGTGATGATTGTTCCCAAACTAGGATCTTCTGTGGAAGGAATTCTTTCTTAAGGGGGCGCTAGAGGGCGCACGAGCTAATGGCCGCACTTCCGTGAGGCTCTGGCTGCCTGGCCAGAAACATCCTGAAATTATCCTTTTAACCTGCAGGTGGATGCCTGAAACTAACAGCGTCTGTGGACCTCTCTGCCCTGCAACACCTGTCCGATTTTGGGGACGATCCGACGCCCGATGCCTGAACTGGCCGCTTGAGAGCTTCGCCCGGGGAGCATTGCTGCGGAGCGTTGCTGCGGTGACCTGGGTGCCGTGCCACGCGAGGCCGAGGCTCGACACGAGGGAGATAGGCCTCGGAGTTGCGGAGGTCGGCCCGCTGTGCGAGTGGACTGCTGGAGGCTTAACAGGCGGCGGCGGTGGTGAGTCTCTCCCCTTCTATGGCCATTGCGAAGTGTGGAGGTACTGTACGGTGATCCTGTGATCTGCTGGGGGAGCGGACGAGACCGGTGGCATCCGCCAGGGCCTAGCGAGGGGTTGGACTTATCCCCGGCCTTGATCCTCGTATTGCCGCCGTTGCCCCAGATCTCTCCGTGAACCTGCTGCATCTGGGGGCGTGAGGCTGAGGAGCGACAAGAGGCCGCCGGAGGACATCGGCAGTGTCTGTGCTGCCGGTATCGCTGCCCGCTGGTGGCGCCTTGGGCCTCCCCTCACCCCGCCGCCCGCCACCCCCCGGCGCTCCTCGGGCCCACGCCTTCCTTAGCTCCACTCCAGCGCACCGCCGCCCGCCACCCATCGCGGGCGCTGGCGGCTGGTCTCCGTCACTGGAGCCGGAGCGTGGCGTGGCGTGGGGATCACTTTGACGCTGCTGGTCTGTTCCTCGCGTGGACGACGCCGCCTCAGGAGTGGCCACTGCGCGGGGGGCTGCTGATGCGAGTGGAATTATCTGGGTGCAAGGAGCCCAGCACCACTTGCCACTCGCCGAGCGCCTCGGGAGTTCACAGGCGGAGCACAATGGGCAAGAACGATACCAAATAGCCCAAGCTCTCTTTTGAACCTGCGGCCACAAAGAAACAGTTGCGTAATGCGACCGGAGCCGGCGGTGCCCCAGGACCATCGGGCACTGAGCCCCCCTCTACACCCATGGCTCCAGAGTTGAGAGTGCTGATGGAGGAGATGCGGCAGGGCTTCGCCACGATAGTGGATAAGGTGGATCGCTTGTCCTCCAGGATGGATGGTGTTGCGCAGAAACTGGAGGTCCACGAGAAACGCTTGATGGAAGCGGAGCAACGCATCTCCACCTCGGAGGACACGTCAACAACCCACGAAGCGCGCCTAACCAGAATGGACAATATCCTGAGAGTAATAGCGGCGAAGAATGAGGAGTTGGAGGCGAGGAGTAGACGCAATAACATTCGTGTCATGGGTGTTCCGGAGTCCACCAACACTGGCCGTATGGAGGACTATGTAGAGCGAATACTACTCACTGCAGTGGGTAAGGAGGCCTTCTCTAGTCAATTTATTGTCGAAAGGGCACACCGCTCTCTGGGTCCGGTTCTCAAGCCGGGGGCGCAGCCGCGGCCTATCATCGCCCGGTTACTTAACTACCGCGACCGCGACGCGGCGCTGCGTGCAGCACGAACGAATCGGAACCTGGCTTGTGATGGTGTACAGTTTTCCTTGTACCCGGATTTTACACCCATGGTGCAGGACCAGCGGAGGAAATTCTTGGAGGTGAAGAGGAAGCTGAGAGACATGCAGGTGGATTACGCACTTCTGTACCAGGCACGACTCAGGGTGACCCATCAGGACAAACAACATTTTTTTACGAACCCGCAGCAAGCTGAGGACTATGTTAAGAAGCTCCGCATTGCTAGGAGGGGTAGGCAAAACGAGGAGGATGGTGAGGCAGGCGAGGACCCAGCCGAGCATGATGAGTCCTGAATGTGCCTTTTTTGAACACTTGCTTGCTGTCTCCCTGTCGATGTACTGATGCTGGGTTCGGATTCTGATGCCAACTCCCGCCGTGGCAGCCCTGCCCAGCCTTTGGAGACATAGATGACTGCTTCATCGCTTTGTAGACTTGCTGTGGAGTGGCGTGTGACCTTGAATGCTTTGCCCCGCTGATGGGATAGCTATTGGACTGAGCAGGCTGATGGCAGTACAGGAGACGGTGTGGGCAGCAGCTGATACATCGACGATTTACTTGGAATAATTGGTGGCCTCTCCGAATGGGGGGGCGGCAGCGAGAGACGCTGGTCTGGTGTACGGGCTTAAGCCTTCAAGGGTGAAGTATGCCAGGCACCACCCCTCCTTCTCTGTCTGACCCCGTATGATATGTGCGGGGCGGGAGGGGAGTGATGGGGTGTATTGGTGCGTGCCTCTGTTGCCCCCAGGAGGGGATTCCCCACATGGTTTTTCTATGGTTTTTGAGTATTGGGTCTGGGGCGGGGGGAGGGGTGATGGTACTGGCAAGTTTGGGTTGCTTCAGTGGGTGGGGGGGACTTGTTCTGTGGGGGTTGGGTTGCTGTGCGTGGAGGGAGGGGGGTGTTTGAATGTTGGGGTATGCGTTGTTGCAAATAGAGGTATTCTGGCAGGAGACGTTCATGGCATGTATGCGGGGACTGGAGTTAGTGCGAGTGTACGCATGGATTGTCGGGTGAAACGACTGTTCCGGACAGCAGAGAGACTGGTACTTGGTGCGTTCCGACTGAGGGCTGGAGCATGGGCCATGGGCTTATTTCAGGAATATGGTGATAAGCATGGGTGATACCGCTTTGACTAACGTCTCCATAATGTCCTGGAATGTTCGAGGCCTTAATGACCCCCGGAAATGCAGAAATGTACTTGCATATTTAGATAGGCATCATGTGCAGATAGCGATGCTCCAGGAAACCCACCTAAACCCACGTAGTGTTCCTAAGTTTGCTAGCAGATGGGCAAATGTGAGGGAGTTTTCCTCCTATTCCACTTACTCGAGGGGGACGGTTATTTTGATCAATAAAGTGCTGCCGTTCCAAAAGTTGGGAGTGAGGACGGACAATGAGGGGAGGTATGTGATCCTTTGGGGCAGGTTGGGCACTGATGTGATCATGCTGGTAAATTGTTATGCACCTAATATTGACACACCCGGTTTTTTCTTGACGTTATGGGGTCATGTATTGGAGACCGACGCCACGCACATAATCTGGGGGGGGACTTCAACCTATCGCTACATCCTGGGGCGGATAGATCAGATGTTAGTGGACAATACAACACGAAAGCTCGGGACACGCTCCAAGGCATACTGGCGGAGGCAGGCCTATTGGATAGCTGGAGGCACTCACACCCGGCAGCTAGGGAAGGCACACATTTCACGGCACACGCGCGCTCATGGGCAAGGATTGACTACTGCTTTATCTCGCGGGGCCTAGCTGGAGGTGTCGTTCAGATGAAACATCTACCTCGTACTTACTCGGACCACTGCCCTGTATTGGCTGTGCTGGAGATGCCTGGATATGCTAGAGTGCGTCCGCCATGGCGGCTCTTCCCCTCTGCCCTGCTTGACCCTATCTTTAAACATGAACTTGGTGAGGAGATAGAAGCCTTCTTCCCTAGAAACAAGGGGTCAGTTGATAAGGTGGAAACGATTTGGGAAGCTTTCAAAGTGACTGTGAGGGGGGTCACGATTTCTAAGAGCTGTGGTAAACTCAGGGAAATAGTGCGCACGTTGACTAAACTTGAATCGGAGCTTAAGGCGCTAGAGGCAGAGATGGTCAGGAATCCTTGCCCTGACCTTGCGGTGGAATTCAGGGCCAAACTATCGTCCTATGAGGAGCAAGCTGCCAGAGAGGTGAAATTCCAGGGCAAATATTGGACGGCTAGGCGCTATTGTGAGGGGGATCGGCCGGGAAAGAGGCTAGCGGTGCTCACGAGGCACCAGCGCTTCGCCGCCCATGTCTTAGAAATCTCTGATGGCGAAGGCGGGACCTACCAGGATACTAAAAGAATCCAGGACACCTTCCTGCAGCACTACAAATGGTTGTATTCCACACAGCAGGAAGGCGAGGTGGACTTCGGGAACTTCCTAGATGATATAGCACTATGCTGGCTTAGTGACGGCGACAGGGCGTTCCTGGGATGCCCTTTCGAGTTGGATGAGATTAGGGAAGCAATCATGTCCCTCAGCAACGGCAAAGCTGCGGGGTTGGATGGCCTGCCAGCCGAATTCTATAAGTGCTACATTGACATCATGGCACCGGTGCTGAAGGAGGTCTTTGAGGAGTCACTAGAGATGGGGTGCTGCCGGGCTCCATGAGGGAGGTGGCGATCACTTCCCTTCTGAAGCCAGGGAAAAACCCGATGGATACCGATGCCTATAGACCCCTCTCGCTGCTAAATTGCGATGCGAAGATTCTTGCTAAAGTGCTCGCGACTAGGCTGTCCCTGGTGCTGCCGGATCAATCTGGTTTTGTCCCAGGGAGAGCCACATCCCATAACCTCCGTACGCTGTTCTCCCTTATACCTACCATTGCACCTGACCTGCCTGTCGCTGCGGTGTTCCTGGACGCCACCAAAGCGTTCGATTCTGTGGAGTGGGGTTATCTGATGGCTATCTTGAGCAGAATGGGGTTCCCCCGGATATTCTTCGCTTGGGTGACACTGCTCTACACTTCTCCAGTCGCTAGGGTCATCGTTAACGGTGTGCTCTCGGCACAGATGCCGATCACGAGAGGGACTAGGCAAGGATGCCCCCTGTCGCCCCTGCTCTTCGCCCTGGCGATTGAACCACTGGCTTGCAGGATCCGGCAATTGCATAAGGCCAGCGCCTTTAACTGTAATCAAAGGCAGATTGGGATTTCCCTTTATGCGGACGACGTTACACTGTATGTGCGGCACCCACAAGAACACCTTAACCCGCTTCTGAGAGAATTTATAGTGTTTGGCGGCATATCCGGAGTGCACATCAATTGGAAGAAGTCACAATTTTTCCCCCTCACGGCCTCAGTTGCCCATTTTCCGCTAGACTACCCCTTGGAATGGTGCAGCTCTGATTTGAGATACTTGGGCATTGAAGTGTCGCTCAATAAGGACGACACTATCCGGCTGAATTATGGAGTGGCTATCTCACGATTGACTGACAACGTGACCCGCTGGTTGGCCCTCCCACTTTCGATGGCAGGCAGAGCCTCCCTGATAAAAATGGTCATCCTCCCACGTTTCCTATATCTATTCCAAAACATACCCTACTACCCGGGTGCCTATTTTTTTAAAAGACTTCGAACTGAGTTGCTTCGCCTATTTTGGGGCGGTAAGCAACCGCGCCTTAGCTGGACTGTTTTGACGCAACCATATGACAGGGGCGGATTTGATGTACCCGATCTGGAAGTGTATTACCTCAGTGCTCAGGCTCAGCACGCCTATCACTGGGTTAGTCCCGCTCCCTTTATGCCGCAGGTTGCAGCTGAGGATTGGATTGTGCATCCACTCCCACTCAGGGGCATGCTGATGGGACTGGTTGGAGATGTCGAGACGCCTGCTACCACTGTTACCTGTACTATTGACTCTTGGAGGAGAGTGACTAAACTGCTAGGAGCCCCCATGCTGTATTCGCCAGCAATGCCCCTTGCGTACCACCCGAAATTATCGCTTCTACTGGAGAATGGATTTCGATCCATGTGCAAACGCGTACACCTTAATACATGGGGTGACTTGTTTCAGGATGGGTTGTTCCGTACCAAAGATCAGATATTTCGGACTCCTCCCCCGACGCCGATGGAGGTGTTTTATTATATTAGACTCCGTCAGGGTATGCGAGACATACTCCCTAGCTTTCCGGAGGAACCGGGTACAGTACTGCCCTTGCATGTCATGCTCGTATCGGATGGCAGGCACTTGGTGTCAAAGCTGTATGCTGCTGTTCGTGAGCACCGACTACCGGTTCTGTCTAAAGCGCGAATTGATTGGAGCTCTGAACTAAATGCTGAACTCACTGATGAGCAGTGGAGGTATTGCTGCTCGGCCACGGCTAACGTCTCCTCCAGCTGTCGATTGAAAATCATTCACTACAAGTTCGTACAGAGATATTATTACACTCCAGTCAGGAAGCTGCGCTTTCGCCTCTCAGAGGACGATAGATGCGCACGATGCTGTGCGGAAGGCGCGGGTTTCCTACATTTGGCCTGGGAGTGTGGAGCGATACAGGCATACTGGGAGCAGGTGCATGCTGCGCTCCAGGTCATGATTGCTGGCCCTCTTCCTCTGGATCCAGTGGTGATGCTGCTGGGATATACCAGGGATGTACCTAAGTCAGACCGTAGATTTGTCGATATCGCGTTGCTGCTCGCTAAGAGGAGGATTGTTTGCAGATGGGGGCGGGGTAGGGCACCTAAATTTAGGGAATGGCTGGATGATCTCACATACTGCCAGGACCAGCATGGCGTTTATGCGGAACTGCTACCCGCCCGCTGTAAACCCAGTGACTTTTGGTCCCCCTTACAGGTATACTGGATGTCTCAGGCGACTCACAGTGACTCCTCTGGAGATGACGAGCCGTTGCCAGGCCCATGAGCGTATAGGTGCTTTACACCACACTCGCCATATTACATTTCACACGATGGGTGGGACCTTAGCCCGCCTCAGTTGGATGGGGTAGTAAGCTTCCTGAGGGAGTGATGTTGGGGGTCTGGGATACTTGTAGGGCATGTGATACTTGTAGGTCATGTGATGCTACTTGTGGGAAGGGGCTTTCTGATCCTCCCGATATTCTAACACAATAGGCCGGTAGGGGCAGAACTATACACTAGATCCTGCGATTGCACGTCGGTAGAGATGGCATTTGCGTTAATGAGCACTGTGCACCGCTTTAAGCTGCACTGCATACTGATTGCCCTTACACTGAACATACGCTGAGGTGACGAGTGGTGCCATGCTCTTTTGACACACATATGACACACTACTGCATACGGTGACGCTGCTGGCTGCCTGGTGGGGACCGAGACAGACGTGGGTCGGGGGGTTCTGAGATACCTTTCCTCCGCGCTTTGCACTACACCTGTATGCGAAGGTATGTTGGTCGCCCCACCCCTTGCGCCCCTGGCTATGCAGGGGGAGTGTTCCCGATTGGTTGCCCTCCCACTGCATGAAATTGGGGGATATGTGTTTCTAGGCCAGCCTAAATGCAATGTACTTGCCCTCGTGAAATTGATGCTTCTCCACTGAATATACCAAAAGTATTGCTCTACTGAATTGTCGATGCTGTTACTGTCATGAATCTCTGTTGAATGCGACTAATAAAGGTTTAAAAAAAAGGAATTCTTTCTTAGATCTTCTTGTTACATGTTTTCTCAATTAATTGATCACGGATGATTTCATCCTTGAACTCACAGTAAATTCACGTAACAGCTAGCTGTTGCAATGTGAAGACAAAGTCATCAATTAATTCTACTTGTTGCCCTCTTTATAAAAACTTGGGCCTTTCCAATACCACATTTCTGGCCGGAGAATATCTTTTGTCCACTGTATTAATGACGGAAGAATATTCATTCACAAAATCCACTCCAATAATTTCTCTAGATGCACACTCCTGATGTAACTGTACTTTCACCTCTTGTAAAGGTAGTGTTTTTATATGGCTCCCTTCTGAACACCAATTATGCATAATTTTTCTTTTTATTGGTAAAGGTGTCTCCATCAACAGGATCGAATATGTCTCAAATGTCTCCTTCCACTGTGTCCAGTTCACACAAGACACTCCAGGTGCTGTCAAAACAGCAGGAGGTGCACTGATATGTTCTATTGGCTCAAGGCTGCGCAATGATACACCAATGAAATGCTTTAACACTGCTATGGATGCACTAGAAAATGCTGAATACTGAATAACAACTTAGACAAACAGTGTCATAGGAACAATTGGTTACTAAAGGCAATAACCAATGTTGAATTTGAATAATTTGTGCAGTACTTTGGGCCATTTAATTGTTCCAAAATGGTGCCCATTATCCAACGTGAGGTAGGCAGGTTTTGCCCAATATAAAATGGCCGATGCGACAAGCCACTAGAGATAAGTTTGAACGCATCACTCAGGCCATTGTCTAATGGTGTCTCTGCCCACAATGCGCTCACCATGAACTTGCCAAAATGAAAAAGGCCAACGCGGCAATTCAAACGAGATGAGCTCCCACAGCTCGCTCAGGCCAGCCTTCCTGGGTGTCTCCTCCCAAAATGCTCTCACAGTGAAGATTGAAAGGAAGGCCCAGACAACATCCCCTGCCAAAGCTGAAGAAGCTGTGTTTGTGTAGATGAAGTAGAGTACCACACAAAGCTCCAATGGAGATGCAGGTGCAGAAAGCTGGTGTTGAAGAATTGGATCTGGTATCTGCTCTTCTCTACTAGTAAGAAGCAGGAGACCTTGATGATGATTTCTAAGGAATTTATTTCCAAAGTGAGATCACAGTAAATAACACCAGCACATCACGTTACAACCACTATGTCCTGTCTCCAACTGCCTATCACTGAACCTCCCTCACAGAACAGAATTCTCCCACTCCCCACAATCCACATTATAATCCCAAGCATTCCTTAAGATGAAATCCCACATCCTAAGGCCAGCAAAAACAAGATCAACAAAAATGGAGGAGGAAGGCAAAGAGTATGCATACATTCTTTCTTCTAGGGCAGGTAAAATGTATTTGGCAAATTACACTTCAATGGTCACTGCTATCTCTATTTGAATTTTTTGATGGAAGAATAAGCCAATTTTTATTTGCAATCGCAAGCCCCAGCACAGTTTTTGGTTGTTTTCAATCCGACCTCTGTAATTGATAATCGCTTTTCCAACGAGTGTGTGGAAACACAAAAGTCACTTTGTATTACACTTAATTTCAATGTGATATGGCTCTAGAGGGCATTGCCTAGACTGATGATATTTTAGTTCATTACCCTATCCATTTTATGACAATACTAGTTTTCTTTTCAGATCTTCAAGTCTGACATAAATGTCTTTAACATTGTACATATCATTTCTCATCATCAACAATGGACATTTTATAATGTTGCTTTGTTTCATGATGTCAGCTGGGGTTTTGAGGATATTGTGACATCGATTCGATGAATGATCCCTTTAAATTTCCCAAAACTGCACCTCTGATACCTGAATAATAAAAAATGATTCAGAACCATATAATCAAGAAGACTGGCTTCAAGCAAATAACCTTCTGGTAAAAAACAACAAGAAAGCAGATCTTTAAGAAATACAGGAGGACACTGTAGCATTACACTTGTTTCGGCTAAGTCGAATGCTGACATTTTTGTTGAACTTATGATGGTCTGGATTGAGGTGAAACTGCACAACCATCGTTCTAAGAGCTCTAGCAGGTCTCAAAGAGGAATACCACTGAGGTTTGGATGACATCAACTTTGGAAATAGGAAAGTATTTTAGTGACCTAATTGTGGATTAAGGGTAACTAGATTCCTGAACTCTATCTAATCTGGTTGGGCTCTCACAAGAGCAGGTGGAATTTGTCACATTATGTAACTTGTAGCATTATGGAACAATACTTGGAATGGCAAATTTAGCACTGGTGTTTGCAGCATATGTTCTAATCATGAAAATCAGAACCAGAGTTTTTCTGTTACCCAACCTTCATCGGTCTCCTGAAAGGCCACAGCTGGAACCTTTGATTAAATCATCAACCCTCATCAGATTTACACAGAGAAGCCCGCAATGTGAGCTGCATGCTCAATGATTTAAATGATTTTTAGAGCATTCTAATATCAAAAGGCACCATGGAGCTTGGAGCTAAAGAGCCAAGTCTTCAGTCCCTTCAAGAGGTTAGTCTGAGTTCTTAGGTCGTTGGGCAAAGAGTTCCACGATTTGGAGGCAGAGTAGGAAAAACGTATTCCTCCCCAATGGGCTTTTTTTATTCTAGAACATGTACTTTCCTGGCATTGTTGGATCATAGAGCACGAGAAGGAGAGTACCATTTAAAAAATATCTTGCAGGGAACGTGGGCCATCCTGGTGCAGGACTATATGGACCATTTATTCGTACCCTGAGTGTTTTTTTAACGGGGCTGGAAGAGGGAGCTGTTCCTCTATGTTTGAAAATCACAGCAGATTACATGTTAATCTCCAGTGACCTTTAAACATATTGGGACAGCTCCCTCTTCCATCCCTATTTAAAAACCACTGATTTCACCTTACATACTCAGAGTGTATATGCCTTAGATACACTAAATATGCAAGGGCGCTGAGGGGTATGCACCTCTGTGTATATCCCTTTGCGCCTTTACATATGTGGCAGTGAATGCTGCAGAATATGTAAGGGCGCTGAAGGGTATGCACTGTAAGTGCATTTGGTATTTGACACTGCTGTGCATACTCCTCAGTGCCCTTATATACTCTACAGTAATCACTGCAGAATATGTAAGGGCGTGAAGTGATATGTCCTACAGAAAGAACATTTGGTATTTGGCAGCGCTATTTGTTAGTGAAAAATGTATCCTCGCATCCATTTTTGGGTGCAAGGGTGCGTTTTGCGCTAAGAAAGTAGCACCAAATGCCAACTTTACCCACTGTGAAATTCTGCTGAATCTCCTACAATTTTTATTTAAATCCACTGAAGCAAATTCTGCCATATGTGCCCACCCCTGCTTTCCATGGGAAATGTATTTTTGGTTTACTTATGTCTTGGGCGCCATTGGACGAATCATCACAAAGCGTTCCCCCAGAGAATTATTTTCATCTCTGCTCCTTCTTGGAGAATTTTGAGGTGACCCAGAAAGCAGGGCACAAGAAACATGGGGGTCCCAAAATGTGTTTTCCACATTCATTTTTCTATAGGAATTTTAGACCCAGCTACAGCCCAAACTGCAGAACAAATTTGTACCAAAGTTGCAGAAAGCTAGATTTTGGTACGGAAAAAGTGATTTTTGTGATTGGTTATAAATCAGTTCAGTAGTTTTTGTGCAATTAATGTTCAAAACCTTTATATTTCATGTCACGTAGGATCCACGGTCCGACAAATCTCATGGAGAGATCTGATTGGCTGCCAGCACACCAACAATTATGTGAGGTCAGCCATCTTAGGACTAGGAACTCATGTCTCATGAGATGCCCTGGAGTGGAAAGACATCACAAGGAAGGATTGTGATTTGTTAATATGGATGTCTTTATTTAGCAAAGATAGATTTCTTTCTTTTTTGCTTCATTTAGCTATTGGGTTTTGCTGTGCTTAGACCTTTTTGGCTACCTCTCTGACATTGCTAGTTTTCTATTACCAGAATGTCATCCTCCGATTCAGATAAGAACCATACTGCTCTTCCTGCAACAATGCCACATAAGTCACCCAAGGAGTCCTTGGTTGTGCAATCTGTCTAAATGAGGCCTGGTAGGAAAAAGTATCTACCAAATACGTGATTTGTAAAATGTGAAAAAGGAGTACAGTAGGGGCAGCTAGAACATGAAATACAGCATGAGTAATACTGGGATGTGGTGACTTTTATAATGGAATTTGCATTTTCACTGAACATATCCTGTTGTAATAGGTATAATTTATGTGTACCAGATTTTTTTACACTATACCACATGACTCTCGCGAAATCGTAAAACTTCTTGTGGCAGACCCAGTTTCCATGTGAGTCTCATGGGGTGGTTGCGAGATTGAGTGACCCCAATAAAAGTATCCATTTACTCATCACAGTACTTAGCTCTCAAACACTTTCTGTCAAAAACGAGCACCATAATATGCATTAAACTAATAGAGCACTCAGGCAGAGTTTACCTTTCTGCTAAATACTTTGTGAGAGGATGTTTAAACCCGTTTTGCTGTACACTTTGTCAGAGGACATTGTAAACTGTTTTAGGGATGTAATTGAATCGAATATTTTAAAATTGCATTTGTGACAAACAACTGTATTTTCGTGTTTTTAAAATTCATAAAATTGCACTCAGCAAACTCGTCGCTCACACGCAGTCACCCCAGCACACACACGCTCGATCCCTGCCGATTTAGGGCAAGGCACCGAGCAGCAGGGAATTAGTGGCGGCCATTTTGGGGCGGGACAGAGCGGTGAGAGCGCTCTAGTCTCGGCGTTAAAAGGAGCCCCCAGGCAGTGTCTTGCGAGTCAGCGAGCACTCAGGCAGAGTTTATCTTTCTGCTAAATACTTTGTGAGAGGACGTTTAAACCCGTTTTGCTGTACAATTTGTCAGAGGACATTGTAAACTGTTTTAGGGATGTAATTGAATCGAATATTTTAAAATTGCATTTGTGACAAACAACTGTATTTTCGTGTTTTTAAAATTCATAAAATTGCACTCAGCAAACTCGTCGCTCACACGCAGTCACTCCAGCACACACACGCTCGATCCCTGCCGATTTAGGGCAAGGCACCGAGCAGCAGGGAATTAGTGGCGGCCATTTTGGGGCGGGACAGAGCGGTGAGAGCGCTCTAGTCTCGGCGTTAAAAGGAGCCCCCAGGCAGTGTCTTGCGAGTCAGCGAGCACTCAGGCAGAGTTTATCTTTCTGCTAAATACTTTGTGAGAGGACGTTTAAACCCGTTTTGCTGTACACTTTGTCAGAGGACATTGTAAACTGTTTTAGGGATGTAATTGAATCGAATATTTTAAAATTGCATTTGTGACAAACAACTGTATTTTCGTGTTTTTAAAATTCATAAAATTGCACTCAGCAAACTCGTTGCTCACACGCAGTCACCCCAGCACACACACGCTCGATCCCTGCCGATTTAGGGCAAGGCACCGATCAGCAGGGAATTAGTGGCGGCCATTTTGGGGCGGGACAGAGCGGTGAGAGCGCTCTAGTCTCGGCGTTAAAAGGAGCCCCCAGGCAGTGTCTTGCGAGTCAGCGAGCACTCAGACAGAGTTTATCTTTCTGCTAAATACTTTGTGAGAGGACGTTTAAACCCGTTTTGCTGTACCCTTTGTCAGAGGACATTGTAAACTGTTTCAGGGATGTAATTGAATCAAATATTTTAAAATTGCATTTGTGACAAACAACTGTATTTTCGTGTTTTTAAAATTCATAAAATTGCACTCAGCAAACTCGTCGCTCACACGCAGTCACCCCAGCACACACACGCTCGATCCCTGCCGATTTAGGGCAAGGCACCGAGCAGCAGGGAATTAGTGGCGGCCATTTTGGGGCAGGACAGACGGTGAGAGCACTCTAGTCTCGGAGTTAAAAGGAGCCCCCAGGCAGTGTCTTGCGAGTCAGCGAGCACTCAGGCAGAGTTTATCTTTCTGCTAAATACTTTGTGAGAGGACGTTTAAACCTGTGTTGCTGTACACTTTGTCAGAGGACATTGTAAACTGTTTTAGGGATGTAATTGAATTGAATATTTTAAAATTGCATTTGTGACAAACAACTGTATTTTCGTGTTGTTAAAATTCATAAAATTGCACTCAGCAAACTCGTCGCTCACACGCAGTCACCCCAGCACACACACGCTCGATCCCTGCCGATTTAGGGCAAGGCACCGAGCAGCAGGGAATTAGTGGTGGCCATTTTGGGGCGGGACAGAGCGGTGAGAGCGCTCTAGTCTCGGCGTTAAAAGGAAACAGTCCCTTTCCGCGTCAGCGGACGCGTTTCAGAGGACGCGCCTCGTCTTCGCCGGAGTCCAGCCAGAGTCAGCCCGTCTGTGCCCGTCCGGGCCAGGCCGGGACATAGGGCACAAATCTCTGCCCTTCTTATTTTCAGGTATGCTAATAGGTGCTCAACTCAGGGCGTTACGCCCCATTAGCCATGACACCTGTATAACCTTGAACCCGCTACTAGCTGGTGCACAAACATGCCCTGAATGTACCCTTACTTTGACTAATTACCAGCCCTATCCTGAAACCCCACAAGGTACTGTTTTTAAATCCTACCAAAAGAGAGAGAGTTCTAACAATTTCACATTTTATCTGATAAATTGTCGTTCACTATCTCAGCACAAATTAGATATCTTCCACCTATTGACTGAAAAAAAGCCCTGCGCCATATTTTTAACTGAAACGTGGCTTTATGACGGATCAGGCCCTGATGTTGCAACCGCCCTCTCCCCAAGCTATACTATTGCTAGGAGGGATCGGGTATGCCAAACAGGAGGGGGTATCGCCATTATTTACAGCAGAGACTATGTGTGCAACTTTGAACTTGCAGATATCCCGAACTGCGAAGCGGCATCTTTCAAAATTACCCTCAGTCCTAATTTTACCTTTTCCGGCTTATTGATCTACCGACCGCCAGTAAATAATCCCTCTTGGTCAGATAATTGGCTAACTTCATCCTACCCCAACATCTGAAAGCCCAAAATTTCACTATACTAGGAGATTTGAATCTTCATCTAGATGATGACAACAACAAGACCTGCAAAAACTTAATAGATGACCTTATGGTGTTAGACATGACGCTACGAAATAGTGGTCCAACTCACAAAGCTGGACACTTGTTAGATCCTATTATATCAAATATGAAAGAACTTTCATGGCTTAACACCACGCCTGTTCTCTGGTCAGATCATTTCCTACAAAGTTTCGCTATTTCACTCAAACCCAAAAAAGGTCCAGTTTCGACCCCTTCAGAATCTTTTAGAAGAAACTGGAAATCCCTAAACTTGGAGAATCTCAACAATGCTTTGAAAAAAGATCACCCAGGTTTAGATGGAGATATGGATAGCGTTGCAGAGTCGACACAAAAGTGGTTAACTGGCGCTGTTGACACTTGCCTGCCCTTAGCTCGTTGCAAAGGGAAAGTACATCGCCCTCCCGCCCTCTGGTTCACAGAAGCTCTGAAGAAAGAAAAATCTACCTGCAAGACTCTAGAGAGGCAGTGGCGAACAAATTACGACCTTTACCAAAAAGAAGTTTACCGAAAGGCCAGAAATAGTTACCATTCAGCATGCATGAAAGCCAAAGCATGCTATGTCACCAATACTATTAACATGGCCGTAAACAAATCCGAGACTCTCTTTAACACGGTAAAAGAGTTAGCTGGTGAGAACTCTAGAGCATAACCTACCCCTCTCAATACCCAGCAATGCCAGGACTTGGCTTCTTTTTACACTAATAGGATTGAGAACATTGGCTCTAATATCAAAAATGACAGCATGATCACAGACAAGCAAGGAAACACCTCCCAAGTCCCTAGAGGAAACTGTCATCTTGAAGCCTGGCCTCCCATTAAATTGGACACATTGAAGGAACTACTGAAATCGATCAAATCGGGTTCTCCACGTGATCCTATTCCTATCAGTATCATAAATAAATTAGAGGATGCTGCTTTGACTTCCATAGCAGAGATACTGAATGCCTCCATAGAGCAAGCCACAGTTCCTGCTCTATGGAAACATGCTATTGTCAGCCCTCTACTTAAAAAACCAGGCGCAGACCCTATGATATTGGCCAATTATCGTCCAATTTCATTACTGCCTGCCTTTTCAAAAATTTTAGAGAGGCATATCCATAGGCACTTTCAACCTATGTGGAAAACAATGAGCTCCTGCATTCGTCCCAATCTGGGTTTAGGAGTGGTTTTTCCACCGAGACGGCCCTGCTCGGGGTCACAGAAAAGATCAGGGAGCTTATGGATGATGGCCAAACTGTAGCCCTGGTCTTGTTAGATCTTAGTGAGGCTTTCGACACCATTTCTCACTCCATACTGCTTGGCAGGCTGGGGGAGAATGGTGTCGAAGGCAAAGCTCTGAAATGGATTAGATCTTACTTATCCCTCCGCACTTTCCAGATCTTCTCTTCGGAGGCATGCTCTGAGGTATTCCACTCTCCTCATGGTGTGCCACAGGGATCAATTCTGAGCCCTCTGTTTTTTAATTTGTACCTACGACCACTGGCCAATCTCGCAGAAAACTTTGGTCTTAGTTTAATGGCCTATGCAGATGACTCGCAAATCCTGTTTTCACTCTCCAAATCCGACTTGTCTGTCCCATCTGCATTAAAAGTAGGCCTTCAAGAAATATTTAGTTGGATGTCAGCTAACCAACTTAAATTAAATGGAGATAAAACAGAGGTCCTCCTGTTAGGGAATAGTAAAGATCTCTGGAACGATTCCCATTGGCCATCGTCACTAGGTAAACTTCCACCTCCAGCCTCTCAGGTTAGAAACCTTTGGGTCATCATTGATGACAGTCTATCTATGACTCAGCAAGCAAACAAAGTGGCAGGCATATGTTTTACCATTCTTAAATGGTTACGCAAAATAGTCTGGATGTTGCCATCTACCACCCAGAAGACCGTGGTCAATGCCTTAGTGACATCCCGGCTTGACTACGGTAACATCTTATACCTGGGCTCAAACAAGGCAGTGATAAAACGTCTGCAACTAGTGCAGAACGCTGCGGCCAGACTGCTCTGCAAAATCCCTAGATCCGCTAGGATCACCAAACATCTTAGGGACCTGCATTGGCTCAGGGTTGAAAACCGAATTCGTTTTAAAGCCCTGAATTACCTATTTAAAATCAAAGCTGACACTGCCCCCAAATATCTACAGGCCCTTGCTAAGCCCTACCTCCCAAATCGCAGTCTTCGTTCAGGCACAGCCGCGAACTTTGTGGTACCAAGGTTCAAACGGGCCAGAATAGGCGGGAGATCCTTTTCCTACCTGGGCCCAACGCTGTGGAACTCACTGCCTATTCATATACGCAAGGAGGAAAGCTATATGAATTTCAGAAAAAGCGTAAAAACTTGGCTGTTCAACAAATAAATGCTTTGACTGTTCTCTCTCCAGTGGTATTTTGTGTCTTGTTGGTCCGGCGCCGGGAAACCCTTTGTGGGTAGCTGTGCGCCTTACAAGTGCTATAAAATAAATAAAAATATAAATAGAGTGTATGGAGAACTCATCGACTTCTTTTTACTATTAGCGATCCCTGCAAGATCATAAAAATGTGTTAAAAACAATATACATTTATTTTTTTTCAAAGTAGTTATATGATAGACACTTCCTCTCTATAGTCTGCACACACCCTACTGCTCAACTAAATCCTCTCTCTTCGGATAGATTTCCAATACCCAATATTTTTTGTATGATCTGGCGAGCCTTCTGCATGTGTGGGAGCACCCAAAGGCCTGTCTTCAGTCGTGTATATTTCCATCTCTCACTAGACTCTTGCAAGCTCGAGCTTTTAGTGTATTTCTCATGGACAACCGGTCTGCATCCTTCAGTGGGAATAGTAGAGTATTCAAACACATAAACCAGTGCACTGTCACCTTTCTCTATAAACTATTTCCTCTACCACTCCTACCTTTCTTTCATGATCTTGCGAGGCTCTTGCAAGATCATAATTTTTTTTAAATCACATAATATACCCACTATTTCATTACAGTACTTACAACTTTTACTTCTAAAGTGACCACCCCAGTGCCAGCTTTCCACAGTATGGCAGAAGTATATAATAAGAAGCGAGGAGTAACTGCACTTTTACAAATACAACTCAACACAGGATAACTACTCTACATAGTAGGGTATAATAGGGACTTGCCATTCCACTGTGACCTCTATCCAGGACAAGAAGGATGTGCAATTAAGAACTCTCTCTTGGATGAAGGGTGGGTATATTAGAATGTAGGAAAAACTGGCTTCTCTCTCTGGGATGACGTGGCACGAGTTGACCGGGCGGAAAAGGGTTTAATATGGTGGCAGTGTCTGTAAGACACTGCCAGCCATATTACCATGGGTGTGGAGAGATGCCTTTGCTGCCATGGAAAGGCGTGCGGGAATGGACTGCGGGGTTCCGTTGGGGGCCCCGGGTACCCTGGGGGTGAGGGGTGCACATGGGGGGTACCTATGGTATCCCCAGCAGTTCCATGCACAACATGGCAGTCACCCCACAGTGCCTGCCATGTTGTACATGGAAGTGCACAACATGCCTTACTGGAATTGTGGCGGGTGGTGCTGAGTGCACCGCCCGCCACAATGACAGGAATGCAGGATGCGCCCGCCACTATGGCGGGCGCATCGTAATTGCCCCCACGGGACCCGCCCCCTAATGGCGGGCAGTCCCGTTTCCCGATAGAGTGGCGAGAGGGCGGACAAAGTCCGCCCGCCATCCTAATGACCCCCTTAGTATCTACTAGTAGAATCTTTGCCCTGTTTTTCTGCAGAACGAAAAAGCGTGTGTGGAAAATACTTGGACACAAGTCATCAACTGTCATCCGCACACAGAGTTACTCTTCAATGCAAAGATTTGTCATGTGTTCATTTCCTCAACACAACTATGATGGATTAGCAGCACAGGTGTCTTGTAAACACTTACGCCTATTAGCTGGACATGGGCAGTACAAAATAAGGTAAAGAAGTAATATGAAAGTTACTCACCACTATGTAAATCATAAAACAAACTAGCACACAATGGCGTCATCAGTGATTTCATAAATGATGTAAAAGAACCTGTCGTAAGTGATGTAATATGTGAGCAGTGCATGGCGGAGGTGCAAGTTATACTTAAAACAAAACAAACGTTAATATGATGTTATTGTAAGGTGAGAATGCTTGTTAAAACATACTGTTTTCTGTCAGTAAAAACACTGAAATTCACCAGTTATTGCTATTTCAAGTAACTATAGCTTGTACCCCAAAGTAACTATGACTCACTCCTCTACCATGAAGTGTGTAATCAATAATGTAAATTCCAATATTGCAACAATGTTATCAATGGTGTAGGAAAGTAGGATCTGCTTCTTATGGTTACCCGCACTTTTTGCTTCATGTTACCCTGTTTTTGAATAGTGTGACTGGGATCCTGCTAATCAGGACCCCAGTCTATCTGCTTTGTCCCTAAACTGTCATGTACTTAGGTACACTCCAGATTGGATACTGGGGTACCCATGTCAGTCCCTAGTATATGGTACCCATGTACCCAGGGCATAGGTTCCCCAGAGGCCTACCATGGGCTGAAGCATGTATTATGCCACCCATGAGAGGCCATGCAAAACGGATCTACAGGCCTGCCATTGCAGCCTGTGTAAGTTGGTGCATGCACCACTTACTTAAGATATAGGTTTACTATATCTAAGGGTCACTAAACCTATAAGTCACCCCTATAGCAGACCTTAGCCAATTCTTAAGGCAGGGTGCTTGGTTCTAAGTGAGAGGGTACTACTGCATGAGCAGGACACCCTTGCAGCCTACGGAGTCCATTCTCCCGGGTTGGTAGTGCTACAGCCATTTATGACGTAGTGTGGCATTTTGCGACTGTGTGATGACCAACTCAGAAATGGCTGAAAGTAACACTATCGTGTTTGGTGTCAAACATTGTGGAATCATACCCCCACAGGCATGATTACACCCCTCAGAATCTAGCTCTGTGAGTTCCCTGGTGTTCCCGGTACCAGCCTTCTAGTCCTAGGCAGCCCAAAATGGTTGCTGCTGACCAGAGACAAATTTCTGCCCTCCTGCTGCTGACTCAAGCTCAAGCACGGGAAGGTGGAACAATTGGAATCCTGTCACAAGGAGGTGTGACAACCTCCAAGACAGGATTTAGGGGCATATTAGCAAGAACCTTGTTAAAATTATCGCTGTTTTAGCGGCAGGGAACTGCCGCTGAAACAGCGATAATGGGCTTGCTGGTATGCATTATAGATTTCCAATAGAAGCCGAGGTTAGATGTCCTGCACATGTAACCTGGGCTTCTATTGGAATTCTATAACGCATATTAGCAAGCCCATTATCGTCATTTTAGCTGCAGTTTCCTGCCGCTAAAACGGCGATAATTTTAACGAGGTTCTTGCTAATATGCCCCTTAGTGTATTAGGCCTGGGTGGGTGCCCTTGTCAGCGACCGAAAGTCTGCATGAGGGCACATTTGGTGTCCAGTTCAAACCAGTCCTGGGAGCCGTTGACAAAGTACATGGCAGTAACCTTCCCACTGTCCAGAGGGACCCTCCCCTGGGAAGGTCCCCTGAATCTGTCCAACTATCTCCCTTGGGTACAAAAGGGCTTACCTGGCTGTAGGACCCTAGGTTCGACATGGACAATATTCTGGACAATGAAACCACTGACCTTCAACCGTCTGGACACTCTGAACTTCGCTGGACCTTGTTTGGGTCTGACTTTGTCTCCCACTCCATCCATAGCATTGTCTGTGCCGAGCACCATACAGGCTCAGGACAACTGAAGAAATCACCCTTGGAGTAAAGGAGTCACTGCCCTGCATCCGCAGGCACTACATCAAATTTGACCAGTCTGCTGCTCCTGAGCTCCTACAGACTCCCAAGGCTCCAGCAACACAGGAGGTGGGTGTCCGAGTCCCCCTAGGTCTGAGCTGGCCTCTCACCAAGTCTAAGGTCAGAATCCCTTGTGGGGGCTGCAATACTTGTACCCCTGTGCACCGCATATTTTTGCAAGTGTATATGCTTGTTGGTGTTCCCAAAACAAATGCACTGTGTTCCAAGTAGCCCCAATCTCTGTCACCATTTCCACCAACAAACTTTGGCCTCCTCACACTGAGTGCTCTGTGGGCTGTTGCTTTGTGAAACTGCTTGAGTTCCCCTTGCGACTCATGTGCCTCCGGCCTGTGGGTCCTCTTGAGGGTCATCTTTGCTTTTTTGGGCTTCGCTGGTTGCTCCAGGCCTGCCCTGACTCCCCTGTGTTTTTGTTGTCTCTCCTGGACATTGCTGGTCCAAACCGTAACCTTCTAAGACCTTCTGTGTGGGTTGCCGTTGCCAAGATTTGTTGGTGCTCCAGCCGGACACCAACACCTCAGTGCTCAACCTCCTTTGTGAGACAGCTCGCATCCAGATCCTGTTCATCCTCGACGTCATCTGGTCCTGGTGGCTGCAGAGTCAAGGACACCCACAGCGCACCTAAAGCACCCAACATCATTAGGAATGTGTCTACTGAGCCCCTGGTCACTCCTGAGTGACCCAGAATTTGTCCCCTCTGCTTTCAGGTACTCTTCAAAAAGAATGCTCCTCTGCATTCCAATGGACACTTTCCTTCCTTCCAGCAGTGGCTCTTCTTTGAAGTCCTCCATTGGATTCTTTTCAGACAATCGAGCGCTCTGAGCTCGCAACGACTTAACCCCTGAGACCAAGTCAGGCTCCCTCTTTGAGCTAGAAGGTAACAGAGCACCACTTTTAATCGCCGACTGAGGTTTTCCTCAGGGCTTCCTAGCTGATTTTAGCGCACTGCACTTTACCTCAGAAATTTTTATCTTTTAAAACTGTTTTGCACTTACTGTTCTCCTGTGCCCTGACGTGTTCCCCGGTCCACCACTGAAGGTTCAGATTGAGTGGAGGGAACCAGCGCCACAGCCGGAAGTGTCCCCCTACCACTTCCGGTTGCCACAAAGGTTAGCTGTCTAGCTGCTCGCCTTCCCCCTCCATAAAAGCCCTGATCATTGCACATTCAGTTGGATTCTTTTCAGACAATCGAGCGCTCTGAGCTCGCAACAACTTAACCCCTGAGACCAAGTCAGGCTCCCTCTTTGAGCTAGAAGGTAACAGAGCACCACTTTTAATCGCCGACGGAAGTTCTCCTCAGGGCTTCCTAGCTGATTTTAGCACACTGCACTTTACCTCAGAAATTTTAATCTTTTAAAACTGTTTTGCACTTACTGTTCTCCTGTGCCCTGGCGTGTTCCCCGGTCCACCACTGAAGGTTCAGATTGAGTGGAGGGAACCAGCGCCACAGCCGGAAGTGTCCACCTACCACTTCCGGTTGCCACGAAGGTTCGCTGTCTAGCTGCTCGCCTTCCCCCTGCATAAAAGCCCTGATCATTGCACATTCAGTTGGATTCTTTTCAGACAATCGAGCGCTCTGAGCTCGCAACGACTTAACCCCTGAGACCAAGTCAGGCTCCCTCTTTGAGCTTGAAGGTAACAGAGCACCACTTTTAATCGCCGATGGAAGTTCTCCTCAGGGCTTCCTAGCTGATTTTAGCGCACTGCACTTTACCTCAGAAATTTTAATCTTTTAAAACTGTTTTGCACTTACTGTTCTCCTGTGCCCTGACGTGTTCCCCGGTCCACCACTGAAGGTTCAGATTGAGTGGAGGGAACCAGCGCCACAGCCGGAAGTGTCCCCCTACCACTTCCGGTTGCCACAAAGGTTAGCTGTCTAGCTGCTCGCCTTCCCCCTCCATAAAAGCCCTGATCATTGCACATTCAGTTGGATTCTTTTCAGACAATCGAGCGCTCTGAGCTCGCAACAACTTAACCCCTGAGACCAAGTCAGGCTCCCTCTTTGAGCTAGAAGGTAACAGAGCACCACTTTTAATCGCCGACGGAAGTTCTCCTCAGGGCTTCCTAGCTGATTTTAGCACACTGCACTTTACCTCAGAAATTTTAATCTTTTAAAACTGTTTTGCACTTACTGTTCTCCTGTGCCCTGGCGTGTTCCCCGGTCCACCACTGAAGGTTCAGATTGAGTGGAGGGAACCAGCGCCACAGCCGGAAGTGTCCCCCTACCACTTCTGGTTGCCACGAAGGTTAGCTGTCTAGCTGCTTGCCTTCCCCCTGAATAAAAGCCATGATCATTGCACATTCAGTTAGATTCTTTTCAGACAATCGAGTGCTCTGAGCTCGCAACGACTTAACCCCTGAGACCAGGTCAGGCTCCCTCTTTGAGCTAGAAGGTAACAGAGCACCACTTTTAATCGCCAACGGAAGTTCTCCTCAGGGCTTTCTAGCTGATTTTAGCGCACTGCACTTTGCCTCAGAAATTGCTGCCAGATTCCAGGAGGGAATGCTAGCCATTAGCTCCTGGATGAGGAGCAACTGTTTAAAATTAAACTCCGAAAAAACTGAGGTATTGACCTTCGGCAAACTCTCCCCTGGTTGGTCCCCCTGTTGGTGGCCTAGCGACATGGGCCCCCCACCACAACCCATCACCAAGGTCAGAAATCTCGGGGTCCTCTTTGACGATAAACTTCTTTTCAATCACCACGTTAATTCGGTGGTATCCACCTCATTCTTCACTCTTAGAAGAATTAGGAAGCTACTACCATTCCTCCCACCTTCGGCTGGCAAAACTCTCATCACAGCTCTCATATTTTCCAGGACCGACTACTGTAACACCCTCCTCCTCAATGCACAAGAAAAGGTCCTCAACAAACTTCAACTGGTGCAGAATGCCTCAGCGAGAATTCTGCTCGGTATCCCTAAACATAGTTCCATTTCCTCTTCCATTCGCCAGCTTCACTGGCTGCCCGTCAGAAGTAGGACCAAATTCAAAGCATTGTGTATCACTTACAAATTCATTAACAACTCTGGCTCTTAGTTCCCTAAAAAATGCCTTCCGCCTCTATGCACCCACCAGGTCACTCCGTTCTGCCTCATCACACCTCCTTCCTATCTAACGAACTAAGAAAGCTACTTGGGGAGACAGGTGCTTCGTGGTTTCCACAGCCAGGCTCTGGAACTCCCTCCCCATCACTATCAAAACCAGCCCCACCCTCCTCATTTTCAGAAAGCAACTCAAAACCTGGTTGTTCACTCACTAGCCCTCTGCCCTATTGTCTGATTACAGAATCCTTAAGCGCCGAGACACCCCAGGGTATTTGCGCGCTAAACAAATTGCCAAAACATAAACAAACATAAACATAAACATTGATTTCAACAGTTGTTTCCAACACCACTTCAGCCCTATGCACCCAGCTTCCCTGGGATAGGTAACTCTGGCACTATGGTATCCACCACGGGTGGGTTGGCTCCCCAACCTCCTCAGTTCTAAGGGGTTTCTTCGAAGTCCACTCAAAAGGTTCCTTA
Source organism: Lissotriton vulgaris (assembly GCF_964263255.1). Taxonomy (NCBI): domain Eukaryota; kingdom Metazoa; phylum Chordata; class Amphibia; order Caudata; family Salamandridae; genus Lissotriton; species Lissotriton vulgaris. Next base: position 1,701,814,907 of record NC_141685.1, on the reverse strand, counting down.
AACTTGAAAACTACAACTTTGATGCTCCTGTACAATTGTACGCCGCACACGGTTGTGTTTCCACACTGCACCCGTCCTCCGTGGGGTCTCTACTTACTCACCTTGGGTGGTTCCTTGGGGCCTCAGTGATTCTACATCCTCTAGACACTGACTGGACTTGAGTCGTGGTTTGTAGCTACCCAGAAAACCTTCCTGAGTGTGCAGCTGAGCCGCGACCCTCTTTGCAGTGGGCGAGGTCCGAGTTGGGTTGCCGGAGGCCCGCCAGCACTGCATCTCACCAGCCCTGGATGCAGGAATTGCCCAGCATAGCCCCAAAGGGACAACCCTTGGCTGACCGGGTGGGACTCCAAATTCCAGAATCTGACGCGGCACGTCTGCCACCAGCGCACCACGCACTTTTGTTGTTTGGTGCCAAAAGGGACATAAAACCCCTGAGCTCTCCCACAACGCAGGACAATGCCTGGCTGACCGGGGGGACTCCAGATCCTGGAATCCTATGCAGCACATCTGCCACCAGCGCACCACATGCTTTTGTAGTTTGGTGCCCAGAGTCGCATAAAACCCTCTGACCTCTCGTGCGAGACATGCATGGGCATGCCCGGGCCAAGGGCGGGCCCGTCTGTGGCCATCAAAGCCCGGATAAGGCTGGGCTGTGCCACCCCCCCTAAGATTTGCTCTATATTTCTTCAGCTCCACGACGGTCCTTGGCCTAAGGTACAGTGTTTCCTCTTCTTACTAGACGCTATGAGAATAGTGGCTGGTTGTGTTCGCCTGGTTTAAAGAACGCCTGCCTACTCAGCTTACCTTATTCTTGAGCATGGTATATATCCATTTTCTGGCCAGTCCTCTATAAAGGGTAAGAGAAAGGGTGCTTTAGGTGTGTCCAGTATATTACCCCCCCACCCCACTCTACAATTGACAATTATCGAACACGAGCTGTGGATATGGTTTCAAATGAGATCCAGCTGGTAGAGCGTCGCCTTTCCCTCACAACCTAAGAGATTGTTCATCCTCTCATTGATCAAAGCTGTGGCGACTTGCTACCAACACATAGTGTATCGGATTAAATTAGCTCATTTGAGGCACCAAGGAGCGAAGTCTGCTCTGTAACGCAGATTCATAATGCTGGTTATGTTCCAGTTTATGTGGAGGTTTTAACAGGAGGGGGGCCCATGTCTGGTCCAACTAGCACAGATAGCGGGGACCAGTTTTCTGATTCAGAAGGAAAGAGTGGCCCAAGAGCCAAGCTGAGGAGGACAACTGTCAAGACTGTTAAATCCACTAAACTGAGAAATTCTGCCATAACAAGCAAAGTTACTCTACCGGATATAGTGGTGCCAATGCCCAGCACAGTTGAATATAGCATGCCCAAATCTTTTTTTTAACAAAGGGAAAGTCAAAAAAGCAGTAAAGGTAAGAAGGCTCCAGGGCCAGATGGAATTCCATTGGATTTATTCAAGGAAGACCCACTATTCTTGACACCAGTGCTCACTGCAGTTTTTAATTCAGTTTGTTGTGAAGGAGTGCCAAAGTTGTGGCATTCATCCGTTATAGTCCCTGTTTTTAAAAAAGGAAACGTAAACGATCTTAAATGTTATAGTCCGATTTCTCTATTGGATTCCTCCCTCAAAGTATATGGGACAGTTGTGTTAGACAGCCTATTGGACTGGATTAACGAAAATCATATCCTGTCCCCCAGTCAGTATGGGTTTAGGAAAGGGTTAGGCACAATTGAACAGTGCCTTAATCTCCATCATATTCTGGCTAAATATAAATTTGCGAAGAGCGTTTCCACCCATTTGGCATTCATGGATCTGACCAGTGCGTTTGACTATGTCTCACGTTCTAAGTTGTGGGACATTTTAGTTAACATGGGAGTCGATGCGGGCCTGGTTTCCTTTTTAAGGCTTCTCCATCATGATCTTTCAGCTTCAGTAAGGTACGGTAATGCTGGAGAAGGTTCAGAGTAGTTTAGAATTAAGGGTGGTGTGCGCCAAGGTTGCGTCCTTCCCTCAATCCTATTTCTCCTGTATACCAACGATTTGGAGAACACATTAGCTTTGGCAGGGACTGATGTTCCGAAAGTGGAGAGCAAGGCTGTGGCAGCACTGCTCTATACGGATTACACAGTCCTTTTGGCGAGGACTGCGAATGGCTAACAAAAACATATTGACAGCTATGACAGTTTTATGAAGGATTTGGGTTTGGAGCCAAACTATAAGAAACTTTTATAATTATATGTGGCCCCAAAAATACTAAATCCTGCAGTTTGAACGTAGAGGGCAAAAATTTGGAGAGGGTTAGTTCCTTTCCTTATCTAGGCTTGGAATTTTATGAAGGCTGCATGTGGAACACTAGCAAAAAAAATAGAATAACACGATATACGTAAGCTGTTGGGTCCACCTTCTACCGTGCAATGTCCATAGGTAAAAGGCCATTTGTCCCAATTTTAGAGATTTACAATCATAAATGTGTACTATTTTAACATATGGCATGGGTATTTGGCTATGCAGGGATTACTTGCCATGCAGATTGAGGAGAATAGATTTTGTCGCAGAGTTTTAGGAGTCACCCCCCGCATCGCCGCATTTTTCCCTTCATTAGGAGTTAGGTCTTGACAAGTCCGCCCGTCATCCTAATGGGGGTCTAAGCCTGAAGGCTGCTCTCAACAGCTACCACTTGGATAGCTTTCTAAGGTTATCTTTGACCTCTTAAATCACCATAAGGGTTGTTTGGACTAGTACAAAGTGCCCACTTTAATTAGTGGACAGCATATACCAGGCCACAATCTCACAATGATGTCATACAACAGTGAATTATGTAATATTGGAGGTAATTAGCATTGCATGGAGAGCTTACGGGTTATAGTTACTTTAGGATACACATTATAGTTACTTGAACTATAACAGATGAATAACAGATGAAGATCAGTGGTTTTGTTAATTTAAAAGGGTATATTTTAACTGACATTTTCACTGATTTATGAACTCTCTTTAACTTTTGTTTCTTTTAGTTAATTTCTAAAGATTTTTTTAAATATATTATTACCATATATAATGCCGATCACCAGCCCGCGCATGGTCGTTGGTCATTCCCAGCTTGGTATTGGCCGCAGGACTTGGCCTCAATGATGTTACAATAAAACAGTTTTTCCCACAGAACACATTGCATTTGATGATTATCTGCGACCATTCTAACGAGCCCAGAGGATCTTTTATAATCCCTATAATCAAAGAAAGAGGCGTTAAACAATTTTGCCTTACACTTGTTTATATGCAGATGCGAATAAAGAAAGAAATTATTGTTAGTTTTGGCTAAAATTCAAATTGGCAACTGTGTACACAGATCACAAATATTTATAATATTTAAAAGAGTGTGATTTTTAGTAAGGCAGACATACTGACTCTTTCAAAGGGTCACAACACCAAAATACAAATAGTGAGCCTATTGGCTTTATGAAGGGGTCAGCATATTAACATTCATAAAGCAGACCAAGGGCCCCATTAGGATGGCAGGTGGATTGCCTCCGCCGGGCCGGCGGTAGTCACTGCCAGCCCTGCGGGGCTGATCCGTCCGCCATCCTTGCAGCAAAGACCCCCCGCCATATTACAATGGCTGGGGGGTCTAAGGCAGACGGAAAGACCGTCTGCCGCTTTTCCGCATGGTCGACAAGTCGACCTGGCGGAAAAGGGATCAATATGGTGGTGGTGTCTGTTAGACACCTCCAGCCATATTACAATGTGGGTGGGAACATGACTTTCCGTGGCGTCAAAGGCATGCGGAAACTGCTTGCGGGCCCCCAGGGACTTTGGAGGGTGCACATGGGGGGGTACCTATGAGTCCCCCCTGCATTTCAATGAACAACGTGGCAGGCACCGCACGGTGCCTGTCACGTTGTGCATTGAAAGGCACCACCTGCCTTTGTGGCATTGCTGCGGGCGGTGCTTTCTGCCAGTGTGGCGGGTGCATCCTAATTGGGAGTGCGGGACTGCCGCACCCACAGTAAGCGGTCCCATTTCCAAGGGGTATGGCGGGCGGTCAAAGTCTGCTCACCATACTAATGACCCCGTAGGGGCCGATTCCGATTCGGGAAAATACCCTCTGAACAGCCGTACGGAGCTTTTTCCTGTACAATTCGTATGGAGAACCGTACCCGTACGTACGACCTAGTAAGATGTGTACCCAAAGCAGTTCTCCGTACGAATCGTACCGAAGACCGTACAACTCACTGATCCGTAGGAATCGCTTTCGGAACGCGCAGTACGCGATGTCTGTATGGATTGAAGCTGTATTTTCTGACCCAGCAAGTACGAATCGTATTGACAACACTCCGTACAACTCTTTTTCTACAGGAGCTTAAAACATTTGTAAAAACAGTTTTCGCCTCGAAATGCATACGAAATCGACCCCCCCCGGGTACGGTGCGTACACCTCATGATAGCAGGGGTACGGTGCGTTGGGGTTCAGTGTGTACACCCCTGGATTTCAGGGGTACAGTGCGTATGTCCCTGTGTGTACACCCCATGAATGTTGGCGTACGGCGCAAAGGGGTACGGTTGGTACTGCCCAAGGACGTAGGTGTACGGTAGTAACACCCCATGTGTACACACCTTGCATTTAGGGGTACGGTGCGTATGTGAATGTGTGGCTCTCCGTACGAATTGCCTATACGCAACGTGTTCCGTACAAATCGTGTATTCATTACCCGGTCCGGATCGTACTTGGCGGGTTGTACGGCGTGCTTACGAATAGTACGGTTCTCTGTGAGAGTCTAATTCTTACGGATTTAGACTTGTTTTTCGTACGGTTCGCGCGGATTCGAACGTATTTCTATCCTACGGATCTTACTACGCGATTCAGACAGATTTGCACGATTCGTACAGAAACGTCTTAGAATATGAATCGTCATACGGATTTGATTCCCAAATCGGAATCGGCCCCCTAATGTCTTTGTAAGAGAAATCAGCAGTAATCATAATCAAATGTATATTTTATTAATCCTCAGTGCAATGTTTAATAAAAAAACTATCTAATAAAGCTTAAAAAAGTCAAAATATGTTTGAGTCTTTATTTAAATATTTTTCAGGCTTGAAAGTTCAGCAATAAAAACAACAACTGTAGGGCCCTACAGTCCAGCTGAAGAGCATAGAGATTCAGCTAGGAGTACTTTAAAAAATAGGGTAAGATATCCAGGGGTCATGGGTTTAATGACCCAGTAATTTTTTTAATGCTGCTGAGGGTTTGGTGAAATTCTTTCAGCCCCGCACAACATTAAAAAAATTGCTTGATAACATGTCTGCCCCTTATACGGGCAATAAACGTTCATTAAAAACCCTGACAGGGAATTATGGGGTGGTTCTTGATTGGAGCAGTGAATAATAAATGAGCTGCTCTTGCCCTATAAATATTATTTTTGTGGTTGCCCCACTGCCACTCGGGACACCAACACCCATTTTTGTTGGGGACCACAGAGGGAGCCCCAGGACCACCACAGCCCGCCATCTTCCTGCAAGTGTCCCCATGGGTCACGCAGGAGCCGAAAAGCGTTTTTTATTTCACAATTTGTTTAATATACTGGTGTGCCAATGAGCCAACCCGGAGCATCCCAACATCATTTTTAATGTTGGGGCTGCAGGGGGAGTCCCAAGCCGCCTATGATCCTGCAGGCTTCCTGCAAGTGCATGGACTGGCATCTTTAATTTCTTCAAAAATATTAGAGTGTATACTTGAGTCACCCCACACCAGGGAACCCCACAGCATTGCCACCATTGGGGTCTACTTGGGTGCTCCAAGGCCCCCGCAGACTGTTATATGGCCCTTAGGGACATTGTCAAAATTGCTAAGTTAGCATGAGCTTTGCTGCCATGATGCTTCTTTTGCACACGTTACTACATGACTTTGTTTTTGCAAGACTCTATTTGTGCCTTTCACATGAGAACGGTCTGCTTTTCGCGTTCTCGGCTAAGTTCCTGAAGTTTAGTCTGAACATGATGTGCAGGGTTAATAAATAATGCCCCTTGTTATGCTGTTCTGGTAAGTCCCTAGAACCTAGACATAACATGTTGAACACAGCTGCACTGCTGGATACTCATGCTTTGATATTACGGGCATGCATGTTGTTTTAATACACACTTGGAGAGAGCCCTTTCCATGGAGAAGAGCTATGCTGTTCCTATGATGTAAACCTTACATCCAGGCTTTAAGGTGTAGGGTCTGCTGTGATAGCCTAGAGATCTTCTTTCATATAAATAAGTAGGGGTGGGCGGCCAGCTACGCTCCGTGCACGGAGTGTGCGTAGTGCCGCCTACTCCGCATTTTGCCAGGTGGCACTACGCACGCTCCGCAGACGGAGCGTAGCTGGCCGCCACCCGCCTCCCACCCGCCCCCCTAAATACTTTCAATTAAAGGATTCAAATAATTAACTTGGCGGGCGGCCGCGCATGCGCATTTTCTCGTGAGAAATGCGCATGCGCGGCCGCCCGCGCATGCGCATTAGTAAAGAAGACGGAAGACGGAAGATAGCGAGCCCCGGGGACGCGGTGGGCAGCGGCGGGCAAGGTAAGTGCGTTTTAATTATTTGAATCCTTTAATTGAAAGTATTTAGGGAGGGCGGGAGGGAGGCGGGTGGCGGGGCTGGCGGCCAGTGGTGTTTGCGGAGTGGGGCTACGCGGAGTGCGGAGGTGGGCGTAGTTTCTCGCCCACTTCGCGTAGCTCCGCGAAGCCCCACTCCGCCCACTCCGCCCAGGGTTATAAATAAGCTTCTTCCAGTCAAGGGGATGGTGGTCAGGCCTTATAGTCCTTTTTCCACTGTCTTTATATAACGACTTCCCCCGTTGTACTCTATGGAATTGTAACAATGCGGATTGTTTTAACTTTATGCACTTTGCTCCTTGCAGTGGCTCGTATTCTGTATTTTAGAGCACCATAGTTAAAATAAAAATTTTGAACTATTTCAGTGACTCCGCCAATTCTTAATGTGGAGAAGTACGAGTGAGTGAGCGAAAGGGTATGTCTTGCTACCGCGATTCCTGGGAGAGTCAGGAGTATTGTGTTCTGGGTTTTCTAATCATTTGTAGCTTCGTGAATTTTAGAGGAGAACAAATGAGACACTATAGCTAGTGGTTTTTGGGATTTTGGGTACTAAGGTGATAGGTTGGTACACCCCTATACACCGAAGTCCTGTTTTCCTGGTCATAGTACTGTGTAGGTGCAGAATCCCTGCAAAATGGCACAGCAAACGTTTGGTCTGGTTCTTATCTGCTAGACTCTTAAGTATTGCTTGTGCTTGTCCACAAAACCCTCACTTCTGTTTCCGGAGACAGCTTTGATGGTGTAACCTCCTATACTGATGTTTTATAGGATTTTTCCAGCTTGAAGTTTTAAAAGGTCTGTTACTTTATTCTTAACCCATTATTGCGCTGCCTGCCTCCCAGCCCCCATGTCGCTCAGGGCATATTTGACTAAGTATGGTGTACCTGATGCAGGTGCCGCGCTTATATATGTTGTGGAAGCGGATTCTGCTTTCCGCTTCAAGGTGTTTTATTCTTGGGTCACCTTTCCAGCAGTTGATGGGACAGACAATTTGATTCACGAGTATACTGCCACCGAGAGTAATATAGACCATATAGTACTTTTGAGGTTCCGCTCACAGCTTGGCAACACCAAATTTGGTTTAATGGCACCCTTTCACACCCAATAACTGCAGTCCATTTATGCCCTTTGTCAATAGACCGGGCCACATGGCCCGTTTTGACTGGGTATACCCCACACCCACGTTATTTGACTGCTGCAATTGCAGACCTACGCATATTACATACATCCCTGATGGTGAGCAGTCTAAATATCGAATTTTAAATATTGAGTTGCCAAAATATCGAATTCTAAATATAGAATTGCCAAAATATTGATTTAGAAAAATATAGTGGTGCAGAATATCGAAATGCAGGTAAGAAATATAGTTTTTAATAATATCGAAGTTAGTAATATCGGAAGTCATAGCATGGTTGTTAAAAATATCGATTTTTTTAGTTTTTAAGTGTTAGTGTATGCTTTGAAAGTATATATCATGCTTGTAATGGATGATGGAATTTTTTTTAAGTAATGAATTTTAGTTTACTTTTTTTGCGTATTTAAGTTCAGTAACGGGTTGTGGGTTTATAGGGGAATAGGGTGGGATGCAATTTAATTACAATATATTAATTAAGATTTTATTTGAATTAATTAAATCAAATTCAAATTTCAAATTCAAAAGCTGTATTCGATATTCAAGATTGAATTCATAAAAGCATACAAGTTAAGAAAAAAAAAACATACAATCGCAACATATCACAGAAATACAAAGAGATAAAATCATTGTTAATTAAAAAGCGGGCAAGTCAATTTTGATGAAGACTAAGGGCTCCATTAGGATGGCGGGCGGATTGCCCCCGCCAGGCTGGCGGTAGCCACCGCCAGCCTGGCGGGGGAAATCCGCCCGCCATCCTTCCCTGTATTCCCCCCCCGCCATATTAGAATGGCGGGGGGGACCACGGCGGAGCAAAACACTGCCCGCCACTTTTCCGCCCCGGTCGCATTGCGGCCGGGGCGGAAAATGATTAATATGGTGGCGGTGTCTATGTGACACCGCCAGCCATATTACAATAGCAAGTGTGCAATGCCTTTCCGCGGCGGCAATGCCGCCATGGAAAGGCAGGCGGTGTTCACTCTGGGGGCCCCCTGTTGGCCCCCGGAGTGAAGGCCACAGGGGGTGGCACACGGGGGGTACCTGTGGTACCCCCCTGTATTTGCATAATCAAAGCGGCAGGCACCGCGCGGTGCTTGCCGCTTTGATTACGTAAATGCTGCTAAGCATTTTTAGTATTGTGGCAGGCGGAGCAGAGAGCTCCGCCCGCCACAATACTATAAATACAGGATGTGCCCGCCACAGTGGCGGGCACATCCTAATGGTGTGTGCGGGACCCCCGCCCTTAGGGCGGGCGGTCCCGATTTCTGCCCGCCATCCTAATGGGGCCCAAAATGTTTTAAAAACTACATTAATGTACAAAGATTAAAAAGCTTTACATAGAATTTCTGAACCTTATCAATAATTTTAAAAAACTAGATATAGCCTGAGCCACAGAAACATTTTCCAGCTGTTGCAGTCTAACATAGGCTATTCTGCGAGAGTGATGGCCCCATGCTTTAAGGATAGGCTTCAAAATAATCCTCTGTGGAACAACATAACATTTACAAAATAAAATACAATGTAAGTTTGACTGAGGCGATAGATCATCACAGGGGCAGGTGGGCAAATCCCTCGACCAAGTGTTACATAATGGGAAAGTAATGATACGAAAAAAGGTTCCAAACCTGAACTGTGTTAATAACATTCTTGAGTAGCAGGTTAGATCACTTAAGAGATACAATTGAGGCCCTGGATTATTAGTAATTTCCTGAAAGGCCAAAACTGTGTTTTTTAAGTTTTTCTATGGACCATCTTTTGTTGGCTAGGTGGTTCATGGCCAATTGTTTCAATGATTTTCTAGTGATGGTTTCCATACTAAGTGGACTGGAGAAGAACTCAGGGTGGCCAAGCTCGGTCATCAGACCTTGCACGTGGGACAACCATTTAATATTTCTCACACCATCCAGGATAAGACAGTCAGAAATTAATTTGCGATTAAAAGCTGTCTCCGGCAGGAGGAGCTTCGCGGGCAACAAAGATGGCCGCGTGAGCTCCGAGCTCCGAAGACCCTCCGATCCTCCGCATTAATCCTGCTATCTATCCTGTCCCACATTAGTGGGAATCTGTTGTGGTGCTGTTGCTGAAGCGGGCCCGTTCTCCGATCGAAGATCCGGGTTTCCTACGCGGAGTTACACCGTGTTGAAGGTTGGAGACTACGACGCCACAACAGCCTGGCACTACGAGGGTGACGGTGGTGCTTCTACGTGGTGGCAGTCCGAGGAGGTTGGAGCTGCCCCGCTCTGCGCTGGTGACCAGACCAGATTGTCCAGCGGCCTGACGTGCTGGTGAGGCGGTGGAGGTGATTACTGATTTCTGCCGCCTGGAAGCTGCAGTGCCGGCTGGATCCTTCTTTGGATTGCGATACCCCCGTCGCCCAAGATGGCGGGCAGAGGAAACCTTCCCTCTCGCAGCCCACCATCTCTGAACGTTTCACCCTCCCAAAGGGATAGCCTGGAGCATCAGGCCGTACTAAAGACTCGCAGCGCGATATGTCACCGGACGACTCTGAACCCACCCTCCAGGATGTTATGGGGGCCATTGCGGGCATCAAGGCCGAAATGCATAAACAGCACGAAGTGTTAACGCATAAGGTCGCCACGTTGGCGATTGAAGTCAACCTCATCAGGGCCGACCTCTGCAAGACAAACGATAGAGTCAAGTCGCTCGACATAAAGGCGTCGAGTTTGACTACTGATGTGACCGACCTGCAGTCGGAGATTCGGGACCTGAAGGCCACGAACATGCTGTTTGCCCGCAGGCTCGACGATTTTGAAGGACGGGCAAGACGCCAGAACGTCCGCATTATCGGTGTACCGGAGGGCGCCGAAGAAGACCCTGCCGATCTCTTTGTCGAGAATCTTGTGCTGAAACACCTGGCTCCTGGTGGACTGAGCAAGTTCTTTTCGGTGGAGCGGGCGCATAGACTACCTGGTGGCCAACCGAAACTGGGAGCATCTCCGCGCCCCATCATTGCCAGAGTTTTCAATTTCAGGGACCGGGATGCGATCCTGCAGGCTTCGAGGAGAGGTGGTCCGTTGAAATTTCAGAATGCTGATGTGAACTTTTTCCCCGACTTCACTCAAGCGGTGCAGAAACGCCAGCAAAGTTTTATGGGCGTCAAGCGTAGGCTGAGGGAGATGGGGATGAAGTACTCTATGCTATTCCCGGCGAAGCTTCGGATAGAACATGGCGCCCGGGCGGTGTTCTTTGACATGCCGGAGGCTGCTGGAGACTGGTTGGACACCTTGCCTCAACGACGGAGTGCCCCTGAGGATCAGTCGGAGGGGGCGTCGGGTGGACCTGATCTTCAGGAATGAACAATTTTTCTCGGACTTCCTTCGGTAGATGGCCCTGCACACGCAATCAGTCCCGGACTATTGTTTTTCTTTTTCTTTTTGTTACTGCTCTTTTCAGGACTGGGGGATACCGGGGGGGGGGATAGGATGTCTCCTTTCTCCTCGGGGGGATTTCCGTAGATTAGTTTTTGGGGCGACAGGCACACTGCTAGTTGGGGGGGCTTCTTAGTCTAATGCAGGGGTGCAGGGTGGGGGGTGGTTGGTTTGAATGTTCTATTTGTGTTTCTCCTTTTTCTTTCTTCTTAAGGCAAGGTGACTATTCTCCTGTTTATTATGTTGCGGTAGCTGTTTTCTGGGTTTGGCGGGTGGGCCTGTGCTTCGATGATGGGGGGTAAGACGCTAAATGTATTGAGTTGGAATGTGAACGGGCTGGGGGATCCCATAAAACGTGGGGTGGTACTGCAAATGTTTAAAAGGTGTGTACCCGATGTCATTTTGTTACAGGAGACGCATCTCATTGGTAATACGTGCCGAGCACTCAATAGGAAAGGGTTTAAAATGGTGGCTCACTCGGGGTTCTCTTCGGGGTCCCGAGGGGTGGGGATTATGGTGCGCATGTCTCTCCCATTGGAGGTGGAGACTAGTGTGATTGACGATAGAGGCCGTTACGTTGCCGTCGTGGGTAGATGGGAGGGGCGTACCCTGGTTTTGGTTTCTGTTTATGTCCCCCCTGGTTTGCAATCGACGACCTTCCAGGATCTCGGGGGCGCCATTTTGGGCCTGCCAGAGGGATTGCTTATAGTTGGCGGGGACTTTAATGCGGTGGTGTCGGGGACCCTTGACCGTTTTCCATCCAGAGATCTTCGCGGTGCGCAATCTTGGCTCCCAGACTTCCTGAGCACCCTGGGACTTATTGACTGTTGGAGACTTCTCCATCCCGTCCAGCGGCAGTACTCCTTTCATTCGGGCGCGCACGGAAGCCTTTCCAGGATTGACTATATCTTGGCTCCGGCAGTCCAGGCTTCGACCGTTTCCGGGGCCCGCTTGATGGCCAGAGGCATATCCGACCACTCCCCGGTCTGGGTGTCGTTTGATTTTGGTATCAAGGCAGCCTCTAGAGTGGCACCGGTCAATCCTTGGTACTTTCGCAACCCCAAAACTCGTGACCTCCTAGCTAAAGCTATTGACCTGTATTTCTCCGAGAATACGGGCTCGGTATCGTCGGCCTTGTCTTTATGGGAGGCCTTCAAAACTGTCCTGAGAGGAGAAGCTTTCTCCTTAATAGCAGGCGCAGGGATGAGGATGTGGTGCGGTTGGAGTCGGAAATTGAGGACCTTGGTTCTCAACTGGAAACAGATCCGACACCTGCCCTGCTGCATGTCCTCTCCTTAAAGCAGTCGGAGTACCGGGCCACTGCCACTGACGCTGCCAAGGCGATGGGCAGAGAACAACAAGGGAGGATCTACGACGCAGGGGACAAGGCGGGCAAGCTTATTGCCTGGTTGGATAGGAGGGAGATGGCTTCCCGCGTGGTGCCCGAGGTGCTGGGTGAAGACGGGGTGGTTCTTACTGATCCCAGCGCTATTGTTTCGGCCTTTGCAGACTATTTTGAGACAGTCTACACTTCGGTCTCCACCTCGACTGAGTCGGACTCGGCCTCTTTCCTAGATGGAATTGAGCTTCCTTGCCTGTCGGATATTGAACGTGACGATATGGACAGGGGCATTACGGCAGACGAAGTGGCGCTCGCGATACGCTCTTTACGCTCTGGCAAGGCTCCTGGCCCCAACTGTCTTCCGGTGGAGCTTTACAAGATTAAGGCTGATGCCATTGCTGTACCCCTGCGGCGTATGTTTTTGGAGGCTCGTGAGGCTGGTGAGCTTCCGCTGGATCAGCGATTGGCTACTATTGTGGTTATTCACAAGGAAGGGAAGCCTAGGGACCTTTGTGGGTCGTACTGCCCGATCTCCCTGCTAAACGCTGAACCCAAGATTCTGGCTAAGTTACTGGCCAACCGGCTAGTGGGTGTGATCGCTGATCTGGTTCACCCGGATCAATCGGGATTTATACCTCATCGCAACACCGCTCTCAACATTAGGAGGCTTCACGCTGTCATGGCGCGGGTGAACAAACTATGTGAGCCGACCGTCTTGGCGTTACTGGACGCAACGATGGCGTTTGATTCCCTCTAATGGAATTATCTGTGTCGGCTGTCACCGCTCCTTTTTGCTTTAGCGCTTGAGCCGCTCGCTGCCTGGATACGTACCCACCCAGACATCTGTGGGATTAAGTGGTCGCCGGGCTTTGAGGACCGAGTGTCATTGTACACGGACGATATCCTGCTCTTCCTAACTTTCCCTTGCCAGTCTTTGATTGTGGCCTTTGACGTGCTGAGTACTTTTGGAGGATATTCGGGCCTAGTTATTAACTGGTCAAAATCCTATCTTTATGTGCTTAGTGGAGAAACCCAACGGCTTCCTAGGGGCTGTGCTATACAGGTCGGGCTGCAAGGATTGAAGTACCTGGGTATCCATATATCAACGGATGCCCGGGCACGATACACTAATAACTTGCTTCCCCCTCTTGCGCGCCTTCGGCGCGATGTGGAGGGCTGGAAAAGGCTGCCGCTGTCCCTGCTGGGCCGCGCGGCATTGTTCAAGATGATGTCCCTGCCGAGATTCTTATACGCGCTCCAAAACACACAGGACCCCGTCCCTTCCAAATATTTTAAGGAAGTTGAAGGTCTGCAGCGGACCCTCTTATGGGAGGGTAGGCCGCGTATTGCTGTTGTCAAACTGACTATCCCCTGGTACGATGGCGGCATTGCTCTGTCTGATATCAGTCGGTACTACTGGGCCTCTCAACTGGCTGCTCTTAACCATGGCTTTTATGGACCGGCGGAGAGCCCGGGGTACGCCATGGATCGTTGGCTCTTGAACGATGGGAAGTATTACAGAGCGCTATATTCAAGATCTCTGGATGGAAAAATGACTGGTCCCACCAAGACTGCTGTGCACATTTGGAGGGCCATCACGAAATCACTGGGGTGGAAGGGTAGACTTCCTATGGCCACTCCACTCTATGATTCTGACTTGCTGGGTAGGTTGTGGCACACGAAGGGGTTTGACCGGTGGGACCTCATTGGAATCTCCAAAGTGGCTGATGTGATGGCTAGGGGGGAGATAAAGTCTTTTGATGCTCTGAAAACTGAATTTCAACTGGGTGCCACGGAGTATTTCAGATGCGCCCAATTGCGACATGCCCTTGCGGCTGCACTGCCGGTTGGTGAGAAGGTCCCCGAATCATCCCAGCTGGAAGATAGGGTGCTGGACGGCCATATGCCGGACAGTGCCATTTCCTTGACCTACAAAAAGTTGATAAATGTTCGAACGTATCTGTTGTTGAATGTGAGAGACCAGTGGGTGCGTGATGGAATTGAGTTGGATGATGAGGACTGGCAGTGTGCGGTGTCTTCCCCCAAAGAAGTGGCAATTTCGGCTAGATTTCGTCTAGTTCAATTGAAGATACTCCACAGAGTTTATGTGACTGGCCCCAGATTGATTCATATGGGGCTCTCAGTGGACGGTCTTTGTAGGCGTGGATGCGGAGAACTAGCCACTTTCTTGCATACCATCTGGGAGTGCCAGGTTATAGCTTCTTATTGGGAACGTGTGCATGCGGTGATGCGTGAGGTAACTGGAGTGGATCTGCCTGCGGAAGCCCGGCGCTGCTTGTTGAATGTGTGGGGTCCAACTGATTACAATACTGCCCAAACCCAGTGGGTCACTCTGGGGAACATGGTGGCCAAGTGGGATATCGCTCAGAAGTGGGGCGCCCCGACTCCCCCCTCCGTGGAACTGTGGAAGACCAATATGGATTGGTGCAGACTCCGTGAGAAGACTGTATATGTGGCCCGGGGGAAGCCCAGGAGGTGGAGGGTCGTTTGGGGGGCCTGGAACGAATATAGGGGTGACCTTTGTGTGCCTCCCGATGCTGATCCGCTGGAGGTTCGTCTTTCTCACTAGCCCTTCTTCCACCCAACTTTTCATTTAATCGAAATCCTGACTTTCTCCCCCCCCCCATTTTGTTTGCCTTTACCAGTATGGTTACTACAGGGAGCTGTTTGGCCCTGCCCGCCCCCCGGAACTGTGTATTGCCGCTTACGTGCTGTTCCTTGCCACTTCTTTTCTTAAGTGTTTCTTTCTTGTTGGTATTTTTCTAGGTTTCTCATATTTATAATATAAAATTAAACATGATGTGCTCCTTTGATTCGATTTGTGCGCACCTTTTATCCGTTTCTTATAATGCTGCCTAGCCTCAGGGATGTAAGGCTGAATAGCTGTGTGCTTTAAACTTTCAATAAAGGTTTTCCAAAAAAAAAAAAAAAAAGCTGTCTCCGGGGTAACCCAGACCTTGTGCCATAAAAGGATGGGTGCAATTTTTATGGTGTCAGAAATAAAAGGCAGACCTAGTTCAATATTGGTAAGGTAATTTGCTGAGGATTTAGGCACCCCCAACAAATATCTGAGGTATTGATTTTCAATTAGTTGAATAGATGTTATGTTTTCAATACCCCAGATTCCTGAGCCATAGATGGCCGTGGATATACCTTTACCTCGAGAAGGCTAATTTTCTCGCTTTAACTGCTGTATGACAGGTGCATCTCCTATTAAAGGATATTCCAAGGTAAGGAAAGTGATCAATAGTCTCTAACCTCCTGCCCTCTAGATATATGTGACAGGGTGCTTTCTTAGTACCATGCCCACAGGCCATAGTGTATGTTTTGGTAGTGTTGACTTTTAACCCCTTATCTTTCATGTAGGTATTAAATTTAGTGACCGCCCTCTGGAGACCCAACCTGGTCTGCGACATAATAGCCGCATCATCAGCGTACAGGAGTATGGGGACAGGGTGGCCCTGGAATGAAGGGTAGTCATAGGGGAAACCCTTCAGGTGGTCGCCGATAGAGTTTATATATAACGTGAATAACAGGGGAGCAAGAATGCACCCCTGTCGCACTCCCCTCTTGATGGAAAATACAGACGAGCATTCGCCTTGTTTGCCAAAGCGCACCCTGGCCCCAGCACACAGTTCCTTGATGATATTTAAGATGTTTTCATCAATCTCCAGGTCGGATAGTGTGGACCAAAGTTGGTTGTGGTCCACACAGTCAAAAGCAGAGCTTAGGTCAATAAAATTAATAAAAAGAATCCCTTTTCTGGCCTGGGTGTACTTTGAAATTAAAAGATACAAATTTAAGCTCTGCTCTACTGTTCCCATGCCGGTGCGAAAACCATACTGGAAGTTAGATATTATGTTTCCTTCATCGGCCCACAGTTGGATTCGTTTTAGAATGATGCGACCGGCCACCGTCATTAGTGCGTCTAAAAGGGAGATAGGCCGATAGCAAGTTGGATCTTGTCTATCGCCCTTTTTAAAAATAGGGACCACTATGGCCTCGGTCCAAGTTGGTATCAGTCCAACCAAGTTTGCACTGTTCATGACGTCAGTTAAAAGTGGAGCCCAGAGGTCAATTTCGTGTTTAAAAACATCAGTTGGTATGCCTTCCGGACCAGGCGCTTTCCCGGAGGACTCTCCCTTATTGCCATTTTGACCTCGTCACAGGTAAAGGAAATTCCCAAAGGGACGACTCCCTTGCAAGCGCTTCCCATGATTCCAGACGTAGAAGTAAGGGTAAAAGATACTGATGTGAGAGAAGATTTGTTTTCATAAAGGTGTTCAAAGTGAGTGACCCAAGCATCACCATCTATAGCAATATCTATCACTGCTGTGTTATCTTTGTCACGAAAAATAGAGGAATTAACCACCTTCCAGAAAGAGGCTGAGTCCCTATTTTGGGAGGCAGTGATTAGGGCCTGCCATGCTTCTTGTTTCAATGATTTCTCCCTGTTTTTCTTTGCCAGACAGTAAGAACGTCTGGCTTCTCGAATCTCAATCAGGGATCTGGGAGTAGCAAGAATTAATTAATTATATGTTAATTAATTTTTTGGGGTAATTTTATTCCGTAGCGGGTTGTGAGAAGTATTTTAATTTAAATTAATTCATTAATAAATGATCTTAATTAATAATTTTGTATGTAATAGTTTATATTGTTAATTGTGTTAATTATTAATTAATTAATAATTATAATGTGATTAAAAATACCTAATAATGTATTGGTAATTATGTTTATTGTGTAAAAAAACATTAAATTGTTATTCATTTGATATTAAATATTATTTATTAATTTGTTAATATGTGTACTTTTGTTTTAGGAGAGGGTTGTGCGTTTATAGGGGAATAGGGCGGGAAGTAATTTCATTGTAATTAAGTAATTATTACATGTTATTGATAATTAATTGTTAATTAATAATTGGTAATTATATTAATTGTATTAATTATTAATTGGTAAATCGTTTTTAATATGTGTTATTTATTGGTATTGATAATTTGTTTATTGTTAATTAATTATTAACCGGTAATTAATTTATATTAATTGATTATTTTATAATTGTATTAATTATGTGACATTTTATGTGGAGTGGGTAGTGTGTTTATCGGGGAATGGGGTCGGAAGTAATTTAATGTTATTAAAGTCATTATTAATGTTTAGTTATTGGTATTTTTAATTAATTTGTTAATATTTATGATAATTCTACTGGAGACGACTATGGACAACACCTGCATTGAAAATATTTGCAAATGGGCTTATGGATATCATCAAATCTGACACTTTTCACAAGATTAAGTGGTTGTGCAAGATTGGAGAGACATTACTGAACCTAGGGCTGAATGAAATATGGGAAGACCCCGCAAACGCCAGGTTCCCTTCCAAACAGGCTTTAAAAACCATGTACTGGGAGGCTGTTGCCTCGAAAACTTTTAGGAAAACTGCTCCACTTTCATTGACTGGTACTTTTTTGGCGATCAAGGATCGGCCCAGATTCGAAGATTTTTGGGATTTCATTACACGACCCCTGGACCGCAAGCTCTACTTCCAACTTAGAATTGATAGTATACCGGTTAGAGCATTTACCAACCGTTGGTCTAGTGGAGGCAAAGTGGAGTTCCCTGGTTTTTTGTACCCTAAGGAAACTGTTGACCACTTATTGTTTGTTTGCCCTGTATATGCTACACCTCGCAGGGTGGGGCTAACTCCTATGTGCAAAACCTTGGGTACCAGGAGTGGGTTGGTGGCTGTAAGACTAATTTGTACTTGCCCTGATCAATTTGTGGCCATTGCTGTGGCAAAATATTTAGGCTGGGCCTGCGTAATAAGAAGTAAATTGCTGTAAATATATTTTACTCTACACAGAAGTAAATTGCTGTAAATATACTCCACCCTTTTATAGTCTGGACCCAGTGTATGCACTTTAGTTCCCCTGAAGTATATTGTATATGTAAATACTTGAATTAAATTACTATGTGAACTTACTTATAACTATATTTATTGTCTTATCTTGTGATGAATTGTATTATTTTATATGCTTTTTATGACAACAGTCGAATAAAGCTTGTTTGACTTGACTTGCTAATTAATTATTTAATTACAAAAATGTTTTATTTATAAGTATGTTATTTTTAACCCCTACCCTATCCAACACTTTCCCTACTGTTGCACTCACTGTAAATATAATAATAGAAATGTATGTTTATTTTTTTTAGATTCAATTTTATTTATAATTTTGACCTATTTTACTTAATTTTGAGTATGTTTTACCTAATTATATTATTATTTAATTAATATTACAATATTTTTAAGACATTTAAAAAATTCAATAATTTAGTATTCTATATTTTTAACATCGATATTTTGTATTTGATATTTCTGCACTGATACGTGTACATAGAGTCATTTTTACCCACCCACTATCCAACACTTTCCCTACCATTGCACTCACAGGAGTGGGAATAGTAATTTTTACCCACCCGCTATCCAACACTTTCTCTACTGTTGCACTGTTTGGAGTGGGAATAGTAATTTTTACCCACCAGCTATCCAACACTTTCCCTACTGTTGCACTCAATGGAATGGGAATAGTAATTTTTATTCACACACTATCCAACACTTTCCCTACTGTTGCACTGTTTGGAGTGGGATTTGTAATTTTTACCCACCCGCTATCCAACACTTTCCTTACTGTTGCACTCGGTTGAGTGGGAATAGTAATTTTTGCGTTCCTGCTATCCAACACTTTCCCTACTGTACCACTTTCTGGAGTGTGAATAGTAATTGTATCCCCTATGCAAGTTTTCACTATTGTTATATTTAATGTACTGTAAAATATTAATTTTAAAATATACATTTTTAATGTTGTAACTTATTATATATAATTTCTTTATATATTTATATTATAGGTTTATATATGTATGCAATTATATTTTAAAATATGCTTTTAACATTTTAAAATGATAAATCATTACTTTTTAACATTATTAAATTAATATAAATATATATATATATATATATAAATGTATGTTTATTTTTTTAGATTAATTTTTAATGTATCATTTTGACCTTTTGTTACTTAATTTTGAGTATGTTTTACTTAATTATATTTATTATTTAATTAATATTATATTATTCTTAAGACATTTGAAAAATGCAATATTTTAACATTCTATATTTTTAACATCAATGTTTTTTATTCAATATTTTTGCAATTATCTGTTTGTAGCTAGGGAGTCAATATTCTGTCATTCTATATTTTTACTTTGATATTCTGGTAAGTCGATATTCTTGTATTCAATATTCTGTCAGTGATCAATCGCTGATATGTGTACATAGAGCTGTTATACAGTTCATGTCGCACGACTTTCAGGTGGGACCATCTGGCGTTGCTGCGCAACCTGCGGGTCCTGGTGGTGTGACCATCAGTCCCCTTATGGTTAATTCAGTGATGGGCAAGCATCCACAAATAAGGATGAGTTCCCTTATTAGGTTGCTGTAAAATTTGGACAACTAGAGGCTGTTTTTCCAAATACCACTTGTGTGGAGAAACACCGGATCTTGACTATAAGTTTGCCTAAAGACTTACCTCCTGAGTTAGCTGATTGTAACACCTGGGGCAAGGTGTTTGCGGCGGTGTATTCGAAGTGCCTTGGCACTCCCCCATGACCGTACTCCCCTCAAGATGAACACGGAGCCGAAGCAGCTGTAGAGTTGGGAATGAGACTGGTGGGGGTGTTTGACGTGGTTGCAGACATGATCCTTGCTAATGTCAAGAGTGATGCTGTGAGCTTTCAGGTGGCAAACCGCTTGGAGGCTGTTGCAGATGCAGACAAGCCACGCGAATTACAAAGACTATTGCTAAGGCTTATAAGACCATAGGCCGCAATATTCTGGCAGTTAAGCCTTTTACTCAAACTCAAACACAATCTCAAACTCAACAAAAATCCCAGTCTGATAATGATGGGCGTCCGTTCTTTTCTAAAAAGAACTGGAAGAACAAGAAACAGGGGCAGCAACAGCAGAAGCAAGGTTCGCATGCTGGTTCACAGACACCTGAGTCTTCTGAGCGTACTTATGGCATGCACAACGGTGCAAAAATTAAGACTCCTAATAGATTCCAAGTCCCTGATAAGCGCTCTCCATTGGGCTCTCAAGTCGGTGGAGAACGCCAGGATCATGCCAAAAGTCAACCTACACCACAGGAACAGTTTGACGTTAAAGCCAAACAAGAGGACTTGCCTCGTTTTCGACCCCCATTTCAAAAGAAAAAAGTAGTTGCTTTAACAGCAAGATATTCCTCAGATGCTGAGAACGTGACTCCTGGACTGGAAAGGGGCAGGGACTCTGCTTGACAGCACGGCGGAGGTTACCATTGTGCATGAGGCTCTGCGTCCCTATCTGGAGGAGACAGCAACTTCATTACAGTAGAGACAGCAGATACCCGGGTTGCCCCCCGGATAGGCTCTATGAGATTATTTTTAAAATTGAAGGTGATATACCGAGTCCAATCAAGGCGGTTTTTTGGGGAGAATCTAACCTCCTCGTGCGACATTTGTTTCACATTACGTCCCTGAGGAGCATGCAAAGGCTTTTGCAGCTGAGTGGGCATTGGCACTTGCCTCGGCGGAGTACCATAATCAGGCGGTTTGGGATGTTGATTCACTGGCTCATGAGATACTATTACGATCTATGCCACAACCACAACATCCAATCAGAAGTGAAGCTAAGGCTCATGTTTGTGACATTATAACACAGAGTATCAAAGAGTGAAAGAAATTTGAATAGTCATTGTCGCACTTTTGCAGTGCAGAACACACACAGCTCTGCGTTGGTGAACAATCTTGTTTGGAAAAAATACAAAACTACACTAGATATATCCAATGATTTCAACAGTCATAATCTCGCTCCTGAGAGCCGTGACTTGACAGCATTTACCACTGTCGGAAATCAGAAAAAATGTATATGTTTGCCTATTGGGAATAAGAATAGCCCTGGGGCATTTGCGGCACGTGTTGTGTCTTTGTTACATGACATAGACCCAGATGTGTTCTCGTACGTTGATGACATTTATCTAACGGACAACAAACTTATGCCTCATCTAGTCGACAGAATTGTTTTACTATTTGCCGAGTATGGATACAATTCAATTTTGCAAAATCGCACATAGCCCATTTGGCGGTACTCTTTTTGTGATACGAGATCAATAATGAAGGGAAGGGGCTAGCCCCCCACATCTTGGAGAAATGTGTACAATTGCAACCACCTTCTACACTGAAGAAACTTCAGTTGTCGCTGGGTTTTTTGATTTTCGGGAGGGCATACTTTCCTGATTATGCCCAGCATATCAAACTGCTTTATGCGTTGATACAACCCACATATTCTTCTGCCTGCTGGCTTCTGGAACATACCTCTATCCTACATTCTCCGAATTCCAATATGCTTAGAACTAACCATTTGTTGACGTGTGATAACACCATGAACCTGGTGATAGGTATAGTTCCAGGGGCGGTGGGTTTCACTTATTTGACGTTCAATGAGGGAGACACAGTACCTATTGCATACAAATCACATTTATATACTGCAGCTGAAATGCGTTTTTCAAATGTAGAATTTTTTTTAACGGCGGTACAGATGGTGGTTCTGTTAAAACACTGACTGGCACAAGGTTAACTCATTCTTATGATAACGCCCTTCCCTGCTTTGGACTAAGGCCAGTGTACCTAACATAAAGGCACTACTACACCCCATTGGCTATGTCTTTGACATCCTCTGATGTCATGTTTATCTTTGACCCTGCACTTCAGACACAGGACTTTTTACAGTATGAACATGTTCATCCTCCTCTGTTGGGTTGTTTCCTCTACATGAGTACAAATGTATTATTTATACAGATGCCTCGGCTGAACCGGCCACCGGCTTCAAACACGCTAATTCAGCGGCTTGCACAATTGTTGCTGGCTCAATTGTCAATGGAGAATTTAAGTCTTCCGTAGTGCATACTCAGGCACTTGGAGACTGTACTGCACAATTAGCAGAGCTGCATGCTCTTGCTCTCGAGTTTTCTGATCCTAATGTGAATACTCTTATTGTGTGCGATTCCTATTACTGTGTCCAGTCATTTAATGACAACTTATTATTTTGATCTCAAAATGACTATTGAGACTCTAAAGGCAGCGCAATTAAGCATAAAGCGCTTTTGGTCTGAGTGGGAGATCTTAAACAACGTCTGCCCCTCTCACATGTTATACATACTCTTGGTCATCAGAGTGTGGGAGCACATGCTCTTGGTAATTCTTTGGCTGATGAAGCAAGCAAATCTGCAGTAGCCACGTGTTCCGTAGCAGCAGTTATGAAGTCCATGGCTAAAACAGATAATGATATTCTGGCAGCTGTGTCTGCTATGAGGGAGGGAACTGCTTTTCCTCAGGGTTTCCATTTGAAATACTCTTATCATATATCTCCTGAGCAGGTTCCGTATGCTATGATTCCTTCAGTTGGGGATTGGCTAATTCCAAACTTGTCCCGCAGACTTGCTCTGATCAAAGCCACATATGAGGGCATAGCGTCAACACATGCCGTTGTGTTGGCAACAGTCTCTGTCCTTCTTCAGCATTACTGGTGGTGGGGTTTATATAAACAGACCCAAAATTATGTTCTTTCTTGTGACATTTGTCAACAATCGTCTACGGTCACAAGCCCACCTCAAGCACAGCTGTGTATTTCTAATCAACCATTTGGCTGTGTGTATGTTGATCACTGCGGTCCATTCTCTTCTTATACTGCGTATAAATATATATTTGTTGCAGTTGATTCGTTCACTAGTTTCCTTTGGGTTCGGCCACAATGCAGTGCTGACGCTCGAAATGACATCAGGAATTTGCGTGTCTTTGTCGGGATGTTTGCCTGTGGCACCTTCCATTCTGACCAAGTTCCAGCATTCGCCTCTAAGGTGTACAAGGACGCAATGAGGTCAATGGCAGTGCTGGTGCAGTTTTCGTCTCCATACAGGTTTGAGGGCAATTCAATTGTGGAGCGTATGAACAGTGACTTAAAGCAATCCTTGACAGCAAGAGTCTTAGGTACTGGCAGGAACTGGCTGGCCCATTTATATGGTGTTCAACGTGCACTCAATAATCTCTCTATCAGATCTCTGGATGGGTGGACCCCACACGAAATGCTCTTTGACATTAAAATGTTTGTGCCAGACCTTGATGGACTAGACGTTGTGGTGGCTGCCGCAACTTTTGATGTAGATAATCATTCTACTGTGTTACAGGATCTACAAAAGTCCAGAGACAGCTATGCAACTGAACATTTACCCTCTTTCACTGATGCAGCACTGCTGATTCCAGTTGCTGGTTGGCTTCCCAAAATTAGAGATCTGGTACGAGAAAAGCTGGAGAAAAATAAAGAATTTGGTCCCTCTCATCGTGCACCGGTTCCAGTGCTTGGACTAAAGGGTTTTCGTACAGTCATTTTACCACCTTTACCTGGTTGCAAAGACAACAGATAAATCTCAGTCGACAATGTCAAGTTACACCCTTTGGCAGATTCTGAATAGTGTAGTTAAAAATAATTTACCCTTTGGACTTGTAATTTAACTTAAACTCAAAAGCGCATATAACTCACTCACACGCTTGGAACAACTCCAAAAAGGGTGGATAACCAGGGATATTACACATTTCTCCTTTTATTGCCAAGAACAAAAAATCTTTAAAAGTTCTCAATAGCCAATCAATACATTTCAATATTAAAAATGGGTACAAGAGTTCCCACAGTAAAAACAACAATTAAAAACAATAATTGCTAAAGAACATTACATTAATATGCAATTATAGCAGCAGACTTACACATGGAAGGAACAAGAAGAAAGGCAACACCAGTCCGCCTTTTGCATAGTTAATCTGAGAAAACTAAAGACAGGGCAAGGGACAGTAATATTTGGCCTCCTAGATTCTTGTCCTGTTTCAGATTTAACAACATTCATTGCGTTGACACATTTCGGTGGAACTATACGAATACATCCACCTTCTTCAGGACAAACATAGAAAGTTCCTTTCACCTTTGTTTCAACTCAAAAATGATCTAACAAAGACATAATACAAAAAACATATATTAGCACATATTTCTTACTTAAAAACGGTATAAAGAACATATCTACTTTCTTTCCGTAACATTACAGCAATGTTTCAATAAGGCAATATCAAGTTGTATCAAAAACAAAGGCAATTTTTCAATATATATTAAAAAGGGGGAGGGAGAGAAAGGGGGGAATTGCCTGAGATATAAACATATCTCAATCTCAATTGGGAGAGTTCCAAATCAATCAATCATACCCACAGGCATTAACATCACACAGCGCCTTACGACAATTCTAATTTGACTAATCTGATCAGATTTCATGAACATACCCATAATGATGTCCGTGTTATGCTAAACCAGGTCCTAAGTTATATTCAGCTGTTGTTTCTAAAAAATAGATATTTACTTTTTTGTGGACAATTTACCTTAGAGATGCTTGGGTATTTCGACCTCTTCAACGCTTCTTGCATGAAAGAGTTGAGTTTTTATCCTAATGGCTCAAAGGTTGATAAAATAATAAATAGAGTACATACTATATCAGGGGTTTATTTAATTTGTTAATTTACCCCATCGATAGATGAGAATATGAAAAACAAAAATCTACTGCTGGTAGTCCTCACCTTGTGAATTATTAATGAACTCTTTCAGGATAATGTTACTGCAGATAGAGTTAGCCTCTCAATAGCCGTACTTTACAGGATGAAAAACGATGGGTCATATACCTAGACTGACATAATTATAGAGAGAGACACAAGAATGTCACCATGTGATTATCCCACTTCTATCTCTAGTTCTATACTGAAATCTTAAATCCCAAACCTCACCTTATAACTTGATATTCCACTCTCTGCAATGAATAAAATACCACAGATCCTGCCACTGTTGCAAGCAGTACAAGAATATACAATCAGTATGCCTGAGTTTGAAACTTTAAAAAGGGCTGTAAATAAAACAGAGAGGAAATTAGAGAGCAACTATTCAGTATACTAGATATTGGGTATGTAGCCCTTACATATAGGAAAGCCTAATATGCCCATGCACGACTGGCTGTTTTGACATTATCATACCAGTAAACAGGGACACCTCACTCTCCTATTAAAGGCCCTCAATCTTAAAAAATGACTGATGCTACATGGTGCACATATCACTAAATGTGTCCTGCTGGTGGAGAGTACATAAAAGCGGGGCACCAAAATGCGCTGTGAGCGCGAATCATTAGAATAATGACTCACAGAGTCAATTTCAATTCAATTTCAAAATGCTTTATTCGGTTTGTACAAGTACAACCATATAGCAACACATAAATACAGTTTCAGATTCATATTTATGTGAATTAAATAATAAAACATTTAAAATAACAACAATATCCATACCACACTTTTTTGGTTCAATTGTAGTACAACGGTATCACATTAGGGAGCTGAGTTAGGATTAGTTACTCTATATATTCCAGCAGCAAATATTATACAGTTGGTAAATGTAAAAGAAATGCAGATGTAAAGTACAAAAATTCAAAGGACCTATTATATACATAAAGTGCTATTGCTATTAACATGTCAATAACTATAAATATAAAGTGCAAAGGATTATTTTGTCAATATAGTCATTATAGCAGCAATTTTGTTTGCAATAGATATCTGTGCAAAAACGCTTGTGCAAAAACTCTAGTGCAAAAAGGCAAATTCCACTTTAAAATGTAACATTTAAATTTAATCACTCTAGCAACAATTATTATACAATAGGTAAGTACAAAAAAAGAGTGCAGATGTAAAGTGCTAAAATTTGGAAGACCTACTGTGTACAAAGTGCTATTGGCATATCAAATAAATATAAAGTGCAGTAGAATATTTTATCACTATAGACGTTATAGCAGCAGTTAGTTTGCAACAGGGATATGTGCAAAAACGCTAGTGCAAAAACGCTAGTGAAAAAGACCAAATACTTCTTAAAATATAACGGACAGGAGGATATACGGGGGTAGGAAAAAAGTCATATTATTATAGATTTTCTTTGCCACATACATTTTAGGATATAAGTGGCCACACGATAACACACATCCGGGGAACCCAAATAAAACATCAGTTGCATTGCTGCTCTTGTATTGCACATGTTATAATTTAAAAATAATTGTTTCAAGTAAAACTTCCTAAAACCAGTATAAAAATTACAAAAGAGTAGAAAATGGCAGGTGCTCTGTTTGGATTTCCCATCGCATGGGCGCAGGCATGTTTCAGGTTTTTTTACAGTGGGAAATGCCACTAGATGGTGAACTATTCCCAGCCTAAAACGGGCTAGAACAAAGCGATGGGAATTGATACTGACAAATGTGAGATAGGGGGGAAAACCTACGCTAAGATTGTATTCCATGTATAATTTGAACGTACTTTGTGTGGCATACTTCGCCACTCTAATCCCTTTTACGTGGTCCAGATAAATGGATTTAAGATCGCGCTTTGTTAAAATTGATTCTGTTAATAAGTCTTTAAAAATATCCTGGCCAAAAAGGATCTTATACCAAGATTGAATATGTTTTAGCCAGGGGATTTTCGAGTGACAATCTAGTTTAATACAATCCATAATTACTTCCTGGGTAAACCTGGTTTCTTCTTTGGCCCATATGGACCGCCACAGGGACAGGGGGCGCAATGCAATCAAATCTATAACATGATTTATGCCTAACTCTCTATGTGTGATCTCATTTGAAGCCGAAGCAGGGAGGCATAATAGTCGTTTTAGGTACTTGTTTTCCTCCTGCTGGATAGACAGGGCAATCTGGCGGTTGTATCCCCATATCCCTGCTCCATATAGAGCAGAGGACATACACCTGGAATTGTAAATGGAGATCATCTCTCGGATTCTACGACCCCCTAATTTTGAGGCAAATCTGAAAATACAGTTTACATTTCTGGTCATTTTTAAATCAACATTAGATTGTTCATTTACCCATCTCCCATCTCCGGAGAATATGATACCTAGGTAACAGAAATATTGCACAGCCTCGAGTTTATCCCCATCTAAAAAAAATGTTTTATTTTTCTTCGTTTTCTTCCCACAAGTCATAGTCATTGTTTTCCCCTTGTTAATTTTAAGCATCCTGCCATGAATAAAAATATAAAATTTGTCGATTAGCTTTTGTAACCCATTCGCGGTCCTAGAAATCAGGACCGCGTCGTCCGCGTATAAAAGGATGGGTATTTGCTTTCCATTAATAATAGGGGCATCAGCGTGGGATTCTTGTAAAAATTGGTCAACCTGATTAATAAAAAGGGAAAATAAAAGAGGGGCTAGCACGCACCCTTGTCGTATCCCTCTGCCAATTTTAAAAAAGGGGGTACATTCACCATCTGTTCCAAATCTAACCTTACTTGAGAGGCTACTATACATTCTAGCCAAGAGGTGAATGATTTCTAGCGGGGCGCCCATGGCCAATAGTGTGGGCCAGAGCAGTGCGTGTTCCACCAAGTCAAATGCGGAACTTAAATCGGCAAAGCACATAAACAAATTCCCTTCCTTGGCCTTCGTGTACTTGCCGATAATAAGTTCCAGGTTCACGCACTGCTCCATAGTCCCTAGACCCCTTCGGAACCCGTATTGAATAGGTGAGAGAATGTTATTATCTTCAACCCAGGACTCTAGTCTTGCCAGGAGTACACGACTCAAAATTTTTAAAGACTCACAGAGTCACCAATGGCCCATTGGTCTCTAATAGTGATGGGCCACGGCTCAATCATCAGTGCCACATAAAAATGAGCCTAATATGCCCGTTCATCACTGGCTGTTTGTATATTAACATACCGGTAAGAAGGGGACCTGATACTACTACTAAGGGCCCTCGATCGTGAAAAATGCTCGTTGTTGCACGGCACGCGTATTACTGAAAATGCCCCGTTTGTGTAAGATACATAAAAGCGGAGCACTCCACACGCACCACAAGCGCGACTCATAGAAATAATGCCTCACGAGGTCACAAACTACCCACTTTGGTAGTGAAAGGATAAGGCTGGTTTAGCAGTGCCAGAGGGGCGCATGCTGTTAGCGGACCTAAAGAAATCCGAATGCCGTCACTCCTCTACCCCGCTAAGGTAACGATGCCGCAAAGGGATGTAAATATTCACACTCTCCCAGCCATAGTGCACAGCGCGTGGTTGTACTAAAAAACAGCCGCATTGTCCTACGTTCTTCACCTCTATAGCTCCTTGTTTGTGCGCAAGTCTTCACAGGTCCGAAGTAGCGGTTTGTCAGTCAGCCGCCATGAAAGAGATCTCTCCGCCGGCTACGTGCGTTAAATATGCGTCATAACGTGGCGTGTCATGCGGGAAACATATTATAAAGGGGAAAGTGTTCCACATATCAGGCTTCCTATTACTAGTATGTAGCGCATCGCAGGCGTCTTTACGTAAAAGCACACACATTTATGAAAATAATATATACTAAAATAAAACCCAAGATCTAACTCAAGTATGTCACACTTTGGGATCACGTGGCTAGTAAGAAACCACTGATAGTAGCCCAAACATAATTGAAATGAGGCCAAATTCGGCAATCACTGGGCAGGTCATGCTCCAGGCAGACTAACAAAATTACAGAACGAAGGTACCTAACCAGGAATAAGAAACCAATGTCCAATTTTCTTATTGGAAGAGATCCACATGCTGTCTCAAACGTCACTGACTAAAAGCACAGTGGGAGAGTTCTATACTCTGTAACTGATCGCAAAATACTCTCTCACATAACTAATACGGAAATAGGGAAACTGGAGCAGAGTTGGATGGACTGAAGACATTAGGCAATCAATTTCATCCAATCCTCTTTCAAAGTTCATTCCTCTCTCAATGGTATTCAGAATAAAAATAAACCAATGTTTTTCCATTTGATTTCAGTATTACCGCCCCTGATGCAACCTGTAATGTTTTCAATTATGAACCACTCAATTTCAGTGTGTTTATGTCCAGCTGTAATGAAATGTTCCACTAGCGGAGCATTCATTTTTTTGGTTTTCACCGCTGATCTGTGTTCCAGCATACATAGCCTTAGTTCTCTACAGGTCTCGCCCACGTATGCTAGCCCACAGGGACAGCGCAAAAAGTAGACCATGCTACTACTCCTGCAGTTGTTCATGCTTTTGGATGTCATAGTAAAGCCATTGTGGGTGACTTGCTTTGTAACCATGCGGTGTTCACAGACACATATTCTGAATATTGTCATGCATGCTGTTTCGTGCAACTCAATTTCAATGAATTCGCTGACTTCGTCCTCTTCCACTGATGCTCATTTGGCTAAGGAAGTGATGGACACGGCTATTGACCTTTCACCCGTCCTGCCTCTATCTTCCAGTATGGACGTCGAGTACACATATCCAACAGATGAGTCCATTATGGAGGTGCCGACCAGTCCTCAACAACATCAGGCAGACCTGAGACTACCACCTCTAATTAACAGAACTGCAAGCGGTTACTTTGGAGATCATGCCAGCTTCTCTTCTGAACCATCCTCCTCTAGTTTGGCAGTCCTACCGACTAAATTAAGTATTTTCTTCTCTTGGTTCAAAAAGACTTACCTGGTCCCTCCATGGACCTACATTTGGTTGGTGCTTATCCTGATTTTCCTTTTCATGTCAATTGGATTTGTGACAGTATTCTTTTTACTCATCAGTGGTCATTATTTGCCAGAACGCTCTGCTGTGAACTTGGCCGATGGATTTCTGGCCCCTCACACATTGTCCCATATCATGAAATGTGATCAGACACTTGTGAACATTTCAGCATTCCCGATTGCAGATGGCATAGTTTGGGACAAAGTAGCTTTCGAAATTCACGATCCGACCGAGGTGCTCAGGGTGCCAAACCTGTGTCTCATTTGATTATGAGATGTGGTAACACAGGACATACATTCTGACGATTGGTATGTGCAAGCAGTACATTCATTGTTTTCAGATTTAAAATATTATGCTGCATTTGATGCTAAAGATTTGTATCTAAATTCTGCCAATTATGCTGATCTCTTTTGTTATCAGCATTATGGGCATCATTTTTTGCACAAAACAAACTCGTTACAACCTTTTTTTAATTACACTCAACAGGAACATTGTCCTACTCCCGTAAAAGAGAGTTCTAAATCTCTTAGGGATAAGTTCACATATTTTATCGATTATGACGCTTCTAACCCGGAATCCTATTTCTTTAAGCTTCAATTGTCATCTCAATGCAAATTTATGTTGATCCACACTAAATTGATTTACCCCAACTCATTTTAGGACTAAATTAGCTACATAGGGTTCTAATCACTGGAAAGACAAATTGATTTAAAATCCATCCGGGGCACAAAGCATTGGCTGGTTCAGGGAACTGAGGCTTTGCATCGTGCCTGCCTGATCCCAACTCAAGTTTTATTCTTAAATGATACAGTGTTCCAAACCTTTTGTTTCGGCCTAGCCCAGTAAAAAAATGTAAATATCCTATATATTTCGTCCTTAGCAGAATAAGACAATTGGCGCACTCAAACAAATTATAGTATTGATGCATTGGAGGCATTGTTTTGAAATGAGACCTTCAATGTCTCTGAAATTGATTCATCCGGGTTGTTGGTGTGGAAAACAAATACAAATGCATGCCAATTGCGTTTTTATAACGTAACACCTGGTTTCAGGACGCATTGCTGGAGTTGCGTCACTTTTGTGACGCACTCCAGCAATGCGTCACTTTTGCACTTACAGATACGTCAGAAATACTGCCGTATCTGTAACTGCTTGCGACATGATGCGTCATACATTAAATATGACGCATCAGGAATGTCGCAAGGAGTGCACACTGAGAAGTGACGCATCGCAGCTTTCATACAGCGATGCGTCATTTCTCATAAATGAGGCCCCATGTGTTTTTTCCTGTATTTTCGGTAAATCAATAAAGAAACGTAAACCTAAATGACTCCACTTTATGTGATTGTATTCCTTCATGTAAACATTTATGGCAAAATGCCCATTCACAGTGAACACACATGAACAATAGAACGGAAGCGGCATTTTAAGGTGGATTTATTAAATGCATGTTTGTGCCAATAATTGATTTGCAGACCCATTTTGTAATAGAATATAGCATAAAATGACAGATTTGCTTTGTGTGTTCTTATGCATAGTTTCACATCATTTTCCAAAATTCTGCATAATTATGTGAAAGCAAATTGTGCAAATTTTGCACACCCCTACTTTTTATAAATTTTAGACTTCTTCAGTCAGGCTGCATGTCACAGGCTTGATGCGATGTTTTACTGTCCAACTTTGAGGGCGGCACAACAAGTGCTGAAGGCCACAGGTGGCATTTAACGGCCAGGTCCTGGGTCCATTTTCTAAACCATATGCTAGGGACTTGTAAACAAGTTAAATATGTCAGTTAGAGGTAAGTTAATTTAACCAATTTAACCATGTTTCAAGGGCTAATGCGCACAGAGTTCCAAGTCCAGTGCAAAAATTGGGTGAAAATCGGACCAAAAATTGTCATTTTGGACATTCATTTATAGATCTTTTTTCCCACCAATTGTCTACCATTTTAGATGCAGTAAATAATAGAAATTACTATCACCCCATAAGGGTACTCAATTTACTGACCCCGAAAGTATGAAAGGATGGATGAGTTTGGTTGCAGAGATTCAACTCATGAATTCTAGAACATCCCATTTGTCAGTAGCAGGTTTTAGCTAACCGGAAAGGACAGAAGTAGGGGGCACATTTGTGTGCTGTAGAGTAGAATTGATAAATGTGTTTCTGGGGAACACCACATGGAACTTTACGATTAGTCGATGCAATGGACCATATTACTGTCACCTTGCTGCGAATGAGACGGAGCAAATGGACCCAATCTAGAGTTGAGTCTTTGATTTCAGTCTATTTTTTGCATCTTCTAAATAGAATGCCATGTTTTACTTGATCACAAACTGCAGATAGGCCAAAGAAAATCAATCCTGCATAATCGGCGTTCTCCAGGGTGATCAGGGGAGCCTCTTTTGGAACTAAATCCTGATAGAAGTGATTGTGTAGAAGCAGTTTAGAAGTATTATATGGGAATTTTATGTGTTTGTGTTACTGTCTTGCAACTTACCTCTCTATAATGTTGATAGGTAAGCGTAGCTTCAAG
The DNA here is from genome assembly GCF_964263255.1 of Lissotriton vulgaris. Lineage (NCBI taxonomy): Eukaryota > Metazoa > Chordata > Amphibia > Caudata > Salamandridae > Lissotriton > Lissotriton vulgaris. Next base: position 1,701,782,228 of record NC_141685.1, on the reverse strand, counting down.
ATCAGCCTATAAAAGAAGAGGAGCTTAGGATCAATCATTTGTTTCTTGATGTTGCTACGGTTTTATCAGACATTTGTCTACTATACATGTCAATGAGGTTATTTTGATGAGGTGACTTCTGGTAAAACTTGCTAGTAAATGCTGCTGGACTGGGTACACAAGTAGGTTTGAGGCTCAAACCTTTCCTGACATTTTAAATCTATCTTCATGGGAAGGATAAGAAATTGTTATGTATTTTATAATGTTTTATCAGATTTTTTGCTTTTCCAGTTTGTATATTTATAGAACTTTTTCTCAATGTTGTGGGGTTACACCTAAAAGATTTTCATAGCTTTTGGATTCGTTAGTTTACACAAGGTATTGAATATTTTGCTCAATTAGCTGACTTAATCATTGATTGGTCACATAATAACCTCTGTTTGCATTCATTTCGGCCACATAGTATCCTTTCATGTAGAGTCTGCTACAGGTCCTCTCTTTCTCACATGCCAGGCATTGCATATTCGCTGTTAGTATCTTCCATTTCTCTTTATTTTAGGAAGGTTTGTTGTCAAATGTTCTAGCTGCCTTGAACTATGTTTTTCTTTTTTTGCCCTCCACATATACCTACAGTGTTTCTCATGATTCCTCTGTATATTTTGCTTTGTTCAACTAATGTGGTGAATGTGCTGTGGTGAAGAGATGTACACATCTTGAAATAGTCTACTATTTATTTCATCTAAATGTCTTAACCTGATTATTAGCCTGCAATATAGTGAGGCAGTATGAGAGGCTCAATATCTTTTAGACATACAAAGTAGTCAGTGGATGATCTACTATAATTTAGAGTTGTGCTTCTGTAGTGTCTTACCTTCTGGGTCCACTTTGGTTCTCCCTTGGTTTCATGTATTAGTTACTTTAGGCTGCCTTTGCTTGGAAGAGCCACACATAATACATTTTGCTTCGTGACATGATATCATTTTGGATATACGCTGTCCATAGTATTTGTTATTCAGTGACATTTTGTTCCGAGTTCACACAACAAATAGTACTGTTTTCTTATGCCTGGTCAGCAACATCTCCTAACATTTTTAGACACAATATGGTAGCACAACTACAGTTTTATAACACAATAGTTCTTATCATATAAACCGTTTCTCACCCCCTTGGAGGGCAGAGGGGAGAATTCCAGATGAGAGACCGGTCTTGGAACAGAGGCAGCAGCCTTGCATAAACTGAGCTTACACCTATGATGTGGACCACCTAACAACACACACCAGATATAAGATCCGGTGCTAATCCCAGAGATCGCTACTATATCCCTGTGCTTACGTAGTGAGGGAAGGCCTAGATAGATATATTGGTTGCGATTGTCGAGTTATTCAAGGTTAGTCTGCTAGTAATGATGATTACGTTGTTCAGCTGTATTGTTTACTAATCGCAGCACACTTCGTTCAAAATAGACTACAATAGTTTCAATAAATACATTGTAAGCTTCCTTTCCTGTATTTCTTTTCTTTACTATGGACATGCATTAGTGAGAATGAAAGGTGAGAATCTGTTTCCACAGTTCCCTTGGGGACTTGAGGCTCATGTTCTAGGTTTGCCGAAATCACCTGTTACTCTGGAAAGGTTAGGAGTTCAGGTGAGGCACTGTATCTATCCGAATTTGGGCCTACAGGTACTGATGTGGTAGAAAGACTCTGTCCCTACATTCTTACATTTCGTTCTCTAAAGGCATGTTCTGCTTTCTAGCAGAATCCCTGCTACACTTCAAACCCTTATGTGTGAATGTGTGTGTAACAAATGTATTAAATAAGTGCCTGGTTGAGTAGATGGAGTTCTCCACAATGTAATTATGCCTAGGATTTCTATATTTCCTGAGCCAATAGCTGTAGCTATTGCATCAACTAGAGTCAGGCTATGGTTTACCATTACCTGGTGTACACTATACAGCAGGGTTCTCTAAAGTCAGTGCTGGAAGGCTGGATTCATACAAAAATTTTAAGATAACTACATGTATCTGAATGTGGATATGCTAAAACTCTGGCATCGATTCGGCCCTCCAGGACCGACTTTGGAGAACCCTGCTGTACAGTACACAAGTGTTGCTGCAATAGGTGTATCTGTTTGCTGTGCATCTTACAAATATGTACTCAAAGGAGTATCCCAACTACAAAAATTACCAGAAATATATCTGATCAAGAGCTATAAAACCTAAGGTCAATGGTCAGATTTTTGTGACGCACTCCAGCAATGCGTCACTTTTGCACTTACAGATACGTCAGAAATACTGACGTATCTGTAACTGCTTGCCACATGATGCGTCATACATTAAATATGACGCATCAGGAATGTCGCAAGGAGTGCACACTGAGAAGTGACGCATCGCAGCTTTCATACAGCGATGCGTCATTTCTCATAAGTGAGGCCCCATGTGTTTTTTCCTGTATTTTCGGTAAATCAATGAAGAAACGTAAACCTAAATGACTCCACTTTATGTGATTGTATTCCTTCATGTAAACATTTATGGCAAAATGCCCATTCACAGTGAACACACATGAACAATAGAACGGAAGCGGCATTTTAAGGTGGATTTATTAAATGCATGTTTGTGCCAATAATTGATTTGCAGACCCATTTTGTAATAGAATATAGCATAAAATGACAGATTTGCTTTGTGTGTTCTTATGCATAGTTTCACATCATTTTCCAAAATTCTGCAAATTATGTGAAAGCAAATTGTGCAAATTTTGCACACCCCTACTTTTGATAAATTGTAGACTTCTTCAGTCAGGCTGCATGTCACAGGCTTGATGCGATGTTTTACTGTCCCACTTTGAGGGTGGCACAACAAGTGCTGCAGGCCACAGGTGGCATTTAACGGCCAGGTCCTGAGTCCATTTTCTAAACCATATGCTAGGGACTTGTAAACAAGTTAAATATGTCAGTTAGAGGTAAGTTAATTTAACCAATTTAACCATGTTTCAAGGGCTAATTGCGCACAAAGTTCCAAGTCCAGTGCAAAAATTGGGTGAAAATCGGACCAAAAATTGTCATTTTGGACATTCATTTATAGATCTTTTTTCCCACCAATTGTCTACCATTTTAGATGCAGTAAATAATAGAAATTACTATCACCCCATAAGGGTACTCAATTTACTGACCCCGAAAGTATGGAAGGATGGATGAGTTTGCTTGCAGAGATTCAACTCATGAATTCTAGAACATCCCATTTGTCAGTAGCAGGTTTTAGCTAACCGGAAAGGACAGAAGTAGGGGGCACATTTGTGTGCTGTAGAGTAGAATTGATAAATGTGTTTCTGGGGAACACCACATGGAACTTTACGATTAGTCGATGCAATGGACCATATTACTGTCACCTTGCTCCGAATGAGACGGAGCAAATGGACCCAATCTAGAGTTGAGTCTTTGATTTCAGTCTGTTTTTTGCATCTTCTAAATAGAATGCCATGTTTTACTTGATCACAAACTGCAGATAGGCCAAAGAAAATCAATCCTGCATAATCGGCGTTCTCCAGGGTGATCAGGGGAGCCTCTTTTGGAACTAAATCCTGATAGAAGTGATTGTGTAGAAGCAGTTTAGAAGTATTATATGGGAATTGTATGTGTTTGTGTTACTGTCTTGCAACTTACCTCTCTATAATGTTGATAGGTAAGCGTAGCTTCAAGATCAGCCTATAAAAGAAGAGGAGCTTAGGATCAATCATTTGTTTCTTGATGTTGCTACGGTTTTATCAGACATTTGTCTACTATACATGTCAATGAGGTTATTTTGATGAGGTGACTTCTGGTAAAACTTGCTAGTAAATGCTGCTGGACTGGGTACACAAGTAGGTTTGAGGCTCAAACCTTTCCTGACATTTTAAATCTATCTTCATGGGAAGGATAAGAAATTGTTATGTAATTTATAATGTTTTATCAGATTTTTTGCTTTTCCAGTTTGTATATTTATAGAACTTTTTCTCAATGTTGTGGGGTTACACCTAAAAGATTTTCATAGCTTTTGGATTCGTTAGTTTTCACAAGGTATTGAATATTTTGCTCAATTAGCTGACTTAATCATTGATTGGTCACATAATAACCTCTGTTTGCATTCATTTCGGCCACATAGTATCCTTTCATGTAGAGTCTGCTACAGGTCCTCTCTTTCTCACATGCCAGGCATTGCATATTCGCTGTTAGTATCTTCCATTTCTCTTTATTTTAGGAAGGTTTGTTGTCAAATGTTCTAGCTGCCTTGAACTATGTTTTTCTTTTTTTGCCCTCCACATATACCTACAGTGTTTCTCATGATTCCTCTGTATATTTTGCTTTGTTCAACTAATGTGGTGAATGTGCTGTGGTGAAGAGATGTACACATCTTGAAATAGTCTACTATTTATTTCATCTAAATGTCTTAACCTGATTATTAGCCTGCAATATAGTGAGACAGTATGAGATGTGAAATGAGATCGCAGAATTTATGGCTTAGGTGCCAAGTTGCATAGAATTGTATTCCAATATAAAATGCGCCTGGCATATAATTCAGTTGCACTTGTAAAAATTAAGGGTTCCCTGTAATCAAGATATTGAAACCCCTAGGTCAGGGAACAGGCAGTGTGTGAGTATCAACCCAGACGGTAACAAACAAAACTTGCCCACATAATAGTGATGGAACGCAACAACCTACTTCCGTAGAAAAGACAGTTTATTTAAATTAAACAAAATACATAAAAATTCACCAAAGTGAATATCTTAAAAACTTTTTTTTAAACGAGTATGTAAAAAATAATACAATACACATAGTCAATAAGGGAAATACATTGAAAAAAATTAATACACAATAATCACAATTTCATAATAATAACAGTTCTTGAATTAATAAAATACTTGTCAACAAACAAAACTTGCCCACATAATAGTGATGGAACGCAACAACCTACTTCCGTAGAAAAGACAGTTTATTTAAATTAAACAAAATACATAAAAATTCACCAAAGTGAATATCTTAAAAACTTTTTTTCAAACAAGTATGTAAAAAATAATACAATACACATAGTCAATAAGGGAAATACATTGAAAAAAATTAATACACAATAATCACAATTTCATAATAATAACAGTTCTTGAATTAATAAAATACTTGTCAACAAACAAAACTTGCCCACATAATAGTGATGGAACACAACAACCTACTTCCGTAGAAAAGACAGTTTATTTAAATTAAACAAAATACATAAAAATTCACCAAAGTGAATATCTTAAAAACTTTTTTTCAAAGGAGTATGTAAAAAATAATACAATACACATAGTCAATAAGGGAAATACATTGAAAAAAAATAATACACAATAATCACAATTTCATAATAATAACAGGTCTTGAATTAATAAAAAACTTCAATATAATTCAGTTGCGACAGGTGAGCATGTCCTTACGGCTGTGATTCATAAACATTTTCTGTACCAACATGGCAAATCTTGAATCTGTTCTTAGAAATATACGTGCGCCCAGAAATAACTTGACTTGGTTGCAAGTCCAAAGCAGGGACTTTCTTATGTAAAAGGCACATGTGAAAAAATGTATTGTATTTTTCCTTGTAGGTGTAGATCTTCATAATAGCGGAGGAACTGTTCTCTGTCAGGAAATGAAAATATGCATGAGCAAAATTAGATATTGGCTTTGTCAATGTTATTTTGGCCATGTTCTAAAGCAGGGCAACAGAGATAAAGGTGGAAGCAAGTCAACACGGACAATGTGAGGGAGAGTGGGGGTAAGTCAACACGGCCAATGGGAGAAAGGGTGATGGCTAGCCAACACAAACAATGGGAGGGAGGATGATGGCATGCCAGCACGGACAATGGGTGGGGAGGGCGGGGTAAGCCAACATGAACAATGGGAGGGCAGGTGGGAGCAAGCCTGCATGGACAATGGGAAGGTGGTAGGGGCAAGCAAACATAGACAACAGGAGAAAAGGTGGGGGCAACTCAACACGGATAATGGGAGGGAGGGTGATGGCTAGACAACACAGACAATGGTAGGGAAGATGTGGCAAGCCAACATGGACAATGGGTGCGGAGGGCGTGGGTATGCCAACATGGACAATGGGAGGGCAGGTTGGAACAAGCCTACATGGATAAAGGTAGGGTGGTGGCAAGCCAACAAAGGCAAAAGGAAGGAGGGTGGGGCCAAGCCAACACAGACAATTGGTATGGAGTGTGGGGATAAGCCAACACAGACAATGGAAGGCAGGGTCAGGCTAGCCTATACAGCAATCAGGCAGTGCTCAATGGGCTGGTCTGACAGATCAGTCTGTGGGACAGTTTTTAGCAGTTGTGAGCCAAATTTATGGCCTACCGAGCAGTTTTTTAATGTTCATATTACCACTTTTTCAGCTGTCTATTTTCCTAATACGGGCCACTTTTATTTTAGTGTCCAGGCTTAATATTTAACCCAGTCTGACCCTGATGGGAAGAAGGGTCAGCACAAGCCAACATTGACAACTGCAAGCCAAGGCAGTAATGGAAGGGAGTATTAGAGCATGGGACTCTAACCTTTTCTGTAATGAAGTAAGTAAGTAATACATTTATTGTTTTTGATTAATTAAAACCATTACAAAAATACACTCTAATAAAAAAAAATGTTGGTTAGTTAGCCTTTTCAGTCAGTGCTCTTTTAAAAATCTGATATATTATAAAAATGCAGGAATGTTCGAGTAGAGCTGAGTTCCCAGTGTGACAATTTTTCTCTGAGCCTCCGGAGTCTGTGCAGAGATTACAGTTCGGGAAGGTTTCAGTTTTTGTTGTTTTTGTACTTACATAGGATGCCACTGGGCCTTGTTTGGATGCTGCTAGTTACAAGAACTTGACTAGCTTCCCATTTAACTGCAGGTCACTTGGGTTAAAGCAGGCAAGCACTGCTTGTCTCCGGGTCCATATACCTCGTTCATTAAAGTGTCTTTTTAGGAGATCTGCCCTTTCCTCTTTTAGCTTAATGCAGGAGCATAATAAATGTTCAAAATCTTGGTTTCCAACTCTGCATAGCCTGCATAATTTCCCACAATTCTCTCTCAGCCATGGTGGAAGATGTGGTATAGCTGGAAGGAGTCCTAACCTGTATTTTAAAAAGGATTCTTTTGACTTCCTGGAATACCCCTAATCGAAGTATGCCTGTGGCCCAAATAGTTTGTAGCTGCTCAGAGTCATCCATGCATGGCTCCTATGTAATAAGGTGGCATTGTTTTCTAAGAAGGAAAGTCTCTTGATAACCTTATTTACAATATCCTTAAAGTGCGAGTGCGTTGTTGGAATTTCCCATAAATCGGCTAGTCCTGTAGTGGTCAGTGATTCCTCCAAGTAGGCTTCGACTGGTGAGATGGATGTATTGCACAGTTCCTGCCAGAGCTGGTGGTTACTAAAACATCGTCGTCCGCATATGACATTCTAGAGATGGCTTCTCCCCCTAATCGAGGGGCATGCTCGTTGCAGGCACTTAGGGCTGATGTCATGTCTGCTGTATAAGGATTAAAAAGAATTGGTACGAGCACACAACCCTGTTTAAGACCTTTGGTTGTTAATATGCGCCTCGAAAGGTGGGAGCAGTTGCCTAGCTTAACCTGTAGCCATGTGTTGGAGTGTAATTGTGTCAGCAGATTCAAAAGAGATGGAGGCATTCCCCAGAGAGACAATTTCCTCCACAGATTAGCTCGGTTGACGTTGTCGAACGTCGCTTTAAAATCCACAAAGCAGAAATGCAGAGTTTGTTTGGTTAATTTTGCCTTGTCAATAAGTAGTAACATCGCTAAAACGTTTGTTGTGGTACCGATCTCTCTGGAAAACCCTGTCTGACAAGGGGGAAATATGTTATACTCTGATGCCCATTCTTGCAGCTCAACCTTTTCTGTAATGAGAGCTACTTAGGTTCAATGAAAACAACCTGAGCTACTAATATTAGTCATGTAAAAGTAACCATCCCATCCAAAGTTGTCAGCAGTGATCTCATCAGTGCATTAGGCAGCATTTGAGCAGTAAAGGAAAAAAGGCGTTGACAAATTGAATATAAAAGCCATAGCTGCAATCCACCTGGCATCAAGAAAAAATATAAGTAAGACATTTCTCCAAATCAAATAATATTTGGTATACACATAGGGGCATATTTACATGTTCTGGTGCATTTCTGCAAATCAGCAGGGATGCGCCGGAACAGATGCGTCATGCAATCCTCTCTTTCCGTCACCATTACAATGCGGCGCACCATGGTGCAAGGAAGGGAAGATGCGTGACGCATCTTGTGGCGAATGGGTGGCGCATTGCTGGAGTCGCATCGTGAGCACGACGCAATTCATGCAATGCACAGGGGCCACCCATACTCAACGTATTACGTCACTCCTTACGCCTGCTTCAAGCAGGCGTAAGGATTTGATGCAGCAGCGTCATAAAACTGACTCAGTGAAATCTTGTAGATTTCACTGCGTCAGTTTTACGGGGCTTTCCTGCGAGGGAACGCCCACCCTGCGACAAAACGCTCACATGAAACCTGGCGCAGGTTTGATGAGGCGCAGGGTTTTACATTGTGACGCATCTGCCTAGATGAGTCTTGTTGTAAATTAGTTGCAACGTGGCGCATTGTTTACGCCGCCACTGCGTCACAAAAGTGAAGCAACGGCGGCGTAAAAGTGTCGAATGGGGCTTGTAAATCTGCCCCATAATATTTAAACTTAGCAAAAGCTTGTATATTAGTAGGCTGGGCTGCATACAGGAAAGCAACTCACAGGTAGCTGAAGAGCTACTGGTAGCTCACAAGCTACTCGGAGACACATGGATTAGAGCAATCTAGCACTGATATCAACACAACATGGCCACTGGGAGGGAGTATTGTTAAAGACAACACAGATAACGGGAGGCAGAGTGGGGTGAAGCCCACACAAACAAGAGTGTGGGTAAGCCAGCATGGACACGGGTGGAGGCAAGCCAACTGGAGGGACTGTGAGGGCAAGCAAACACGGATAATGGGAGGAAGGTGGGAACAATCCATCACGATGCACAGTAGGACAATCCAAAATGGACAATAGGAGGGAGGGTGGGCATATCGAACATGGAAAACAGACGGAGGGTTGGTGGGGCAAGCGCACACGAACAACGGAAGGGAGGGTGTAAGCAAGTGTGAGTGACAATAAAGACAGCTAATGGTAAGCAATGGGAATTCTCTAAGCTTGCTGCAAGAAAACTAAAGGTCTCGAAGAGACATCACAATGGCTTGCCATGTGTCCAATTTCAAAGTTTGACTATCTCCATGAAATGGGACAATCATTGTATTCATTTTTACAATCCACCAAAATCCTTCTTGTGTTGTTATACCCTGTAGGTGTAAAACTCATTGCCTTTTCCCATTGTTAGATATTGTACGTGTATACGATTTTGCAAATGCAAATAAGTTGATTTGTCAACAACCATTTTTTCCAGCCTCTTCCCTTCTTAGCACCCACAATTGGACAATGCCTACTTTGCGCTGAGGCAGCGTAAGTTACTCATATGCAGTACACGTTTCTAGAGATTTAACTCAAACTTTTTTACTGAATACATTCACATTTTCTGCACATTTTATGTGAACAACCCCATTTAGGTGAATGCATTTATTTTTTAATTATCATCTTAAAGGTGCTTTAACTAAGAATCATGTGGCTAGCTTGGTCAGAAGAGTCAATTCACAAAGAGGGAGCAGCTTAATCAGGGGTAAAAAGATGTGCTCGATGGGAGACCTCCTGTTGCCAAGCATGGTTACTTTAAATTTAAAAGCGAGTAGGACTTTATTTGACGGAATCAAACGGAATATTATTTTGTAAGTAGTGGCTGGCGTTTTTATATTTAAAGTGAAGTGCAATTTATGCACCTTAACCTTCAAATTAGATTTTCACGGTTTCTCTGTTGATAGAGGTTTTACAAGGTCTTCTTTTTATGTAATTTGGTATTAATGCCTTTTTGCGCAATTTAGAGATTACTGTCGTTCACAAAGTGTTCATGTTGTTGTCTCCTATTATAAGGATATATTTTAGAATCAAACACATATATATATACTCCCAGCATAAGAGTATGGAGAAAAGTATTGGATTTAGACGTTTGCCGATCATTAGAAGTCACCTCCAACAGCTTTAGCGATCAAATGTTTGGTTTGTGCATAACGTTCCATGCTGGGCTGATGAAATGAGGTTCAGTAAGTATACTGATATATATCTCTCGTGCAGTTCCAATAAATTTGCAGTTTCAGTTTATTGGCAATAATTGGGTACCCTTCATGTACCTCAGATCAATCATTGGCCGATGTAAGAGCAGGCATTTATGGAATTGCAAAATACAATCTTTTCACAACTCCACTGCAATGGGATATTGATTTTCACTGCTTGCAGTAACCCTGTAACAGCTGCTAAAAGAAAAAAAACGCTGAGCAGTTTCTTCGTGTCACACAAACTACGTGCATTTATAGGTGTATGTATATCTGCACTGAGGCCGTCCCTGCATTTGAAAGTATAATGAATGTTCTACTGAAAAACACAAGATTTGTAATCATATATCAGGGATCATTTCTAGAGTGCCTGCAATCCACCGCACTTCAGAGTTTACAGTAAATCTATAAGTTTCACTGGTTGGAGGAGGTTCATATAGAACAGTAGAAAATGTGCTCTAGTACTTGATTTGTTGCGTGTGTAACCAGGAGTCTTGAGCTCTGTTCCAGTTACCTTTCTCCTAAGCCAGAAGCTTAAAGAAACAGCAAATCATAGCACTAAATGTTGTATGAAACAGGACCATTTACTATTGATTTTGTAATGTGGTATACAAAAACAATACATTGCTGTGAGTGACACAGGACTAAAGGAGAGAAGAGAAAATGGCACTGTAGATAGGTGCCTCATGCAGGTGCGTGACTATCATTGTATTGTATTGTAATTGCATTTATATAGCACTTACTACCCCTGTCGAGGCGTTGAAGTGCCTTTTTGGTGAGTAGAACGCTACTCCGGAACCCATAAAGGATTAATGGTGAATTAATATAGTGAAAATATGAAAGTAATTTGAGTGGTGGATATCTTAGTCAGTTATTTGGATTGAAAAGGATAGTGGAGGGATAGAAGAGGGAAAAATGTTTGCATTTATAAAGCGCTAGCTACCCTTGATGTGGTGTTAAAGCACTTTTTCGGCGACTAGCACGTTACTTCAGAACCCAGAAAAGATTTAGTGGTGAATTAGTATAGTGAAAATATGAATGTATAGGTTAGTCAGATTATTTGGATTGAGAAGGATAGTGGAGGGATAGAGAAGTGAAAAAAGGTTTGCATTTATCTAGCGCTTGCTACCCTTGATGGGAGATTGAAGTGGATATGTTCGTCAGTTATTTTGATTGAGAAAGACAGCAAAGGTTAGTGCAGTACCCATAGAACCCGGGTGTCTCAGAGATCCACTACACTGTAATTATGGGTGTCTGTTACTACCCAGTATGTAGACAGAAACCCATTTTCTGTTGTGAGACACATTGTGGTTCACCAAGAACATAGAGGGGCTTGGAGCACACCAACTGCTTACCATTGGTTGGATTTTCTGTCATTCTCGTTTGCCTGTTTTTTGTTTGTGTCCCAGCTTGACAATCTTGTGTTTGTCCCTCTCCTGGAGCATTCCCTCTTTACCATCTCCTTGATTGACCAGCATTTCTGCTTCCACTGCCTGAATTTCAAGCACTACTTTTTAGGTCTCGCACCTGGCGACGCAGGGCGAAGCGCTGTCGCCAGCGAGACCTATAGTCGTCGACTATGCTTTCAAGGGCTTTAAGGGAGACAGGAGATGGGCATGCGCAGGCTGCAGGCCGGACTGGGAATGTGGACGTGCGCGTGAACACGCACGTAGCGTGATGTGCCTATCTACTGCCCCCTTCCGTTCTCACCAGGCTCACATAATTTCTTTGTTTTCAAAATGCGCACGTGCGCTCTAAATGTACATCACGACCTACTTACTAGCTCATGTGGGGACTGTGCGTTGGTCTCGTGTCTTCAGCAGCTTACTGCACCACTACGCGAGGCTCCGTCTTGATTACATGAGCCCCGAAAGAAATCCTACTTTGGCCGCAGCATGCAGCATTGGCATTCACGAAGGCGGGGTAGGCTCCCGCCGGACTTCTGCTTTATGTCTTTCCTTGGGCGCTTTGGCGGCCCCCTCCCTCGACCGCATGGTCCGCGCCGCACTCACTAAAGTACAGCAGCTTTTCATGTCCCCTCGCGCAACCACTGGGCACGAGCCGCCCGCAGAACACGCGAAAGATCCACGTACAGCGCATGGGCGGGCAGCCCTCGCCCTCCCAGGTCTCCTACCGGCCCGGATGCTTTCTGTTTCACATTTTTTTTTAAGTGTGCGATGTTGCGCTTTAGTAGACCCCCTTTCTGCCTAGGGAAGCAGGCACGTGGGGTTTAGTGTGTTGTGGCACAGCTGTGAACAGGACGCGCCCCTCCCTGCACATAGCCTATATACACATAGCAACTCTCTACACAACAGCCTCGCCCTGCGGGTGAATAACGTCCTCCATGCTGCTCTTCAGGAGTGATGCAATCCCGGCTCTGAGAACACGGTGTAGTGTTGGCGCGCAGTGAGGTTTTTTTATTTATTTATTTTAGTTATTTATTGTACGCATTTTTATATAGCACTGACTTTACCCAAAAGTGTCAGAGCGCTTCACAATAGGAAAAGTAATGATACATGAGAAAATTACAAGTCAGCAAATTACAAAAGCAAACGTTACGTTAAATTTGACAATTGTGAGCAAACAAAATTGTGAGCACTATTTTCTTTATCCAGTTTCTCTTACTGCAGGTGCAGCGTGCTTTGGTGCCTTCTTTGCAACCCTGCCCTCCCTACAGTGCACTTCCCTACAGTGCCCTTCAATGCACTCTGTTCAGAGTGCATTGAAGGCGCAGATGTTCTGGGTGTGAAGCTTTGTTCCCCCACAGATTGTGTTGTATTCCTTTTAGTATACCGTCCACCTAGCACAACAATTAGGTTCATGGAACCCTTTCTGAAAGTGGTTCACGACCTTCGCACCCTTATGAAGGATTGGTGGTGCTTGGTGACTCCAATTTTCACTGGGAAATAACCCCGAAGGATGGCCAGATTAAACAATTTGAAGAGGTCCTAGTATCTCTGGGACTTACTCAGCTGGTGGGGGAGCCTACACATGAGAAGGGCCATACTTTGGATCTGATCTGGTCATCTTGCCCACTTTTAGCCCCGCTTGTGATCTCCCGATGTTCCTGGTCAGACCACTATTTGATTGAAGGTGAATTTCCACTCCTCACAAGACAGCGGGAAGTTAAACCAGATTGGAAACTGCTGCGTAGTTGGAACCAGGTCAAAGCATCTGACTTGACAACCATTCTATTAAAATCAGAATATCCCCCGTCTCTGGCGGCCGACCTGGAAAGCGAAAGTGCTGCCCTGGTGTCTACACTCAAGGAGGCTATTGAGGTAGTTGCTCCGGCCCATAAAATCAGATTGAGAGACAAGGGCAAAGGAGCACTATGGTTTAATATTGTTCTCAGAGAACAAAAACAAGTCCTCCGCCAATGTGAGAGAGCTTGGCCTAAATCTCACATGCCTAGCGCGCGGGATGCCTATACTATGCAGTTCGCAGCATATAAAAAAGCAATCCACCTGAGGAAGGCCAAATTTTATCAATCAGCAATCTTGGAGGCTGCCAATCCGCAGAAAGAAGTATTTAAAGTCTTAAATGATCTAGGGATGGTTAAGGGGCCAAATCCGACCTTCAATCTAAAGGACTGCCAAGACTTCCAAATCTTTTTCATGAATAAGATAAAGGACCTGATGGTTGAAATCAGGCTGTCCCCAAACTTTCCTTGCTCTATCGAGCCTCCCTCTATTTCCTCTAGGCCAATAACGAACTTCCTGACGGCCCTGCCAGTCCTCACCAAGGAGTCTTTATTTACTATAATGAACCGGGTGAAATCAGGTTCCCCAGCGGACCCCTGCCCGCCTAAGATTTTTAAGCTGGGCTGGTCTGGAATGGAGGACAAAGTTCTTGCCGTGTTGAACCGCTCCTTAGAGATGGGACTTGTCAAGGAAGCACGGGTGGTTCCCCTTCTAAAGAAACTAGGTGCTGACCCTAAAAACCTAAAGAACTTTAGGCCAATCTCTCAGCTACCTTTTCTCGCCAAGATCCTGGAGCAACATGTTTTGCACTCTCTCACCCATTTTCTCGAAGGCAATCAGCTTCTTGAGCCCAATCAGGCGGGCTTCAGAGCCCATCACAGCACAGAATTGGTGATGCTTTCCGTGCTGGATGACTTGAGACTCAAGGCTGACAAAAAAAACCCTTGCGCCCTGGTCCTTTTGGACTTATCCGCGGCGTTTGATACCGTTAATCATTGTGGACTCTTATCGCGGATTAAGGACCAAGGGATACAAGGCACGGTCCTGGCCTGGCTGACTTCCTTTCTCAAGGATCGCTCACAACGAGTTCAACTGGCAGACCTAGTGTCGAAACCAGCCAAGTTGACTCGTGGTGTGCCCCAGGGTTCAGCTCTTTCGCCCCTGCTTTTTAATATATATCTACAGCCTTTGATTGCAGCCCTGAACCAGATGGACTGCAGGGTCTACAATTATGCCGATGATACGCAAATTCTGATTCAGATTGACCATTCATCTACGGCCTACTTGAGAATGCAAGACATTCTCAAGTTTACTATAAACTGGATGTCGGACAACTCTATAAAAATAAATCCGGATGAAACGGAAGTCCTGGCAATTTTTACAGCAGCCAATCCGTGGAGTGATCTGTTCTGGCCGGCTGAATTGGGGCCTTTTCCGGAACCGGCAGTAGCAGTAAAGAGCTTGGGTATCAGAATTGATGCTCTGCTATCTATGACACAGCAGGTGCCGGCGGTGGTAGGCACCTGTGTTAGTCTGCTACGCCAGCTCCGGAAACTATCTTCACTACTGTCCTTTTCCACCCTCAGGCTTGCGGTCTCTGCCCTGATCCTGGCACGGCTGGATTACAGCAATTCTTATATTATGGCCTACCAAAAAACCTTCTGGCTAGACTTCAGGTCATGATGAACGATGCAGCCAGGCTCATTTTCAACAAACCTAGACGAACCCGGGCCACGCCCCTACTACAGGAAATACATTGGCTGCCAATTGCTCAAAGAGCGAAATTTGAGAGCCTCTGTATTGCACACAAAGCTGTCTATGGCTCGGCCCCCAGTTACATCAAGGACCGGCTTATTAAATACATGCCAAGTAGGACTCTTTGGACTACTGAAGCGTGTAACTTGATATGTCCTCGGTTCAACCTTGCATCCAAGGGTGGAAGAGCCATTTCGAGCACTGTCCCCCCGGCGTGGAACCTTCTTCCAGCTAAACTTAGGAAAGAAACTGATCTCCTTCTCTTCAGGAAGAATCTGAAGCCTGTGCTCTTCTTGGAGGCTTGGGGGCACCTGTGAGCGGGTGGTCTGGTGTTCTTACTGGTGTTGTGTGTCCGCTGATAGCGCTTAGATACCTCTGGGTGATAAGGCGCTTTACAAGCTCATAATAACATAACATAACATAACAGTTATCCGTGCCTTCTTTACCCCGATTCCACCCCACCCCACTCCCCCAACCCTCCCGTTTTCCTTTGAGGGGTTTTAAACACCTAAAAATCATGAAATCAGCACCTGTAGCTTTTGCTCTGGTGAAATAATCTTTTGAACTGTTAAAAATACACAACACAATGGAATGTATGTGTCTGCTTATTTATTAGAAGTTTATATTTTCTATTATCTTCCGCCTCCGATGAAAATCTGCAGGCCTCCTGCTTTAAGAACAACTGGTGTTTGTGGTTGGAAGGGGTGTCAATTCACAATTTATGGTGGCCTCTGCACAGCGTATGATGCCCTCTGCACACAAGGCTCTTCACAAGCACACCGCCCTACCTTACCGGGACTTGTTCGTTCCTCTTGTGAACCCACTGTCACTGCCATGCGCTGACTTCTCTCACATCTAGGAACCCCCAACTCAACATTTTACTTGTTTATATCGGTAGCGCTGCCCTGCAGCAGTGTAATGCAAAATGATGTGCCCCCCCCCCCCCGTAGAATGTAATCAGCCCCCTTACCCCTGAGTCTTGGAGATCTGACAGATATGCACAGGTGGCCCTAGACTGGCGGCCCTCTGAAGGGTTGCCCCTCCCTCCCTGCTGCAATGCAGGGGCTGGGAGTTCGTCCCGGCTGCTAGCTACCACCTTTGCAAGACTACCGTTAAGCACCGTAGGCCCGCGGTGATGTAGGAGCTCTTCCCACTGCGATGTGTAGGGCAAGTGGTTACTGTGGGATGGGAAGGCTGGCATGCAGGCCAAAGCGAGTCGGCCTGGTGGATACAAAAGGAACCGTGAGGGTGAGAACACGCTCCCGTATACCTTGCAGTGACATCAGCCATACCAGCATCACTTACTGGGTTCGAAAAATTCTCGGCCACTGAAAAATCGCTTAGATCACATTCCAGTCCACTGTTGTGTTTGTTTTTTTACACACTGTGCACTCCAGACTGAGAAACAAGATGTAAATCAATCTTGAACCTGCTCCAGTATGAACAGTCAAACTGCCAGGCCACTGCTCCCCTGACGGGCAACATAAGCAATCCCAGACAGACTCTAGAAATGCCATTTACTCAGTTGCTGCCTTCAGTGGCACAAAACAAAAAGCTTCTAGTTTTCCTTTTGTCTAAGTTTATTTAAAGTATTTATCCCTTGGGCGAGGACTAATTTATCAGCAGAGAGCTAGTCCAAGGTGGCTTGCCGAAGGTCCCTCCATCAGCCTTGCAGGCACCAGGGGCCTCATTTATGAAAAGTGACGCATCGCTGCGTGAAAACAGCGATGCGTCACTTTTCATTGCGCCCTCCTTACGACATTCCTGATGCGTCATATTTAATGTATGATGCATCATGTCGCAAGGAGTTACAGATACGTCAGTATTTCTGACGTATCTGTAAGCGCAAAAGTGACGCATTGCTGGAGTGTGTCACAAAAGTGACGCAACTTCAGCAATGCGTCCTTTCACATGGGGAAAGCCCCATGTGAAAGGGCTTGCGTCAGTCTTACGCCTGGTGTGAGGCAGGCGCAAGATTTTGACGCAACAGCGTCCTAAAAGTGACGCAGTGAAATCTCATAGATTTCACTGCGTCACTATTACGAGGCTTTTTGCGGGGGAACACCCACTCTGCATACATTATACCTGACGCAGGTATAATGTGGCGCAGGGGTTTAAAAAGTGACGGATCTACCAAGATGCGTCACTTTTTAAATATGGCGCAACGAGGCGCATTTTTTACACCGCTGGTGCGTCACAAAAAGAGACGCACCGGCGGCGCAAAACTGACGCAAGGCCTTCATAAATGAGGCCCCGGCGGCGCAAAACTGACGCAAGGCCTTCATAAATGAGGCCCCTGGGGTGGAGTGGAAATCCATTAATACAAGTCCAACTCAAACACAAGGATTTTGCCTTAGGAAACGTGGTCTCTCCACTGTGGCTGACCACGCAATTCTGAGAATTTATGCCATGATATTTAGGCATGTCCATAACGAGGTATATGCAAGAAAGAAATGTTTACCTTGGGCAGAACAAATTACAGTTGGCTGCTGAGTTACTCTTTCAGAAGAGTCCTAGGGTGGTTAGTGGGGGGGGGAGTCCAGTGTAGAAAGGGTCTGATTGCTTGCTATCCATCATTTCTTTAAAGTTTGTGCTGATATCACACTGCAACAAAAAGTGTGTTAGATGTAAGTGGCCAATGGAAACCTCCAATGCCCTCAAACAGGTGTCAAAATCGAACTACAAAGAGCCAAGCCGCTGCCACTTCAAAATGTACTACCGGTCAAAGACAGACTTCGGTCCACTGAAGACACTCTACTAACTGCTCACCCGGATCACAGTGACCTTCAGCCTAGAATGGGGCTCACAACAGCTAGGAGATAGGAGTGGAGAGGGCTTCAGAAAAAAGAGGTGTCAAGAGAAGTTTCCGATTTAACTGTGGTGCGCAGGAGATGTTGAGCTATTGACATTGTAAATGACCATGCCTTTTATTTATGTTTTGGTTTTTAAAACATAAATAAAGAGCATTGCCATTTACAATACCAATAACTTAAACTCTCGTAAATGAAAGACCTATTGCATTGCAAATGCTTGTTTCTTTTGTGTTAAGTACTCCATGAAACTGTATGTGTTTTCAGGCAGTCTGCCTTGTGTACTTCTTTCCTCCTGCCCTCTATGTTGCTATCCTCCAACCCACCTGGTTTCGTCTCCTCCCCTGTCTTGCGTCCAAGCCCTAGCTCTCCCCATCTTTCATACATGTGTCTTCTTTGTTCGGCATCCCCTGCCCTCTCCTCTGTTACTTTGGCGTCCTGTGATGATTTGGCATCTTCTCACCCCTACACCTGTTGCTTCCGCTCCCCCTACCCACTTGTAAAAACTCAAAAAACATTTTTGCTTATTTTATTTTCTTTTAAGATCTGATCCAAGTCGGCGGCCACATAATATGCTTTGTTTGAGCCACGTTAGCCATGCTCCACAGCATCAGCGAGGCTGTGCATCATGGTTATACCACTGGCAACACCAATAGGTCCCAAAGGCGAGACCTATTGGCTTTGCGAAAGCTTGTTAGCATTAAAGCCAACGCACCCTCGCTTGAAATGACATGAACATTCCTGACGTTTGCTTATTAGAGACATTTCTACAGACAACAGCGATTTCCAGAAATCCAAGAATCAAGTTTACTGAGAGCCCACCGAATTATTCCTAAATAATAAGGACAGACTGAGATGTTGCCACTTCAACTGCCCACAATAAATGGATCTCAATCACTTAGCGACTAGTAGCATGCAAAGTGCCACATTATAGCGATCATATTTGTTTGTTGTTAGGGTGCGCAGATGAAGTAAGAATTAAAAGATTCGACGGCTGCTGCCCTCTAACGGCACGAACGGAGAACTAAATCACATGTATCGTTTTTTCTTTTTCGATTTTTTTTACTTCAATGAAGCGTTCGAGGAAAGAGAGACTACAGTCAGAGTTGTATCAGGAGCGCAAAATAGCCCCAGCGATCTAAATATGTAAAGAAAATCAAATTTCAAACGTACATTTCCAAAAGAAATCTGCATTTTCTTCTGAAATTCGAGGCTTGTCTTGGAATATGCAATGGAAATTATATAGTGGAATGTGTAAACCTGGACGTATGCAGGCATATAGATCTCTGGCTGAAGGGACTTTTAAGCTTTTTAGGCATTCCCCTACGTTCTCAGTGGTTCATCTGGAAAGTGAAAATTAACCTGGCTCCTATATCCCCAGTGCGGAATTCTGCAGAGCACAGATTTCAGCACGGGCGGAACCAACCAATAGATGCATCATTGTAACATTTTGCGAATTCTTAATTGCGAAAATTAAGGAATCACAATTAAGAAATCGCAAAATGCTATGCAACAAAAAATCGCAAATTATTTTGCGATTCGGTAATTTTCCTTAATTGCGATTCACAATTTGCGAATCGCAATTAAGGAAAACCCTTCCCATTGATTCCTATGGGCCAAAAGGCCCATAGGAATGAATAGGAAGGCATTCACATTTTGCGAATTTCAAATTGCGATTCGCAAAATGTTAATGCAATTTCAAGGGTGCAGGGAGGGGTTCAAAGAACCCCTCCCTGCACCCCTGAAATTGAACTACACACACATGACCCAAGGACATGTGTGTGTGTAAATTAAAACTTTCAAATATGCAACAAGTGCATGTTTGAAAATGTTCTATACATTACTATGAAGTTCAACTTCATGCTAATTTACCACTACCAAATTGCGAATTCGCAATTCTAAAGTAATCATGAATTGCATTTAAGAAATCGCAAAATTGCGATTTCTTAAATGCAATCGCAATTTTAGAAATCGCAACAAAATTGCGATTTCTAAAATTGCGAAAATACCAACATGCTTGATGCATCCCAAAAACGGGATTTGCATTCGCAAACGGCCGAATTTTGCGATTCGCACCGTTTGCGAATGCAAAAACCCTTGATGCATCTAGGCCACAGGTACTCATAGTACGGCCCGCGGGCCGCCAGCGGCCCGGCAAGCCTTCCCTGGCGGCCCGCGGACCAAGCAGACATCGTACCCGTGATTCAAAAAAGCATTTTTAAAGCGTGTGTGTGTAACCGGAGTGAGACTCTGAGACCCAAAGGGGGACCGAGGTGAAAAGGGAGGACGTGGCGGCAAAGGTTTAAAGGGGGAAAAAGGTCACAGGGGCATTGATGGACTGAAGGTGAGTTGCGTAACCAAATCTTAAAATTAAAAGCGAATATTATAAAAAACAATGTTTGTTTACTTTGCCACAGGGTGCCCCGTGAAAGCTGTAAAACCCTTCTGCACATGGCTTCGTTCGCGTAGTTAAGGCAGCGAGGGAGAGGGAGCTTGAGGGATTATTAGGTGGGGTTTGGGCGTGCAGGTGAATGGCAGTGGGAGGGGTGTTTGTGAGGGAGAGCGCAAGGCCGAGCAAGGGAAAGAGAGCGGGTGTGAGGGGAACATGCGTAGGGGTGCTTGAGAGAGTGCGAGGGTGTCTATGTGGTGGAAGTGAGCGGCGGGTGAGGCTTGGAGAGTGAAAGAGTGAGGGTAAGCTTGAGGGATGAGGGGGTTGGGCATGAGGGGAGAGCAGGTGTGGATGTATGATGTGGGGAGGGTGTGGCACATGTAGATTGGTGGTTGTGGGCGAGGGTGTGTATGTGACGAAAGTGAAAGGTGAATGGATGTGAAACTGGCTAAAGGAGAGACGAACGGTGAGCTTGAGGGACGAGGTGGGGTTTGAGTGTCAGGGTTGAGCACGCATAAATTGGTGAGTGGGTGTGTGATGCATGTGGTGGAAGCGAGAGGTGGATGAGGTAGTTTGTGCGGTGCCGTTTTGTAGGTTCGTGTTAGGGCCGAGGATGGAGGTAGGTTGTTTATGAGAGAACACAGCATGCAAGCCTGGGGGACACAGCAATTGGCAGTACTTAATTTGAGCCGGTGGGGGCCAGCTGCACTCATTTTTGGGAATAGTTAAAGTTATGTAGTGTTTGCTATCAGGTCACCATGTCACCCAATGTAACTGTACTCAATTTCTCAGCCTGGGAAGGCTGAATACCTGAGTCACCCTGCCAAAAAACGCCTGTGTGACCTGTAACATACTACCTAATGCGTAGGCCCTGTCTATATAGTATGGGTGATCATCATCTCTGTCTCTCAACAAATCGTTTGCTCGGCATCCACTCCTGCAATAAATTCTCTGTTCACATCCATACATGCCGTTTCTTGGCCGCAGCTTCCCCCTGCCCATAAGAAGAAAGAGTGATTCACACGGAAGTCAGCAGTGGAGAGAGCGAGCCTCAGCGCCTACCCTATACTCTCCGGTGCCCCCCTCCCTCCCCTCCTTCCATCACCTCACAGTCCACGCAGGCCCTGCCAAAATAACATCTCAGAAGTAATGTGGGCACTGGGCAGACATTAAATGTCGCTTACAGCAGTTGCCACATTACAGTTTGACAAGAAATCCGTCACGAGCTGTTGGACAGATCTGATAACGGTTTACTATACCACATATGATATCAAACAAATACATAAAATAACGAGTGAAAGCGGCGTCTCGTTCATTTTGTAGACGCAACAATGTGTTCCCTCATTCTGCAGAATGAGGGAAGGGGAGTGAGGGTGAGGGAAGGGGAGTGAGGGAAGGGGAGTGAGGGAGAGGGAAGGGGAGTGAGGGAAGGAGAGTGAGGGAGAGGGAAGGGGAGTGAGGGTGGGAGTGCGGGAAGGGGAGGGAGGGAGAGTGGGAGGGAGAGAGGGAAGGGGAGTGAGGGAGGGAGTGAGGCAAGGGGAGTGAGGGAGTGAGGGAGTGAGTGAGGCAAGGGGAGTGAGGGAGAGTGGGAGGAGTGAGGGGAGGGGAGTGAGGGGAGGGGAGTGAGTCAAGGGGAGGGAAGGAGAGTGGGAGGGAGTGAGGGAGGGAGTGAGTCAAGGGGAGGGAAGGAGAGTGGGAGGGAGTGAGGGAAGGGGAGTGAGGGAAGGGGAGTGAGGGAAGGGGAGTGAGGGAAGGGGACTGAGGGAAGGGGAGTGAGGGACTGAGGGAAGGGGAGTGAGGGACTGAGGGAAGGGGAGTGAGGGTGAGGGAAGGGGAGTGAGGGACTGAGGGAAGGGGAGTGAGGGACTGAGGGAAGGGGAGTGAGGGTGAGGGAAGGGGAGTGAGGGTGAGGGAAGGGGAGTGAGGTAAGGGGAGTGAGGTGAGGTAAGGGGAGTGAGGTAAGGGGAGTGAGGTGAGGTAAGGGGAGTGAGGTAAGGGGAGTGAGGTAAGGGGAGTGAGGTAAGGGGAGTGAGGTAAGGGGAGTGAGGGAAGAGAAGTGAGGGAAGGGGGTGAGGGAAGTGAGGGAAGGGGGTGAGGGAAGTGAGGGAAGGGGAGTGAGGGTAAGAGAGGGTGAGGGAAGGGGAGTGAGGGTGAGGGAAGGGGAGTGAGGGAGAGGAGGAAAGGAGGGAAGGGGAGTGAGGGAGAGGGTAGGGGAGTGAGGGAGAGGGTAGGGGAGTGAGGGAGAGGGAGGAAAGGAGGGAAGGGGAGTGAGGGAGAGGGAAGGGGAGTGAGGGAGAAGCAGAGGGAGGGGGGAAGGAGAGGGAGAGGGAGGGAAGGAGAGGGAGAGGGAGGGAAGGAGAGGGAGAGGGAGAGGGAGGGGGAGGGAAGGAGAGGGAGAGGGAGGGAGTGAGACAGAGTGAGGGAGAGTGAGAGGGAGTGAGGCAGAGTGAGTGAGACAGAGAGAGACAGGGAGAGAGGGAGAGAGAGGGATGGAGGGAGACAGTGGGAGAGATAGATAGAGGGAGGGAGAGAGGGATGGAGGGAGACAGTGGGAGAGATAGATAGAGGGAGGGAGGGATGTAGGGAGAGAGAGAGAGAGAGAGAGAGAGAGAGAGAGAGGGATGGAGGAAGGGTGACAGAGAGAGAAAGATAGATGTGCGTATGCGGGGACTGGTGGCTCAGTGGACGAAGGCGTCCGCTGCAGGGACCTCTGTTCAACCTCATTGTCGCAGTCTTTTTTGTTACTCTAACCCCGCCCCCTCCTCCACTGATCCCGCCCCCACCGGTGCGGCCCTCGGACACAAACCACACTATAAATTTGGCCCCCGAGAGAAAGTTTGTGAGTACCCATGATCTAGGCAGTAGTCTCCTAAACAGAGCACTTTTTTCGCATGGAACACATTTATGGAGAAAGCTCTTCCACATACCCTATACAAATATAGAGTGAAAGCTAAACCAGCAAATTGGGTCAGGTGTTTCTGTACCTGGTAATTTCAGTTCCAGAGCACTGAATTACATACAGGTAGTATGGAAGAGTGATATCCCGTCTACTCCGTCATAACCGGTAAGTAATGTGCTGAACTCGTCCGAGTGTCATTTTCAAACACCAGGACGCATGCCAAATAAAATCAGGATCTAGCACGGATCCATGCCTTCTGAGAATTTTTCAAATGGCCTTGCCCGGCATTCAAAGTCAGCTGTTGAGCCTACTAAATGAATCATTAGAAGCGGGCTATCTCCCGTCAAATTTGAAGGAAGCTAGGATCACTCCACTCCTGAAGAAAGCAGGAGCGGACACCAAGGCTTTAAAGAACTATAGGCCCATCTCCCAAATGCCATTTCTGGGCAAGATCCTGGAAAAGCATGTCCTGAATACGCTGGCCGGCTACCTGGAGGAACATGGTCTACTCCGCTCAAGGCAGGCGGGCTTTCGGCCTCACATAGCACAGAACTGGTAATGGCCACAGTTGCTGACGAGCTGAGAGTCCGGGCAGACACTAAACAGCCTTGTGCCCTGATTCTATTGGACTTGTCTGCGGCGTTTGATACGGTCAGCCACACCATCTTGCTGGAATGTATCGCGAAGCTGGGAATAACAGGGCAAGTGTTCAAATGGCTTGAGTCTTTTCTCACAGGTCAGACCCAGAGAGTGCAGTTGGGAGACCAGCTATCGGAGGCAGGTGCTGTGGCCTGGGGTGTTCCACAGGGGTCCGCACTATCCCCCCTGCTATTCAACATCTACCTCCAACCTCTTGTGGAGGAGTTAATACATAGGAACCTCCAAATCTTTAACTATGTCGATGATACCCAGCTACTGGTTCAGCTGGAGGACTCAAGGGAAGCATAGGAATCGGTAAGGAATCTGCTTAGATTCACTGTAAATTGGATGACCAACAACCTCTTGAAAGTGAATGCCGAAAAAACGGAGGTGCTGGTCGTGACCAATCAAGCAAACCCCTGGTGCGATTTGTTTTGGCCCCCAGAATTAGGGACTACACCTATTCCTGGAAGGGTGGTCAAAAGCCTGGGGTTAAAGATTGATGCAGACCTTTCTTTGGCTCCCCAAATCTCGGCAGTGGTTGGGTCTTGTACTGGGGTGCTTAGGCAACTCCGGAAGTTAGTACCCATTCTATCGGCCCCCACACTGCAATCCATAGTGTCAGCCACAGTCATCTCGAGGCTAGACTATGGTAATGCCTTGTACCTAGGCCTTCTGCAGAAGGTTTTGAGGAAACTGCAGGTTGTACAGAACGACGCAGCCAGGCTGATCTTCTCTCTACCAAATATGATTCATGCTGTTGGAAACTATCACTAATATTGAAGGCAGAGACAATAAGAAGTTCTTATTACAATGTGAACTCTATTGGATAAATAGACTGAATGCCCTCCATCCAAAAGGGCTCAATGAAAGACTAGAATTCAGTTGTTTCTTATAATGTTATTCTTACACTTTAGTATCACCATTTTGCCTGCATCTCTGGTTTTCTTCCTCTCTTCCCCTGTGATCTTTAAATGGCCTTTCCCTCTGTTTCCATTGTGATTCTTAACGTTTTCTCCATGTCCCTGAGTTTCTTTTCTCTCCTCCCTTTGTTACTTTTTACTTCAGCTAATCATTCTGTTCATACAGTCATAATATTTGTTTATCTTTTTCTACCTATTTCTGAAATTCCCATTTACTCTCAAATTTCTCTCATACATTGTTCTGTATTCTTGTACTCGTGTATTCTTAATTGCGTATGCTTTATTAGTTTTTTTTACAATAGACACTCACAGACAGCATCAGTTTTTTATTTTGGACTTCGCGGTAGCGCGTCGTCTTTCTTCAATATCTTCTGCCCTAGGGGTGGTACTTCCGAGTTCTAAGGTATTCCTTGTCATCACCACACAGCTGTTTTTACTCTCGGCGGCATTCACCAAACACCGGCACGATTTCTTCAGCAATGCGGGTTAAAATCACTGAGGTATGTCCGATTGTGACATTTTAATGAACTGATTAACTTTGTTAGCACTTTTGCCTAGAGCTCCACATTTCAACCGTTTTCCTCAGACACCCGTCGTTGACACGGTTCCTCCCCCTCACTGCATGTCTTATTCTGCACGTTCCTTTTTTCTATGTTAGGCAACGTCACTTTAGATCAAGTACTGTCCCTGAGATTCACGCATGTTATGGAAGCTCACCCATTTGTCTGTGCAACCTTTCTTTAAATGCACAATCGCTTCTCTCAGCCCGTTTTTTCCAGCACGTTCGCATTTTGTATTGTTACGAGAGCTCACCCACGCACTACTGTCACTGTTCTACACAGTTTTTGTAACATTCACTCTTGTGTTTTAGAAACACGCTTTCTCCTTGACCTTCACGCCCGCAATGTATTCGAACACACAAATCCACTCGGGTATTTAAATCTGCACACTCGTATATGATGGCGTGCACTATTTTGTATTCTTTCTTTTTTAAAGAGTCACCGACTAAATTAGGAGTGCACGGCTTCTTTAAGTCAAGGTACTCTCCACACCTTAGATATAGCAGTCTTTTTGCATTAACATTCTGGTCGCTTGGATTTCAACACATTTTTTTCTTCTTTTCATTCGCAGAAATTTTCCCCTGAAGGAGAGCAATCGCTCGAAATGCATTGGGGCTATATTCTCAATGTGTTGACCTGCTAACCAGCTTTAACATATGTTAAGATCCGTCTATCCATTCAATTGGATTGGATTAACATGGATTGAATAATGATGTTTCGCAACTTTCATGTGAAGTAATATGGAAAAAACTAAATATACGAATAAATCTTGGATTTTTTTTGAAAGACTGCACTTATTTCTATTGAATTTCTTGAAAAGCTATATTCATCGCTGCAGGAGTGCTTCAGATTCCAACCCTTCCCGGGGAAGGGTTTTCTGCTGACGGATCTCTTTACATCACATGTACATATTACCTTTACAATAAATGATATGCATTTGTAAATCAATGTACTGGATGTGTTGCATAAAACAGTGGGGGGGGGTTACAATGTGTAGAAGTCACATATCTTCTTTCATGGCTCATTGTGTTATATTAGAAGGATTACAATGCCAATGCAAGTAACCTAGGATCTCTGTGTTCAAAGCAGTAACCCGCTTACCTAGTTTCATAAATTGAAATCTGTCATTTGTATGTTACATGATGTGCTTTTCAGGAGACGCATTAACCTCTTATGCTACTTTGAGTCAAAACAGAGGCTAGACGAAACACAGATCTTTTCAGCAAGTGCATTAACCTCCAGAGATAACATACCATTGTTATTCACTCAGATTTACTGGGAACACACAGCAGGTGCCTTAACCCCATAAAATATTTTAAAGTACAATCTTTGCAACCTATTAAGCACAACAGATTTACTGTCAGTTTTCTCCTTATTGCTGCTTTCTTTGTGGCAGAGTTTTAAAAAACATGCGTACGATGAGGCCCAGATTTTGCATTAGGGTTGAGTCACTTTTCTAGTAGAACACTGATGCAAAATCTATTTTGGGATTAACAGTACCAAACAAATCCTGTTTGTGTGGGTTTGCTTTTATTTTTTTTTATTTTTTTTATTTATTTTTTTTTATTTTAGTTTTGAGACCAAGCATTGACAATACAAATTTATTTTTACACAGCAGAATTGGTTATTGATAGAAATTAATAAACAACATTATTTCGGTACATAGTCCTTCGGTACTACAGAACATTCCTAGAAATTAAGAATATGGAAAGCAACACATGAGAAAATAAGCAAGAAAACAAGTGATTACAAAGAAAACAGTGATACATAAGACAATAGCTGAATTCCATTAGCCGACCCATTCCATCACCGGCGCCCAAATCCTAGTTGCCAGTTGTCGCCTCCTCCCCTCTTTACAAGAGAAAGCGGAAAATTCGAGCCTATGGATAGCTAACAATCTTGCTCGCCACTGCATAAAGGTTGGAGCTTCCGAGGAAAGCCACTGAGATGTTATGCAAAGGCGAACCTGCAACATAGCTATGAATATAAGGGCTGATTGACATAAAGAATTCCTACCTGTTAAAGTATTGCCAACGTCAACCCCAAATATCACTAATGCCGGGGTCAATACAACACTGATCTTAAGTATAGAATTAATAAAACGCTCAATGTCTTCTAAGAACCCGGCAAGGGATGGGCAGGAATGAAACGTGTATCATATCAGCAGCCAGCAGCCAGCAGCCTGCAGCCAGCACAAGCATTACCCTTTATGGCCCCCGTTTGTGTGGGATTGTAAAGAAAAAACAAAACAAACGCAAGGCAGGACATTGTCCTGCCTTGCGTTACCTTATGTCAGGTAGGCATTACATGGGTGGTGCTAAGGCGTTCCTCTGCATCCATCAATGTATTTTGATGCAAACCTATATTTATAAAAAAGATAGGTTTGCACCAAACTGGTGAGTCTACATGAGGCTGGAGTAACAAGGAGAAATATATCAATTTCTCCTCATTATTTCCTCTTTCAATGTATGCTGCATTCTCTAGCATGTATACAAAGATGAAATAGCCTCATAGGATAGTTTTGTGTGGTTTGGGGGAAAACAAGAAACGCAAGGCAGATTATTGAGCTGCCTTGCGTTACTGTGCGTTAGGTAGGTTTTACATTGGTGGTGCATTGGCACTCCCATACATCCACCCATGTAGCCCTCGCAAACGACGCCACCATTTTCTTAGCTTTCTCCAGTGTGCTCTCTTCGCTACGCAATGTCCCCGTGCCTGTTGCTGGGGTCCAGGTACCTGTCTTCTCCAACCATGGTAAAACTGCTGCCAAGCTAGCTATCAAATCAGGATGCCCTGGCGCACCTGCCAATGGGCCCTCTCCCACAGGGATGCTTGTGGCCTGGGGAGGGGGATTGGTACCCGATGTACCAGGTTGACTACCCCCCTCGGTACCCGGTGGGCCCTCTCCCCTTGGGACTCTTGAGGCGGGGGATTGGTACCAGGTGTACCTGGTTGACTACCTCCCTCAGTCCCAGGTGGAATGATCGTCGTTGTAACCGGCACATTACCTGCTGCCTGCGGCACTGCCACCACTGGTGCTGCTGGCGTAGGCTCCTCTGCTCCCCCACCCTTGGTGGTGATGAAGCGTAGCTCCCCACTCTCCTAGCTCCAGATCTTTTGGCACATGAGGGAATGCCGCCTTTGGGGCCACTCCTGAGCATCTGGGCCTATCCTCCGCCCCGCCTGTCCATCCACTCTGCTCCTCAACTTAGCTAAGGGTTGCCCCATGTCATCCATTTTTTTTGCATCATGGATGCCATAAAAGTGTCCATGCATGAGCGCTGTTTGTTCGTCTTTGCCTTCGGAACCATTATACAGACAGGAGTCACCTCTGCCATGCAATCACTAAAAACTGTATATCCCCCTGGCTTCAACTCCTTAAAGACAGGGGCACCACAGCACCAGGAGAAATACTTCCTAACAACAACTCCAGTCTCCTTAAGTTTTACAGTGTAGTGTAGTTCCTATATCCCTGATAGGCTCTGCGCATTGGAATGATATACACTATAGATTTGACATAGGACTGAGATCAGTATGTCTCTATCGAGTAAATTAAACTTAATTAGTTGTGTGTGCCCGCTAACTCAGATGTCACTCGAATGAACAAGTAGGGATTAGTTAATGACAACCGCATAAACATGACAGCCTTGTTTCCCTTAGAATCGGAACAATAGATAACAGTTTCACTCAGTAAATCGTGCATGCTTCATTTCTACAGAGATGCACAGAAACAGAGAGATGGGCGTTTCAATAAAAAGGGTTTATTGAGCAGTCTTATTTTGCATGCAAGAGATATGAACTGCTACAATCATAAGACAGAATGCGAAGTATAGTATGTACAGCGTTAGCAGTAAGATAAAATAATACTGCAAGAGCATGGTGTGTAGCTACAACCTATATTCATAAAAGTACATAAATAAATAACACAGGCTAAAATACTCATCTGGTGCTTCTAAAATAATCCTACCCCAGTGTACCTAACCCAAGTGTAGTACGAGGGAAGAAGTAGGTGCTGTTTAGCTATAGTCTAGTTTAGCCAAGAGTTGCCAAACGTTTCTCTAAGTTCTAGTCAGCTCCATACCTTAGAATGAGTGAGGTTGGAATCTCTTTCCGGGTTTCGATCTCTAACACCCCGCAAGGGGGGTCAGAAACACTGGAACTGGATTCTCGGCGAGGAGATTCGACTTGCTTCCGAACTTGCTGTGGTGAACCGTGTTGTGCAAGTAGGCAGCTGAACCGTGGTCTGCCATGTTAAGTGAAGGTATATTTATACCTTGAAGGTGTTTAGGAATGCCAGTATTGACATACAAGTTGGGCATAAGAACGTCATGAACGAACCCCTAAGCAGTAGATGTTCATGCATAATAAATGAGTTCTTGGAGAAATCAATATCCAAGCAAGGGGAAGTCCTAAAGGCTTAAGAGTCTGGTTTTCCAAGAACTTGTTGTGACGAAGATGAACGGATGTAGTTGACCATGCCTGCATTTGGTTAGCATGGGCAATGCCTAAATAAGGGCTGAATTTTTATGCCTAAATAAGGGCAACGTGAATTGTACCTACGTAAGGGCATACATCGGGAAATCTATATACAGTATCTAAAACGACACACAACACCCACTCCACTTTCGTATGAATAACATTACTAAATCCTAAACATGTTAAACATATCTAAAATATAGCTACACATTAAGTGCTAAAAAATTCTAAGCAAATGTAGGCATTTGAATGCTATGAGATAGATCATAAATATATATACACATGATGACATGATGAAATGGCTCTTAAATACAGAAGAAAAGGGGCCGATACCATTTCATGTCAAATTACATAAAATTGTTGTGTACAAGGTCACATATTGTCTCTGGAAGTAATCAAAGAATGAAAAATACAAATTTGGAGAAAGAAATTACTCATAGGAAAAAGTTCCAAAGTTAATACCTTGTTTTTAAAAAACTGAAGGGCAACTTCTCTCGGTACACTGTGTGCCGAAATCAAAAGTCAGCGTTAGGGCTTATGGCTTGGAGAAAACATGAAATCTTCCATTTCTGTTGACAAAAAGTCGTCTACCGTTGTAGTAGACACATAGATGAGTAGCATCGCCTTCCGCATTGTTGGCATCAGCAATGTTCATATCAGATGTTACCTGCATGCCTGTTGTTTCTTCTCGTACCTCAGCAGTAGCAATTTGCGTCTGTGAGATCTCAATGAATGCCGTCATCAGGATTGGTAGCTGCTGGGGACAACACAGAGGCCATTACAGGGTCCAGCAGAGTATAGACATCTGTAGGCATGACTGATGGGAGTGTTAGACAGATGTCTAGCAATCATTCTTCACCGCAAAGCAGGCAGCATAGAACAGGTAAGATGCAATCTTGCCAGATTGGTCTGAATGACAGAAACCATGTGGCATTTAATTCTCGTAGACGAGGTAAACCCAAAATGTGGACGATGCGCTCACGACACTTCATCTCCAGCAGAGCTCTCTCCACGGTGAATTGGGTGTCACTGGTGATTTGGCTTGCCATTTTGTAGCAGTAGGAGCAAAAATAGGATCCCTGCAACGTGTGCTAAATGGGGCAGCAGTCCGCCAAACACAGAGTGCATGAAGTTTGCAATTATTCAGAGGACTGCTTGAAAAGGTGCTTACTGTCCTGCACACACGTCCTTAAATACATGTACAATACCGCTCATATCAGATATGTTTAAGATACAACCTAACATTTCTGAGAAATGTATAGGGCAGTTTGTGTACAAAAGGGCATGTATCTCGACAATAGTCCTTGCGACTTATAGATCATAGGTTTATTTGGCCGAGATCAGTGGCACTGTTTGTTGCAAAAGAATGGCTTTCATTCTGCTTAGAGTATCAATTTGTATAGACGAGATGATCAGTGAAGGCAATAAAGGTGACTCCCTGGCTGTCTTGGTTTGTGGAAACAATACTAGCATACAGCAAGTGACCCTGGATGAAACAGTCACTAGATATGGGATAAATGGCAACATGCCACAGCAGCTGTGATCATTCAACATCAGGTAACTTCCATTCAAAAATTGGCCACAATTTGGATTAATCACTGCAGCTGGTGAGCCTTGCATGTGACAGGATAAGTTTGTGGTGGGACCATTGCAGGCCCCATGTAAGTTAATACCCTGACAAAGGAGAGAACCGCTTAGGGCGTTTTCACAGTTAGTACCGCTAAGAAACACTTCACGCCCCCACTCCAACATCTGTGTGTGTATGGTAAATTCCAGGATATCTTGATGTATTCTTTACCCAACATTTCATATTTGCCTGCTGGTAAATGTTTTAGATAATACTGAAAATGAAAAATTGTAACAGGGAGAGTAATTGTACCATGTATAATCCACTCAGTAGCTGGTTTCTCTGCCACTGTGAATGGTAATTTGTCCAATATTTCAATGCTCAACACTGTATAGTCTGCTCCCCTTTGTGCCAGTTTGATCTGTTTATCAGTGAGATTGAATTTTGAAAACAGTGACGTAGTGTTGATTAAACGCCAAGGCACATAGCCTGCATGCAAGTTTTGTAGCGTCCAGCCTAATAGCATGATAGAACGTAATTGAGACTGACCATGTTGCAACAGGACCAAGTCTTGTTTCATGATGTCTATGGCAGAAGACACAATGCTGTCCAATGAATATATCCTGGACGACAGACAGATCATTGTCTACTACAGCGAGAGATTTCTCTAAATTAATACGATAAATTTTTTGTATTCGTTCTGCAGTCTCTGCTTGGGTAATCTCCTATATTTCGTTATGTGCAGCATAGATACCAGCATATATGAAACGTTTTTGACTCGTTTTCTTGGTCCTAGCAACAATTCCCTAAGGTCTGCGCCTTCTTTAAGTAAAGATAAGTGTTGTGTTACATCCTGTAGTGTAGCTTTCTGTAGCCAATCAAGGCAAAGTTTCCCTACACTGTATGTTTTACTCCCCCTGGATGCTGTCTTTGAACATAGCGTGGGTCTGGCCTAATGATAGTGAAACCCTGTGTTTTGTTCAGGACTCAATCTTTACAGTTGTTTTTGTCTGTGGGCCAGAGCAACCATTTGTGCCAATCTGGATCTGATCTGTTGTGATGCTAAATATTATGGACGTCAACCTTCCCCTGTGTAATGCTATTACTTGCAGGTATAGGTATGGTCGGTGTGTTCATGTCTTTGATCTTGGCTAACCCAAGACAAGACATTTGTTGGACAGTGTCACTCAAAAACATAATTTGCTCAGGGATGATACAGGCACTAAACAAAGCTTCTACCCCCTGCACTTGCCAATCTTTTGTACCCCAGACAGATTTTGTTCAGGACTCGATCTTTACAGTTGTTTTTGTCTGTGGGCCAGAGCAACCATTTGTGCCAATCTGGATCTGATCTGTTGTGATGCTAAATATTATGAACGTCAACCTCCCCTTGTGTAATGCTATTACTTGCAGGTATAGGTATGGTCGGTGTGTTCATGTCTTTGATCTTGGCTAACCCAAGACAAGACATTTGTTGGACAGTGTCATTCAAAAACACAATTTGCTCAGGGATGATACAGGCTCTAAACAAAGCTTCTACCCCCTGCACTTGCCAATCTTTTGTACCCCAGACAGATTTTGTCTCAATGTTGTCTTTCCAAAAGTCGAAACCCTGTGTAGACAGATGGGTAATAAAGGCTGCAGAATAAATCTGTTTTGTAATGATCAGCATATTTTTCGTTCCTGTCTTGTTCACATTCTTAAAGTAAAATGATTCAGCATTGGAAATA
Source organism: Lissotriton vulgaris (assembly GCF_964263255.1). Taxonomy (NCBI): domain Eukaryota; kingdom Metazoa; phylum Chordata; class Amphibia; order Caudata; family Salamandridae; genus Lissotriton; species Lissotriton vulgaris. Next base: position 1,701,749,079 of record NC_141685.1, on the reverse strand, counting down.
TTGAATCCTGAAAAATATGGATACTTCATTGCAAAAGTTTTTGAGCTACCCTTTGGAGGTGTAGGACAATGTTCCCATTGGTTATACATAAAGACATTTTTAGGCATTGCAGGCTTGTGCAAGAAATGATGACCATAATGGTTATAAAATGCATTTGTTCATAGTCCGATGAACCTTCTAAATATTCATGATTTGTAAATACTGCAGACATTTCTAGATCAGACATCATGTTATTAACAGTCACAAAGTCCAATCATCAGAGAGGGTACTAGAGGTAATAAAGTTACTTAAGGAAATGTTGAATAAATGTGGAATCTTCAAAAGCTCAGACGAGCCAAAATGTCATATTCAGTTCTGTCCCAAACTATACCATCTGGTATAGGAACGGCTGTGATGTTCACTGCTGACAAGTCTCTTTGTTCGCAATGGGATGATTTGTAGAGAAGTAAGTTCACTCTTTTACTTGCTGAGTTCATTTGAATATATTTTCCATTTATCATCATACCCAGGGTTATTACCAGAGCTAACCAAAGTAAAAAGAAAAATATTCCCAACACAATACATAGTTAAATCCATGGTGAAACCAGATAAGTCTTTTTTAGGTGATGAAAAAAGTATTTTGCATGTTCTTTCAAAGTTCATTTTGCTGGTGTTGTTTCAGGTTCGCTGGGATCCCCAGAAAATGTATCACAGTTAATGAAATAGCCAGAGGCAGTTCAGTCAATATTTGGAATTGCATCTGGATTCATTGAAATCGCTGGAACCACTTGATCACTTGTTACTTCATTGTAGACAGGTGTATCAGGAAAAACTGTTATTCTGGTCTCAAGAGGTAAGAGTTCCAGAGTTTTGTTGCTTAGTCCTTCTTTTCTTACTGTAGAATCTTCATAGGTGATGAGTCTTTCAGTTTGAACCTCTTGGATTGTAGCTAGAGGAGTGCATCTGCTACATTGGCGGAGTCCACTTGGCCTACTGCTTAGTTTCGGCCGAATAGTGTGGTTTGATTAGGTTGATGAACACAAATCTTTTCTCCTTTTTACCAGCAAGTGGCGGCAGTAGTAGTACTGTTCTTGATCCGTGGATTGCTATGACAGGTACTGGTTGTCTGTAAGTAGACCCAAATTCCTTCTGGTCCACAAACTTTTCTCTGACTAGATCACCAAACTTTGGGATCCAGACAGGCCTTGCTGGGACGGTTGCTTTTTCCCCAGTGGTGGTAGGCTTTGTTTCGATCTTAGTTCATTTAAGTCCTGTAAAACAGCCAAACGATCTTTGATATCAAATTTCTTCTTTTCCACCACTCTTCCATGACAATCAAGGTCCGGAACCAACATTCTTGTCCCAAATAGGACCTCATATGTAGTGACACCTCTTGTCAAATAGTTTAAAGCTCGTTGAACCCATTAAGATGTTTGACCCACCCATCACACAAACCTAATACCCTAGCTGTTATAGACTGCTTCATGTCCCGTTTTTTTCTTTCCACAACCGAATTTCCCTCAGGATGGAATGGAGAAGAGTACCGCAATTCAATGCCCAAATTGGCCATGGCTTCATTGTACGCTCGAGAGCTAAACGCAGGGCCCTGGTCAGAGTGTAGTATGCCTATTGCGTATGTGCCTATAAAGACTCGCAAATCTTTTATAACAGTTGGAGCGTCAGCCGAGCCCTGAGGCCACATCTAAATGAACCTTGATTTAGTGTTTGTGGGACTGCATTCATACAGAGGGATGCCTTTACGTAGATAGTCTAATGTCTGACAGTGGTGTCTGCACTGGGCTGGCTACGCTGTAGTCAGGTATCTGATGGCGTTCTGTGCAGCGATCTCTATTGCATTTTATGCAGTTAATGACGAAGTTGTGAATAGGTGTATTCATTCCTGGTCACCAGTACATCTCTTTTCATGTTAAAATTGTATTAGAGATCCCCTGATGTATCAGACCCTCTCCCAGATGTGCTTCATAAATCAAATCTGCTCTTCGTTCCATGTTTAGTATTACCCTATCCTCCACTGCAAGGATTCGAGCAAACGGAACTCTGTTCGCATCAATTATATATGAGTATTTGAGTGGAAATTTTTTAGGTAACATTGCACCGCTGCCTTTGCTTGAAGCATTGACAGCCAGTATTATTTCACTGTCTATTTTTGTTTTTGAATGAGTGATTGCAGCTACGGAAGCCGTTTGCACAGCCCCCTTCACGGCTTCATCAGCAAGTGAATTCCCTTCAACTTGACTGCCATCACTACTTGTTCCCAAAGCGTTTTATACTTCATTGTGCCACCTTTTGCATCTTTGAAACCATTTTGAAGACAATTCTTTAAATATTCATTATATGACTGAAAACAGTAAAAGGAATCGCACACTATGAGTGTCGGGAATTTGCGATCCGTATTTTCAAGTGCCATTATGAATGCTTATAGTTCAACTTGCTGAGCTGTACAATCTCCTAGGCATTGCGTTTTTGTGACCATAGGTCTGAATAATGCCATCGCGCATACGACCTTTAACGATCGCGCATGCTGCACTATAAGCTTGCTTACCCACCATAGCAGGTTGTGCAGATACATTAATACTGGTCTAGAGGGAGAATTTCAGTAGGAAGAGGACATTTGTGTTTGTTTTGCAGGAATGCTTGTGTTTTCAAATAAGGATCAAAAACATTGAACATCAGTTGCAGCAAGAGAATTAACCCATTGTATCCATCTCAGATGTAAAGCTTTTGCATTTGGAATGCTAGCTTATTTTAACTGCCTCTAAGGCTGGTACAGGAGTGTTTTCCCTGAGCTAGGGCTCTCTGTTTTGCTACAGCGGTTTGAACTGCTGTCAGAATTTTTTCTGTCGATGTAAATTTAATTTCTAGTTGTGTGTACAAATGTGATTTGTATGTAATTGGTACTTTTTCACCTTTGTTAAAAGTTAAGTAGATGAATCCGTATTGACTCGGAATAATTTGGATCACTAAGTTGCTTATGTTTACGCGTGTTTGTAAATATTTTGTTGCTAACATATCAGTTTGAAGTGAACGCAAAATTTCTATGTGTTCTTGTGTCCAATTTATTGTTTTAAAATCAGGTTTGATTAATTTGTAGAGAGGTTTAACCCTTTCTGTGTAGTTTAGAATGTAAGTTCTTCCAAAATTTAGGAAATCTAGAACCGACTGTAAGTTTTTCAGTGATTTTTGGAGGTTGGAGCAGCGCACACTTTTCAAAAAAGTTGGCTGCCAGGCATTTGCCTTCACTTGATAGTTCATATCCTAGGAAAGGGACGTTGAGATGTGCAATACTTGATTTTTTTTTATTGAATTTACACCCTTCAGAGGCGAAGCCCAGTATAATGGTGTTCACCTTCTTCAAGTTCCTGTTCAGGTCATCGTCTGTCAGATAGATGTCATCGACATATGACAATGCCTTATCATCCTCAGTTTGTAGTAACTCTGTTACCCTTCCTGAGAATAACTCCGGACTATTCTTGAATCCTTGACGGAGATGACAGAATGGACGCTGGGTCCCCATTATTGAGAAATCGGTCAAATACCTACTTTCAGGTGCAATGTCTTGACAAAAGAAACCATTTGATATGTCTTATGTGGTTTCGTATTTTTACGCACAATATACTGTGTGCATTTTGCACTGCAAATGTTTTACAACAAGAGTTTAAGTGTCTGTAATCCAAAACTAGACAATATGTATTGTATGGTTTGGATTTTTTTTTTCATCAATTGGGGAAAGGATCACTTGTCCTGCGAAAAACTCAGGTCTGCAGGTTGGTAACTAGGTGTCTCCCAATAAAATGACCCTCATACACGTGTGTTTTTTCTTGCTTGCTTGCGTTAGCAGTATATGAGGTGTCCCCGCTTATGTCACACGTGCGTGCGTAATCACTGGGTCAGTTCATTTGTGTGCACCCTCCACCAGGAGGTTGTACCTTAAGTTTTAAGGCAGTAGTGATCGTGGAAATGGAGTGATCAGGGTAGTGATAAGTGATTTAGTAAAAAAGTCCGGATTTCCAGAGCTAGGAAGTTTATTGAATCTGGATTCGGGCTTATATTAAAAGAAAGTTCGTGCTGCTATGGAATCTGTTATGAGTTCAAGCGCACTTAAGGGTCTAATAAAATGGTCGACATGTTTCAGCTGTGAATGACTATTGGCCAGATAGCTTTCTTCAGGACCAGGGAGTGAAAGTGGTGAATTAAGTGAAAGAATAGGTAAATTATGACCTGATTCTTGAAGTGATGAGAGGTCTTATTGTACCTGTAAAAAGAAAGCACACAACAAAAAAGGGCAAAGAAGGGAGACAAGGGGAGGGGGGAGAGAAATGGATAAAGTACAAATTTGTACACATTCAAAACCAATTGATTTCGAATAAAGTAACTGTAAAATGGCAATACTTCGCACAGAATCACTCTCATATCAGGCATCAACTCATCCATTCTCATGTCAAAAAAGGTGTGAGGTGATTGTGCTATACTGTTTTGTGGTGCTCTTAATTCTTGCCGGTCATTGGTGTATATACATAGCTCTCATACGGTGATATCGCATGCTGGTTGCTAGGCACTCAGTGCTCCTAATGTGATGTTGTCAAGGGTTTTTGGTGCGGTTCGTGATTGCGACATCATTGTCACGCGGTATTCATTTAGCGTGTTTATTGTGGCTTGGTAGTCAAGGGTTTTTGGCTGTTATCGGGGTTGGGCGTAGGTTACTGTGCTAGATAGCGGATTGTGCCTACCTCTTAGTTCAAAGCTATTAGCTTCATCAGGGGAGGGAGGTTTTTTGAACAAGACGGTAGCGCTAGAAGGAGTGAAATAGTTGTTAGTATGGACAGATTTTACTTGCGCTTTGTGTCTATCGAGGGGACGAAGCTTCCGTCTTCTACCTTCTGCATTCGCACCTCGCCTGCAGCATGTGCTGTCTCTGCCTCCGTCCACCCGGAAATGGTGGCGGCAAGCGAGGCAGATGTTTTTAAGCAAGGTGGTATGGAAACAGAGGAAATCCTCGTTATGGTGATTGTTATTACAAATCCCAAAAGTGGTTTTCAAGTTATTTCACCAATTATAAATTGTTAATTATTAGAATTGGTATGTATGTTTTGGAATTGTTGGGGGATTTATTAAGCCTTCGGTGACATGTAAGGTGGGACCTTGAACAAGCTGCCAATTTTATCAAGTTGTTTACGAAGTGATTTTATGTAGCCAATAGCTGGTTAATAGACCAGGAATTTAAGAAAGAGTGACCTAGGTTGATGAACTTGATATTAGTTAAGAGCAAGCCAAGGGATAGAGTCGTTAAGTCCCTGGGTGTCAGTTTTGAGTCTGTGCACCCAGCGTTGTTCCTTTTCGAACAAGATTTTTGAGGCATTTCTGTCTACAGTTTCGAGGGTTTCTAAAATGACCCACTGCAGATCTTTGACCGTGTGTCCCAATTCTTTGAAATGTGTTGACATTTTTGTTGTTGTCCTTTTGCAGTTCACGTTGCTGCGATGTTCATACATCCGTTGTTTGGCCTTGCGACAGGTCATGCCTATGTACTTCATCTGGCATGGACATGTTATCATGTGTATCACATGACTCGTACTGCAATTAATGTGTCTTTTTAATTTCCAAAGCAGATCAGGGAGTAACTGTAGGTCTTTGGTAGGTTTTTTAGTTTCACAGGCTAGGCAGGTGCCGCAGGGATAATGTCCTGTTATGGGGGTAGTGTTCCATAAGCCCTGTTGTTCTTTTTTCTTTTTTGGTGGGGGTCTAGTGTGTACTAGTAGATCTTTGAGGTTTCTGCTTCTTTTGTTTGCAAAATGAGGTTTTGGCCAGTCAAGGTTGTTCGATGTAATTATTTTCCAGTTCTTGTTGATTATCTTTTTAACCTTGTTTGTGACGGGGCTGTAGGTAGTGACGCATGTTGTTCTGTTGTCCTGTGTCTTGGGATGTGTTTCCAATAATGCGTCTCTCGGTTGGTTTTGCGCACGTTTCTTGCAAGAAAGGATTATTTTCTTGGGATATTCTCGAGCTGACAATTTTTCACAGAGATCATTTGCTTGGTCCTTGTAGTCACTCTTGATGCTGCAATTTCTTCCGAGGCAAAGAAATTGACTATAAGGGAGATTTTCCCTTAAAGGTCGCGGGTGGAAGCTCTTGAAAGAAAGTAAACTATTTTTTGCTGTTGGCTTAAAAAAAGTTTTGGTATGGAGGGAGTTGTTCTTCGCAAAGATGGTTATATCTAGGAAGTCTAATGTTCTCTTGTTGGCAGTGTACGTGAATTGTAAGCAATCATCTTGCTCATTTAGCCATCGATGAAAATAGTTGAGGGTCTGTTCATCTCCTTTCCAAATCAGTATGATATTGTCTATTTATCTTTTCCAAAAGACAATATTTTCCAGGAAAGGGTTAGTTGTATTTTGGATGAACCTGTTCTCAAAGTGGCTCACGTACAATCCAGCCACGCTGGGGGCAAATGTACTGCCCATCGAAGTTCCATGGCGTTGGAGAAAGAGAGTGTCTTTGTACATAAAGAAATTCTCCATTAAGGCCAATCTGCAACATTCTATGACAAAGTGTCTAGGGGTTTTGTGGGGCCACTCCATGCTGAAAAGGATATCTTTTAGAATGTTCAGAGTTTTTTGCTGCGGAAGGCTCGTATAGAGGCTCTCCATGTCTAACCCCACTAAGAGCATGGTATCTTCAGAATATTCAAAAGAATTGAGTAAGTTCAGAAGGTCTCTTGTATCTTTAAGATATGTGGGGGTTTTTTGGACTAGGGGTCTTAGAAATTGATCAGCCAATTCAGACAGTGGCTCCAGGAGTGAATTAATTCCTGAGACGATTGGTCGTCCTGGGGGTGGTGTCCTCCCTTTGTGAGTTTTGGGGAGGGAGTAGAAGTAAGGTATTGTTGGTGACTTGGTAGCCAGGTAGTCTGCTTCTTTTTTTGATAGCCAGTTGTTAGCCTCAGCTTCCTCAATCATGAGCGATATTTTTTTTTGTAGACGTGCAGTGGGATCTGAAACAAGAGTTTCATAGAATTTTGTATCGGCCAATAGATCAGTGCATTGTTTGTCATATCCCTCTGGGGTGAGGAGTACTATCCCTCCCCCTTTATCTGCCGGTTTGATCACTAGTTCTTTATCATTTCGTAGCTCTGTTAGGGCTATCTGTTCCGCTTTTGTGATGTTTTGGAAAACCTTCTGTGGTTGTTGGTTTAGATCATCAAGTTCTTTCATTATCACCTGTTCGAAGGTGCAGATTTCAATGGGGACTTGAGAGTTCAAGGGACAGAAGTTAGATTTGTTTCTCAGAGTGGTATCCCCTTCTTGTGGTAGTGGTACTTCATCTTTAAAGAATGCTTTCAGTTTGAGAGTGCGACAAAAATTGGCTATTTCACATTTTGTTTTGAAAATGTCTGTTCTAGGAGTCGGTACGTATCCAAGACCTTTATTTAGAACATTTATTTGGTCATTTGTAAGAGTTTTGCTGGTCAGGTTGACGATGAGGTCGTTGGATTGGGACCTGTTTTTGCCTTGGTTACGCTCCTGGTCTCGACCTATCTCGTCTGGTCGGACCAGGTTACTCCTTTTTGTTTTGGTCGACGATTGTTCCGTCCATTCCCTAAAAAAGGAATCCTTTGTTGAAAATTGTGTCCACTTTGTGGCTGCATTTGATGGTTTAGAGGTAGCTGGAAATAAGGATTGGGCCATCCTTGAAACATGGGATTAAATGGATGGAAGGGCATTCCTTGTCCACTGTTCTGGTAGTATGGAGGGCGTCCTGAGGTATTATAGCCTCTTCTATGGCCTCTTTTGTTACGAAAATTGTTTCAGCCTCGATTTGACTGTTCATCTCCACTTTGGTCTGAACTATCATTGGATGAGGCACTACTTGAATCCAAATTTGTAGTGTTTTCATTTGGTTTATAATCCTTACTACTGTAAGGGTGGATTCTTTCCAGCGAAAATCGTTTGAGTTCTTTCGCTAGCTTTTGTAATTTTGTTTGGATTAAGTATTCTTGGCTCTCCTTCATCTCTCTGTTAATCTCCTCTAGACGAGTTTTGTAAATGGTTATGTTTACAGTATTGTTTAATTTTGTCTCAAGGATTTCAATTTTTACAGTTAGTTCGTTTGTTAGTCTTGTAGCTGTTTTTATTATTAGGACTAAATAGTCTCTGGTACATTTCCAGGAAATGGCGGACCAGTCTGTCCTGAAAGCGAGATCTTTGAGAAAGATCCGTGGTGCATTCGTTACCCAGAGTCCTCTAGGTGCTGCATTGACCCGAAGGTATTCAGTCATTATTGTCCCATGCACGGCCGTGCGTACTTGTTCTTTTTTGGCTTCACTTAGTTCATCCCATTCCGCTGTCGAAGATAGAGTCTGGGTGAGGTCACCTTCCATGAGCAGTGGTGGTCTGGCAAGTATCTCGTTAAAATCTTCAGAAGTGTAACTGAGTCCGAAGCTTCCCGCCATGATGGGTTCTTAAGGCGGGGAAGATTGATTAGGAATTGAAAATGTATTCAATTCTTTCTTTTGAGCTCCCACAGCTGTGCGCTGCTTGAAACAGGTAATCAATTTGGGGGGGAGAAAGAGATAGGATCCTTTCAAACTCCTGTTAAATTACTTTTCATCAATTGGGGAAAGGATCACTTGTCCTGCGAAAAACTCAGGTCTGCAGGTTGGTAACTGGGTGTCTCCCAATAAAATGACCCTCATGCACGTGTGTTTTTTCTTGCTTGCTTGCGTTAGCGGTATATGAGGTGTCCCCGCTTATGTCACACGTGCGTGCGTAATCACTGGGTCAGTTCATTTGTGTGCACCCTCCACCAGGAGGTTGTACCTTAAGTTTTAAGGCAGTAGTGATCGTGGAAATGGAGTGATCAGGGTAGTGATAAGTGATTTAGTAAAAAAGTCCGGATTTCCAGAGCTAGGAAGTTTATTGAATCTGGATTCGGGCTTACATTAAAAGAAAGTTTGTGCTGCTATGGAATCTGTTATGAGTTCAAGCGCACTTAAGGGTCTAATAAAATGGTCGACATGTTTCAGCTGTGATTGACTATTGGTCAGATAGCTTTCTTCAGGACCAGGGAGTGAAAGTGGTGAATTAAGTGAAAGAATAGGTAAATTATGACCTGATTCTTGAAGTGATGAGAGGTCTCATTGTACCTGTAAAAAGAAAGCACACAACAAAAAAGGGCAAAGAAGGGAGACAAGGGGAGGGGGGAGGGAAATGGATAAAGTAAAAATTGGTACACATTCAAAACCAATTGATTTCGAATAAAGTAACTGTAAAATGGCAATACTTCGCACAGAATCACTCTCATATCAGGCGTCAACTCATCCATTCTCATGTCAAAAGCAGCGTGAGGTGATTGTGCTATACTGTTTTGTGGTGCTCTTAATTCTTGCCGGTCATTGGTGTACATACTTTGCTCTCATACGGTGATATCGCATGCTGGTTGCTAGGCACTCAGTGCTCCTAATGTGATGTTGTCAAGGGTTTTTGGTGCCGTTCGTGATTGCGACATCATTGTCACGCGGTATTCATTTAGCGTGTTTATTGTGGCTTGGTAGTCAAGGGTTTTTGGCTGTTATCGGGATTGGGCGTAGGTTACTGTGCTAGATAGCGGATTGTGCCTACCTCTTAGTTCAAAGCTATTAGCTTCATCAGGGGAGGGAGGTTTTTTGAACAAGACGGTAGCGCTAGAAGGAGTGAAATAGTTGTTAGTATGGACAGATTTTACTTGCACTTTTCGTCTATCGAGGGGACGAAGCTTCCGTCTTCTACCTTCTGCATTCGTGTCCGCGCCTGCAGCATGTGCTGTCTCTGCCTCCGTCCACCCGGAAATGGTGGCGGCAAGCGAGGCGGATGTTTTTAAGCAAGGTGGTATGGAAACAGAGGAAATCCTCGTTATGGTGATTGTTATTACAAATCCCAAAAGTGGTTTTCAAGTTATTTCACCAATTATAAATTGTTAATTATTAGAATTGGTATGTATGTTTTGGAATTGTTGGGGGATTTATTAAGCCTTCGGTGACATGTAAGGTGGGACCTTGAACAAGCTGCCAATTTTATCAAGTTGTTTACGAAGTGATTTTATGTAGCCAATAGCTGGTTAACAGACCGGGAATTTAAGAAAGAGTGACCTAGGTTGATGAACTTGATATTAGTTAAGAGCAAGCCAAGGGATTTACAGCCTGATTCATCATTCTCCCGTTTTTCGAGCCCCTAATAGCGATTCATAACGAATCGCTATTAAGGACTTGCAAAACGGGATTCATGTAGGAATTGCAATAATTATTGCGATTCCTACATGTTCCTTATTTGTGATTAGCTAATTGCTAATCGCTAATAAGGAATAACTCCCCATGCATTCCTATGGGCCTACAGGCCCATAGGAATGCATGGGGAGTTATTCCTTATTTGCGATTAGCAATTAGCTAATCGCAAATAAGGATGCGATTTCAAGGGTGCAGGGGTGTCCAAAGGACACCCTGTAGCGCCCCTGAAATGTAATCTACATTGGTGTTGCGCACACACATGTCCAAAGGACATGTGTGTGTGTAACATGCAACTTAGAAAAATGCATTTAAATGCATTTTTCTAAGTTTTTGCTTTTTACCGAGAGGTCTGACCTCTCGGTAAATAGCGGCCCAAAATTGCCATTTCGCAATTTTAAAATGCTTCATGAATTGCATTTAAGGAATCTCAAATAGAGATTCCTTAAATTCAATTCTTCGCAAATGTGCGAATTCTTCAATAGCGAAATTTGCATTTGGGATGATGAATCCCAAATGCAAAAATTGCACTCGCAAAAGGCATGATTCTGAGAATCTTGCCCCTTGCGAGTGCAATTTAGCTTGATGAATCAGGCGGAGAGTCGTTAAGTCCCTGGGTGTCAGTTTTGAGTCTGTGCACTCAGCGTTGTTCCTTTTCGAACAAGATTTTTGAGGCATTTCTGTCTACAGTTTCGAGGGTTTCTAAAATGACCCACTGCAGATCTTTGACCGTGTGTCCCAATTCTTTGAAATGTGTTGACATTTTTGTTGTTGTCCTTTTGCTGTTCACGTTGCTGCGATGTTCATACATCCGTTGTTTGGCCTTGCGACAGGTCATGCCTATGTACTTCATCTGGCATGGACATGTTATCATGTGTATCACATGACTCGTATTGCAATTAGTGTGTCTTTTTAATTTCCAAAGCAGATCAGGGAGTAACTGTAGGTCTTTGGTAGGTTTTGTAGTTTCACAGGCTAGGCAGGTGCCGCAGGGATAATGTCCTGTTATGGGGGTAGTGTTCCATAAGCCCTGTTGTTCTTTTTTCTTTTTTGGTGGGGGTCTAGTGTGTACTAGTAGATCTTTGAGGTTTCTGCTTCTTTTGTTTGCAAAATGAGGTTTTGGCCAGTCAAGGTTGTTCGATGTAATTATTTTCCAGTTCTTGTTGATTATCTTTTTAACCTTGTTTGTGACAGGGCTGTAGGTAGTGACGCATGTTGTTCTGTTGTCCTGTGTCTTGGGATGTGTTTCCAATAATGCGTCTCTCGGTTGGTTTTGCGCACGTTTCTTGCAAGAAAGGATTATTTTCTTGGGATATTCTCGAGCTGACAATTTTTCACAGAGATCATTTGCTTGGTCCTTGTAGTCACTCTTGATGCTGCAATTTCTTCTGAGGCGAAGAAATTGACTATAAGGGAGATTTTCCCTTAAAGGTCGCGGGTGGATGCTCTTGAAAGAAAGTAAACTATTTTTTGCTGTTGGCTTAAAAAAAGTTTTTGTATGGAGGGAGTTGTTCTTTGCAAAGATGGTTATATCTAGGAAGTCTAATGTTCTCTTGTTGGCAGTGTACGTGAATTGTAAGCAATCATCTTGCTCATTTAGCCATCGATGAAAATAGTTGAGGGTCTGTTCATCTCCTTTCCAAATCAGTATGATATCGTCTATATATCTTTTCCAAAAGACAATATTTTCCAGGAAATGGTTAGTTGTATTTTGGATTAACCTGTTCTCAAAGTGGCTCACGTACAATCCAGCCACGCTGGGGGAAAATGTACTGCCCATCGAAGTTGCATGGCGTTGGAGAAAGAGAGTGTCTTTGTACATAAAGAAATTCTCCATTAAGGCCAATCTGCAACATTCTAGCACAAAGTGTCTAGGGGTTTTGTGGGACCACTCCATGCTGAAAAGGATATCTTCTAGAATGTTCAGAGTTTTTTGCTGCGGAAGGCTCGTATAGAGGCTCTCTACGTCTAACCCCACTAAGAGCATGGTATCTTCAGAATATTCAAAAGAATTGAGTAAGTTCAGAAGGTCTCTTGTATCTTTAAGATATGTGGGGTTTTTTTGGACTAGGGGTCTTAGAAATTGATCAGCAAATTCAGACAGTGGCTCCAGGAGTGAATTAATTCACTCCTGGAGCCACTGTCTGAATTTGCTGATCAATTTCTAAGACCCCTAGTCCAAAAAAAACCCACATATACGAGTCATGTGATATACATGATAACATGTCCATGCCAGATGAAGTACATAGGCATGACCTGTCGCAAGACCAAACAACGGATGTATGAACATCGCAGCAACGTGAGCTGCAAAAGGACAACAACAAAAATGTCAACACATTTCAAAGAATTGGGACACACGGTCAAAGATCTGCAGGGGGTCATTTTAGAAACCCTCGAAACTGTAGACAGAAATCCCTCAAAAATCTTGTTCGAAAAGGAACAACGCTGGGTGCACAGACTCAAAACTGACACCCAGGGACTTAACGACTCTATCCCTTGGCTTGCTCTTAACTAATATCAAGTTCATCAACCTAGGTCACTCTTTCTTAAATTCCCGGTCTATTAACCAGCTATTGGCTACATAAAATCACTTTCTTAAACAACTTGATAAAATTGGCAGCTTGTTCAAGGTCCCACCTTACATGTCACCGAAGGCTTAATAAATCCCCCAACAATTCCAAAACATACATACCAATTCTAATAATTAACAATTTATAATTGGTGAAATAACTTGAAAACCACTTTTGGGATTTGTAATAACAATCACCATAACGAGGATTTCCTCTGTTTCCATACCACCTTGCTTAAAAACATCCGCCTCGCTTGCCGCCACCATTTCCGGGTGGACGGAGGCAGAGACAGCACATGCTGCAGGCGAGGACGCGAATGCAGAAGGTAGAAGACGGAAGCTTCGTCCCCTCGATAGACGAAAAGCGCAAGTAAAATCTGTCCATACTAACAACTATTTCACTCCTTCTAGCGCTACCGTCTTGTTCAAAAAACCTCCCTCCCCTGATGAAGCTAATAGCTTTGAACTAAGAGGTAGGCACAATCCGCTATCTAGCACAGTAACCTACGCCCAATCCCGATAACAGCCAAAAACCCTTGACTACCAAGCCACAATAAACACGCTAAATGAATACCGCGTGACAATGATGTTGCAATCACGAACGGCACCAAAAACCCTTGACAACATCACATTAGGAGCACTGAGTGCCTAGCAACCAGCATGCGATATCACCGTATGAGAGCTATGTATATACACCAATGACCGGCAAGAATTAAGAGCACCACAAAACAGTATAGCACAATCACCTCATGCCGTTTTTGACATGAGAATGGATGAGTTGACGCCTGATATGAGAGTGATTCTGTGCGAAGTATTGCCATTTTACAGTTACTTTATTTGAAATCAATTGGTTTTGAATGCGTACAAATTTGTACTTTATCCATTTCCCTCCCCCCTCCCCTTGTCTCCCTTCTTTGCCCTTTTTTGTTGTGTGCTTTCTTTTTACAGGTACAATGAGACCTCTCATCACTTCAAGAATCAGGTCATAATTTACCTATTCTTTCACTTAATTCACCACTTTCACTCCCTGGTCCTGAAGAAAGCTATCTGACCAATAGTCAATCACAGCTGAAACATGTCGACCATTTTATTAGACCCTTAAGTGCGCTTGAACTCAGAACAGATTCCATAGCAGCACGAACTTTCTTTTAATATAAGCCCGAATCCAGATTCAATAAACTTCCTAGCTCTGGAAATCCAGACTTTTTTACTAAATCACTTATCACTACCCTGATCACTCCATTTCCACGATCACTACTGCCTTAAAACTTAAGGTACAACCTCCTGGTGGAGGGTGCACACGAATGAACTGACCCAGTGATTACGCACGCACGTGGTACATAAGCGGGGACACCTCATATACCGCTAACGCAAGCAAGCAAGAAAAAACACACGTGTATGAGGGTCATTTTATTGGGAGACACCCAGTTACCAACCTGTAGACCTGAGTTTTTCGCAGGACAAGTGATCCTTTCCCCAATTGATGAAAAGTAATTTAACAGGAGTTTGAAAGGATCCTATCTCTTTCTCCCCCCCAAATTGATTACCTTGTATGGTTTGGAGACAGAAAACAAAGGATTGTTCATTGAAGAGGTGCATGTTTCAATCACCCCTTGGTATTGAAAGTTGAGCTAGAGATCTCCCTGACCTGTTTTTTAGCTTCTTTCTTAACTGGATACTGCCTTTGTGCATTTGGTTGATTTTTTAACTGAATTTTGTGGTGAGGTGAATCCTCATCCCATCCTACATGGTTTTTGTATAATGCTGTGGCTAGGACAACTACCCATTTCCTGGCATAAGTATATTTTAAATATTCTGGAAGATGGTTAGAGAAGGCTGGCATAATGATGTCTTCCCCATGATGTCACTCTCCGACAAATTTTGCTGGCCAGTCCTGTTCTGCTGAAAGTACATCATAACCGTTAGAAAGTCACTCCCAAAAGAGTGCTTTGACTTTTCTTGGTATGTCTCCCTCCATCCGGAGTGTTATTCATATAACCTATGTGGTGAGCTAACCCTGGTGTCTGCAGTCTCAACTTGAATGTCTTCATTAAAGTCCATTGTCTCCAGAAGTCCCTTCTTTTGGATGTCTGGGATGATATCTGAAAGGTAAGAGGAACATTTATCAGTATCTTGATACCTTTCAGGTTCTCTTAAATTATCCCTATTGCTGAGGTTGTACCTCCTTTCAGAGGGCTCCTTTTGAGGAGACCTACCTCGGGAATGAGAACGCTTCTCTTTGGAAGGTTGTTTGCTACTTTCCCACTTCTTTTTAGAAGATGTAGGATTATTTTTAGTAAAGACCTTTTCAGGACTTTCAGACAGTTGTGGTTTAACTGGTTTCCCACCCAAACTTTCTCTGCCTAATTCTTCATAGGATTTTTCAATTATTCTTGCTAGTTCTTGTGGTTGTTCTGTTACATCAAATTCCCTTAATTTCTGGCGGATTGCCTCCGATGCTGCTTCTCCTTTAATATTAGATAATATTATTGTTGAGACCTTGTTAAAAAATTTCAGAATTTTCATACCTAAATTCAGAACAGGCTGTGCCCTGTATTTATTTTGAATCTGTTTCAGGACGTCAAGTATCACCGTCATAGACGGAACACCATGTGTTTTAGTGTAGATTGCAGCAAAGACTGTGCCCCTAGTTCTGCAGTCTTCCCGATGTGGTGTGATTCCCATTGGTAAACAGATTGTTAGAATTCTATGTTTCTCATAAGGGCTGGTATTTGGAAATACCGCTTCGATTAGAGTAATATTTTGTGCTATCCAGAATGGAATTTGTTGACGTTTTGCGGGCAATTTACCCATGACTGCGTGTAAAGTCTGTGGAGTGATTTTTAGTGTATTTCCCTGGTGAGAGGTTTGTTGTGGAATAGTTAATGTTGGTTGGACTGTAAAAGTCCTTATGACATATTGGACCAATTTGTAGATTTTGATTAACTCTTTGAGTTGAACAAGTAATTCTACATCTGTCATGTCTTCGATTTCAGGATGAGGTGTGTAACCTGCTAAAACCAGCCATGTTGCTCCTGGTCTACGCAGTGGACCGAGCCAGGTAATGTAATTTAAATCTATTAGGGCGTCTTTAAACCAGAGCTCATGCTCCTGGTATGTGTGTGGAATTTCAATATCCTCAAAAGGAATATATTCCTCTGGTGGATCATCTTCTTTGTAGAAGTGAAACATTTTAGTTACTGGATTTGATCGAGGGAATACTATCCATGGGTAGAATACCTCTGTCTGGTCAGATTCATGTCCCTGTATTACAAAAACTGTTCTACCACCTCTTGGTGTTAGACCATGTCTTGTAAGTTTTGAGTGATGGCCCTCCTTAAATTGAGAGGAATGATTATAGCATTCTCATCGTTTTCATTAAACCCTGCATAATTAAAAGCTACTGTGACATCGTCGGTTTCAGCTCCACCGGTTTCGGTGTTTGTGCCGTTAGTAGACATTGTTTAATAAAAAGTGCAGAGCAAGTTTCAAGGGAACAAAGATAAGGTGCACAATATTTTGTAACACTTTATCCTTCAACGTTGAACAAACCAAACAGCTAATACATAGGATTTTTCATCCTACTCAGCTATGGCGGATATTATTCCCACCCACTCCAGTCGTCTTATGGAGTATCATGAGTAGGGGTCTCTGAGAAAAGCACGACTGAGTTACTTCAGCATCTAGCGTTAAATTAGTGCCTTACCAAACCGTTGAGCGCCACATTGAACGCAATGTAGTGTAGT
This sequence comes from Lissotriton vulgaris, assembly GCF_964263255.1. Lineage (NCBI taxonomy): Eukaryota > Metazoa > Chordata > Amphibia > Caudata > Salamandridae > Lissotriton > Lissotriton vulgaris. The sequence continues at coordinate 1,701,732,512 of NC_141685.1, read as the reverse complement.
TCCTTTATCCCTGATAGGCTCTGTGCATTGGAATATTATACACTATAGATTTGACATAGGACTGAGGTCAGTATGTCTCCATCGAGTAGATTAAACTTAATTACTTGTGTGTGCCAGATAACTCAGAGGTCACTAGAAACATCTTGAATGAACAAGAAGGGATTAGTTTCTGACAACCCCATAAACTTGACAACTTTGTTTCCCTTACAATCTGAACAATCTCAGAATAGTGGAAACAGTAGATAACGGTTTCACTCAGTCAATCATGCATGCTTTGTTTCTACAGAGATGCACAGAAATAGAGAGACAGGTGTTTCAATAAAAAGGGTTTATTCAACAGTCTTATTTCTAATGCAAGAGATATGAACTGCTACAACCATAAGACAGAATGTGAAGTATAATATGTACAGCGTTAGCAGTAAGATAAAATAATACTGCAATGGCATGGTGTGTAGCTACAACATATATTCATAAAAGTACATAACTAAATAACACAGGCTAAAATACTCATCTGGTGCTTCTAAAATAATCCTACCCCAGTGTACCTAACCTAAGTGTAGTACGAGGGAAGAAGTAGGTGCTGTTTAGCTATAGTCTAGTTTAGCTAAGAGTTGCCAAAAGTTTCTCTAGGTTATAGTCAGCTCCATACCTTAGAATGAGTTAGCATGGGTAATGCCTAAATAAGGGCTGGATTTCTATGCCTAAATACGGGCAATGTGAATTGTACCTACCTAAGGGCATAAATAGGGAAATCTATATACAGTATCAAAATCAACACACAACAGCTGCTCACTCAAAACCGTGGGTAAAAAAATACTAAAACAAGGGCACTTCTCTTGTGACCACACCGCAATATTTGCTTAGCAAAACAGAGCACCCTCTCCCCACAAAGTGTCTCCAGCACAGCATATAGAAAAAATACCAGCCCCCTCAACAACAAACCCCTTCACTTGAAAAAACCATGGAGTTTTTATAGCAGGGACCACCCAAGATCATCCGTGTGCCCGGATGCAACCAGCCAGCTAGAGCCACCACCACAACACCAATTGTGCGGCACCGGTGAGTATTCACTCAATCAGCGTGGCTCCCAGCTATTACAGATGGCACACTGGTAGGGACAGGTTGCAGCTCCCCACAATGTCCAAAATGCTGTCCCCAAAATCTGCTCCAATCTCCTACAGAGTAGGCTGCAGCTCCTCGCAATGCCCAGAAACGCTTTGCCAAAATCCTCTCCAAAATCCTGCAGTAACACAAGAAGGTGGAGGGAAGAAAAAATGAAGCCAGTCACTACCGAACATCGGCCGAAATCCTGCAGGGGAAACAAAAGAAAAAGCTTCCAGTTAAGGCCTCGGCTCGAAGCCCTTGTGTCCCTTCAAGCTGTGGAGTGGCGAACAAAGACACCAATCCGCTGCTCCATAGGCTTTTATTCTCAATCCAGACAGAGAGCTGGTTGGAACCGTCTCCCCGGATTTATGCCCCACCTATGTGTAGTGTTGCTTTTATATTAGTATACCTTTAAGTAGCTCGTGTTGTAGAATGTAAGTATGTCACTTGTGTAGGATTCGCGATGAGGCATTCATGAGTTGGCTGGGAGACCATTTGTACCTTTTTCCCTGGCGCTCACCTGTTGCTATATTCCTGGAATAAATTATATACCTACAAGGAAATCTACTGCATTGTGTATTTTATTACACAACAAATTGACGACGATGTGGAAACGAAACCTTTGGAACTAAAGGAAAGTCAAATATATTTTTTTTTCCTTTCGCTTGCCTTCAAGGAAAATCCGATCTTATTGAACAATTTTATGATGTTTTTGGAAGTCTACAATTCTGGCGGAGCGGAGAATTTTCATATCGAGGAAGCATCTGCTAAGGATTTTACCACCAAGTAAGATACTGTATATTGTTTGTGGCTGTTACTCTTACCGGATTGTATTGCATCTTTTGAGCACCAGTGGAGTTCGCGGGAGCGAGATGCGATGCTTGTGATGTAGTTACCGCATCATCGGGCATACGCAGGAGGAGTTCAAGCTCAACGTTTGATGCATTGACGCAGGGTCACGTCTTCTGACCTTGCATGGCGGCCATTTTTGTTGTTTTTCTTCCGAAAGAAGAGCTTTCCGGCAGAAGATGAGAGACGCAGTCATGTGATCGAAGACAAAGCAAAATAGTGTGAAGCTCTTTAATTGTGGAACAGTAGTATAATAGTAAGCGGAGCAACAGGTGAGGCGGTTGGGGGATTGGAATTAATTTTTGCGGAAGTGCCATATATATATATATATATATATATATATTCCGCTCAGTGGGGTTGTCCAAGTAGCGGGTAGCACCCGAGCCTGCGTGCGCCTTCCCCAAGGCGTTAGTTGGTATGGGCAGTTGCGTGCTTGCAATAGGCCCGACGCGTTTCGGAATTTTTTTTCCTCATCAGGGGCCAGCAGTAAAGTGCACGACGTCTACCATCTCCCTGTATGAAAACACGCATTGTGCTTATGGGAGATGTAGTCCATATATCCTGGATGGATGCACTTACAAGTTACTGCTCGTTCCAAAGGCTCTAACATGAGCCCCCAAACATCACTCCTGTCCTCATCTGTCACGCAGCTCCACTTACGAGACTCCTTGGATAGCGGGACTCGTGGCCCTCGTTTCTTCGGGGTGGTGCTACCCAGCGGCAGGACACCGCTAATGTATTCCGCTCAGTGGGGTTGTCCAAGTAGCGGGTAGCACCCGAGCCTGCGTGCGCCTTCCCCAAGGCGTTAGTTGGTATGGGCAGTTGCGTGCTTGCAATAGGCCCGACGCGTTTCGGAATTTTTTTTCCTCATCAGGGGCCAGCAGTAAAGTGCATGACGTCTACCATCTCCCTGTATGAAAACACGCATTGTGCTTATGGGAGATGTAGTCCGTATATCCTGGATGGATGCACTTACAAGTTACTGCTCGTTCCAAAGGCTCTAACATGAGCCCCCAAACATCACTCCTGTCCTCATCCGTCACGCAGCTCCACTTACGAGACTCCTTGGATAGCGAGTCTCGTGGCCCCCGTTTCTTCGGGGTGGTGCTACCCAGCGGCAGGACGCCGCTAATGTATTCCGCTCAGTGGGGTTGTCCAAGTAGCGGGTAGCACCCGAGCCTGCGTGCGCCTTCCCCAAGGCGTTAGTTGGTATGGGCAGTTGCGTGCTTGCAATAGGCCCGACGCGTTTCGGAATTTTTTTTCCTCATCAGGGGCCAGCAGTAAAGTGCACGACGTCTACCATCTCCCTGTATGAAAACACGCATTGTGCTTATGGGAGATGTAGTCCATATATCCTGGATGGATGCACTTACAAGTTACTGCTCGTTGCAAAGGATCTAACATGAGCCCCCAAACATCACTCCTGTCCTCATCAGTCACGCAGCTCCACTTACGAGACTCCTTGGATAGCGGGTCTCGTGGCCCCCGTTTCTTCGGGGTGGTGCTACCCAGCGGCAGGACGCCGCTAATGTATTCCGCTCAGTGGGGTTGTCCAAGTAGCGGATAGCACCCGAGCCTGCGTGCGCCTTCCCCAAGGCGTTAGTTGGTATGGGCAGTTGCGTGCTTGCAATAGGCCTGACGCGTTTCGGAAATTTTTTTTCCTCATCAGGGGCCAGCAGTAAAGTGCACGACGTCTACCATCTCCCTGTATGAAAACACGCATTGTGCTACCCGCTACTTGGACAATCCCACTGAGCGGAATATATATATATATATATACATACATAAAAAAAAGTTAAAAGAGGAAAAGAAGGAAATTGTTTAATTGTATTTAAAGACTTGCATCAGGATTGAACAGAAGGCTGTATTTGGAATTCTATTAATAACAGCTACTTTATCTGTGCATGGGTGAAGGTGACTCTGTTCAAGTTGTTGATAGAGAAATGGCACAACAAAACATTTCGATAAGTTCTCCCCAGCCCTTTTAGATTAAAGGTGCACAACCCAACATAAAGTGGATTGAATGGAAAGAATACTTTATAAATTATATAGAAGCAGTAGATGAGGCTAAAAAGATGAAGCCAGAACAAAAGAAAAGGATTTTATTACATTCACTTGGACCTGTTGGTCTAAAACATATTCTAGAATGAGTAAGAGTGAAGATGCTGAGTCGGATGTTTTTGATAATGCTATTAAAGATATGGACAAATACTTTGCGCCAAAAGTGTGCATGGGTGTCATTAGACACAAATTCTTTCAGAGGAAACAGATGCATGAAGAGACAGTGGATGAATGGGTTGATGATCTTAAGAAATTGGCACTTGACTGTCGGTTTGGAGGATTACATGATGAATTAATCCGCGATCAACTCGTCATGTTTAACAACAATTCGTCACTTCAGGATCGCTTGTGGTTTAATGTGGAAGCGCCATTAGATGATGTGGTTGCCATCATGAGGAAATCAGAAATGTCTGGCAGATGTGCAACGGTCGTTAAAGAAGCAGATGTATCTAAAGTGTGGAGAAGCAGATCCCCGTGAGTTTTTTTAAGTGATCCTCGAATCTGAGGTTATCGTTAAACCAGACTCCAAGGTTTTTTGCGGGGCCTCCGATGGATTTGGGGCATGGTAGATCGGCAGGCCAAAGAGAGTCGCCAAAGTTGTCTGGGAAAGAGCCATATAGCAGGATTTCGGATTTGCTTTCGTTACATTTTAGTTGGGCGAGGGCAAGCCATCGAAAGACAGATGATAGGCAGGATTGAGCTCCAGACGTATCCAGGTTGTTTTTAGGCCATGTGAACAGAAGTTGAGTGTCGTCGGCGTAGGCCATTATTTTTGCTCCCAGCTGTTCGGCGAGATAGATGAGTGGGGTCAGATATATATTAAAAAGCAGGGGGCTAAGGGTAGAGCCCTGAGGTACACCCGTTGCAAGTTTCTTGGGAGAGGAGGCAAAGGGCGGCATCCAGACTTGCTGAGATCAATTGTCTAGAAAAGACATTAGCCAGTCAAGGGCGGAGCCTGTAATGCCTATGGCCGCTAGTCTGGTGAGGAGGAGGGAGTGAGGGACAGTATCGAAGGCGGCAGAGAGGTCTAATAAAATCAGAGCCGCTCTGCCACCTCCGTCCAGGCACTCTCGGATGGCCTCAGATATTTCCACCAGCGCCGTCTCCGTACTGAAGGCTGCTCTGAAGCCTGATTGCGCTGGATGAAGTGCCTGGGAATTTTCTACAAATTTGTCCAGCTGTGTGAAAGCGACCTTTTCGCATATTTTTGCTAGAGCCGGCAGCAGTGATATGGGCCGGAAGTTAGCGGGGACAGCGGGATCTAAACCATTTTTTTTTAGGAGAGGGAGCAATTTAGCTTGCTTCCAGCAGGCCGGAACAGTAGCAGTGAGGAAAGAGCGGTTAATGATATGAGTTACCTCATTGCCAACTGTATCTGCAAGACGCGCAAACACTCTGGCAGGACAGGGGTCAGAGGGGGATCCTGATTGTAGGGCAGCGAGGATGCTAACAATGTCTGTTTTTTCTACTGGGGTGAACTGGTTGAACCGTTCCTTAGGAACAGGCATCACGGGGGACGGAATGACCAGTGAGGGTGGAAAGCTATTACATACAGTGATTAAATCGTCCCGGATTTTGGTGATTTTATTAACAAAGAACATGGAGAGTTCTTCGCACCATTTCTCCGAGGAGGTAAGTACAGGTTGGGCAGCACAGGGTGAGGTAAAGCTTTTCACAATAGCAAAGATTTCCCTGCTATTGTTATTGGCCTTAGTTATACGCCCTTCGTAGTATTGGCTTTTTGCAGATATAATCGCTGCATAATATTTCTTTTGCGCCATCCTCAGGTTCTTTTTAGCCTCGGGGAGATAGGCTTGTCTCCATATCCGTTCAAGTTTTTTGCAACCTGATTTAAGATCACGGAGGGTGTGGGAGAACCAAGGTTTGGAAGGGGTAGAGCGCAGTCTGCAAACCCGACCTGTTTTTATTGATGCAGCAGTCCCACATTCAATCCATGAATTGAATGAACTAACGGCTGACTCAATTTCAAGAGGAAGAGTTGGGCGGGAGGTGTCTAGATGTTCAGACATAATCTCTACATTAATTTTTTGTTTGTGAGCAGCTGGGTCGTTGAACTTGGCCGGGCGGGTCAGGGTCCAGGTAAAACTAATCAGCATGTGGTCAGACCAGGTCACTATTTAGGGGTGGGTTAAGTCAATGTCAAAGTTGGTACAGACCAAGTCAAGGACGTGTCCTCCTGAGTGGGTGGGAGCCGTAACCCATTGTTTAAGCTGGGCCATGGCAAGAGCTTCGTTTAAGCGGGCCATATCAGGGAGGTCTAGATTATCCACATGGATATTAAAATCCCCCAGGAGAAGGTATCTGGAGTATCTCAAAGCCCGTGGGACAACTATATCCTCCAGTGTGCCCAGGAATTTACCTGCATGACCTGGTGGTCGGTAAACTAGAGTGCCCCCTAGAGTAAAATGCGCCCCAAGTGATAGTGAGAAATGAAGCATCTCGGCATCAGCTGGGGGGCCTTGGAGGTCAAGAGAAAGTGTCCATTGTTCTCTGAATATGGCTGCTATGCCACCACCTCTGCCTAATGGGCGATCGTTTCTAGCAATTTTAAAACCCCGTGGGATAGCAAATTCGACCGCAGGGCTGCATGTCTCATTTAGCCAGGTTTCAGTGACAAAGAGGAGATTGTACTGGTTGTCACTCAGTAATTCAAAGATGTCATCGGTGTGCTTGACCAATGATCTGGCGTTGATCAGGCCTGCACGGATGAGTAATGGGTCATCGGAGTGCTGAGTAGGACATGAAAGAATGGGCCGAAAGCGAAAGTTGCAGGCTTGACAAACCCGCGAGGGATCGTCAGCAGCCTCCCATGTGCTACTGTAAGGGCAGGAGTTCGCTCTAAGTGCCATTAGATACTCACGGGAGTAGCGAGTTCTGGTCCTGTGGGGTATAAGTGGGGCACCGACAGGGGGGCTGGTGCTGGCCACGTCCGGGACACGGACGGGCACAGATGGGCCCTCTTTTGGCGCTCCTTCGGCGCGCAAACGGCGCGCCCGCTGCGCGTGGCCGCTGCGCGTCTTCAAGTGCATGACTATTTGTAGGCAAAACCCCACCCTCCGCTGGACCGCTAACTCGGGTCCCGCAGGGTCCGGCCCACACTCAAGATGGCGGCCGACCTAGCCCTCCACAACAATCGGCACTTGGAGCCGCGGTGGAACAGGGCACAGGGGGACCTAATTAATGCAGTGCTGGTAGCGGTAAGTTTTAAAATACACACAGTAATAACACAGTAATTTTTAAAATCAATTAAAAGTGTTAAAAAGCGTCAGAGTAAATGCATCAGTGGGAAACAGGTAAGAGCAGAGGAGAGCCCTCTCAATCTGCTCGCCTTCTCAAGCGATGTAGTGAGGTGCTGCCACCGCCTCAAAACAAACGCACAGCCCCACGAGCAACAGATCTATTTGTAGGCAAAACCCCACCCTCCGCTGGACCGCTAACTTGGGTCCCGCAGGGTCCGGCCCACACTCAAGATGGCGGCCGACCTAGCCCTCCACAACAATTGGCACTTGGAGCCGCGGTGGAACAGGGCACAGGGGGACCTAATTAATGCAGTGCTGGTAGCGGTAAGTTTTAAAATACACACAGTAATAACATAGTAATTTTTAAAATCAATTAAAAGTGTTAAAAAGCGTCAGAGTAAATGCATCAGTGGGAAACAGGTAAGAGCAGAGGAGAGCCCTTGCAAACTGCTCGCCTTCTCAAGCGATGTAGTGAGGTGCTGCCACCGCCTCAAAACAAACGCACAGCCCCACGAGCAACAGATCTATTTGTAGGCAAAACCCCACCCTCCGCTGGACCGCTAACTCGGGTCCCGCAGGGTCCGGCCCACACTCAAGATGGCGGCCGACCTAGCCCTCCACAACAATCGGCACTTGGAGCCGCGGTGGAACAGGGCACAGGGGGACCTAATTAATGCAGTGCTGGTAGCGGTAAGTTTTAAAATACACACAGTAATAACACAGTAATTTTTAAAATCAATTAAAAGTGTTAAAAAGCGTCAGAGTAAGTGCATCAGTGGGAAACAGGTAAGAGCAGAGGAGAGCCCTCGCAATCTGCTCACCTTCTCAAGCGATGTAGTGAGGTGCTGCCACCGCCTCAAAACAATTAGGCAGTTAACAGAATCATATGCTCTACCTTAAATTATTTTAAAATTCCAAGGATGCTCCCAAATCTTCACTACACTCGTGGCTTCTGAAACTGTATTTACAATTTCAATTTCATAAGTCTTTATTTCGATGTAGAAATCATAAAAGACATTACAGCAACTAGACACTTACAAATTTAAAATTACCCACTATTATATCAGCAATCAAGTTTTGCAATACCACATGTTACTTGGGACCACATCAATTGTTGAGCATCCATTAGTAGTTAAAAAAAAATAATTACGTACATATGAACAAATATTTAATGAATCTGCTTAGAATCATAAATAAACAGTTCATTCCATTGTAGAGATACCTTTAAAAACATTCCTAAAAATAACAAATAAAAAACTATAAATTCATCATTATCGGTTTGGAGTATTTACAATATTACAGTAGGCGAGGGCTCAGTTATCAATCACCCCTACAGAGCCATGCATGCACAGTAACTGTGAAAACTGTAATTGACTAAAGTATTAGGAGACATAAGGCCGGTACAACTGTCTTTAGCATTATATTCCTGAATGAGCTTTTATGACATGGCACTGCGTAGCACTTAATGGTATCTAGAAAATGAAATATGGTTTGTACCATCTGTTTGACAGAAGGATATTTGCTTCAATATTTTCTGTTTGCATGTGTTGTTTATCTTGTGTCCTTTGTGGTTTTCTGAAGCCGAATAAAGACATTTTGAATGACTGACTAGCGGTTTTGATATTCTAAACGTTCAGCATTTGAAAACCTCTCGGTGCAGAGCTAGTTTTTTCTGGTGCTCCCAAACCTGGCTAGTCTGTCAGCAAAGAAGTGAACATTCACTCAGGACAGCTCCTATAGAACTAAAGAAATTCCCAGAACATTGCTGAACACGCAGTTTCCAAACCAAAACCACAAATAAAATGCTGCCACTGTATGATGGCGTTTATTCCCGTTCTCTTAAACCGCGCAAATATTGATGTCCTGTGCTCTTAAACCTCGCAGGTCTTCATACGTGTAGCGTCCCGCTACCAATAACCACAGACACCATTGATTATCTCTACGAGCTTTATTCAATACCTCTTACTCACTCACTGTCCCTACTGAAGGACTGGGTTCTTTTGGACCCAGCGGTGCCAGGGCACAACACCTGAAACCTTCGTGGGTAACCTGCTCCGGCGTACAAGTCACAGAGACACGGGACACTTCCTTCGGCGTCAAAGAGTCAAGGTTTATTTACTGCAGGGAACACAGAAGTCACAGGAAGTACATCGAGTGTAGTTCGGGGAGACTGCTTCAAATTGTATTTGTGGATCGCTCCTTTTATACAGTTTTTACCCATAGGATAACATGATACACAATAGTTTACAACCTGGTTCCCACAAGTCGCTCTCAGAGGGGTCGCTTTGGTCACTTTGAAACACACAAGGTCCGGAACATAAGTGCGGAAACATTTGGCGGTTCCCAACTGTAAAAACCCATCTTCCCACCATTAGCAAATTCCAATCAGCAGTAAAGTAGATCGAAATAGGAACGAAGACAGGTGCAGAGGAAGACGGAGACAGTAGGGAGATCGGAAAGGGTGTAAAAAGGGGAGGTATCGAGAAGCACGAGATACAGGCATCAAAGGGACGTGCCTAATGAGATGCACGGCTGAGACAATAAGTCCGTGCGGCAAGATGAGCCTCGAGCGGCGTCATCTGCCTTACAGCAGCAACCCCCTCGTCATAAAGACACTTTCAAAGAACATGTGTCTTCCGCAAATATCTTGGGAGTCCCAGGGTCGCGATGCGGACAGCGTCCGTTCGCTGGCTACTTGAGGGCAAGAGACAAAATGGATGCCGTATCTAAAATGGAACCCGTGGGTACAGATGAAAAACCCACATAGCAAACGAACGATTTAAGTTAGCACAGCGAAACTGCGCACACTTACTAAACTCGTCATTTGCGGTTCATAGATACCAGACTCGACCATATTCGTGCTAGTCGAAAACACCACTTACAATTGTCACGGAACCTCAGACGCTCCTTTTGCCCTCATGTAGGCAAGCACTAGTCGGAATCATATTCGATATTCATCAGACCATCAAGATGTCGTTGTAGCATAGCTCTGTCCGATCGAGTCCCCTTGGTAACAGATGGTTGTCTCATACACGTTGTAGCACAGAGGCCACATAAGGCAGGACCACACTGCACACAAAGGCAACACGTGAACAGGAACACTACCACAACCCCGATGATCGTCAGAATCTTCCAACCCCAAGTCGACATCAGGCCCCAAAACCACCCAAGTAGCGTCCAATCCCCTACATCCACGTGTATGGATTCGGAGATCTTATGCAACTTCGAGATGGCTTGATAGACAGTAGGAGCATTATCTGGAATGAAAATGCAACAGCTCGAATGGATCACTTTACATACCCCACCGCGATCTGCTAAGACAACATCTAAAACCATACGGTTTTGTAATGTCATAAGTCTCTCCGCCTGAAGTTCTGTGGTGATATTACCAAGGGCACTGGCAGTAATATTAGCTGTCGATTCTACCACTCGAGTCAAATGTCTCAGGTTCCTACTATTAACCATAGGTCCCCAAAACGGGAGGAAACCCTTGAAAAAGTCTCCTGCCTCTTGACCGGCAGTATCCTCTTCGCTAATTACGCCTCGTACAACTCTAGTCTTATAATAATCGGCATCTACAGTAAACGTCGGAGGCAACAGATTTGCAACGAAACATGATCCCATGAAGTCTGCGGGCAACCATGTGTATGCACGATCATGACAGATAAAGTATGTACCCTTGGCAGCCAGAAACACAGGGGACGGGGACATTGGCAGAACGTAACTTTCAGTGCAAGCACTTACTCCAAGTGAGGCTTGCGAGCCACGACCCACAAGACAAAGATTATCAGTGTGGGGTACGACCCATATTGGAGACGAGCTTTTAAGCTGCTTTTCATTAGTGAACATACTATATTCCCCTCTACTTAGGACCCTATAGGCTTGTACCTCTTCTTTAGGGATAAGAAAAGGATCATGGATCTCATCTTCCATATCCTCTATAGCCATCGATAGCAGCCTCTGATACGAGGTAGGACCAAAGTTGGGGGAACGTTGTTCTCGCGTGGGGTGGGAACCCAGTGCGCTTCGAAACATTGTTTGGAATGCTCGAGCTGACCCTTGGGAACTATACGGTAACACCAGATATGGAATTCCCTTACCCGTAGTATGTGGCATCAACCCACACACCCAACAATTAGTAGTGTTAACCACTAACTGATGCTGATGGAGGAGCTGGATAAAGGAATTGTTGCGGAATTCTACACGTCTAGCCTGTTCGTGTTCTGGTAACATATGAAAGGAATGAGGAGAAGCAGTAGAAGTAAGGTTAGGGTAAGGAGTAGGAGTAGGAGTAGCAAGGAAAAAGTAAGACATAGTGTAATACACCCCACCCGCCAAAAATGCAGAAGCGGTTAGAAACAAAACAAACAATTGGGATACAAAACATTTCGTACGACTAAGTTTCTGCAGCTTGACTCTATACGCCTGAGCTCCTTCCAAATCATTCAGCTTCGAAAATGCCATTTCCCTACGACCGTCCGCAACGTTTCTTGACGCACTTCGTTCTGTGCAGCAATAGTCAATCCCCAGGAGTTCCTAGGAACCGACGGTCTTTAACCTAGCGTCAAGACCTACTGTCCAGAAGGAAGTACGCGCGCGGCCCTACGGCCCTCAATACACAATATATATTTATTTAGCACAATATTTCTCAGCTGTGGAAGGAAAAAGATACAAGGAAGAAGCTTGATATATATATATATACAAAACAATTTTCAACGATACGAATGTTCAAAATTTGATCATGGGAAACGAGGATATTGCAGTTATCAATCTCAGCAAAGCAAGCAGATTTTATTTGTCCTTAGTGTGAGATCGCAAAGAATATCGATGTTTCCCTGGACGTGTCTGCTCGTCGAACAAAGGATCTGTTGAAGAGACAGCGTCCTGCTGATCAGTTCGTTGATCTGATCTTGAGTCTTTTGCTGACAAATGTTCAACAGTGGCTTTCTGCTGCGCTGAGGGTTCTCCAACAAGCTGTGCGTCGCTAAAAGGTACAAACGCCGGCAATGTTTCTGTTTCTGTTGACGCGATGCCTTTCCTTATCCACGGGTCTGCCGGCAAAGGAATAGGGACTCGCTTACAATGGGTAGCATGTACCCAATTTTTCCGCCCCTCAAGACGAACGGCAGTCCTCGTGGCCAGGAGCACCTGGTAAGGTCCGGTGAATCGGGGGTCCAGATTGTTTTTTCGTGAGAAGTTACGAGTAACCACCCAGTTCCCGGGCTGGAGCTGGTGGCCTGGACCCTCCGTCTGCGTCGGCAAGGCGTCGTAAACCTGTTGATGAATTAACCTCAGTTTAGCAGTCAAGTCATGTAAGTAATCAATCAACATCGGAAACTCAAGATCAGAGAATATTCCTGGCCTAGGAACCCCCCACACATTCGCAGGACGGCCGAACACTATTTCATAGGGACTAAGCCCTATTCGGGAGTGTACAGTCGCCCTAGTTGACAGTAATGCTAGAGGCAAAGCATCAGGCCACGAAAGTCCAGTCGTAGCTTGAATCTTCGCTAATTTTAGTTTAAGGGTGCCATTGTACCCTTCAACCAATCCAGCTGACTGGGGATGATTGGCGCTATGGAATTTCTGATTAATTCCAAGGCCCTTACACACACTCTTCATCACACTTCCAACAAACTCACTTCCGTTATCTGACCACACGACTCTAGGCATTCCATACCGAGGAAAGTATTCCTTCAGTAGGATTTTCGCAGTAGACAAAGCAGTATTGTCTTTGAGGGGATAGGCCTCGATCCATCGGGAGAATGCGCAAACCACAACCAAAACGTATTTCAGGTTATTGCATCGCTCCATATGGACGAAGTCCAATTGGATCACCTCAAAGGGATACGAAGGAGGAGCAAAACTGCCAGGAGGAGTTGGGGTTCCTTTGCCAGGATTGTACATTATACACACCATACAATTCTTCACCAAACGTTCAGCACACTTAGTAATTCCATCATTCTTCCACACATCAGCCAGCAACTTGCAAATACCTTTCGCGCTAATATGTGCTAACCCATGTGCCATTTGCACAACGGCCAGTACATACGCATCAGGCAACATCCATCTTTTCTGATCCGACAAATCAATCCAGCAACCATTCACATCCAACCTTCCCGTACTTTCTTTCCACTTCATCTTTTCAGTGTCGGTGGCCTCATTCTGAATTGCTTTCACACTCTCTATGGTATTTTCACACATACTTGATTCTGTAGGCCACCTAACCGAATTTGTCACATACATTCGAGTGCTAAGGTTCCGAGCAGTCTCCTTAGCAATCTCATCTGCAAACGCATTACCACGACCAACATCATCCGTCACTTTACGATGCGCACTACACTTAACAATTGCAACTTGAGCAGGCAAAGTCAATGCATCCAAAAGATCGTTCACAAGCTGGCCATGCTGTATTTTCGTGCCATGCGACGTCAAGAAACCACGCTCTCGCCACAACCGTCCAAAACTATGCGCTACACCGAAAGCATACTGACTATCGGTGTACACATTCACACGTTTACCTTTTGCTAATACACATGCTCTAGTGAGAGCAATCAGCTCTGCAGCTTGGGCAGAATTCTGATTCAATCTCGCAGTCTCAACAACAGTATTCAATGTCACCACAGCATAAGCAGTAGTCACATCACCATTCGGCAACTTAAAACATGACCCATCCACATACAGGGTGCCATCCGGGTCTTCCAATGGGGTGTTTTTAAGGTCCACACGACCTTTTGTTTCCTCTTCTGTCCGCAAGTAACAGTCATGTTCTGCTACTTCATCTGACTCTGCACTAACTGGTAACAAAGTTGCCGGATTTAGGACATTACAACGTTTTATCTGAATGTGGCTTGCCAAAAGCGTCAATTCGTACCCAGACAACCTCGCACTCGTCAAGTGCTGAGTTTTCGTACGATTCAAAAGAGTATCGACTGCATGCGGAACCATCACCGTAAGCATATTATCCATGACCAATCCTGCTGATTGTCGGATGGAGACCGCAGCTGCCGCAGTTGCTCTCAAACAACTCGGCAATGCTCTAGCTACTGGGTCTAAGGTCGAGGAAAAATATGCACATGGACGTTGTTTACCACCAAAAGGTTGCGTTAAGACGCTCAAAGCACAACCTTCCCTCTCGTGAACATATAACGTGAACGGTTTACTGTAATCAGGGGTACCTAACACAGGAGCCGAACACAATGAATCACGTAATTCAGAAAAACTTGTCTGACATTCTTCCGTCCATGGTAAAGGAGTCGAAACATCCTTGCACGTAAGAGCCACCAATGGTTTCGCTAGCAATGAAAAATTAGGAATCCACTGCCTGCAGTACGACGTGATACCTAGAAAGGCACGCACATCTCTTTGGGTTTGTGGCACAGCCATGCGTGCAATCGCTGCAATTCTCTCTGGGGTCAATCTCCTTCCCTCCTTTGACAATAAGTGACCTAGGTAGGTTACTTCTTGACAACAATATTGGAGTTTAGAAGGTGACACCTTGTGATTTAACTCACAGAGATGTTGCAGCAACGACACTGTAGCGATTTTGCAGTTGTCCTGAGTATCAGCAGCCACCAATAAGTCGTCGACGTATTGGATTAAAGCCGCACCAACCGGCAACCTAAACGCATCCAGTTGACCCTTCAAGGCTTGACTGTAAATCGATGGACTTTCACAGTAGCCCTGAGGAGCGCGTTTGAACCGGAAGCTACGTCCACCAAGAGAGAAACCGAAAAGGTCCCTACTCTCTTCGGCAATCGGGATGCTGAAAAATGCATTTTTCAAATCAATCACCGAAAACCATGAAGCAGTAGCTGGAATCAGAGTCAGTAGCGCTGTGATGTCAGGCACAACAGGGAATTGAGGAACCACAATTTTATTTACCTCCCGTAAATCGATAACAAAACGATAAACAGGCGGTTTGGTAGGATCAGTACGTTTAAGAATGGGCAGTACAGGACTATTGCACACGTTTCCCCGAGTTTCTTCAATGACATCTTTCTCGATCAAATCATAGATGATCGCTAACAAAGCTCGTTCACCATCAAGGGAGATACGGTATTGGGGAATACGTGGCAATCGCACATTAGATTTCAACTGAACAACATAAGGGGAGATATCAAGTAGGCCCACATCATTTGGACCCGTCGCCCACAAAGACGCAGGAAGAGAATCCAATTCCGGTGGAAGCTTATCGAGAGACAAGTACATGGGAGAGACTACTCTCTCTCCTAACGTAAGCTTTACACCCGCAGGAGAACAATACAAAGTTGCATACAAGCGCTTAAGCAAATCCAGACCCAAAAGATTTTCGCCACAACCAGTAGACAAAATCAATGGAGCTTCGAGCTCACGAGGCCCAATTTTAAGGGGCAAAGGGCGCGAAACTGGATTGCTAACGGGGGCGCCAGAGAATCCAACGGAAACATTTGTTAAGCCAGACAAAGGTGCGCCAGGGAGTTTCGAATGCATGATAGAACTTTTCGCTGCACCAGTGTCCAACAGAAAAGGCTCAACGACGCCCGATGTAGCAACTGCGACGTAAGGCCCTCTCTGATCAACCGGAACTGATACCACTCCCTCTCCTTGTCTTTGGCTGTCCTAGTAATTACTATCGTCAGTTCCCTGATCGACGTAATAATCGTCTACATTGTACTGCGCAGATCGTCCTTGCGATGATCCACGTTGATCGAAACAGTTATTAGAATTTGATGAATGGTCAGAGCGATCATTCTGAGCACCACGACCTCTACCACGTGATGCGTGCTGTGCACAACCGCGGCCTCCTCTAGACGAATTACCACCACTACGGTCATTTAAAGCAGGACAATTGAATTTAATGTGTCCCTCCTGTCTACAATAAGCACATTGGTTGTACCCTAATGAAGATCTTTGGAAAGAAGAATCATTACGCGGCTGCGATCGATTCGATTGCGACTGCGATCTATTCTGCTGAGGCGCATTCTGATTAGAACGCGGCGGATATGCTTGTTGTAACAACACTTTAGTTTTTAGCTCTTTCGTTTTTTTATCGGCACGGTCATTTTCCTCTTTTTCTCTATTTTCGTAATATTGTGCCGTAGCCAATATCTGAGCTGAGGTAGAAACGGCCCACGCACTTTCTGAATTCCTTAATTTATTGCTCAAGTCGGGCAATAAGTTTGACACAAACTTATCCACAAACAACCTCTGTCCACCCTCAGTACCCATATCCTGTCCACTATGATCAACGAATGCTTCCTCGAACCTCGTAAAGAAGTCCGAGACACTCTCATCTTTCTTTTGCTTACAGGCTGACAACTTATCCCAATTTACCTTCATAGCTGGCATAAGCGTTTTCATTAATGTAATGATTCGCTGAGGAAGTTCAGCAATCAACTGATCGGGTTTAGTAGCAGCCACTTGTCCAGCGTCTGCCGCTGTAATGGCATTCCAATCACCACCTAATTCATTTGCGTGATCTTGGTGACGAATCTTCGCCCATACCGGTTGTGGTACGATATTACCGAACAACATGTCGATATCGGCAAGATTCATTATCGTAGCGTCTACGAGCTGCGATAATTCCTTGTAATACCCAGCAGGATTTTTGCGAGGATCGGGCAAAGTTTGTTTCACCTGAAGCACTTCCGATCGTTTCCATGGGAGGTGTATCCACACTCTCTGGAAATGTGCCGGAACTGGCTGGGCACCAGTATTATCAAGTGGTATCCAAACTGGCGGAACTTCACGCATAGGATATTGGCCAGACTCGGTTTGTTTTTCAATGTCCTCAACGAACAATGCATGAGGAATAGGAGCGGGACGAAGAGATAGTAAGTGCTCAACAGCACGTCGAACATTAGTGTCGACTATCAGTCCAGTTGCGAACTGAAGCCGAAGTTCAGACAGGGCGGACAGCACCTCGTCAGGCGCATTAACCACTATCTGATCATGTAAGAACTTGCACATTTCATCAAACACATATCTCTGAGTTGGTATGTTGAATTGATCAAACGTTTCGAGGACAACACGAGGTGGATTTCTAACAGGGTTTATCATCCAACCCATCGCCATATTGTATAGCGCAACACGTTCTCTATTACCAGGAAGCTGGCTACGTCTCTGAGGACCATCAGAACCAGCAGACCCAAAAACAGGCCCGAGCGACTGGAAGAAGTTTGTCGCAATGGGAGAATTACGATTACGAGTAGAGGGAGAAGAATAAGACACAGGACTAACAAGAGAAGGAGTAGAGACATTAGCAGCAACAGGGGTTAACAACACAGGAGCAGTAGCGGGAACAGGAGTATGTGGAAGCGGAGGAGCAGTAGGAATAGAAATAGGCAAAGGAGCAGGAACAGGCGGAAGAGCGGGTGCAGGTTGAGGAACTGGTGGAGGAATAACAGGTGGAAGAACAGGTACGGCAGGGACCACAGGAGCTGCGGTACCCTGTACGTACGGAGGTGGCGACTTCATAAGATAAGACATTAAAGAATCCTCAACTGCCTCTTCCTTCTTATCCGACTCCGTAGGCAAAGCAGGATAGCATTTGTCTATGGACATACGCTGTAATCTCTCAAACACTTCCTTATCCTTATCCTCCTTATCACGCTGAAACTGCTCAGCTTTCTTCACTATAGTAGCAACAGTATCTCGCTGACTACGTTTATTTTGTCTGATCTCTTTCTGTCGGGCTTCTTTGCGCCAGAACCGAAAGGCATCAAACATGGCCGGCCTAGATTTGCGTTCGAACAACTTTATTTCCAAATTATCTAAGATCGACGCTTCGAAGCTACCGTGAGGTGGCCAACGAAGATCGCCGTCTTTCTTTGTATATTTTATCCAATAATCGTTAAAAGCAATCGGGCCTAGCCCATGTTTGCTATATAAATCATAAGTAGGAGTTCCAACCGGAGGTATCGGACACGAGTCCTCCAGCAGGGAATCCGCACCACAAGGTCTAAAGCAACTGAACAAAGTACTACGACCAGGCATCTTGCACACTAGCCGAGTTTCACAAACTTCAAGGGTTACGGGATTTCGGGATTTACCAAGTCCCAGCAAAGAACTAAACCCTCGGTCTTTGGCGGCTGCAGTCGTCAAACAAATACAACAACAACAAAGTACGCTAGCAAAGTGTCACCAACAAAAACACTCACACAGCGTGTACAACAAAGACACCCGCTAAAGTGTCTACAACAAAAACACACGCTAAAGTGTTTACAACAAAGACACTCACTAAAGTGTCTACAACCAAGAACTCTGGGAGCGACCCACAAATACTTAACTCAAAGATCAATGGCGTCCTCAGGAAGGCCCGTCAATCGTCTCGCTATACCAAGGTCTACGCCAGGCGCCAAAACAGGTCTACAGTCAGGGCAGCAGTCCGTCGCAGCCGTTAGGAGGCGGGAATCTTCGCGGGAAAAGTCTTCGGGCCACTTATTTCGACAACAGGATCGATGAAGCGGGGTGCACCTTCCCTCGGAGATTTCACACGAAGTTCCTCACGATCGTCGGGCTTGGACCGGTACCACTGATGCAGCCCCACGTTGGGCGCCAACTGAAGGACTGGGTTCTTTTGGACCCAGCGGTGCCAGGGCACAACACCTGAAACCTTCGTGGGTAACCTGCTCCGGCGTACAAGTCACAGAGACACGGGACACTTCCTTCGGCGTCAAAGAGTCAAGGTTTATTTACTGCAGGGAACACAGAAGTCACAGGAAGTACATCGAGTGTAGTTCGGGGAGACTGCTTCAAATTGTATTTGTGGATCGCTCCTTTTATACAGTTTTTACCCATAGGATAACATGATACACAATAGTTTACAACCTGGTTCCCACAAGTCGCTCTCAGAGGGGTCGCTTTGGTCACTTTGAAACACACAAGGTCCGGAACATAAGTGCGGAAACATTTGGCGGTTCCCAACTGTAAAAACCCATCTTCCCACCATTAGCAAATTCCAATCAGCAGTAAAGTAGATCGAAATAGGAACGAAGACAGGTGCAGAGGAAGACGGAGACAGTAGGGAGATCGGAAAGGGTGTAAAAAGGGGAGGTATCGAGAAGCACGAGATACAGGCATCAAAGGGACGTGCCTAATGAGATGCACGGCTGAGACAATAAGTCCGTGCGGCAAGATGAGCCTCGAGCGGCGTCATCTGCCTTACAGCAGCAACCCCCTCGTCATAAAGACACTTTCAAAGAACATGTGTCTTCCGCAAATATCTTGGGAGTCCCAGGGTCGCGATGCGGACAGCGTCCGTTCGCTGGCTACTTGAGGGCAAGAGACAAAATGGATGCCGTATCTAAAATGGAACCCGTGGGTACAGATGAAAAACCCACATAGCAAACGAACGATTTAAGTTAGCACAGCGAAACTGCGCACACTTACTAAACTCGTCATTTGCGGTTCATAGATACCAGACTCGACCATATTCGTGCTAGTCGAAAACACCACTTACAATTGTCACGGAACCTCACTACTCTAACTGACTAGTTCCTTTCCCCGCTCCTCCTGTTCCTGCTCCTCCCATGACTCCGCCCCCCAACCACTAGACTACCTCACACAGCTCTACATCTCCCCCTTTCTCAACAAAGTGAGCTTAATGTCCTCAGTGTTCGCAGTTCTTCAATCCACCACACGGGTTGGCGGACAGCCTGTTCTTCAAGCCTCAGTAGTGTCGAATCAGTGGTGGGTTTGGCTTTGGTCACTCTTTCCGGTGTCTTGATCAGGGTATTCTTGACCACCTTGCGTGTGAACTGTCCGCTCTCACAGTCTGCAGTCCTCATGTTTCCTTCTGGTGGTGTAACGGTTGGTTCGGGTGCTCGGTCCCTTTCATGAGTGGATAATGTTCTGGTCCTCTTATGGGCATCTGCGCCTGCTTTTGCTTCCGCTTGTCTTGTCCGGTCGAGGGCAACACTGTCTTCCACTTCAGGGTCATGCACACCAGACAGTACGGTACTGTCTGACGAGACTGTCTTGGTTTGGTTCGGTAACTCATTCACAGCCTCGGGTTGTCTGATGAACTCGTGGGTTACTTGTGCATAGGCATGTTTCTCTCTCATCTGATGATCTCTCTCTACTGACATGTCCGACTTTCTTTGCGGAGTGGCTGGCAGGTCCCTTCCCGTCCGGTGACTAAGGTCCACTGTCTCTGTTTTCCTTTTTATAGGTTCTTTGAGTCAGCCTTTCGGACCCCTTCAGGGGTGACGGTGTCTGGTCTATGTCCGGATATATTTGTGATTGACATGACAGATTGTCTTGTGGCGTGACTGAGTATTCAGAGACCTTAGTGTGTGTTATGTTGCTCTTGACAGGAAGGGTGTCCTTTGGTTCTATAGCGCGTTCGGGTGGTTGACGCCATGGCTGTTGTCGGGACCATGACTTGGTCGACTCACGGGATCGAACAGCCGTGCTCTCTGGGTCAGAGAAGTCTCTTGTTGACCTCCAGGATCGGACGGACGCGCTCTCTGAACCAGAGGAGTTCCTGGCCATGGACGTGCTTTCTGGGTCAGAGAAGTCTTTTGTCGACCTCCAGGATCGGATAGATGTGCACTCAGTGTCAGAGAGATCCTTCTCCCCATTCCTTCTCCAACGTTTCTTTGAAACTGTCTTTGGTAATGGATTTTTGAAGTCCGTAGTCCATGACGACTTGCTCTTCCCCTTTGAGTTGTCGTTGAGATGTTTCTCCGTGTGCCTTTGTTGGAACGTCTTCAATGCTGTCTCATTTGGGAGGTTGTTTGATGATCCTGTGCTTGTTCCTTGTGCTTGATCCCAAGCTTTTGCCTCTTTGTCCTCCCTTTTGGTTCGTTGCAATGGAGGATCAGTCCGTCTTGTGCGACCGGTTTCTCCTTCTCTCTTGTTTGATGCTCTAACACTTCTGATGTGAGTTTTATGTGTTCTTCGGCCAGATGTTTCCTTGGACTCGTCTTCACTGCTTGTCGACTGATGTTCCTGCGCCGACTTCCGGTGTTGACTAGTGCGACCCCTTCTTCTATGGTTATTCTTTCTCTCCCACTTGCTGTGCCGGATGCCCTCTTGTCCAGGGGTGCGATCTGTCCCACTTGATGCTCTTTCCCCATCAGAGCATTGTGTGTCATACCTTGAGTGACTCTTTGAGGAACTCCTGGGAGGTGAATAACTTCTTGGAACGGCCTTTTGGATGGTTGACTCTGGGTCATCTGACTCCGAGTAATCCTTGGTTGACTTCGAGTAGTCGGATGTTGAGGAATCTGACTCTGAGTAATCTGTGTCACTTTCTTTGTCACTGCGTCTTTCCCGTTGTCTTTTTGCTGGTCTGCCTTCCCTCTCTCTCCTTTCAGTTCTGTTTGTTTTCTGAGTTCTATCTTCCCCGGTATCTTGATGGTTTGCGCTTAGGTGCACGTCCTTCAATCCTTCTCTTGCTTCGATTTGTATTCCAATTTCGGCCTTCTTGATGATTTCCTTTAACGACCAATGCCCTTGCAGGATCTTGCGCTTTGTGTCAGGGTTTGTGCAACCTTCAGCGATCCGAAGTCGAACCGCATCCTCATTTGTGAAAGTGTTGAAGTGGCAACCTCGTACCATACTTTGCAAACGAGTGATGAAATTTGGCAGCGGTTCGCCTGGTTCCTGCCGTGCTGTATTGTAAGCCATGCGATTATGATCCACATCTGTGCGTTGAGATGAGCACAGAGCTCCCTTTGGAGTCTTTTATAGATTTCTGTGTCCTCTTTGGAAAATGTCCTGATTGGGCATCGGCCCTCCGGACCCACCAAATGGAGGAGTAGTATCAGACATTTCCTCTCTCTTTGCTCACCATTGGCTTTTAAGAAATCTTCTAGTGCTTCGAGCCACCGGTGTCGTTTGAGATCCGAGATCCAATCATCAGTCTGCATCGCCGGGGGCGGTACTTCACTGCATGGAGTGACCCGCCGTGCTATGTCTCCACCCGCCATGAGAGAGGGAAATTCTGGTCAAGGTCTTTGGTTTGGTCGTTTGCTTAGAGATTGATGGTCTTTGTAACCAACGAAGTATGCGTCGGCGAATGAACTTGGATGGTTCTGCTCTCTCCGGGGTCCTCTGTAGGACTGCCCTCCTCTGGGTCTTCTGCAGTTCTGTCCAGCAGCTCTTCTCTCTTCGGCGCTCTTCAGTTTGCGCTCAGTGTCGTCGTTATCTGTTTCTTGCATTTGCTAATGCTTGTTCTATTGTGCTGTTGTCGTTGCTTGGTTCTTGTGTTCGCTTGTGCCTCTTATTTTACAGACACGTGTTGCTTCAGTGCATTCACCACTGCGCATTCGTTTGCATTTCTCAATGTCCGCGTTGCCACGCGTGCTGACATTTGTTTTTGTCAACGCATGTATGGTAAGTAACTCTTGTGGTTGCCCGTGCTTGTTAGTTGATTTACTCTCGTGTGTGCACGTGCTTGTTCTGTTTCAGTTGCCAAGCCGTGTTCATTGTTGTTCACGCGCCGTTGTCCACGCTTGTGTGTTTGCCTTGCCACTGCCTATTTATTGGCATTTACCAGTGTATGTTTGTTGTCATGTACCAAGGCTTGTCGACTGCATGTGTTTGTTTCCTTTCGCCACTGCTTGTTGTTTCTATTCGCCACGACTCGTCTGTTGGCTCTTGACAGTACTTGTTTGTTCCTTGCCAATGCTTGTTTGGCCTTCGCCAATGCTTGTTTGGCCTTTGCCAGTGTTTGTTTGGTCTTCGCCAATGCTTGTTGATTTACTTTTGCTAATGCTTGTTTGCATGCAACTGCCAATGCTTGTCTGTGTGTCTCTTGCCTTTGCTAATGCTTGTTTGGTCTTCGCCAATGCTTGTTTGCATGCACCTGCCAGTGCTTGTCTGTATGTCTCTTGCCTTTGCCAATGCTTGTTTGGTCTTCGCCAATGCTTGTTTGATTCACTTTCGCCAATGCTTGTTTGCATGCAACTGCCAATGCTTGTTTGTATGTCTCTCGCCTTTGCCAATGCTTGTTTGGTCTTTGTCTATGCTTGTTTGTTTGTCCTTTATCAATGCTTATTTCCAGACACTGCTTGCCTGACTTAAAGATGGCCGCTCCCGATTTTCACAGGGATGTCCCATTGGCTTGCCTGACTCCAATATGGCCGCCGCCCCTGAAATCCCAGCTTGCACAAGACTTTCACTTTGCTCATTCAGACCCGGGCCGACTCAATCAGGACTCACCGGCCGCCGGTCCCAGGGACATCAGCACTTCTCCCGGTCTCCACGCCGATCCACAGGTGAGGTTGGAGCGAGTTCCCACTTCGCTACGCTAGGGGCCGCTTCCACGCGGCGACAGCATGTCACAACACACGCATCAGGCGTGAGATTCCTAGCGTCGGGGCCACTCGAGCTCTGGTTCCACCGCGCTCGACGGCGCTTGCCGCCAAATCTTCTGGGGGCAATGCTCTTCACTCGGGGCACTCCTTTCTGCTTCTTGGGCGCTGGGCAGAGTCGGGGTGGGCTCCCGACCTCTGTTCTGTCTGTATATGCATATACGTTTTGGCGCGAACTGCTCCGACTTCTCGAGCGCTCCAACGCTCGTCACTGCGTCTCCCTCTCTTCTCCCTCAAGTCCTCTGAAGGGGCAGGGTCACCGGCTGCCAGCTTCTCTCTGGGGCAGCTCCGTACGGCGGCGGTTTCTTCTTCTTGGCGCCGCCTTCCTTCAGCAGCGGAGCTCGTTTCTCGACGCTGCGGGACAAGATGATTCCACGAGGTGCTGTGGCTTGTGGGGTTTTGCTCATCCCACCCTCGTCGCCAGTTGTAGCGTCCCGCTACCAATAACCACAGACACCATTGATTATCTCTACGAGCTTTATTCAATACCTCTTACTCACTCACTGTCCCTACTCTAACTGACTAGTTCCTTTCCCCGCTCCTCCTGTTCCTGCTCCTCCCATGACTCCGCCCCCCAACCACTAGACTACCTTACACAGCTGTACAATACGAACACCGTAGTGTATTTTTGTTCTCATGTAAAAAACACACGAGGTACATTAAATAATTGGATTGATGTTATGCTTCAATTCTTAAATTCCTAATTGCTGTAGACTAATACTGGTTGCTCTTAAAGTCTGTTTTCATTCGTTTCAGAATTCATGTACCAGAAGCTCGGCAATGACGTTCCCTCATAGCAGGCAGCGGACAAAAGCCCTGCTAGTGGGATGCTGAATTACACATCTCACATAATTAAGCATAACTACTAGTAATTTTACAGTAGTTACACTACAAAGAATTGTAGGAGCGTGCCATTTGTATGTTGGTCACCCCAACGCTTTTTTTTCCCAGTGCTGATGGTTTTGACACTGAAAGTGCATTGGAACCTGATAACCAGGCTCAAGGGCCAGTGCTCTGTCCCTAAAATATGTTGCATATGAATTGGTAATCCCAATTGGCCAGCACTTTAACCCCCTAATAAGTCCCTGGTAAGTGATACAAGTGGTACCAAGGGCATGGGAGTTAAAGGGGCCATCAGGGCCTGGAGTACTGATTGTACCACCACCCTGAGTGACCCAAGTAAAAAGATAACAGCTGTCCGGCCATTGCAGACTGCATGAGCAGTGCAAACTGCTCAAACTCAACTTTTCCCTCATCATGAGTGGCATGGTCACATCACTATTTTTAATATATCGGTTACCCCTAGGGTAGGCATCCTGAGCCCAGGAGGCATGTTGTATTATATTAAAGGCATAGACATATAAGTGCGAGCTTATATGTTCCTTTAGTAGACTTCTTTCATAAGGTACTCCTATAAGTGTTCAGGTAGGCCATGGGATAACAGGGGCTGGCACCCAGGCATTCACAGGTTGCCAGCTCTATTATGGTCCCACTGAAAAGTGTCATGTTTGATATCAAACAACTTGTCTTATTGAAACCAACTTTTTCCTAAAGTCTAATTTGATGTGGCATGCAGGAGGTTACCTTAGAGCAGATGCCCATCTGAATGCCCAGCCTTTTCCTGTGCCCTACCTGGCATCCTACAGCTACTGCCACCAAGACAGGAATCTGGCCCTCTGCAAGGAGGTGTGAACACTTCCAGGAGTCGGAAACAAAGGCTTGTCTGGGCAGGAGGTGGCACCTCCCTCACTCACAGGATGCCTAGTAAAGTGGCATGTCAAGGCGGTGAGCTACAAATCACTCACCGTCTCTAAAATGAAAATGGGCTTCCCCCCAAGAGGAGGAAATAGCCAACCCCTGCCCCAGGCACAAATGCAACTAGGGCATGTAGGAACATTAGATAGTCAGGAGGCGTATACCCCCTAGAAAGCTATTCACACCCCTAGGGTGGGCTACATAGTCTGTAGAGCCAAAGTCTGCAGAGCCAAAGAACGGTTCTGCTATTTTTAAAAGTGGCAGAATAGAGGTTTCTTAGTGGAAAAGGTAACACACTCATCTAGAAGTGGTAAACTCAGGTGCAGATTAGCTGCTGGGGCTAGTTAGGGGAGAGAAGTTGGCCTAACGGCTAGGGCGGTCGTTCTCGAATCTGGGGAACTGGGTTAAAGTCTGGGCAATGACGCTGAACATCCTGTGATTCTGGGCAAATCACTTAATCTCCCTGTGCCTAACAAAAAATTAATGTGTCCTCATGTAACCCAACTGGTGCTATGTAAAGCGCTCCGATACCCAATTCGGGTCAGGTTCGCGCTATATAAAACTCTGTAAAATAAAAAACAAATAAAAAAATAGTACCCCATGGACTACTGGCTCCCAGATGCCTAACCTAAGATTTAAGGAGCTCTCCTGGCACCAGGACCTCAGATATGATCTGCTTGCACCAAAGGACAAACGAGAGACCCAAATCTGCTACTTCAGGACCTGCACAAAGAAAAGGTGCCAAAGACTGCACCCGTGGCAACCACCCAGCAACTTCATGACTATGATTTGTCTTGGACCAGAGACTGGTTCCAAAGGAAAGAGGAACCCTCTGCAAGCCAAACTAAACTCCACAACTCCCTTGGATTAGAGGTACTAGTCCCCTGCAGACAGGAAGAGCACTCCCAGATCGAAAGAATGACTTACCATTAGGCCCACCCAAGAAATCGCTGAAAAATCAGTGGTCCAGTGTGCTGTGGGAAATGTAGTCCTGAGCTCCAGCAACTTTTGGTCAGCTACCGTTTCCCCCCCACGCTCCAGGACATGGAAGGGACCACAGGATGAGCTTGCCGCTGCCAAGGCTTGTTGGTGGCCTAAGGGGCTAGCACTATCTTCATTAGATGCCCTGCCTCAAGGGAACCCCACAGCATCTTCAATCTGATGCTCACTTGGCCCTGTTGTTGAGAGTTTGCATCCCCTTCCTCACCAGCATCGTCTAAGCAGCAAAGTTAGCACCCAATGTGCCTGTATTAGGTACCAGGGGCAGCCAGGACGTCTGCACCAAGGCCCTACGAGCCAGGTAAAAATCAACTTACCCACCTCACCTTGACACCTAGTGGATTCTACTAAACTCAATCTGAAAGTGACTGTGTGGTGATCTGTATTACGCAATACTTGTTGGAACTCCACTATGTCACCAGTGGGTTCTTCTGGTACTGTGCATTCTCCTCCTGTGTTCCCTGTTTGGCAGTTGCAGCTGCCCTTCCTGTCCTTCATGCTGGACGGCTCTCTTCTCTTGAATAAACATCCTAACTGCAGTTCCTGTCTCAGCGTCATCCTTACACTGGCGACGAGGATGGTCAGCTGTTCCTCAGCTATTGGATCCACTCACAGATCATCTTCAAACAAAACGGTTTGAACCTATGAACTTTTGCTACATCTACAATCTACTTTACTGTGAGTACTTTCTCCCATATTATTCTCACCCGCCAGAGAGCCGTCGCAGCCACTTCTACTTTTCGCCTCGTCCTGCGCTCCAATCAAACCTGCCTTGCGCACTTCCTTACGCACTGTTCTACTGCCTTGTACCATCTACACGCCTCCCAGCACCACGTATGACTTTTCCCTGTTACCTCCGTTGTCTGCCTCTGTGCCTGTGCCTTCCGACTCCTTTTCCGACCACCTCCAAGTGCTGTCTGTGTTTCTGCTCGACACTGCGTTCGTCCTCGCTGCTTGTTCTTTCACCTTCAAGCTCCGCCACTGAATGATGACGTTGTAGAACTCCTCGTCCATTCAGCGCTAGCACGCGACCTGCGAGACGCCCCTTGTCAGCGCGCACTTGGTTTCCCCAGCAACCAGAACTGCACGTTGTTCAGCGCCAGCACGCAAGGCAAAACGTCATTGTTTCCCTAGAAACCAGCAAGACGCTTTTTATGCCAGCAACGTCATAAGAGCTTCGCGTTTTATCCTTATCTGCATCATCTTTATCTCTTCGCACAACCGACGCACACAGCTCTTGACACGCTGATGTGCACAGCTTTGAATACTTTTCTACGCTAACGTGCGCTACTCAAGCACACAGCTTAAACATTTTACAAGGAAATTAACCTACTTTCTCACGCTGACGTGCACACCGAAACATTTATTATCCACACGCGGATGCACACAGCTGCTGCAGGCATTTTATCTACACGCTGATGTGCACAGCTACTGCACGCATTTTATCTACACGCTGACGTGCACAGCTACCGCACGTATTTTATCTACACGCTGATGTGCACAGCTACCGCACGTATTTCATCTACACGCTGACGTGCACAGCTACCGCACGTATTTCATCTACACGCTGACGTGCACAGCTACTGCACGTATTTTATCTACACGCTGATGTGCACAGCTTCTGCACGCATCTGAACTACCATATTTACAACAACATTTTTTTTTTTTCTTCTTTTTTCCTTTTTCTCCCTTCTGTTACTTTATTGTTCCCCTTTTGTATTTCATTCTGTCAACCTAAAGGAAAAATAGAAGATCTCGCTATGCAAAATGTATCTCCTCCTGCCCCTTTTCTTCAGACTCCTGGAGATCCTCCCCTAGAATGGAAACTTTGGTTGAGATCCTTTATGGCCTATTTAGGAGCAATTGATGGTCTTAGATACCGTGCAGAAAGAAAAAAAAGTCTAATGTACTATCATCTTGGCGTTGAGGGGCAAAATGTTTTTGACCATCTACCAGTCTATGTTCCACCTACTGGCGAAACTCCCGATGAATTTGAAATAGCCATAGCTAAGTTAGACAAGTATTTTGTTAAAACTAAAAATATGGTTGTACACCGTTATAAATTCTTCACTAGAGCTCAGAAGCCCGAAGAAAGCATTGATACTTTTGTTACTGCTTTAAAAATTCTTGCATCTAAATGCGAATTTGACAATTTCACTTCTCAGCTTATCAGAGACCAGCTTGTTGCTCGTTGCTCCTGCAAACAAATCCAAGGGAAACTTTTGTCCTGCAAAGATCCCTCCCTTGACAAAGCTATCGATATAGCCAAAAGTATCGAAACATCTTTAGAAGATTCAAAACAATTGGAAGTTTCTCTTTCCAATACCTCCATTTCTAGTGCTGTTTCCACCAAGGTGCCCTTTCCCATCAAGTCCCCCATTTCAACTCCTCGCGACTCTCGTGGCTATTTCAAAAGAATGGGAAACACCAGTTTTAGAAGACCCTTCACTCCCAATAGGCAATTTAATCAAAGTACTTTTTGTTATAGATGTGGCTCTTCTTATCATGCTTCCAACTTTAAAAATTGTCCTGCTGCCAATCAACAATGCACCCAATGTGGGAAGAATGGTCATTTTTCTAGGGTCTGCATGAGAGGACGAAGAGGTAATGTACGCAGCGTCATGTGTGAAAATGATTCCTTCCAAAACTCCAATCCCCTTGAGTTCTCTACTGAACATTCTGAATGTGATGTGACCAATCAGGAATATGTTGTTGTAGTAAAAGATAATGACACCATCAGCCGTACCTTTCTCGTCCCTGATCCTGAAGTTGATGCCACCATTGACAGTCACCATATCTTACTACTGGTAGACACTGGTGCTCGCATCACCATTGTTTCCTATGATAAGTATTCTCATTTTTGGCAAAATAAGTGTCTACTTCCTCCAGATGTCCTTTCTGTGGCCTTTGAAGGAAGCAAAATCAACCTTTTAGGTTATTTCTTAGCTGAAATTTCCATTTTTGGCAAGTCCATTAAGGGGAAGGTCTATGTTGCCAAACGTGGTATCAATGTTCTTGGGCTTATACATCAGGCAGAATTTGGCGTCACCATTAAACCCGGCCTACCCAATCCTGTATTCATTGAAGGGTGCAATCTTTCTTCTCCTGCATCTTCCCCCATCTGCAACATTTTCAATAGTGAATTTTGGGAGCACAAATATGGAAAAATTTTTGAAGATCGCTTAGGCAAGATCACCAACTTCCAACACTTTATCAAGGTCAAAGATGGTGTTTCCCCAATCAAACACAAGCTGAGGAATGTTCCCCTCAGTATCAGAGAAGATTTGTCCAAACACCTTAAGTCGCTTTGCGAGCAAGAAATCATTGAAAAGGTAGAATCCACCTTATGGCTTTCTCCCATTGTTCTTGCCAGAAAAAGGTCTGGCGATCTCAGGATGTGTGTGGACTTACGCAGTCTCAATGAAGCTATCTGGGTCGATGGTTTTCCCCTCCCTCGCATTGAGGATCTGATAGCTAAAGTAGGCTCATCTACTTGGTTCTCCAAACTTGATTTAAAGGCGGCTTACCACCAGATTGAGTTACACCCACTCTCTCGACATCTCACCGCTTTTGTAACTCCTGATGGGGTTTTTCAGTTTCGTCGCCTCCCTTTTGGGTTGGCGTCTGCCGCCGCTGTTTTTCAGCGCATTATGTCTGAAATGTTTGAGGAACTCTCTAATGTTGTCGTCTTTCAGGATGACATCCTCATCTTCACCCCAACTGAACACGAACATAATCTAGTCATTGACCAAGTTTTCAACATCTTGGAAAAAAGAGGCGTTACCCTACAAAAGAGTAAATGTGTGTTCAAAACTAGGGAAGTAGAATACCTTGGCCATACCATCTCGGAATGTGGTATTAAGCCCAGGCCAGGTCTAGTCAAGAGTATCATTGATGCTCCTGCTCCCTCTAATAAAGAGCAGCTTCTGTCCTTCCTCGGTCTCTGTGAGTTCTACTCCAAATTCATGAGAGACTACGCCAAGACCACTGAGTGTTTTAGACTTTTACTCAAAAAAGGTGCCACCTTCAGCTGGTCTGATGAGTGTGAGAAAGGTTTCCAGCTCATCAAAGAACACATCACCAAGGCTCCTGCTCTTCAGCCCTTCAATGGCAACAGAGAAACCTTTGTCACTGTTGACGCCTGTGAATATGGCCTAGGAGCTGTCCTTTCTCAACTAGCCTTTGGCAAAGAATTTACCGTGGGGTTTGCCTCCAGGACTCTTCGTCCTGTCGAGCGCAAATATTCTGTTATTGAAAAAGAACTGCTGGCTTGCGCATGGAGTGTTGAAAAGTTTAAATCTTACTTATGGGGCAGACCATTTGTTCTTCAAACCGACCACCGACCTCTTGTCGACATTCTTTCCGGCAGAAATGTCAAGCGCACAACCGCACGGTTGGCTAGACTCTCCACTAAACTTTTGGAATACAACTTCAAAGTTGTTTACATTCCTGGGGGCAAAAACAAACGTGCTGACTGTCTTTCCAGGTTACCCATACAAGAACCTAACGAAAATGAGTGGGAAACAGAAATTGAAGAGTGCTTTGTGGCCAACATTTCACAAACTTCCATTTCCTTTGCTGAGAATGATTGGGTTAATGCTGTTGAGAATGATACTGTACTTAAGGATGTTGTCTCTTTCATACAGAAAGGTTGGCCCAAGGAAAAATCCCTTTCCCCTGAGCTTCAAATTTATTGGAAAATCAATTCCGAACTTTCCTTGGAAAGTGGCAAAATTGTTAGGGGCAATAAATTCATTCCTCCCTCTGTTTACCGAGATAAAATTATTGCCGATGCTCATTCTGGTCATCTGGGTGCCACTATCACCAAAAGAAATGTCAGGTCAAATTTCTGGTGGCCAAGAATGGATAATCAAATTGTAGATGCTGTCAAACTTTGCACACGCTGTAACTCCAGCGACAAAGTCCTTGTTTTGGAAGGTGTTTGTGACTCTGTTGTTCCCCCACCCAGCAGAGCTTGGCAAAAAATTGGCCTGGACTTTCTGGGCCCATTCCATGTCCTTCCCAACACTTCCAAGTATTTCTTGGTCCTCGTCGATCATCTCTCCAGGTGGGTTGAGGTTGAACCTATCAATATCCCCAATTCAAAGAGTGTTATTGATTGCCTGACTAAAATTTTTCTGAGGGAGGGTTGTCCAGAAGAAATCCTTACCGACAATGGGGTTCAATTTATTTCCATGGAAATGAGTGCCTTTTTGAACAACTGTTGCATCAAACACACTAGAACTCCCTTGTATCACCCTCAGAGCAATGGCAAAACCGAGAGGTTCAATAGAGTTATTGTTGAATGTGTGCAGGCCGCCTTCAATTCCAATAGCTGCATTTTCCAAGCTGTAAAAGATCTTGTATGGTCTTATAGAATTTCTCCACATGTTGCTACAGGCTTTTCTCCCTTTGAGTTGATGAGAGGAAGGAAAGCTTCTTCCCAAGCTTTTCCCTTTTGGATGGTCAAAAGTCTCCACAAAGGTTGTGACTTGGAACTGGCATGGGATTGTGCCAACAAGAAATCTTCCAGTTCTCTGCCTTGTGACATGGAGCATGTTAAGAAGTCTTTTCATAGTATTCATGCTGGTGACTGGGTCAAGATTAAGAACCCTGTCACTGTTAAAAAAGGTCTCTCAAAGTTCCTTGATTCCCAACAAGTTGTGGAAGTTCGCAAAAATGCTGTCAAATTGTCAAATGGAAATTGGTGGAGCACCTCCCGGGTTGCCAGAGATCCCTCTCGTGCTTCTCGTGCAACTGTTCCTACCCCCAATATCCAAGTTGACGATGGTTTAAGGAAAAGCTCTAGGTTGATTGTTAAACCCAACAGATTTCGTGACTATGTATGATTTACCATTCATTGTAGTTTTTTTTTTTTCCCTTGTTTTTTTTTTCAGAAAGGGGGGAGGTGTGTGGTGATCTGTATTACGCAATACTTGTTGGAACTCCACTATGTCACCAGTGGGTTCTTCTGGTACTGTGCATTCTCCTCCTGTGTTCCCTGTTTGGCAGTTGCAGCTGCCCTTCCTGTCCTTCATGCTGGACGGCTCTCTTCTCTTGAATAAACATCCTAACTGCAGTTCCTGTCTCAGCGTCATCCTTACAGACTGTTTGTCACTAGTCTATTTCCCCATTGACCCCAATGTTTAATTTTCACTGAAGTGAAACGCACTGATTTATTTTCCCACAAAAAATCCAAAACTCCAGTTATACTCATCCGATTGTATTTGTTTTGGTGTCTACATTTCTATGCAAATCTGATTTATATTTATAAATTGGTGTCAGATTTCATTTAGTCATGTCAATTACTTATCATCCATGTTGCTTTCACCTGTTTGTCTAAGCCTGACTGCTCTGTACCACACTACCACGACTCAGGGGTCATTATGATGTTGGGAGGTCCAACACCAACGGCTCATCAGTGTTGGACCCACCGACATCTGCCCCTGCGGTATGACTACTGCATTAGGATGCGGCGAGTAGAGGTATTAGGCGGAGAGACCCTCCGCGGCCCTTCCAATAGGATCAAGAAGGCCGTCGGAGGGTCAGTAATCCCTACAATAAGGGTGCTACCTGCTCAGGCACCGCCGTAGGGATTACAATGTCCCCATCCACCTGCCCTTTCATGGTGGTTCACCTGCCATGAAAAGGCATGCGGAAAGTGACTTTGGGGGCCCCTAGCAGGACTCCCCTATCCCATGTCACTCCGCTATGAAGCCGACCATCCCAGCACCATGCTTCTGCTAAACATTGTAATCAGGCCCTAAACTAGGGATTCATTAGTGTGAATCCACAGGACCTACTTGGGGTAATGTGAGATAATTGTATAGTGAAGCCTAATGAGCCTCACTACATAATAATCCACTTTCTTACAACAATTATGCCAGCTACACCTACCCCATATAAGTTTCTGCTGCTGACACTGCTTATGAGGAATGGCAGCAAGCAAAAATAGTGGTGTTTGTCTGCAGGGTCTCCTCAGGCAAAGATACCAGTAGTGTTTCTCAGGGAAGAGTTAAAGCAACAGGGACATTAGGTAAATGAATCTCTTATGAGTGAAGTGATAGGGGGGAAGAGTGGAGGAAAATAACTGCTATGATGACCGAAGTCGCCATGGGTGGAATTTTAAAGGGACAGAATAAATTGAGACGAAAGAGCATCAGGCCTGGGGTCAGTGAAAAAGAAAGCAAGCAGCTTGGGAGAGAAAGGCACTATTACTTGAAACCCTGCCATTTATTCAGAAATGAATGGGAATAGAAATGTGAAAAATATTGGGAAAAGTAATGGGACAATGCACCCTTTAACTAACTGCCACAGGCTTGAAGGACAACCCATCTAGCCAATGTTCATTCTTTAAAATTTGATAAGAGACAAAGGTTGTGGGTGACTAACCCAAAGCCCACTCCAGTTCAGTAACACGCCTTAGTGAATATTTTTTGCTTGGGCAAATTTGTATCCCAGACAGATAAAGCCATCTGTAGGTAAGATCTAAAGAAGTCTCCTCCAATATGCAATGGGAGACTGTAAGCCATCCAATTAGAACACTTTGAGGCCAAATTGCTCATGGGCATGACAAGCACAATAATCAGGAGGACAGCCACTGAATCAAGAATAGGGAAGTGAGACAGACATAGCCATCCAATCATGAGAACGGGGCTAATCTAAAGCCCACTCTTTATACAAGATACTGGAAACAATAGGTCTGGCCAACAGACAGCGAAATCTGTCTCTATCTCTGAGACCAAAAAATGCACCTCACACAAATCCAATAGCAACAATGTACAGAATAACTGAGGACAGTGATGCTGGTTAATGGAGAAAGAAAGCAGCATCAACTTAGTCACATAACAACTGTGTAATAATCTAATATACCAAACTTCGATCATGCAACCCAAATCCGACCTGGAAATGTTCTCTACCACCAGTATACATTTATTTTGGGTTCTCAGTCAGTTACACTGTATTGACCGGGCAGACGGATGGCAGCTGGCTGATGCTCTCTAAGCACACAAGCCTGTGACTGACATATACTTAAGAGAAGAGTGAGCGGGAGCAGTCAGAATCGGATGGAAAACTGTGGGTCACAGCATTGAATAAATCAGCAACCCTCTTTTTTAATTTCAGGGTCGGCTACTGATTAAAGGAGAGGCCAATCATTGGCTGATGCTTTGATTCCCCTGCTCAGTTAGAAGACTTCCTGTATGGCAAGGAAAGGGGTCCCAAAAGGACATGGAATGCCCCATATCATTTAAATCTAAGCAGCCACTTAGAGCTAGGTTGCCAAAGACCACGGATTCAGCATTGTAGGGGACGTTAAGAGTAAGCTGTCTGCAAGGAGCCAGACTGACTGCCCATCCCACGCTCCCCCCAACTTATCTATAACTGTCACAAGGTAACCAATAGCATCCTGGCAGCCACCTCCCTGGTGTGGGGAAAGGATGGACTAGTCCAAGGCCACATTAACAAGAAAGAAAAGAGACCCTGATTTTTAGGTCTCGCCTAGGCAGCACGCATGCGGTGCACTAGGAGATGACCTTTAGTAATTGGTCAGCTCTTTTGCACACACTCGTGCATGGCGGCATCCACTTGCAGGAGCGAGCAGCGGTGTGCGATGGGGCCATTTGTTTTTTTTAATGAGCTTTCACACGCGTGCTTGTTTACATTTCTCTGCTCACTGTCACTTTAACTTTCTAGCCGGGCGTTTGGAAGCAGTGGAGAGCGCAGGGGCCATTTGTTTTGCAAAATACTTGTATTTAATAGGCGTTTGGAAGCAGCGGCACACGCAGGGGCCATTTGTTTGACAAAATACTTGTATTTCATATGATGCATGTTGTCTGTCTTAAAACAAAAAGTTTCATAGTTTTAAATGGTGAGATAAATCGTCTCTTTTCCTCTCTCCCCTTCACTCTTTGTCTCCCCTCACTCTCTCGCTTTCTCTCTCCCCCTCACTCTTGCTCCCCCTCTCTCTCGAACTTACTCTCTCTTCCTCACTCTCTCTCTCTCTCTCTCCCTCTTTCTCTCCTCCCTCACTCGCTTGATCTCTCACCCCCCTCTCTCTCTCTCTCCTTCGATCTCTGCAGCATAGATCGCGTGATCATAGATATCTCATTCTTCTGGGGAGCCCCACCCTCCATGGGGCTCAGCCTGTAAGTTATAAATGGTTGAACTCACTTTTCAGCATGACTTCCAACATTAAATTCGTGCTCTATTTCCCTTGAATGTTGGCAGCGCCGCCGGAGCACAGCTGGTGGTTGTGCTTCTTTGCCTCTGGTTTTCACGAGTTCTGCTGCTGCCAACCAGGACAGTGCAACAGACTCCGCTTTACTCTGCCTGTTCCATCATGGCTGCGATCATGGGGTGCCCCCTCGGATATTTCAATCCCTCCTACGGTGGCGACGGCAATTGCTTGCCACCTTGCAGAGATTACACTGCTCTGCGATGACATCCAAGTGGCAAACTGGGAGCTATGCAGGATCTAATTAACAAGAACAGTAATTGTGACTACCACGTAAGCCCTGTCAGTTCACACTCGGCTCTTTGTTTTACTAGTGCAAATTTGCTGTGTTTCACTGATGCACACAGAGTGACCGTGTGTATCAGTTTACACTCGCCACTATGTTTCACAAGTGCAGGCACTGTCACCTGGCGCTATCTTCCCGACATCAAAGTCCGACTGCAAACCCACACAGTTTGTCCTTGGGCTTCTTTCCGATGTGCGCGTGCCTTCTTGTTTAACTTTGCTTACGCTTTGTAAAATGCTAGGAAAGCTCCAGCTGTTTCAGGCGCTATATCATACTGTAACACTAAAATGAAAAGAAAGTTTTGATTTGAATAACTATGGTTAAGTTTCCACATACAATAATATAAAACATAACTAAAAACTATTAAGATCCCAAAGGCGAGATCTATTGGCTATGCCAATGCTTGTTTGTGTTTCCAAAGGACATATTGTTGCCGGTCAATGGTCCCCTTGGACCTGGAATACAAAGGTATTGCATATGTGAAAATTATAATATCTAATAAAAATGTGTTTTGAGTACAGATTCTGGAATCAGTTGTTGGAGGACATTTGTAACACCATGAAAAGGAATACTTAACACCTTAGGAGCGTCGAGCGTTCAGCGCCCAGTGCTGAACATTCGAATAGCGGGTGCGGCCCCGTCGGCCAAGGGTCGTGCGCATCACTGGCAAGGTAGTGCTCGCGACGACCGTTGGCCGACAGCAGCACTTAAAGGGTTACATAAATGTTTGGTGAAGATTTCAACATGGATAGAGTAGGATTCAGAAGTTATGAAAATAAAAACACATTTGAATGAATCAACAGAGCTATGATTATGCAGATCACCATAATACCGGATCGCTTGGGTTCACCCCATTAGAATGATCTTGTATCGAAGGCAGGAAATAGTTATTGAACCTATTGGAGGCTGGATGGCTCGTTGCAAAGATGACCTGATTAATATTACAAATGTGGGTGCATTGAGGAAGGCTTCACAAGGGGACGGATGCCTGTTACCAATTCTGTAAGCAATGGAAGATATTGCAGCTCTCAATAGAATTGTTGAAATACTTTATTAACTGTGTAATTAATCACAATCATTACAGTAAAAACAATCAGTATATGAAAGCTAAAAACAGGGATTTCAAACTTCTGTGCTAGATAAAGTTTGACACCCCTCCTTGAGTCCCACGTAGTCGGCCTTTCCCCAGCATTTGTGGACATGTTCTTGAAGCCCTCATTTGTGCCCTGAAGATTAACCACATTACGGAGCTTTTGAACTGCCCTCTGTGGCGCACTAAGTGTCTCTAAAGGGGAAATGCTCTCTTGGGAGGCATGTAAGAAGGGTACCGTCATTGGTGCATCGTTGGGAGATCCCATCAGCTTTCATCCGCGGAGTTTACCATGCTCTTCTCCAGGGTCTTGCTACTTTCGCTGGTGACTTTTAAGGCTATCCTGATTTGATGGATACATTTCACCAGTCTCGCTAGAGCCATTGTGTTAGTGGTTGATAAACACAAGGCTGATGCTTTGCTGCACAACTTTATACCCTTATTGATACAGATCGGGCGCAGAAGTCGCCGGCGTTCGTTGTTGAGGTTGGGACAGCAGCATAAAAGATGCAACCAGGATTCCCTCTTGGAGGGGCACAGTCTACAGATTATGGATTCCCCTCTTCGGGCCCATGCAGGATTAAAATCCCAAGTGTGGCCAGCCTCATTAATAAGATTTTACTTCGGGCCTGTATAGTGAGGGCCTCACTTAGGTAGGGTTGTGCTTTTCCGGATATATAAGAATTGTTCAACGGATCTAGATAAGAGCTTCGGCGGAGCGATTTAAAGTCTAGATCATAGGAGATTTCGCACACTTGTTTGTTAACAGCTCTCTTCCAGGCATTCAAGGGGATGTCCAGCCACGGAATGCTTTCTTCCTCGATCTTTGGTGCTTTGATTGCGTTTCCTAGCCAAGTGTGCCAGGCCGAGCCTGGCCCCTCAAAGATGGATCTCAAATTATTTTTTAGGGAGTTAGCCGGTGCCCTTAATATCCCTAAATATAGCTTTATGATCTCCCCCTGGCAGATCAGGTCTGGCCTAGCCAGGCCTAACCCTAGTCTTAGCCTTGTTTTTCTTGCAGTCGTCTGTATATATAGCACTGAATTGTATGCCTTGACTTGGGCTGAATTGAGGAGAGCGTCCAATTTCCCGGGGAAGGCAAGGTGTCCGTAGCTAATTGCTGGAAGGAGCTTCGCCCTTAAAACTGTCAGAATTGGGCTGGCGGACGGAATGATCAGATGCTTAGTTGTTTTAATAGATGAGTAACCTTGCTGGCTTTAGAGCTCTGCTGTTTTAGGTGTATGTTCGCCGTTCCGTCAACCAGACCCCCAGGTAGTTGTATGAAGCCACCAAATTGATTTGCACGTTTCCCAATTGCCACAGTGCTTTCTTTTTCAGATGGTAGGACCTAAAAAGGATGACCTTGATTTTTCCTTGTTTAACTATAAGGTTATTAATAATGTTAAAACTGCTTAATGCGTTTAGGGCTCTTTGTAGGCCCACCTTCATGTGGTCTGCTATGATTGTGTCGTCGGAATACTGTAACACTGGCAGCCTCCCACTTCCTAATCTTTGGGCTACTAAGCTGGCTCCCTTTAGGGCCTCCCCCAAATCCACCATGTATAAGTTGAAGAGGATGTGAGTCAGCACGCATTCTTGCTTCAACCCATTCTCTGTGATTATTTTGGGGGAAACGGTGCGGGCACTTGTTTTGACCCGCACCCAGGTGTCCTCATATAATGATCTTATTGCAGGAAATTTGATGGAATGCTCCAGTTTTCTAACTTCCACCAAAATCTTTTTCTGACTACTTTGTCAAAGGCTGTACTATAATCCACGAAACAGCAGAAGATCCGGTGATGGTTCTTCAGGGTTGCCTGGGCTGAAAGGTGCGCTAGCGCCAGAACATTATCCATGGTTGATGCCTGTGACCTAAAGCGAGTCTGGTGCAAGGGTATTATGTTTCGCTCTTTGACTCACTTCTCCAGATCTTTCAATAGTAGGCAGGCGTATGCCTTGGCTTCCATATCAAGCAGGGCAATGAGCCTATAGTTTGATGGCTTTAGGCGGTCTCCTTTTTTTAAAAATGGGGGCCAATATGGAACCCCTCCAGGACTTGGGGGTTATGGCAGTCGAGAAGATGTAATTGAAGAGCGGAGTTAAGAGTAACTCCCTAGTTCCAGTTTAAAGGCCGGTGCTGGAATCCCATTAGGCCCAGGGGCCCCATCATTCTCCATGCTCTTGATAGTTTTGATGACCTGTTGGGTGTTTATCCGGGCTGGTGGAGTGCCATGAGCATCGGCCGGAGGTCTGTTACCCATGGAGATATTGCCTGGTCTAGGGATCATGACTCCTGGCTTTGTGCTAGCTAGCTCGACTTGTTCGGCTGGGTCCGCCCTACCACTTGTTAGTTCTCTGTTGGTAGGTGCTGTCACATATAGCTGCTTCACGTATAGCATCCAATCTTTTTCTGCAACTCCATTTTGTCTTGAGGGTCCTCGATTGCTCAGCTGGTTTATGTGTCTCCAGAGTCGTGCTGGATTCTTTTGTTTGAGCACGGAAAAGACTTTGAGCCATTCGCTTTCCATATTGGCTTTTTAGTATTTCCACTGCTTCTTCCTGAAAGCTGCCCTCAGCGATGCGATTGATGGTTCCTCTATTTGGCTACCCCCTCTTTTCTTTTCTGCGAGGGCCTTACCCAGAAGCCTTTTGCATTCTCGTATATCGTTGTTTGGACAGATGCTTCCTGGTCTAAGTTGCCCTTTTGGTCTCGGGTTTTGGGACTTGGAGTTCCCGAGCTTGGTTTGTAGGTCCTCAATAATGTTCTCCCATCCTTTTATGGGTGAGAGCTCTGCGAGCAGGCTCCCTTACTGTTTCTGGCCCAACCATGTTTGAAGTGTGTTCCCGGTCTTATCTGACCACTTGATCCTCTTCAGGATGCTGTGTTTTTCCTCCCCACTTGTGTCCCCAGTGGGTTGGTAGATGGTAGCTGGCGGAATGTCCAGCTGACATACTGCTTTTAAAGGCCTGTGATCGGTTTCCTTCCGATCTTCAGCTTCAAAGTCTACAATTTTTGCCGCCATCTCTTCGCTAGCCAGGATGTAATCCAGTATTTGTAAATCCAGTATTTGTAAAGCGCACTGGAGGCAGTTGGGAAGATGAAACAAGTTATTGCCCAGAGGCACATGGTGCTGGGCTGACCTGCCACCGCTGCCGGGGATCGAACTGTGAGCCTCAGCGTCCGGTGTCAGTCGCCCTGGCCGCAGCGCCACAGAATCCCGAAAAGTAGGCTGAGGATGCCAGAAGGCCAAGCAAGCTTTTTTGAGTACGTAGGTTGATGTCAACTTGTAATTGTTGAGAAGGTTGTGCAGGGGAGCTGCCCTGCCTGATCCCCGAGGGGGTGATTCTGTTTTATCAAGATCCTTTAGGTTAAAATCCCCGGACCTGATATGATTTGTGTTTGTTTAGTAGGTCTTCCAGGTTCTGTGCCAATGCCTCCAGCTGATCTTTCATGAGGGTCTGTGCAGCATTGATATAGCAGTTTATTACCAACAGGCTTGTTGGATGTTTATTGAAACTCAAACCTCTGATCTGTAGGGCTTGTAGTCCAGGGAAGTTCAAGTTGATAGCTGTGGCTGCAAGGGCACATTCATGTTTTAAAAAAAACTGATAAACCGCCAGCTGGATGGCCAAAGAGATTCCTTTTTATGGCTGG
Source organism: Lissotriton vulgaris (assembly GCF_964263255.1). Classification (NCBI taxonomy): domain Eukaryota; kingdom Metazoa; phylum Chordata; class Amphibia; order Caudata; family Salamandridae; genus Lissotriton; species Lissotriton vulgaris. The sequence continues at coordinate 1,701,691,914 of NC_141685.1, read as the reverse complement.
GACCTGGTGTTCATAGTACCCTGACAAAGGAGTGCTGGACAAGGCCCATGTTTCTTGGAAAAAGATTATGTCCCCGCTTTCCAGGAACTGCTTCAGATTTTCATTTTCGTAGATTTTACTGATCCGTGCTATGTTATAGGAAATTTTAGTTAATTGCTGCCTGTGAGTTAATCCTGGCCCAGCATCATCTCTGACAGCCTGATTTTTGTTGCAGTTAGGAATACTGAGGCCTCCTTCTTACGAGTCCCTTTTGTCAGAGATAGAGTAGGTTGTGCGTATAACCCGATGATTGTTTTGGCATGAGATTCTGATACCCATTAAGTCCAATTGGCCCGTCTGGCTTCTGGCCGAGGTTCCTGAGCTGTTTATCCCGTGCAGGACCGACCAGATGCCATTGCCCCCATTGTCTGGGGCCAGGACGTGTGGGTATTTTGGATGTGGCAACATCTGAACTTCAATACCCCACTCAGCAAGTAGGGTGGAGTTGTTCACGACGGCTTGTTTTATTTCTTTGTTCTTCAGGCCCACCACTGATGAGTCACCATGTGTGTCCCCCTTCGTGCTCAGGAATTTCACTCATTCTAGGTCCTTTTTTTACCTTATCCAGGGTATTCAGGTATTTAAAGAGATGTAAAATATTACTCTGTTCAGGATGTCATGCTGTCTGGTACTAAGGAATCTTGGTGTGAGGACCCCCTCATATACGGCTGCTGGTGTGCCCACAGTTTGGACCCTTTCTCCCCTTTCTGTAGCTGACTCTACTGGGATTGATCCTGTGCTGATGCTTCCTTGGTGGATTGAGGCAGGTCCTGCTTGGGGCCACTTGCTTTGGCTGTTGTTGCTCCTGATGTCAGGCTGAAGCCCCTGGCTTAATTGTGGTGGATTTAGGGTATCCGACTGTGGCGTTGATATAGCTGAGGCTGTCAGGATGAGCAATTCTGCAGGAGATGGACTTATTCAGGCTGTTGGATCATTGTCTATAGGTTGAATTGGCCTTACTAATGACTTTTGGCCCTTCGCACTAGAGGTGCTTGGTGGTGTGATTGGCTTATGCTGAATTTCCAGAAGCGGGGAGACCGGGGGGACCTTTTTGCCCCAGTTTTTGTCTGTAAAAATTCGGTAAAACTGAGTGACTTTTGTGTCCCCTTGTGAGGGCAGTTGATTGATCTTCGATGACTGCAATTGTCTCTCTTTTAACTTTGTCTTTTTCTGTTGCTTCTTCAGCTTCTTTTTTGCTCTTCTTGATAAGGAGGGTGTGTGTGTGTCCATTGTACCTGAGGTGTGTTCCTGCAAGTCTGTTCCAATGGTGTCAGTGGCCGTGAAGTTTGAGCTTTGTGTGTCTTTGGGTGTTTTGAGCTGCTGGTGGGATTATTGGTCGTGTGCTCTGTACTTTTGCCGTTATCGGCAGTGTTCTTCTGTCCTGATGGAACCCCTGCTGGCTGTGTCGCCTTCGAGAAATGGCTGTTGTTCTTCGCCCGATTATCTGTGTTGTTTAAAGTCAGTGCCTCCATATGCCCTTTCGTTATCTCAACTATGTCGGCTAGAACCTCCGGAAGGGAGGCCCACTTCTCAATGAGATTTGAGCAGCGGCAGGGGCAGTCGCCCCGGTTGGAAACCACATATTGGGAGATCCTGCTGTCTAGGTCCTACATCTTGGAACTTATGTCAACTAGGCGCCCTGCAATTGCTTGTAGAGATCTATTTGCACTTCCATCTTGGTCTATTGCCACAGGAGGGCTTTATTAGTGGCACTGCTTATTTCAATCGAGGATGATTTCTCTAAGACCGCATCGGCGCTGCAGTTGCAAACAAGATAATCAACTTTTGAGTTGGAGGCCACAACAGGTTTGGGGTTAGATCAAGGGTTCTTTCAATCTTTTGTCCAAGGTTGTGAAGGAACGAGGCTGTAAGCTCCCCAGCCACAGGGAACACTGGGCCCAGGGGAGCTGGGTGGGACCGGAAATTCGTTAGTTTTGGCTCTTTAGATTCATTTTGGTGCTCACTAGTCTCCGTGGTCTTAGGGTCTAGACCAAGGGCATTGGGCTGGTGGATTTGCACTGTCATCATTGCTGCGGAGCCACCTTTGGGCAAAGCTGTGTTGAGAGTCTTGCTGGTTGTGGTGACCTGCCCCTTATCTGTGAGAAGAGAGGGTGTTCCACCCCTGAATAGGCCTTCTAGTTGCTTTGGGTAGGAATGGTCATGGGCTGCACTGGCCACTTCCTGTTTGATCCTAGGTTCCTCGCAGGGAGAGGTCTCGTCCTTGAGTCTGCAGGTATGATCGGGCAGTGGTCTACTATGTTCATTAGTGCTACTGTCTTGAGCCGGGCGTGGGCCATAGGGGAGAGTGTCCTGTGTAGTGCCGTAGTTACTACTGGGGGGGGTTGTTTGTCTTAAAAAAGAAGTTTCTAATTGAGCCCCTTTGGTCTAACTCTTGCTTTCGTTTAGGTGAACTGTTAATGATTTGCTCCTCGTAGACCTTGTTGTTGTCCCTTTGTGAGGCGGGTGGCTCGTGAGGATTTCTTCTGGGGTCCGCCCTTCCTTTTGGGCCCCATGTGCCAGATGTACGGTTGAGGTTAGCTTCCGGCTACTGGGCAACTGCTCCGAGTCCAAGTCCAGGTCCCTTGTTGCCCTTTTGTCACTGTTCGTCTCTTGTCTATTCTGTTTTGTTCTCTCCGCTCTCTCTGCTCTTACTTTGTGGGGGATGCGAGGACTGCCAATACTCCTTTTAGATGGTGCTTAGGCTAATGGCAAAAGTGGTATCATTGGAGCCTTTAGTTCTGCCTTGATGATGCCAAGTGTCCCCTGCCCCCCCCCCCCCCATCTGAGCCGGGAAGAACAAGGCAGAAGTATATTTGCAGTTATAAGGACATCAGTTTTTACAAGTACATTATCTGATGTTTGCCGGAATTGATGAAGCATTCCTAACAGCTGAAGTACAACTGTAAATGTTACCTATTATAACTCCAGTGAGTCTCCTGAAGTTCACTGACACATTCTTACTGAATATATGAAGAGTGCAATTGTATTAGTCAAGTTTAAAAAGTATGAGTAGCATTGTGAGGTCTATTAAATATATACCACCCTTTCTCGTTTCGACAACTATCAATGCACCTGATGAAATGCAAAACGGCAGATATATTTCGATTGTAAAGGTGTGAATTCATATTGTTTTCACTCACAGTATCTATGACTCTGGCACCTCTTTTCTTTTTGTTCTTTTTTCTCTTTCCATTATGGGTTGCACTACTTACTGTATTAGTACTTTGCCTATTTTCTGAGCGTGATAATGACCTTTAATCGCTTTTGTAAGACAAAAGCCTTTGGCGTATTTCGACATTTTAGCCCTTAGTACTCTTCCCCAGCCCAGTGGTTCACCATGATGTTTGTCTCTATGTCAGAGCACCAGACATTTATTAAGATCTAAGAGCGAAGCATGCCAGGTCACAGCATGCATGCAAAATGGCCAGCTAGGTAACGTCTCCCTCCATCCTTCCTATTCATTAGGCCACTACTGTCCACCCATGGGCTCCATTTAGATATTGGAGATCTATGGAGTAGCATTTTGTACCTCATCAAACCCTAATTGTTTATTTTTTTATCTTTTGAGTTACATTTTTATTAGTCACCTGATCGACCCAAAGTAAGTGCTTTTTTTACTCATGCCCACTAACGTGGCCACATTACATACTGGTTTAAAAAAAAAACATTATTCTATCTACAGCTTTCTGTAAACCCCTACGCCTTGGATCCCATAGTTCAGGTAAGTATCACATGTGAATTTATTCCATATTTCTACAAGATATTTAATATGATTGAAAATATGTGCCATTAGTCTCTTTGGAGTTCATTTTATTTTTTTCAATCTTTATACTATACAGTCATAATATGCAAGTTCTATTTGAGGTGATAAATGAGGTATTCTTCATTCAACCTAATTTATATTCATTGACTGAGCAATCAATCATTTCTAAATGATAACTTAATTCAGCACATTTCCCTTGATAGATTATTTTGATATTTCCTCTTTTAAGGTGCTACCACTATTGGCAATTCACATTTCTTTTACTGATGAAGACCCTTCCATTACACAACAGATCAAAACATTGACACAAACAAATCTGGACTACCTTCTCACGGGTGACTAAAAATTATTGGCCCCTGACCAATGTTCGCTGAAATCATTTATTGTATAATCAGATTCTGCCATTTGACACCTTTTCACTTTGTACTATTGTACCTCCTATTGATCACATCACTGTTGAGCTCTGTACAATTACTTTACTTGAGTACGTTTTGATCAGTCACGTTTAATCTGGCACATTATGTTACGTTATGTTATGTGAATCCGTTGAGTAGGGCAGGCCTGAGGTGGATAGAGGAGATCATGCCTGTTTTGTGGGGTAAGCCATGTCTTGAGGTTCCTTCAGAAGTTTATGAGGGAGGGGGATGTTCTGAGGTGTCTCTGGAAGTTGTTTGAGGTCTTGGCTGCGAGGTATGAGAAGGAGGGTCCTCGGTTTCTGGTCTTCTTAATGCTAGGGAGTGCTCTTGCCTGGGACACAGATCAAAGGTGTTCGGTGAGTCAGTGGAAGTTGAGGTGGTGGTTGCAGTAAACTGGACTGGTGTTGTGGGGAGCTTTGTAGATGTGAGTGAGTAACTTGAACTTACATCTTTCCTGGACTGGGAGCCAGTTGATTTTGTTGAGGTGTGGAGAGATGTGGTTATTTTACGGAATGATCCAGCATGAGTCTATCAGTGGCATTCTGGGTGGTTTGGAGTCAGCGTAGGACATGGCCTGGGATTTCAATATAGAGACCTTTTCCATAATCAAGTCTACTTGTGATAAAAGCCTGGGTGACCCCACCACTGGGTTTCAGTGGGATCCATTTGAAAATCTTGTGCAGCATTCATAGGATGGGGAAGCATGATGAGGAGACAGCGTCGATCTGTCTGCTCATGGAGAGGTTGGTGAGGATGATTCCTGGGTTCTTGACATGGACTCAGGATGGGTGGGGGCCATGTTCGGAGGGCTACCTAGAGGTGTGGGTAGGGAGTGGTTGTTGCTAAAGATTAGGATTTAGGTTTTGTCTGTGTTGAGCTGGAGGCAGTTAGTTTTCATCCAAACAGCGATGTTTCTCAGCAATTGGTGAAGTTTGCTTTGGTAATGCTAGTTGGTAAGGGAGAGGATGAGTTGTGGGTTGGTAGCATAAGGTGCTATGTTGATGCATAATAATGAGTGTTCAAAGTAATACACCAGTAAGGAAAACCTCTAGAAGTAAGGAATCCATATTCTGAAACCCTAACATGGGGAGAGAGTCAAACTATATGAAATTAAAAAAAGTGCTGAAAATGAACTGTTGATGCTGACATTCAATTATTTTGCTCCAGCTTCCACAAACCAGCCATTTGAAAAGCGCTCCATAGTGAGTGCAAGGAATCACTGTTATCATAAATGAAAATGGAGCAACATCTCTGTAAAATGCGACTACAGAGACAATTGTGAATAATGTAAAGTGTGTCTCTACCTTTAAAACATGTAAAGCAGTATTAATGAATACTCTGCCTAATGTCAGAAAATTGGCTTTTTTATTTCTGAGGATGCACTGGAGATTGAAGTATTTATTGAAACACAAAAATATAGAATTATGGACTCTCAGAGGTGAGATGATAATATCTTCCAAACTAATTTACACAAAATCCAATCAGTGTCACTAGAGTTATTTTTTAATATTAATCTAATTCAATACTGCAAATTCTAATAAAAATGATAGATTAATGTATGGGCCATCAAACATCCAGCTCTCAGTATGTGATAAAGTGCCTCTTTTTACATGTTTTAACATAGTTAAATTGGGTAACTCCTAGTTAGCTTTTTTAACTTCCTATAAGGACACAGGATACGGCACAGAAATTCACCCATGGCATGTAAAGTTAAATGTCACCTATGGACTGCAGCACTTATTGTGCCATCCACAAGTATGACAAGCCAAACATGACTTCAGGTCTACCACTGAAGTCTGACTGTGGCAGTTTAAACCTGATCCCCCACACTGTCAAACTAACCATTTTGACAGTGAAAAAACCTTCTTTTTAAATATTATTAAGCCACCCCTGTGTAGACCATGTAGCCCACAGGCCAGGGTGCATGATATTTAAACGTGAGACAAGTAGAAATATAGGATTAGTGTGTTCCTGCAGTGTATAGCAACCAAAAGCTATTTTCACTGTAGAAGGCTCTTGCTGGCCCATGGAGAAACACTTGGAAGTAATATTAAAATGTAATTCTGCTATCTCAAGTTTGGGACAAGCTAAAGAAATAGTTCAACCGCTATGTTTAATACTTAATAAAATCCCAATTCAATTGTGAAATTGGAGTTTCATTAAAAAAATAGGGAAAGTAACTTTGAGAAAGTTACCTTTTCCCTGTCTGAAGCCCGTAGAGTCTAATTTGCATTAGTTCTCCAGCAACTGCCCACCAGTGCTTGACAATAATGAGGTGTAAAAACTGCTCCCAGAGCAGAGAGAATGGTCTGTGTGTCGGGATGTGTTTTTCTTCCCCATTGCAATAAGACCAGTTAGGGTGGACAGAGGATCTTAACTACCTTGTAAAGGAGCCTCCCCTTTCAGTAAATGTAAGGTGAGACTTGGAGAAGGTAAACCTTTGTTCCCCCAGCCAGGCTGGCTCCACACCTAGTGGGAGGGAAGCTACCTCCAGAACCAGTTTTGAATGGCCGCTAAGGAAGGGATTACTAATTTCCTTTCTGGGCGTCAGTCAGGCTCTGCACATGGAAGAAAGGGTTTCTCCATCTTGGACTTTGGGAATAAGGTGCACTGTAGAATTATTTGCAGTACGGCAAAAAGGACCTGCTGCAAAGGTTGATAGGGTTTCCCCTGAGGACTCTTATTCCAGAGCCAGGTATTACCCCCAGCCACTAGATGGTACCAGACATAAATGTGGGACCCCAAAGCATCTCCTCAGAAGAATTTACTGTTGAGGAACAGAAGCAGGACCGCACCTGCGGCTTGAGACCTGTGAGGAGTCCTGAAGAGCTAGACATGCTTCGAAGACAAAGAAGTGGGCTCTAAGAGTCAGTTTGCTGATCTCCTAGATGGCTATATGGACACAACAAGCTGCAAGAGTCTCTATTCTGAAATTCTCAGCTGACCAGTAGAAACTGGACTTGGACTGGACCCTCCTGGTGGCCTCCGCCTGATACACTGAGAATCTCTAAGCATCTCTCTGGAGGTTCTGGAGGCCTTTGAAGTGGCTGTTTGGGCACCAGACGAACGTTTGGAAACTTTTGAAAACTTTTCCTCTAGAGCTCCAGCAGAATCTGGCACAAAAAATATTGACCAGCAGTTCCTTGCCATCGCACTACATTTGAAATTCATCCTGCTCGAAGGCCCCTGCCCCTTCAAAAAAAGATTGAAAACACCATTTCATGTTGAGACTTAAAACATTTTCACTGAGAAATCTCCAAAATTCCGGAGCGTCAAGGAAACTAATCCACTTCACAAATCCAGTTTTCGGTTCTATGGGGCATCTACGGTTTAAATGGCAACCCACTTCGGGATGATTTTTCTTCTCAAAAAGTTACAAAGAGATTTTTTCGGTTGGACTTAGAAGAAATGTCAATGCTTTCCACCACCATGAAAACCGTGGCAGAGAGGAAACTCGTAACATGCTTGGCAGGACCACGGCGGTCCCGCCAAGCATATTCCGGTCTCAGGACTGCCGCACCGGCGCCAGAGAATAGCAGTTCCCTGGTAGCGGGGACGGCAGTCCTATGGCAGTCCGACCGCCCAAGTCATAATGGGGCAGTCGACAGCCGGTGCTGTGGTGGCTGGACTGCCACCTCTGCACCACTACAAGTCTGGCGACCCGACGGACCGCTAGACTCATAATTAGATCCTTGGTGTATCAGACCAGGGATCCACCACGGTCAGCCTGACATTGCACCTTATTCGATTTTTGTCATTTAGGAATCATTTTGTGTATCCCGTTTTTCTCTCTTTTTATAAGTTAGAGTGGTTTTTTAATTGCAGTGTGCCTTTGACTTTTTAACTGTTTCGCTAGTTCTAAATGCTTTACAAATTTTTGCTAAGTTTAGCCTTTCTGCTCTTTGCCATAGCTACCAGGGGTTCAGTGTTGGTTTAAATTTACTGAAACCTTTAACTAGACCTAACAGATTAATGACTTTATGACTTGTGATGGATTACCCTCCATCCCAATAAACATACACTAACATCTCAAAAACTACTGACCTGATTTCAATTAAACCACAGAAAACATGTTTTCAGAGTAAAGTTATATTTTCCTGCAAAATATCCTATAGGAGCTAAAATGAGAAAACAAATATTTTTCCTAGATCGTTCACAACTTCTACTCACTAAACTTTCCTGGTTCCAACAGCAGCAGAATGTGGGGACTATATACAAACTTTAGGAAAAAAGATCCAACAAATCTATGAAATTCCAAAGAAAAAAATTAATCAATATGGTGACTCCTGATGTATTTTTCTTCTCAATACAAACCAGAAGACATGGTATGCCTTGCCTCACAATGTTTTTCTCCCTGCTTAACCTAAATATAAATTTAATACTCATTATTATTATTTACATTTGATCAATTGGAAAGGGTACCCTTCCAGTGAACAATCTTGAGAAGATGTCAAAGCAGTTCTTGCTCTAGTATTGGGCTGTAGATTTTATAGACAGTTCACAAACAAGCAAAAATGTACCTCTAGAAATGGCGTTTAGGCTAGCTGCCATTATAAAGCTATTGGTTCAGATGATGAAACGGAGAAATGATGAATTGAACTATTCGTTGCAGTGGGTGGGAGGTGAGGGGGTTTTGGCTAAACTATTCTTTTTACTGGAATGATTTCACCTAATCGAATAGTTAAAAAATTCTAATTCTAAATCCTAATTTCCTTCTGAACCTCCTACACTAACTGCCATAACTGCCAAACTCAAGCATTTTCACACTCAACGCATTTCACACATACAACATTCCTGGAAAGAGCAATGGAACACACAGAAAGAACGGAACACATAATTAAAGCACTAGACGTCCTTGCTGGATATTGTCTGCATTCTTGCATGGAAGAAACTCCTTCTAACATTGACATCCAACATCACGTGTGCATAATGCACCTGAGCCCAGAAGGTGAACCATTAAAGACCCAATGAGGGTGTTACAGTCTTGGAATGCAGCTTCTCGAGTGGGTAGCTTCAAGGCCAACCCAAGTTTAGGGGAGCTCAGCTACTCACAGTCACTTGCAGTTCTATGATTGTCTCCTGTCAACTTCCTACACTCTGGTAACTGTAACGTCATGTGTACAAAATGGCATATTTTAAAACCGCCCACTCTGTTCCATTAGCAAATGCATACCCACAGAATGGCGATGCACATCCCTTTTTATATTATAAGAATGCTTCAGTCAAGCAGTTTAGAACTATAATGAAGAAAGTATGCTTCTTGTGTATTCTGCTCTAAACACACAGCTCGCTTCTCTTCTGATGTCATGCCACTGTTGCAGTCATAAACATCTCATTGGACTATGTAGATGCCTTTTAAGCTTGCCTCACCTACATATAGCTGGACCACAATAAAAGTTCAGCATGCATTTCAGACATGTGTCAGACCTACAAATATCTACTTAGCTTTGTTGACTTTGTTTTCTACTAAACACATTTGGAGCTTCTCCCCGTCCAGGTCCCCCATTGCACTTGAAGTCTGACCGCTTCCACCATCCCACCATCATCGCATTTGTTTATAGGATGCAGTCACAGATGCTTAGTGCAAAGCCCATGTTGGACCAGATCCTCTCTGCAGGGTCATCCCCAAGTCCCAAGCTTTTTGCCTTCACCCCTCCTATTTTCAGAATTTAGTTTTTGTTGGCTTTAGGACTCTGTGTATTAACCACTGCTAATCATTGCTAAGGTGTTGGGGCTCTCCCCTTTTTAAAAGTTAAAATTGTTGCACACCTAACTGCACTTTCAATTTACTTAGGCATCCTCAGTCGAATCATAATTCATGTGCCCAGGGCCTGTAAATTCAATGCTAGAAGTGGGCATGAAGCACTTATTGTGCCTCCCACTAAGCTCTCTCTTCAAAGCACATCTTAGGCCTGCCATTGCAGTTTGTCTTCAGTATTAAACTAGCAGTTTGGCCTGAGAAAATGAACCTTTTCAGCCCTAAGACGATCCAATCTGAGACTTTTTGGGATCCCAGAAAAATCAGAGGGATCAGATCCAAGGGCCTACATCGTCGGTATACTCCAGAAGGCCCTACCTGACCTGGCTGATTGGGACTGGGATTCACAGATACAACGGGCCCACCGTTTGCCACTATTTCAGAGAAACAAAAACTCACAGTTTCCCCGTCCATTTATAATTTATTTTGGGAATTTTCTTTTGCGTCAGGCTGTTTGGCAGAGAGCACGCCCTAACACACCAATCTTGGTTGGGGAGATGTCACTTTTTACTCGCTCAGACTTAAGCAAAGAAACTATGGACAGGCGGTGGCATCTCCGAAAATTGATTGACCCCATTAAAGCCAGCGGCGCCCAGATATTTCTACAAGAGCCAGCACGCCTTAAAGTTATTAAGAATGGGCGTACATATTATCTTAATGATCTTAAGGAGGCCGAAGCTTTTCTAGCCAACATTAATTCTGGTGAAAAAAGCTAAACTAAACTAAATTTACAGAAGAGTTATTCACTTAGGGAATCTCTCTAGTCTTTCTGGGGTCTTGATGAAGTAATCAGACTATACGTATGGCTATAAGGGTTTGTTATAGGGAAGGGGGAGACAGGGAGCCCGCAGGGACGACCTTCTACACGAGCTGCCTCACCAACGGCAGCTGAAGCTGAAGGGTGGTTCCACCCCGGCTGGGGTAGGCACCAGGGGGGGCAAAGGGGGAGGGACCTTCTCCGCAGGTCATGTTGGGTGGGGGGTGGGTGAGGGGAGAATAGTAAAAATCAGTTCACAGGCTGACAAGGACTTGTTTGAAGATGGACTAGACATGGATGCTATGGTATTGAATTTGAATTGCATTAGACAATGTATTATTTGTTTGAGGAATCAAGAATCTACAATGGTTTTGTTACATCCTCTGCTTTTGTGCACATACAACTACAAACGACTAATCGGCTTTTTGGGAACGGGGACCGATGTATTTGTTAAACCTTTTTAATGCATGAAATAAAATGCCTAGCCTGGAATATAGCAGGTCTGAATAGCAAAGGCAAAAGATCTCTGGTCTCTGAAGAGCTGAAATTATACAAGCCACATTTTTGTTTATGATCAGAAACACATCTTATTTGGAAAGATAGGAAAATACTTAATCAATTAGGATATGAAATCATGGTTTGCTCTTCTGCTGGTACAACAATAAGAGGGGTGGCTATACTCAAAGACCGGCGAGTTAGGTTAGAAGTGATGCAGACCGCTCACGATAAAGATGGTAGATGGGCAATAGCTCAGTTTAAGTATGAGAATAATATATTTGTACTATGTGTGGTATATGGATCAAATATAGATGAACCAAGGGTCTTCGATCAATTGAACATTAAACTATTGGATTGGGCTGGGGAACTTATAATTATGGGCGACTTTAATTGTATTATGGACTATAAATTGGATACAACCAGACCAAATAGTCATCAACGGATGCATAAGACTAGGGCAGCTATATTAGACATTTGCCGTTTACATAACATCAAAGATGCCTGGCGATCCCTTAACAATAAACGATCAGGGTATACATACTATTCGGCACCCCACAAATTATGCTCCAGATTGGATATGGCCCTGGTCAGCGATAATATATTAAAGACCTGCTCTATGACCCTCTGCCCTCGCATCTCATCTGATCACAATGCCATAATTATATCGTTTTCCATACCACATAGTGCAACCCCTCTCAGAATGTTTTCCTTTCCTAGATATCTCATCTCAGATCAATTATATATTTCGCAGCTGAAAACCCATCTTGTTGAATTTATTAGCATCAATAAGAACTCGGCTTCATGTCATATAGTATGGGATGCCTGCAAGGCAAGCATCAGGGGCTTTACACAGGCTTATGTGATTAGGCAGAATGCTGAACTTAAACAAAGTCAAGCGTGGGTAACATTGCAAATAATTAGTCAAGAAGAGCAATTAGCTCTAGCACTACGACATAATTTGCCTACCTCTATGGACATTAATCTTAAACTCAGTAAATTAAAAAATGATGCAAAGAAAGATCTCTACCGGAAGTACAGTATCAATATCCATAAATATAAAATAGCTCAATACGAGGGTGGGGACAAAATTGGCCGAATTCTGGCTTATAAAGTGGCGGAATCTAGAGCAGGCTCCTTAATTTCCAATATTCGGGGGTCAGATAACAACATTTATAATAATCCACAGGAAGTGCTAGAGCAATTTGCTAGCTTTTATAAAACTCTATACACCCCAGAAAATCAACCGGACTCCGATCTTATACGGGATTATATACATAAAAATACACCAAGGTATGAGGATAGGCCAGATTTGAGCTTTTTGTCTGACGATTTAACTATGATAGAGCTACATCAGGCTATCAACTCCTTGCCCGGGGGAAAAGCAGCAGGGGAAGATACCATCCCGCTAGAGCTATACAAGGCCTGTCTGCCTGAACTAGATCTACTATTACTAGAAGTTATGCAGTCACGCACCTAAATCATGGAATAAGGCGAAAATAATATTTTTCCTAAAAAAAAATAAACCGAAAGAGGAGATGGGGTCATACCGACCAATCTCATTAATTAATACCGACGCTAAACTTTATGCTAAATTACTTGCGCACAGATTGGCAACTGTTATGCTCCAAATAGTTAACATACAACAGCACGGCTTCATTTTTGGGAGAGATACTACTTCACATGTAAACATGGCTATTACGGCGTTCGACGTCGCAGAGATAGAGTCCACCCCACTAGGCATGATCCTATTAGATGCAGAAAAAGCATTTGATCGAGTGGGGTGGAACTATCTCTGGAGTGTGCTTTCAAAAATGGGGTTAATGGGAAGGTTTTTGAGAGGGATACAGGCCCTATATAATAACCCCGTTGCTTGTACAAGCTATAACGGCTTAATTTCTTCAGATTTCCCAATTCTGCGTGGAACACGCCAAGGCTGCCCTCTTTCACCTCTTTTATTTGCTCTTTCTTTAGAACCTTTTTTAACGGCCCTCAACTCTCAAAAATTAATTGTTCCTTTCAGCTCGGGCTCAAAGGAGCTTAAGCTGACAGCTTATGCTGATAACATTGCTGTTTACACACATGATATAAATCAGGCTCTAAGAGGAATTAAATTAGAAGCAACTAAATTTGGGGAAGTGTCTGGGTACAGGCTTAATATACAAAAGACTCAAGTAATCGCCAATTATTCACCATCTACGGCCACCCCAGAGATCTGCAAGGTAGCTACCTATCTTGGCGTTAAGATTACGGCTAAAATACAAGACATAAACCATATTAATTACAACAAATTAATTAAATCCACGGCTTTAATTCTAAAGAAATGGCATAGGTTACCTCTGAATATTATCGGTAGAACAAATCTTATCAGGATGAAGGTATTACCTAAATTTTTATATTTATTTCGATCGATTCCGTTAGCACTGAATAATCGTTTTTTTCAAAGATTAGACGGTACCCTTAATAGCTTTATATGGGCCTACAAAAAAGCAAGAAGATCATTGAAATACTTGAAAAACACTATGAATGAGGGAGGGCTTAATTTTCCTGATTTTAAGTTGTACTTTTGGTCTTCATTTGTTTTACGATTACGTTCTCTACTTCTTAAAGGGGAAAGCAATTTTTTTCATCAATTTATGTTGAAACAAGAGTCAAACATGTTTTTGCTTAGAGTAAATGACCCAAACTATTTCAAGAGGGTAAGGATCAAGACGGCTAGGGATATAGTAAGGATATACCTTCTCTCCAGTTTTAAACCAGTATCCTTGCAACAGACAAGCAAGGCAATCCGCGCCTGTAAATCAGGAGCACCTACAGACTCCGGCCCCCCTATCATCCTCCACCATCTGATTGATACAGTCAATCCCTACATTAATGGAATCATTAATGAATCCCTTGAATCCGGAATTGTACCTGCCGAATGGAAGAAGGCTACTGTCAAACCTCTGTTGAAAAAACAGAATAAACCATCCACAGACTTGACTAATATGCGGCCCATCTCCTTACTTCCTTTCCTGGGCAAAGTCACGGAGCATTTAGTGCACGAGGAGCTTAAAACCTTCACAGAAGCCCATAACATCTTGCACCCACAGCAATCGGGCTTCCGCTCCGGTCACTCGACCGAAACAGCTTTGATCGAGCTTGCTGATTCTATTAAATTCCTACAGGATGAGGGCAAGCAAGCTGTCCTCATCCTGTTGGATCTTACAGCGGCATTCGACACCATCTCGCATGTTATTTTAATCAATCGAATGCGAGAGATTGGCGTGACAGACTCAGCCCTGGCCTGGATTTCATCATTCCTATCAAATAGGTCCCAGACTGTGGCACTAGGACCACATCTTTCCAGCGAAAAGCCAATTACATCTGGAGTGCCCCAGGGGTCCATATTGAGCCCCCTATTTTTTAATATCTACATGGCACCCCTCTTAGCTGTGATAGAATCACATGGGATCCTGGTCACGTCCTACGCTGACGACACGCAATTGGTCGTCACCATTGACAAACAGCGTACGGACGCAGAGCTCCGCTTTAAAAACTGCCTCTCTGATGTCTTTGAATGGCTAAACACTAATCATCTTAGATGCAATAGCGCAAAGACAGAGATCATCCCAATAGGCAAAAATCCTTCTTTTTCTCCTAAAGATTGGTGGCCCACAGGATCCGAGGCCCCTCCTAGTGCAGTTACATCAGCCAGAAATCTGGGCGTACAATTTGACTCTTCCCTTACTTTTGACGACCACGTCAAGATCACTGCCGGTCGATGCTTTGGACTAATAAAATCTCTGAGGAAATTCTTTGATTTCCTCCCAATTGCAGCCAGAAAGTCAGTCGCGGTGGCCCTTTTACTTTCCCGACTCGACTACTGCAACGGCCTTATGGCCGGGGTGAAAAAATCTACCCTCAGGAAGTTGCAGAGCCTACAACATGCTGCAGCTCGACTGGTTCTACAACTCCCCAGAAGGTCATCTGCATCTGCAGCCCTGAATTCACTTCATTGAATGCCACTGCACAAAAGAATCTTTTTCAAACTGCTTCTCACAGTCCATAAAACCATGCAAAACACAGGACCCCGTTACTTTGTAAACCGCTTCAAGCGCTACAACCCTTCGCGCTGCTTGAGATCTTCTGGGACTAACCTTGTTCAAATCCCCAGATTTAAATATAAGACCAGAGGAGGAAAATCCTTTAATGTTCTGGCAGCTAAAGCCTGGAACACCTTACCCATAGACCTTAGAGCCATTAACAATGAGAACAACTTCAGGAAACTTCTCAAGACATGGGTCTACAAACTATCAGACTCCTCTGTCCTGGCTGCCATTTAGCCCTATCTTTCATTCACCACTTTTCCTCAGTTATTCCTCCGTAACTCGCCCAGCGCCATGATGCTCCCCTGGGAGCGAACGCTTGCGCTTTACAAATACCCACAAAATATCAAAAAAAATATCAAATATGGAAAAACATACTGACTTACAGCAGGACCTCATTTTTTCATCCAAAGTTACCGCTTTGGGGCAACCCAGGTCTTCCAAGTGTCTTTTCCGACATTACTAATAATACCTGGACTGAGAAGGGAATTAATACTCTGGCCGATCTATATGGCCCACAGGGGTTTGCTGACTTCAGTACACTTAAAGCAACTTACGATTTGCCAGAATATTCCAGATACAAGTATTTACAGATTCATGATTTTTTAAATTAAGAAAAAAAGATTCGAAATATTACGGAATGTGACATATGGACTAGTTTGTATTCTAAAAAAACCAAATCAATCATTAGTGGGGCGTATAAGCTACTCGTAAAATATAAAACAAATGATTTGTTTAAAATAATGGAAAAATGGGGGGTCCTACTTGGTTTAAATGTCACAATGAAGCAAATAGAGAACTCGCTGTCTAATATTAATAAGTTAGTTAGATCTTCCAGCCTTAGGCTACAGCAGTTTAGAACAACTTGTATGCTTTATTACACACCAGCAAGAATCTCTAGGTGGTCCCCTCTAGTAATGGAAATATACTCAATGGAACTTGCCTTAGCAAACACAAGGGGTGGACGCTCTCTGGTCAAATTCGAAAGAAAATGGGGAACTTGTTGCTCAACTTAATATGACCTGATACGACTTTATCAAGCCTTATCTTTATTTGACTCATTATGAAATATATAAGCTACTTTCCTCTCGTTGCTTTATGAATTTGTATGTAAACCTGGTATTTTATTAATGATAACCCTAGTACTTCTTATTTCTTATGTATTCGATTTGTATATTATAATTATTTTTTCTTAATATCTTCCATGTCTTGGACATTTATATGTATTGTCTTTTTTTGTCTCTTCTTTGTCAGCCTGTTTACAATAAAAAAATTTAAAAAAAAAAATTTAAAAAAAAAGCTATCTCAAGTTTGGGACAAGCTAAAGAAATAGTTCAACCGCTATGTTTAATACTTAATAAAATCCCAATTCAATTGTGAAATTGGAGTTTCATTAAAAAAATAGGGAAAGTAACTTTGAGAAAGTTACCTTTTCCCTGTCTGAAGCCCGTAGAGTCTAATTTGCATTAGTTCTCCACCAGTGCTTGACAATAATGAGGTGTAAAAACTGCTCCCAGAGCAGAGAGAATGGTCTGTGTGTCGGGATGTGTTTTTCTTCCCCATTGCAATAAGACCAGTTAGGGTGGACAGGGGATCTTAACTACTTTGTAAAGGAGCCTCCCCTTTCAGTAAATGTAAGGTGAGACTTGGAGAAGGTAAACCTTTGTTCCCCCAGCCAGGCTGGCTCCACACCTAGTGGGAGGGAAGCTACCTCCAGAACCAGTTTTGAATGGCCGCTAAGGAAGGGATTAATAATTTCCTTTCTGGGCGTCAGTCAGGCTCTGCACATGGAAGAAAGGGTTTCTCCATCTTGGACTTTGGGAATAAGGTGCACTGTAGATTTATTTGCAGTACGGCAAAAAGGACCTGCTGCAAAGGTTGATAGGGTTTCCCCTGAGGACTCTTATTCCATAGCCAGGTATTACCCGCGGCCACTAGATGGTACCAGACATAAATGTGGGACCCCAAAGCATCTCCTCAGAAGAATTTACTGTTGAGGAACAGAAGCAGGACCGCACCTGCGGCTTGAGACCTGTGAGGAGTCCTGAAGGGCTAGACATGCTTCGAAGACAAAGAAGTGGGCTCTAAGAGTCAGTTTGCTGATCTCCTAGATGGGTATATGGACACAACAAGCTGCAAGAGTCTCTATTCTGAAATTCTCAGCTGACCAGTAGGAACTGGACTTGGACTGGACCCTCCTGGTGGACTCCGCCTGATACACTGAGAATCTCTAAGCATCTCTCTGGAGGTTCTGGAGGCCTTTGAAGTGGCTGTTTGGGCACCAGACGAACGTTTGGAAACTTTTGAAAACTTTTCCTCTAGAGCTCCAGCAGAATCTGGCACAAAAAATATTGACCAGCAGTTCCTTGCCATCGCACTACATTTGAAATTCATCCTGCTCAAAGGCCCCTGCCCCTTCAAAAAAAGATTGAAAACACCATTCCATGGTGAGACTTAAAACATTTTCACTGAGAAATCTCCAAAATTCCGGAGCATCAAGGAAACTAATCCACTTCACAAATTCAGTTTTCGGTTCTATGGGGCATCTACGGTTTAAATGGCAACCCACTTCGGGATGATTTTTCTTCTCAAAAAGTTACAAAGAGATTTTTTCGGTTGGACTTAGAAGAAATGTCAATGCTTTCCACCACCATGAAAACCGTGGCAGAGAGGAAACTCGTAACATGCTTGGCAGGACCACGGCGGTCCCGCCAAGCATATTGCGGTCTCAGGACTGCCGCACCGGCGCCAGAGAATAGCAGTTCCCTGGCAGCGGGGACGGCAGTCCCATGGCAGTCCGACCGCCCAAGTCATAATGGGGTAGTCGGCAGCCGGTGCTGTGGTGGCTGGACTGCCACCTCTG
Organism: Lissotriton vulgaris; assembly: GCF_964263255.1. NCBI lineage: Eukaryota > Metazoa > Chordata > Amphibia > Caudata > Salamandridae > Lissotriton > Lissotriton vulgaris. The sequence goes on along the minus strand of NC_141685.1, from coordinate 1,701,673,735 downwards.
CACCACTACAAGTCTGGCGATCCGACTGACCGCTAGACTCATAATTAGATCCTTGGTGTATCAGACCAGGGATCCACCACGGTCAGCCTGACATTGCACCTTATTCGATTTTTGTCATTTAGGAATCATTTTGTGTATCCCGTTTTTCTCTCTTTTTATAAGTTAGAGTGGTTTTTTAATTGCAGTGTGCCTTTGACTTTTTAACTGTTTCGCTAGTTCTAAATGCTTTACACATTTTTGCTAAGTTTAGCCTGTCTGCTCTTTGCCATAGCTACCAGGGGTTCAGTGTTGGTTTAAATTTACTGAAACCTTTAACTAGACCTAACAGATTAATGACTTTATGACTTGTGATGGATTACCCTCCATCCCAATAAACATACACTAACATCTCAAAAACTACTGACCTGATTTCAATTAAACCACAGAAAACATGTTTTCAGAGTAAAGTTATATTTTCCTGCAAAATATCCTATAGGAGCTAAAATGAGAAAACAAATATTTTTCCTAGATCGTTCACAACTTCTACTCACTAAACTTTCCTGGTTCCAACAGCAGCAGAATGTGCGGACTATCTACAAACTTTAGGAAAAAAGATCCAACAAATCTATGAAATTCCAAAGAAAAAAATTAATCAATATGGTGACTCCTGATGTATTTTTCTTCTCAATACAAACCAGAAGACATGGTATGCCTTGCCTCACAATGTTTTTCTCCCTGCTTAACCTAAATATAAATTTAATACTCATTATTATTATTTACATTTGATCAATTGGAAAGGGTACCCTTCCAGTGAACAATCTTGAGAAGATGTCAAAGCAGTTCTTGCTCTAGTATTGGGCTGTAGATTTTATAGACAGTTCACAAACAAGCAAAAATGTACCTCTAGAAATGGTGTTTAGGCTAGCTGCCATTATAAAGCTATTGGTTCAGATGATGAAACGGAGAAATGATGAAATGAACTATTCGTTGCAGTGGGTGGGGGGTGAGGGGGTTTTGGCTAAACTATTCTTTTTACTGGAATGATTTCACCTAATCGAATAGTTAAAAAATTCTAATTCTAAATCCTAATTTCCTTCTGAACCTCCTACACTAACTGCCATAACTGCCAAACTCAAGCATTTTCACACTCAACGCATTTCACACATACAACATTCCTGGAAAGAGCAATGGAACACACAGAAAGAACGGAACACATAATTAAAGCACTAGACGTCCTTGCTGGATATTGTCTGCATTCTTGCATGGAAGAAATTCCTTCTAACATTGACATCCAACATCACGTGTGCATAATGCACCTGAGCCCAGAAGGTGAACCATTAAAGACCCAATGAGGGTGTTACAGTCTTGGAATGCAGCCTCTCGAGTGGGTAGCTTCAAGGCCAACCCAAGTTTAGGGGAGCTCAGCTACTCACAGTCACTTGCAGTTCTAGGATTGTCTCCTGTCAACTTCCTACACTCTGGTAACTGTAACGTCATGTGTACAAAATGGCATATTTTAAAACCGCCCACTCTGTTCCATTAGCAAATGCATACCCACAGAATGGCGATGCACATCCCTTTTTATATTATAAGAATGCTTCAGTCAAGCAGTTTAGAACTATAATGAAGAAAGTATGCTTCTTGTGTATTCTGCTCTAAACACACAGCTCGCTTCTCTTCTGATGTCATGCCACTGTTGCAGTCATAAACATCTCATTGGACTATGTAGATGCCTTTTAAGCTTGCCTCACCTACATATAGCTGGACCACAATAAAAGTTCAGCATGCATTTCAGACATGTGTCAGACCTACAAATATCTACTTAGCTTTGTTGACTTTGTTTTCTACTAAACACATTTGGAGCTTCTCCCCGTCCAGGTCCCCCATTGCACTTGAAGTCTGACCGCTTCCACCATCCCACCATCATCGCATTTCTTTATAGGATGCAGTCACAGATGCTTAGTGCAAAGCCCATGTTGGACCAGATCCTCTCTGCAGGGTCATCCCCAAGTCCCAAGCTTTTTGCCTTCACCCCTCCTATTTTCAGAATTTAGTTTTTGTTGGCTTTAGGACTCTGTGTATTAACCACTGCTAATCATTGCTAAGGTGTTGGGGCTCTCCCCTTTTTAAAAGTTAAAATTGTTGCACACCTAACTGCACTTTCAATTTACTTAGGCATCCTCAGTCGAATCATAATTCATGTGCCCAGGGCCTGTAAATTCAATGCTAGAAGTGGGCATGAAGCACTTATTGTGCCTCCCACTAAACTCTCTCTTCAAAGCACATCTTAGGCCTGCCATTGCAGTTTGTCTTCAGTATTAAACTAGCAGTTTGGCCTGAGAAAATGAACCTTTTCAGGCCTAAAACTCCCTTACATATAAGTCATCCTTAATGTAGGCCCTGGACAGCCCATAGTGCAGGGTGCATTGTATTTAAAACAAATTGGACATGTACTTTTAAGTTTTAGAAGTCCTGGTAATGAAAATCTCTTAAATTTGTTTCTCACTACTATGAGACTATTGGGTTACCTTATTACATTTAATATTGATAACTTTGTTCAGGATCAGGTAGAAATACCATGTTTGGTTTTAAATAATTGCAATTTAAAATCCTCTTTAATGGCTCTGTCAGATTTGAAGGCATAATTCAGAAAATGCCACTTTTAGAAATTTGTTGTAGCTTATAAGGGATCCAGAGTGCCGTCCAGGACCTTAGGTAAGATTATGTAGAAAGGAACAATGATCGCTCGGCTAATAAATATCACATTTATTATATCATTGCCAAATAGTCACTTTAATCTATTTCAAATTCACAAATGTTTTCAAAAATTCACATATATTTTAAACATTTGTGACGGCGCAGTGGGTGTGTAGTGAGAAAAAGCTCTGTGCTCTCAGAAAAGTGATACTCAGAAATGGGATTCACATATGACGAATGGGGTTGCTGCGGAATTTACTCCAGTGCAGACCCCTCTGGTGCATTCGCCCACACCACAGTGGTCCCCCCTCACAAATATTTTGCGCACTTGTCACACAATGACTTCACCAGTGGCCCTCAATGGAATACAGGGTAACTGCAGCAAGGTGGTATGGCTCTTCCCGCTCTGTGCTCGGCTTAGTCAATGGCGACCCTCTCTTGGCATACTGGGGTCACCAAGACCATCCTGCACATGGGCAACGACCCGATCGGTGCATAGTCGTATTCTCACACCTCACCCAGGGGGCTCTGAACTGGACTTCACTCTCTTCAACGCTCTCCTCTTCCCCACAGGGTATACTAGTCTTGGCAAACAGGCAGGCAGGCGCTGACGCTCCAGGCTCCATGGCTAGTGGTCTTGGTTTCCCAGAGTGCGCTTTACCCGACCCGACAGGGAGACTATATGAGGTGTTTTCCCCAGTCCTGGTCATAGGTTGAAGTCATGCAGAGCTTCCCCTTCTCATACAGCATGTCTTTCTGCTTGGCAGATGACAAATTGTGGGGTCTCAACCACCCCTTCTTATAGTGCATTTCCACACACCAAATTAGTTTTATGGTCTGAGTCTTTGAAGTTTAATGTTGAGTCTCCGCTTCTTTTGAAGTGTACTCTTTTCTTTCTCTTTTTATCTCTTGAAAGGCTGTCTGTCACAGCAAGAAAGATTCCAAGGTTGATAGACCCACAACACAGGCCACAGGAGTGAATAGAGATCACACCTGGATGTCAACCACAGTCATATGTGCATCAAAAGTGTAATCCCGGGCTCCCAGTCCTACTCTTTATGAATCCCTAATCAGCCCTATCTACTTCCTGAGATGTGTCCTGGGCCCTTTCTTGTGGCCTATCACTGAATTTAGAAGTTTAAAGGTGTTGTCTCCCTCTTCCCTTTCCTTCCTCCAGTGTGTCCCACCCAACTCACAGGAAAGCAGCAATATACAAATCTGTCTGGGGGAAATTCCTCTACTCTTCATGCCAGGTAGGCCCTGGCTTTCTAAAATAGATCTCAGGGTCCTCCACGTAATGTACCATTGCAGGCAAACCTGCACTCAATGTACCTACACATCACATATACTTTCCAACACTATAGCCTCCATGTATTTTGCCACCACACACACACATACATTCAGCACACACATTTAATCTGGGCACTTTGTGTAGTACTGTACCCTTTATGTATTGTACTAGAGTGTGCTATTTGCAAACACACAATGCCAGCACACACAATCAAAATGCATGCACTACACAACACTTCACCCCTTATGTATTGTACTTCTCATAAGCACACATACACCCAGCACATGCTTCTCGCTACTCATGCATTGCACAGCGCTACATCTCTCATGTAATATATTCCTTGCAGGCATACATGCACTCACTACATGCACTAACTATACATCTACGTTTTCACTCCTACTGATCACTACACAGTAGGATGCCACCACCACATTTGTGCTGCTTAACTCTTGGTGATAGCAGTAGCCATCCACCACTTGAGGGTAGCACTTTGGATGCCCCTCCTGTTCCAACAAGACCGTGATATGTGAAACAGTCTTATTTCATGATGCACATGCATGATCTGTGTTTGCCGACAGTACAGTTAAGCACTCAGGGCTTTGCTACACATCTTTCACCAAGTAGAGGTGTTTTCTGTCCCAACAGAGACAATGGGGGTTAGATACTGGCAGGGTGGGCCATACTTTCAGGATGTGTGGGGTGGAGCATTTCCCTGCCCTACTTATATTTCAAAGGGCTGCCTCAGCATACTCACAAAGGACTCCACAACAGTCTTTTGTTACCACAAGCCCCTTGGAGCTGAAGCAGAGAGGAAGGAAATTCCTGAACCATCTGTGGGGGTAACATTTCAGAAGTTTCTTCCACTTCAATGCTGACACCAGATATGAAAATAGGAACCTTAGACCCTTTCTTCAGTTTACTCCTGGACCTGTGGAGGCCACTCAGAAGGTCTGCCCTACATTTCAGAGGTCTGACCTTTTCTTTCGGCCTGCTTTGTACTTCAGAGGACTGCCCTGCTGCTAGAAACCTGCCCTGAACCCTCAGAGGACTGCCCTGCTGCAGGAGGACAACCAGAATGAATCCAAGGACTAGTTGGCTAGCCTCCTGGTGTGAGCTACTGGGACAAACAACATGAACCATGCACCTGGACCCTGCCTGAAGTGATTCATACCCTTCAAGTGGTGCCCATCCTGCCCTGAACCCTTGGAAACTGTGCTACTGGTAGTCAAACAGCCTAAATTAAAAAATAGGAAGTTTTCAAAATGTTGAGTCAAAAACTAACCTTTGAACGTAGAGAAGATCAGGACTGACCTGCTCACTGATCCGCCAATGGTGCATCGCCTGTTAGCCTGACTTAGCAGCAGCACCCTCTAGGTTCTTCTCCACAGAAGCAAATCCTGTTCAATTGCTCCTTGCATCAGGGGTATCCAGCCTTGTGGATCCCTTGTCACCTACAACTTCCATCGTCGTCCCGCCGGAACTTTTCACCTTACACAAAAGAGACTAAGTCCACAATTAGATATCTTCACCATGACTTTGTCTAGAGGCTCCCCAAAAATGACGCCTCCTCTTCGGAAATAGTCATCTGCCTTGCCCCTCTGAACTTTATCTTCTCGACATTTTTCTTCAAAAATTCTTCTAATTCCAAAAGTAAGGAGAGACCGGGCCCAATCCACCTTGTGTATCAGAACTGCTTTCCATCACAGTCGGCTTTAACTTTTGACTTTGCCCCAGTCTTGCATGATTAGATGTCCGAGTTGGTGCTTTGATCTTCTAGGTGCTAGTTTTTTAACCAAAAACATTTTAAAAAGTCATAGCTATGGTTCTACTGATTGGATTTTTGTCATTTTGGCGTCAAATAATTTATGAAATTTTACTCTGTTTTTATCAGTTGGTGTGGGAATTTTCTTGTTGTTATTTCACTTTATAACTGTTTATGTGTATAATACTTTACACATTGCTTCTAAGTTAGGCCTGACTGCTTTTGTGCCAAGCTACCAGAGGGTTAAGCACAATTCTATTTAGTAACTTTTTGTGGTTCACCCTGATAGAGATTTTGGTTGTTGCTTGAGAGGGGCTGATAGGGGGCTACACATTAATTCTGTATGAAGAGGCTAATGGAATTCATGGATAGAAATAAAGAAGGCACAGCTGGGGGCATGGTATGGGACTTCTTAAAACCAGGTATTCATGGAGAAACACTCAGCGTCAGCCTCCATAACCAAAGAACACAGGCAATTAAGGTTAAAGAACAAGGGGCCAGAGGTAGGTAGCCTAATACCGGTCGGTAACGGACGAAATTACTGAATTTCGGCCGTTACCGACCGGTATTAGGCTTTTCAGATGTAGGGGCCTAATTTAAGGATTCGGTAATTTACTGAATCGGTAATTTAAGGAATCAGTAAACTATCGAATTCTTAAATACCGATTCGGTAAATTACTGAATCCTTAATGTAGGAAGCACTCAAATGAGTGCTTTTCCCATTTTAGGATTCGTTATTTACCACCAACTACAAGTTGGTGGTAAATATCGAAAACCCCAAAAGAAGCAATTTTTGGCAAAATATTACAGTGCCATGTGACAGACATACATGCCCTTAGGGCATGTATGTGTGCCACTTGTGCACCCATACACTATTAAGGGGTGCAACAGGGTGTCAAAGTGACACCCTGCCACCCTTCAATGTGTTCCCCCTTTTACCAAATCCGTATTTACCGATTCGGTAATTCCCATTCATTCCTATGGGCCTCCAGGCCCATAGGAATGAATGGGAATTACGAATCGGTAAATACCGATTCGGTATTTACCGAATCTTACCGATTCGGTAATACTTACCGAATGAATACCTACATTCCATTTACCGATTCTAAAATATCGAATCGGTAAAATTCTGCATTTTAGAATCGGTAAATCTGGATTACCTACATCTGGCCCTATATTAGGAGTTGTTGAAATTGGAAGCTCTCCATGTTGAGGGGATAGTTGAAACACAGGAAGATCATGAGCTCCCCCAGAGTATAGCAATGGTTAAAGCTAGCATCAATAGTAGTATGCTAGGAAAATAGCTGAGAAGTATCAAATTTGGAGGCCTAGAGCTACGAATATAGCAATAGTGCAGGTAAGTTCCTGGCATTCCGCCCACAGCAGAAGGAGGTGTGTAATGGCATCAGTGCTATGATGGATAGGGATGGGCATCAGGTCAACATCCCAGAAGCTATTGTCAGGATGTTGAAGGAACATTATCAAAAACTCAAACAGGATCAGTCTCCTCTGAGCAAGATTAAGTGATATCTAGATTTAGCCAATAAAGGTGTGTTAGATGGAAGTGATTGGGAGCCCTGGCTCCTTTTACATTGGAAGAAATTCAATCGGTCCTTGACTCTCTGGCTTCTGGGAAGGCTGCAGGATAAGACAAGATCCCACTGGAATTTAACTGAGTATTTTATTCAGTAACTGTGAGAAATGTGGTCAATACTTTTCTCAAAGCCCAGTGGAGATTCTTAGCCCCAGCTTTGTGGACAGCCACTAAAATCATAGTATTCTCCACTGAATCTCAAGTCATACAGATCAATTTTGATGATTAATAACTATGTAAAGATCTATTCTAACACACTCACAATGTGCCCGGGCAAGGTCCTAGCCAAACTGATCTCTTTCTGGCAGCATGAGTTTATCTCAGGACATGAGACTATGAACCATATCAAGAAGGTATCAAGGTATTTGATGTGGTTGAGAGTTTTGGGGATCCCACTTGCCTTGATCCTGCTTAATGTGAAGAAAGCTTTTAACTGGTTTGCATGGAGCTATCTCTGGAAGGGTTTTGAGAGGAAGGGGCTGGGCCCTGGCTTTATTTCCAGCTAGTTGGACGCCATATCAGAATCTAAATGTTAGATTGCAAATAATGAGGAGGGGATCAGATTTAATCACAATTACTAGAGGGACAAAGCAGGGGTGGCTCTGCTCAACCCTCCTACTTGCATTTTATATCAATCCTCTGCTACGGAGGTTTGAGCGGAAAAACTAATTTTGGCTCTGACTGTGAATGGCTACAATACTAAGATGTTGGCAAATGCGGACAAATTCGCTCTTTTAACCTCAGAACCTCATAGAACTATAACTCAATTAGTAAGGGAAGCTGAAATATATATTGAAATATTGGGCTATTATCTGAAAAAAGGCAAGACCCAAATAGTCTGAAATGAAGAAATCCACTTGGTAGACGATCAAAAAGTAGACAGTGCTCTCTATTTGAGAGTGACTATCATGGCCAGAGTTGGAGATATATTGTTGTTAAACATCCCCCATTGCTGATGAAAATTAATAGGGAATTGTAAAGATTAACAACCAGAACTTACCACTAGTAGGACACTGTAATGTATTTAAAATGTTGATACTGTCTACAGTCTTTTATTCATTTAGGGCAATTCCTCAATAAATTTAACATAAAAGGTTTAAAAGGTCGGACATCTTTTACAATATTTTATAGGGGAATATAAAAAAAGGGTTAGAAGGACCCTAACAAATCTAGGACTCCCAGGTGATAGAGGAGTTTGGGCCATTCCAAATTTTAGATATAACTAGTGGGCAGCAATGCGAACATTTGAAAGAATATAGTTATCCTCAATACAGTTATTTAGTTTCATTAAAATTTGCCTGGCAAACATTTTTTGTAAAATATCAATTAGGCTGATCGGTCGATAATTTGAGGGGTCATAACGATTACCCTTTTTAAAAATAGTAGTAATTTCTGCCTCCTCTCGTGATTCGGGCATCAGTGCACCTGCTGCTATTGAATTGCAAAGACGGTTCATGTAAGGGCCCCAGACAGTTTTGTCGTGTCTCATTAAATCTCCTAATATCTTGTCGGGCCTGGTGCTTTCCCTGGTTTCACTGCATCACTTGCTGCCAGTGTATCCTCCAAACTAAATTGCAAGCAAACTGTTCTAGAGTCTGATACACAATCTTGTTGATCATATGTTATTTCAATTGTGGATACAGAGTAGAGATGGGAAAAATTGTTGACCCATGTATTTGCATCCAAGAAGAGGTCTTTACTGCATCTTCCTGTTTTATTATCTTTTGTTATCAACCGCCAAAATCCAACATAATCTCTACTTTTTGCTGCACTAATTAATTCCAACCAAATATTTTCATCCCAGCATTTTTTTAGTTTGTACCAGTAGTCTCTTGTACTTAGTCCTTTTTTCCCTTAAGGCCATAACATTATTGTTTTTTCTGCTGCCAGTATAAGCTCTTTTTTTGCCTCACGGCACTCCTTGGATTTACCAAGCTACTTGTTTCAGTTTTCCTTCGACTCGCTTTAGGGATTTTACTCAAAATAGGTTTTAGCGCTTCTACCAATGCTTGGTGTACAATCGTTACAGGGAACTCCATAGCAGGTAAATCAATATATGGGGCAATGACGTCTGAGAACATAGCATAGATTTGCTTCATAGCCTCCATATTGCCCACTGTAACTGGCCAGTTTAGCACTCTATGGTTATTACTTACTAATGGCTCATTAAAGAAAGTATTATTTATATCTTCATTTTTCCACAGAAATTATTTTGTATATATCCGCTGCTAGTGTCAGGTGCAGGGGGTAATGATCACTGTCAATTCTAGCATCAACTACCAAATCTTTTATCTTCGTCCAGAATCCAATAGATTTTATAATGTAGTCGATGCTACTCTTACAATTATCCCTATTAAATGTTGGGGCATTTGGGCTGTCTGATGGTAGTCTACCATTACAAGCTCTAAGCCCGTGTCCTGCCACCAGTCTCATAATTTGTGCAGCTGCAACTGAACAAGGTACTACTGGACTACTTTCTTAGGGGGGAATATTATTTGCCATGCCCTCGTCTTCGAAGATTGTTTCGAGGCCCACCACTGGCTCAAATTTGCAAAATCTCCTCCCACTATTATCATTGCCCTTGAATCAATTGTTGATAAAAAGCGGTTGAGCTGGTCTATTACCATAGGTTCCTTGTTAGGCGGGCTTGGTCTGTTATATAGATTTATTAAATATATCTCAGTTTTATCCCATGCTCGAATCTTCACACCAGTTATGTCTGGTGATGGGAAGTCCAACTGAGATATATTGGTACCTACGGTGACTTTTACCCATATACCAAGGCCACTTGAGGGCCTACCTTTAACCGAGGGAAAAGCATTAACTCTATAGGTTCTATACCCAACCTTGTGGGGGGTTTCTGGAGCACATGTTTCTTGAAAAAAGCATATGTCACTATGGTATATATACTCCTGTCATTCTGCATCCTGCAAATTCCTTTTTAGCCCTGCAATATTCCATGACGTCAGCTGTATTTCCATTAACTCCTTTACCCCCATTCCTAGACTCACGACAGTATCCAACTCTATTCCTGTCTCGTGAACTACATGGGGTTCAATGACCAAATCAGGGGGAAGTATTGTGTTTTTGTGTAGGGTCAAATTAGATTCAGATGTCACCACCTTTTCACTAGTTTTAAACTTTACTATGCCTTGTAGATCTTCTAAACTCTCACTCAGGGTACTTACAGCTGAGCTTATCTTATTGTTGGATGGGATAATATTGTAATCTAATATATTATTAGCAGAGAGTGATCTAGTAACTTGGAGATTATTAAAATTATTATTTTCTACTATGACTGATTGTCAGTCTTGAGTATCTAAATCTGATAGGACCTGAAACCTATTTGATAGAAAAGCAGGAGCACCGTCATGTCCACCAGCCCTAAATGGAGGTTTGTAAAAATAACCTAACGGCAAAGCACAGATACTGGTGGCTTGATTAAAGGTTTGTTTGTTTACAACTTAGTAAACAATGAACTGTCTGTGGCCTACAAAATTTGACCACTACGCAGTTACCCTCAATGTTCTTGGGAGATCGGCCTACTTACCCTACTCTATGAACCATAATGTCTACCGTCTTGTTACGCAGGTTAATCCAGGATTCCTTCTGATTGCTTTTAAGAACAGAAACACCAGACAGAATCAATACATAAGGGCACGAAGCTGGAGGTAGACTCAAGATATCAGTATTAGGTTTTAGGTTAATTGTCGTTGAACCATCTATGATATTAATACTCAGGTTGTCCAGTGTGGTTCCCAGGGGTAGCAGTTCAGATACATCTCCTTGCCTTATATTTAGATCTAGAACCACTCCCTGTGTGTTTCCCTGTGTGTTTCCTTCTCCGCATCCTTGGTTTCAATCTAGGTTTAAGTATATGGGGTTCTTTCGTACTACACAAATGATCAGATGAGTTCATATTTACTGGTACAGGAACTGTTACTGAAGAGTTCTCCCCCTCAGTGACATTTACATTGGGATTCATAGTCTTACCACTCAAATTGACCATAACAGCATTCCCCTGTTTCATCATTTCCCTAAAGGAATACAATTATTATCAAATAGTTTATTAATATGAGCTAACACAGTTCCCAAAACTGACTCCATAGTAGAAGTAAAGGAGTCCCCATTATATTCTCTCCTTAATGGTGGTAAAGAAGCTGAGAACGTGTCTAAGTCCGTCTGCGCGCCACCGGAATTTGTCAAGGGAGCTGCCGGGTCAACTGAATGGACTGTATGGGCTAGTGTACGATCAACTGGGCTAGTTCCTTTCGTACTCCTCTGCTTCTTGTGGGGACCACCCCCCTTTTGAGGGTCAGCCCTCACCTTTGTTTGAATAGTAGTTGTCTCCCCTTGGTCTCCTCAGATAACTTAGAAGCCTGTGTTCTTGCCCCATTCAACGTTGTTGTTAGTGGTGTTGGAGATATATCCAAAGAAGGCACAGGAGGTGTCACTTGCAATGTTGTAAGCAGTGCTGGTTGTAAGAAAACCCTCAGGTTTAATAGCCCAATGATAAACGTCTCTGCAATATTGCTGGATCTAATGAAAGTCGCCGCTCTGTTCTCTCTATTTCGTCAGTCAGAAGCGATTTTGCCTTAACTATAAAAGCATCTAGGGTACCTGCCACTCCTCTACGCTTGGTCATTGTCTTACTCATAAGACAGCACCCTGGACCGGGAATCGGGAATCCGAGAATGACCACAAGTGACTCTGGCGGCGGTGGCGGCACAATTAGAGCAGGTAAGATTTTCTAAGCTCCCGCACTGCGGGATCCCTGCTGCTCTTTTTAACGCCTCCTGGCGCGCTCCGCTGGCATGGGCGGTGTGTGTGCCGCAAGTGCTGCTGGGGCAGGTAGTTCCCTGTCAGCTCCCTGGACCAGGAATCGGGAATCCGAAAATGACCGCAAATGATTCTATTACAGGACCGGAGGCTTCAGATTATGCTTCTCAATCTTTACTGCCAACACACAGCAGCCAATGAAAATGTATATTTTCATAAATACAGTATAACAAAACTACATTTCCCATGATACACACATGTATAGGCACGCCCCCATAGTCCATAAGAACCCTCTGCGTGCCTCCATCTTCCTCTTTCTTTGCTGCTCACAGCAAGAGTTAAGTGCACCTATTTACTGCCTCCCTTACTTTGCTTGGCATGGGGATGGTTAATAGCATTAATAACATTAATATTCTAGAATTGTTTCATTATTTGGTTATATATGGTGCCTTAGCTCACTTGTAGATCGATTGTGCCATTTTTCGATACTTTCGTAGCTTCGCTCCGGTTCGCTTTGAAGCCGCGATCGCATGGATTAACGCGGGCTCTGACAGAGCTTAAAAAGCCAGGTTCTTGCAAACTCTGCGACGGTTGTTGCGCTGGTATCATACGGTCCCTGACTGGCAGAGGGGCGGCCGCGACTCTTCACAAGAGCCTCATTACCAGAAAGTCCTTCCTTTAGATCGCGTTGGGCATCCCTAATAGCCCTCCTACGCGTACAGGCCGGGTGGCTCACGGCCGACGCACGCGCCTAAAACGCGACCAATTTTGGCTTGTTTTGGGCGGTTTTTGGTCGTGTTTGGGCTGCGCGCCTCGGCGCGATTTCCTCGGCAGACTCGGAACGCATTTTGGAGCGTTTTGCACACCGGCAGCCTCTCTGTGTGATCGCCTGTACCATGGTTGTAAAATCTCGGCCAGCAGAGTGAGCACACCCTCTTTGAACTTTGTTTGGCCAGGTCACTGACCTTTTTGACTACAGCTTTGCTGAGGGGGTCTAAGTAACTTTGAAGTTTTGTGTGTGCGTGTGGGCTGACAACCCCCATTACCCCTCCTGGAAGTGTATATTGGTAGTTGCTCCATTAATTTTAGCAGGTATCCAACCCTAATTATGGAGGAGTGGGCTCAGGACCCTGAAGAATACTATGGAGAGGAGGAGGAAATTGGTGAAGGACAGCAGGAGGCTGTCTTGGAGGACAATATAGTGGAAGCCCTAGATGCTTCCGTCCAAGCTTCAGTTAATAACGCTATGGAGACCAAAGTCCCTCAAACTGTGCAGCATGCATTGGCAGTTGCCCTACGCCCAATTACGAAGCAACTGGAGGGTTTTGGCAAACGTCATGGCTACGACAAGAAACATCAGAAAAAGAAATCTGAGGCTTCTACTTCCGGCACAACCTCAAGTAATCCCAAACAATGGCCGCACACCCAGACTCTTGCGACCCTGCCTTCCAGTGGGTCGGCGGATCATGCTTATGCAGGTGGCGTCAGGCATGGGCGAATTTTGCGGATCTCGCGTTCGCGAATTTTGCGGATTTGCGAACTCGCAATCCGCAAAATCCGCGAATTCCCGCGAATTTGCGGATTTTTTTTTTTTGTGTTCGCCCGTGTTTCTGCCAGTTCGCGAGGGTTTTTACAATTTCGCAATTTGCGAACTTACCTGTCGGGTCGCAAGTTTTGCGAACTTGTTGTTTCTACGTGTCCAGCCTGTTTGGGACACTCTTCTTCATCACTGCCACTCTCTGTCACCACTGCCACTCTCTGACTACTCATGCCACCCTCTGGCCCACTCATGCCACCCTCTGTTTCATCACCACACCCTCTGGTTGTCCAGTGTACATTATTTTCGGCAAAGCAAAGCACACCTTCCCTGCCTCAAGTGACCTGAATTAATTTGGGGCTGATTAATGTGTCACAGAATATTTTTTTAGCTGGCACCTGCTTCCTTAGTGCGCCCTGATTAGTGATCTTTTGCACTTGCTAAGTGCTTTCATTGTTGCAAAATTAGTTACAACACCTGCCCTGCCCCAACTGACAATAATGAATTAGGGGCTGATTAATGGATTTTAACTTCCAGCCTGGCTCCTGCTTGTCTCCCTTAGCTGTAATTCAGGACCTTTGTGGCATATGTGTAACTATTCTGAGGTTCAGAGCAGGGTCACATAATAGTTGCAACTGGCAACTGAACTCTGGAGGGGCCCCTCAGGAAGCACTACAGGAAATGGCTACTAATGATGAGCCTGAACTTTTGAACCTGGCAAGTAGTTTCAGTTTTGCTAAGATCGTATTTCTGCAATTTAGCACTTATTCGCGGGGCGCGAAGTTGTACTGGGAAGCCGCGAACTCACGCGAACAGTGCAAGCAGTGCGAGCAAAATCCGCTGCTCGCGGATTTGCGGATTTTGCGGGAGATTCGCGAATCTCGCGGATTGCGAATTTCCCGAAAATCCGCAAAATCCGCGAGCGAAACGGATTTTCCGCCCATACCTAGGTGGCGTACCCAAAGCTACGGCCAAGGTTCAAGTTGATACGGATACTACTACCACTAACACCGACACAGACACTGACACTTCAGAGGAGCCTGCTCCTCCACCAAAGAAAGCCAAGGTTGGTCCCAAGGCCTCGGCCGAACCGCCTAACACCCCTTTCACTTTTGATCCCTCAGATATCGTCCACCCCCGGTCCTCGGACTGGATACCGCCGTCAGCGGTTTCAGATTACCTTCATGAAAATCTGAGGAGGGGATTCTCGAGAGAAGTACGTAACCGACTCAGATCGGAATGCCCAAGACCGGAGTTGCCAGACAAAGTCGCGGAAAAGCCCGAGATCGATGCTAGCATGCTCACATTCCTTAAGAAGTTTTCAAAGGACCCAAACCGTGCATGGCGCGGTTGTCAAGACAAGATGCTAGACGTTGTGGGGCCTCTGGCTAAGATTTTAGAAATGGCTCTGGCGGCCAAAGAGAGCGCATCACCTATTGATCCGGATATTCTAGCTGGCTGGACCCAGCGAGCTATCTGTCTCATCGGAAACACCAATTGTGCGATACCGTCAGAAAGGCGAAAGTCCCTGTTGATAAGAATGGACAGCACCCTCACTGAATTAGCGGAGGCGGAACCCGGCCCCCTGGCTGGGGGCAATTTATTTGGAGACCGTTTTGTCAAGGACGTTTCAAAATACGTTGGTACCTTCACCGCCCTAGACAAAGCGCAAAGTGGTATCAAAAGGGCCCTTAACCAAGGTGTTTTCAACCGGGCCGCTCGTCAGGTCGAGGATTTCACCAAGGCTCACAGCGTGGTGACTTCGGTAGTGGAAGAGGAGAGTGGGACTCCACCCGTGGAGGTACCTTTTATCCTGCCCGCAGATGATTTAACAAGGGTCGTTTCCAGACCGGAAACAACAGGGCGAACTTCAAAAACCAACAATCCGCAGGTGAGTGTACTTTCGCTTCTTTCCTTGGGGGCCGCACACGTCATTGTCTCCAGCAATGGAAGGTCCTGACTCAGGACACTTGGGTTCTGCAAACCACCCAAGGTTTTCAGTTGGAATTTTACTCTCCCCCGAGACAGTCAGTTCTCCCAACAGGTCTCCATTTTTCCCAAGATCGCAATTTTATCGACGAAGAAATTGCAAACTTGCTACAGAAGCACGCGACTGCTCAATGCCAAGAAGGGCCTCACGGCTTCTGCAGCAATATCTTTGTCGTTCAGAAGAAAGGAGGCGGCAACAGGCTTGTTCTGAATCTCAGAGAGTTCAATCAGTTCCTTACATACAATCACTTCAAGATGGAGGGTATTCATCTTCTAGCTGACTTGTTACAGGAAGGAGATTGGCTGGTTCGGCTGGACCTCAAAGACCCTCATCACTCCATCCTAATCTTCCCTCCACACCGCAGGTTCCTTCAGTTTCAATGGAACGGCCGATGGTACGAGTATTTGGCTCTACCTTTCGGGCTCTCCTCAGCTCCTTGGTGCTTCACCAAGGTGATGAAACCAATAGTGGCCCATCTCAGGGAGAGAGGGATACGGCTCATAATATACCTAGATGACATTCTGATCATGGCACAGAGTCCAAGAACGCTAGAGCGACACCTCGCCCTTACAGCTACTCTGCCTCAGAGCTTAGGATTTGTCATCAATCAAAAGAAGTCGTTAATTGTTCCGACTTGATAGACTTCCTCTGGTTTACGATAGATGTTTTGTCGGCCCAATTGTGTCTTCCCAGGGCAAAGTTGAAGGATCTCAAGAAGGAAATCCTGAAATTTTTGAACAGTCAGACAGTCACACTCAGGGCAATTGCCAGAGTTGTGGGGATATTGGCCTCCTCGATTCAGGCGATATTCCCGGGCCCTCTTCATTACAGGGCTCTTCAACGCCTCAAGATCAGGCATCTCCAGAGGGGATTGTCCTATTCAGACACCATTCCTCTATCAGACGAGGTCAGAACAGAATTACAGTGGTGGCTAGGACATGTGGACGCCTGGAATGGCAGAGCGATATTGGCCTCTCAACCAGAGGTGATAATCGAGTCGGACGCCAGCCGTTGGGGCTGGGGCGCGCGCTGTGGAGACGTCTCCACGGGCGGCAGATGGTCTCAGCAGGAACTATCCTTGCACATAAACTGCTTAGAACTGCTCGCAGGGTCGTTCGCAATTCGGACACTCTCTCAGAGGCAGACATCTTGTTGCATCCCCCTACGCTTGGACACCGTGTCCGCGGTGAGGTACATCAACAAGTTGGGCGGCATGAGATCGTCTCTTCTTGTACAGATAGCCAAAGATTTTTGGCATTACTGCCTCACGAATCAGATCTCATTGATGGCGGAGTACATCCGGGGACAATCCAACCAGGTGGCGGATTGGAATTCCAGGCACCTGAGGGATTACAGCGACTGGAAATTGCTTCCAGTAGTCTTCCAGTGGCTTCAGAGAATTTGGGGCCCGTTCCAGACGTATCTATTTTCCTCCAGATTAACACATCAGCTCCCTCAGTTTTTCAGTTGGAGGCCGGACCCATTGGCAAAAGCGACCGATGCCTTTCTCCAGGATTGGTTGTCGGCGACCCATTATGCGTTTCCCCCGTTCTTACTGATACCCAGAGTCATGGCACAGGTAATCAAGCAACGGGCGGAGATAGTCTTGGTGACGCCGTGGTGGACGTCCCAGTCGTGGTTTCCCAAGTTGTTGCAGTGGAGTTGCGATCTCCCCAGACTCTTACCGGACTCGGAGGAGCTGTTGCTGGGTCCTCTTCAGGAGAGGCACCCATTGATTCTAGAGGGCAGACTCACGCTGATGGCATGGAGGCTTTCAGGGAACAGTGGCAACTGCCAGGAGTTTCGAACAGGACTTCTGAATTCATCAGACAGGCCTGGGCACCATCTACCAGGAAACGGTACTCCTCAGCCTGGAAGAACTGGGTGGATTGGTGCATGGAACGACATCTGGATCCCGTGGGGGTGGAATTATCCCACGTGTTGAATTTTTTGTCGGATAAGGCAGTGGAAGGGCTAGCCTATCGTTCAGTGAACAATTTCAGGTCGGCAATTTCTGCGCAGATAGACGGGAAACCGGTAGGTATGCACCCGATACTATGCAAGCTACTTAAGGGAATTAGGGTTGCTAATCCACCTAAACCCAAATATACGGCTCTATGGGACGTCTCTTTAGTGATTACCTTATTTAATAAATGGCCTGCAAATACACTCTTATCCAGAAAGCAGTTGTCGGCCAAGCTGGCCATGCTGCTTTGCCCGTCGTCATGGAGACGTTCATCGGATGTGAGGGAACTCGACGTAACAGGTAGAGTATTTACCCCGGAAGGGGTTTCATTCACTATTACAGGTCGTACTAAAACATTGTCACGTCATATTGATTATAATTCTTTTCCTGAAAATGACAAATTATGTGTGGTACAATGTTTAAAGACATACGAGGAATGCACGAAGGACTTGAGGCCTCAGGGTTGTTCTCAGTTACTGATTGCATTGCAGAAACCTTTTAAACCTGTGGCGGCCGCCACCATTTCTAGATGGCTTTGTTTTATAATGAAAGAAGCTGGCATTGACACTCAAATGTTTGGTGCTCACTCTGTAAGAGGTGCTATGGCGTCAAAGACGTTCATGTTGGGCTCTACTATTCAGGACATTATGCGTTGTGCAGATTGGTCCTCTGAGTCAACTTTTAAGACATTTTATTATAAGCCGGTGGGTGATATTGCGTCTGTGGTATTTAAAGACCGTTAAACTAGCATAATCTGAAGCCTCCGGTCCTGTAATAGAATCAAAAGTTTGTTAGCATTCGCGCCAAGAATTTTCAATTCTATTAAGGACACGGAGGCGAGGATTATCCCACCCGGCTTGATTAACTGTAACAAGCTTGCCCAACCACGTATTCAGGGGTTACGGTTGTTTCATTTCCTTTGTTTCAGGATCAGATAAGAAGTCCGAATAGACGAAGAAGGCTGCAAGGAATCTATGCCTGAGGATCATTGTTTCTTCCATGTTGGAGGAGTTGTACAGGTATTCCAGTTTACATTGGACTTGTGTTCACTACAAAGAAAGAGGAAGATGGTGGCACGCAGAGGGTTCTTATGGACTATGGGGGCGTGCCCATGGGAAATGTAGTTTTGTTATACTGTATTTATGAAAATATACATTTTCATTGGCTGCTGTGTTTTGGCAGTAAAGATTGAGAAGCATAATCCTCGCCTTTGTGTCCTTAATAGAATTGAAAATTCTTGGCGCAAATGCTAGCAAATTTTTTACTCTAGCAGCGGTGGCGGCACCAATAGAGCAAGTAAGATTTAGCAAGCTCCTGTGCTGTGGGAGCCCTGTTGCCCTTTTGAACGCCTCCTGGCACTCTCCGCTGGCGTGGGCGGCGTGCACGCCGCAAGTGTTGCTGGGGCGGGGAGTTCCCTGTCAGCTCCCTGGACCGGGAATCGGGAATCCGAGAGTGACCGCAAATGACTCTGGCGGCGGTGGCGACACCAATAGAGCAGTTAGGATTTTGCAAGCTCCCTGCATTCAAACTCTGCACAGAATAAAAGGGGAAACTGGGCATGGCACAATATAATTATTATACTCCCTTAGGTGATCACCACTCTTTCCAACCGCTGGAGTTTTAAGACTTGGGGATATATTGAACTTGGATCGCATTTGCTCATATAAGGGGCTGCAGCAGACGTTTGAGCTGACTGAAACTCTTGCTTTTTTCTAAAATGGATAAAAGCTAATTTTCATTAAAGCAGTTCCCGCTTCTTGAAATGCTTAGCTGCTCTGGAAGGAGGAAGGTCTGACTAATTTAATACGTATTAACTGATCTCACCCAAGATGATTGGAAACTACCAACAGAGAACAGAGCCAGGTAGATTAATGGTTAACCCTAGTGGTATAGATTTCCAGAAATCATTGGTACTAGGTCAGGAGATTCTACTGTCAGCAGGGTTGATGAGCCAGAACTATAAAACTATATAATCTATAATATACACCTGTTAAACTGAATAGCTGGGGAAAAAAGACCCGAATCCAACTGCCTGAGATGTGGAGGAGATAAAGCAGACATAGTGCACTTGTTTTGCAACTGTGCAAAGCTAGGAGCTCTCAAGAAAGAATTTAGTTGATTTCTAGAGTCTCATTTAAACACGCAGATTTCGATCACACCTCAGTTGATGCAGTTTGGAATAGACGGGAAATATCCAAATGCTAAGAGGGAACTATATCTAAATATTGTAGTGCTGGCAGTTGCTCGTATTTGTTTTGCTGCAGCTTGGCTGATCCCTGAACCCCCAGTTATAATCAATGGTTTGCTAGGCTCAGGCTGCTCTCTATGTATCACTTACAATCATAAGGATGGAGAAGTGTGGCTCACTGGTTAGAGGAGGCAGACCTGGAAGCAGAGGTCAGCCTGGGACCAGGGTTCAATTCCCGGCTCGGCGGGGTCTTGAGTCCTAAAATGTCCATGGACTCGACAATTCTCGCTCCGGTGCCTACTCGACTCACGGGTTCACACTCTGCGACTCTGGGCAATAGCTTGCTTAATCTCCACAACAGCCCCTCGCGGCAGGATGCCTGGCTTTCATCTTGCGGATACCCTGCTGGGGTTATCTCACAGGGGAATACCAGGACGGGTTCCCTAAGCAAGCGCTTAGAAACCGCTCGGTGATTTGCGCTATATAAATTCCTGTACATTTACATTTACATTTGCCCTATATTTCAATTAGTGGCTCATAAGGAGTCCATGGATTTCAGTTCCGCAATTTTGAGCTCACTGCATTTCAAGGCCGCACCACATCATAAACGAAACAAGAGATAGAAAAATACAAATTTTTCTTTTCTTTTTCAGAATATACTTTTTTTCTTTTTCACAATTTTGTCATAAAATATCACTTCACATGACAGTAGTTCAATCATAAAAACAGCCCCACATCACCCTCAAATCTTTCATTCAGACACAACAGAAACACTCCTCTAACATAACCTCATGCAACCATCCATCACATTCAGTTTATAACAAGTGATACATCATCCATACAAATCTCCAAGTTATACACTGAAGATGTCCTGTAGTGTCTTCTCAGCAAAGCGCAGAAGACCAAAGATGATAATATCAGGACAGAAAGTAGAAGCGCCAACGCGCGTTTCGGTGCCAGGCCCAGTCTACGGCCGCACCTTCATCAGGGCACATACACGATGGGAGATGGGGGGGCAGACAATATCACAAGGCGGCCAATCTCACACCTGGGACACAGGATATACGATGTAATAAAGATCCTTCAAGGTTACTAGAAGGCGGCTATTCGTGGGAGCAGAGCACCAAAAATTAATTACACTGACAGCGAGTCTCCAACTTCGCGTTGATTCAAGGGGCTTCTGTTCGGTGGAAAACAGATATAGCAGGTCTTTAATTAGAGTTCCGAGGTGAGACAGTTCTCAAAGCAAATAGATTTTTTAAAGCACGGCTAGCAGTCCGGAGGCACGCCGTGAAGGCGGCAAGCAGTATTGACGGCTCCAAGGTGGGTCCGTCCGAGCCCCGGGGGAAATCGTATTAAATAGTTTGATAACTTGTAAGCTCTGTAACTAATAAGCAGAGGCTCCTGTCTCAGTGTTCCAGCGATTTCTCCGCCGCACGTTCTGTCGGTAATGGATCCGCTCATCCATGTATCATCTGGAGGACAAACTATATCAATGTATGGGCAGAAGGACGAAAAAGTGGAGAGCTATGGTGTGGACTTTTTGGCCAACTGAGTAGTTAGAATAAATTCTTGAGCTATAATTCGGAAAAGTAAGTGTTATTACTACGTGGCTTTGATCTGGTAGGAAGTGGGATAAGAGCTAAACTTGGATGTATGTTAATGGAGATCTATAATCTATGATTTATGGAAGTATAACTGAAGAATTTTGGTATTGTATTATGCGATAATTTGGCAGCCTACTATGAAATTTGAGGGGCAAATCGGTGATTGATTTTTTTGTGGCATTTATCACGTATTTAAGAGCTGTAAACTGCTTCCCTCTGTATGTTTTTGTATCTCTGTTTTAATGCTCCTCAAAAAAAATAAAGAGGATTCGTTCTCCCTCAACCAAAAACCGAATTTCCAGCAGTCTCAACCTTCTTAAACCATTCCCCTCACACATCAGAACATAATCTTCACTTCCCTCTTCACAAGAGCTTTGAAAAATGTCCTTTCACCTAAGCCTTAAAATACTCTTTTTTTGAGCTGCCAAATAAGACGTTTAGAGAAGATGCAGTTTATAATCAGCGGCGAAAGAAGGTCGCCCCACTTCTTTAAAGCACTGCAGAGGAAAAATGAAACGATAATAACGGAACGTTATTATCACTTCATTTTTAGTGTTGCAGTTGCAGTCAGGTTAGGTTATGGCGAGGCGGGGATGGGCTCCCGTTACATTGAGGGAGGAGAAGTGGTTGCTGCACCTTAAGTGTACATGACAGTTTGGCCGTCTGTCTTGGGCCGGCCAAACTGTCATGCACACTTTGCATGTTCTCCACCCAGGCTGTATTGCACAGCCTGGGTGGAGAACATTCACAGCCTCCCAGTCCCTCTCTGTAATTGTAATTATTTAACGAAGCAGACATCAGCGCCAAGACACACTGGGCATTCATGCTTTTTATAAAACAATTTAATATCAATATAAATTTCCCAGCATGCCATTGAGTAAGATAACATAATGTTGTGTAGCATAACATAGTAACACAGCATTATCTTTGCAAGTTTGCTTATTGGTTACATTTAATACAACTATATTCAGACTGCAATTGTGCATACATAATTTGATGGGAGAGATCCTTTTCCATTATTTTCTTTACACAGCTACTAAAATAAGGGTTTTAACTAAACAGCTGAATTCAGAGGGTCTTCACTCGTTTGACAAGAACTTGGGCGGTGAACAAAAATAGCAAATCCCAACCTTCATTGAACTCGAAAGGCAAAGTATTGATTTCCCCGCTGTACAGTATGTTTAACAACTCTCTTTATGTCTCTGTTAAACCTGCCTTCACTTAAGAATTATTGTCTCGCGTTCAGCAGGGTTCCCTCTGGGATCTAGTAAAACCAGCTTTCATTTCCAGACACAAATCTATCCGTTTTTTCTAATTCAGCGAGGTGCTGTATCTTACTGGCAGGCTTCATTTTAAGTGCCTATTAAATAACAGGAGCTAAATGGAAGCGAGAGGCGTCGTGCAGAGGAGTGATGTGCGCGCAGCAGCGACTGCATCGGGAGGAGCTGTTTGGGACTCATTTACATCAAAAAGCAGATCCCGCCGACAGGGCTCCCAACGTGTCCGGCGGGATTTCAAAGATGTGATGTAGTCACGTGACGTCAGCAATTATTGAAGACGCAGGGCGTTGAGCTGCGGCCGCAGGCTTTAATTTTAACGGACTAGCCATCTTGAACGTACCCCAAGTATAGCAATAATGTGCTGTCTACGTACATGCGCAATCTTTAATTTATCATTCTTGCCAGTGTGATCCGCATGGGTAATTATATGAGCTTAATAATACGATTTGCATAACTCTACCAGTCTTCAGCTTCTAGATCACAATCTATAACTGTTGGTTACTTGCTATTCATTTTTAAAATATATCTATTTCTTGTTTAGACAAAATATGCAAACGGAGACATCCAAACAAGTAGCACACAACATTATTATATATTTTAACCATGATTAATGCATTGTTTAAACATCTCAAATAATCTAGTTACTTTAATACCATAAATTGCGTCCATGTAAATATATATTTTTCTACAATAAAAAATTACAGAAATAAAAAGAAATAGAACCTGATAATCATGACATTGCATCCTGCACACAAAAGACCCGGTTCACAAACTGTGTTTGTAGTAAGTAAAACAGTGCTACAGTAGTTCTACTTATTACAAAAAGTAATTCACAAACCTACAAGTGTAAGTCTTTGCTTCCACCTGTCCTACCTTTTCCATGGGGAAATCTCCACATGTATAAGTTTACTGCTTAATAATAAATATGGAAGTGACCAAGGAGAGTGGCTGGAAAAGAGGAAATACTTCTAAATGAGAGGGATTGAAGAAGGGGGATGGATGGGTTTATGGAAGGATTGTGAGGGGTGTTAAGAAGGTCATGCACCCACCCACAGAAGAGTAAGCCCACCGTTATTCTGTAACTGTATTTCTAAAGTTACTTCGGACCAAATGGACCCAAACACTTGCAAATGTACACCAGCTCTGATCTGGAGTAAGTCCAGCACCACATATGGCTAACTACTGGTATTACAACATCCTCCCATAAAAAATAAGGAAGGCAGGGAATTGGAATAAAACACCATAGGCAATAATTCTAAATTAAGTGATTTAAACATCTTAAAATGTCAACTAAATAAAATTAATTTTACAAATTTCAAAAATAAAACTTTATTTTTCTTTAAAATATTTTAACCTTTTGATAAATATCACGTTATTTTTTATGAACATATCATTCACTTCCTTTAATTTAGTTCTATACATCGCTAATAATTTGTAATACATACTTAAATATGTATTCTTTTAATGTAATTGGAAATCTTTTTTTAACTTAAACTTCAGAAAAATAGTAATTTTGCATATTCCAAATATTAAAATTGTAATTCCTTACTGGACGTTACGGTCAAGGTCTTGGGGAAGGCAATTTTATATAGGTTGTGGAATTGTGTAGAAGAAAATAATATTTTGAGAGGCGTCAGGGCAGGGAGGTCGAGTTCAGACCAATGCCTGAACCTCCATGTAATTATTAACAACTATACGGTGGCTCAGTCTGAATCTTTACATCTCACATTCATGGACTTGACGTCTGCAATTGAAAGGGTCAATCGAATGAAACTCTGGGCTTTGCTCAGCGAGATGGGCGTTAATCTCAGTAATGTAGCATTATTAGCTGATCTTCCCTCATCAACCTCAGCCTTGGTGCATTTTTCTCAAGGTGCAGTGTGCCCCTGATCATTCTCAATGGATTCTGGGGTTTGCCATGGGTGCATACTTGCACCTTTTTTTCACCTTGTACGTGAACGGGCTAGAGTCTGTACTTTTATCGGTGTCAGTCGACTCTCCTAAGATTGAAGACAGATTTCTCCCCATTTTACTATGTGCGGACAACGCTGAAGGCTTGGACCGCATACAGGTTGGACTTGTTACGGGCCAACTACTATGTGTCTATCATGGGACTCCTGGACCTGTTGATAATTCTCTCGAAGTCCTACGTAATGGTGGTGGGCAAAAAATGTACAAGTAGTAAGACTTTCAAGGTATCTAATTTTCTCATTGTCTGTATCTCTGAACTTGCACCTCTGATCCGGGACTGTGGGTTTAGTCTGACGTCTTACGCCGATGACACCCACATAGTTGTGGCTGCCTATAGAAACCAGGCCTCTCCTGTTCAACAATTTCAGAATTGCATGAGTGCAATAAATAGATGGATGAGTACATATTGTCTCAAACTCAATTCTGAAAAAACCAAGGTCCTAATTTTTTGGTAATATGCAACCAAACTGGGGAAATCTGTGGTGGCCGGCAGAGATGGGTGAATCACCAAAACCAGCGCTCAAGGCTAAAAACTTGGGAGTATGGTTCGACAACAAATTAGCACTCCCACATCAGAGAAAGGCAATTGTCTCCGCCTTCCACTTTATTATCTAGAAAATAAGGAAGATCTTTCCTTACATACCCGCGAACACTAGGAAGACAGTGGTAACATCGCTAATCAAGTCCAAGCTGGTCTATTCCAATGGGCTTTATTTAAACATACAGAAGAAATGTTTAAAAAAGCTTCAGGCTGTTCAAAACACAGCGGCGCGGCTACTGGTCAACATTCCTAGGCATTAATCGGTATCCAAACAGATTTGCGGCCTGCACTTGCTCCCTGTATCACAATGTATCAACTTTAAGGCCCTGTGTTTGGCTTACAAAGCACTGAACCACACAGGTACTTCTTTTCTTTAAAAGCCTTTTGTCTGATATGAACCTGCTAGACAACTCCATTCTACAGGGACCAGACTCCTGACAGTACCTAGAATTCGAACATCTCACTGGGGCGGGCGCAGCTTTCTCTATGGCACCACTAAACTCTGGAATACACTCCCGAGTGACCTCAGAAGTGCTAGCTCCCCCACCATCTTCAGGAAAGGACTAAAAACCTGTTTATTCCAGAATTAGACGTCTGGTCGGCTTACTGTGTTCTCAGTGCCAAGACATCCCTGGGTATTCGTGCGCTTTATAAATTCCGTTAACATTAACATTTACATAACTATTATCCTTAAAACCACAAACTAGATTTTCTCTAATCCACTGGCACATTATGTTTTAGTTGATTTCTAATTGTAGTGGACTCAACATAAACATGATTTGAAACATATCCCACGAGAGAAAGTAAGCACAATAACAGCCCCACTAAAATGATTAGTACTATTATTATTACTATCCCTACAATTTTACATTTGTTATGCTCCATCTTCTAACTCTGCCAAAAAATAATTGTGGTAAATTAAATCAACAAATATTTTCTTTAAAACGAAAATATATATTTTTTAATTTTATTAAAATAAAAATTCAAATAATCTACTCAGTTTTTTTTAAAAGTTCATTTCAAGTTTTTTTCAATCTTCTTTCCTTGTTCTACCGCTGTCTCTAAATCTTTCTATCTCAAATGTCTCTTTCACTAATTCATGATGGTTCTTCTGTTTTAAAATCACTTTTTGATTCAATCTCAAACTTGTACTGACATTGTTTCACTGACTTATAATTGTCAAACACCCTTTCATCTTCTTCTTCTGAGACTGTACCTAGATACACCCATTCAGGCGAGGCTTACTTTCTATTTGGAACTCTCCTTCTCATTGATCTTTTGTCCACTGATGATTCATTTTCACTAGTTTCATAATCAATTTGTCTCAAATTCTCTCCTGGTTCCCAG
Source organism: Lissotriton vulgaris (assembly GCF_964263255.1). Classification (NCBI taxonomy): domain Eukaryota; kingdom Metazoa; phylum Chordata; class Amphibia; order Caudata; family Salamandridae; genus Lissotriton; species Lissotriton vulgaris. The sequence continues at coordinate 1,701,647,206 of NC_141685.1, read as the reverse complement.
TGTTTTCTTTTGCAACTTAATTTCCATGGAATGTTTTTTTCAGCTACTCTCTGTTTAGCAACAGTATTTAACAGAGTCTCATTATTTTCCAAAGAACCTTGACTATAACTTGAACTTTTATTTATTTTGAACAAATGTGTCTGCTTTCTTCCCTTCAAACTGCTTCTTACCACGGTAGGTCTCTGTAACTATGATTTTGAACTGCACACCTTTGTCTTTTGCACTGTAACAGCTCATCACTATGATCCCTGCTTTGAAACTGCATTACAGGAATTTCCGGTTCCTAATCAGAGCGTTCACTAACCTGAAAGTTCACCACTTCCTTTTGTGTGTTGTCTTCCCTAGTTTCAAAATATTCAAACTCTTTTGGATCCACTCTGCAAACTTGAGCTTGACCTTGAATTTGACTTTGCACTTGACTCTGTACTTCACTTTCTGGACTTATGTGTGTTTCATCAATTAATTATTCCACTGCTTCTGCCACATTCACTCTACTCGTGTGAGCCACATGGATCGCCTGCAGCTTTATAGCACACTTGATTTGACTGTTCATTGTCAGAATTAATTAGAGAGTCCTTGTCACCTCTTCTCAAGACAGATCTTTCTGGCATGTTTTCGGACCACTATCCAATGTACTGAGTTTAAGTTGTGAAAAAAAATGTCCCTTATGCCTTCTGTCACCACGATCACCTGATAAGAGGCAGATTTCACCATATCAGCCTGACCTTTGCAGTGACCTAGTGCACTGTCATCAGTTAGTGAAACTAGTGTAGCTGAAGGAACATATGCAAGTCTCATTGCCCTTCCCATTAAAATCTCATAGGACAACACACCAGTTTTTCTATCAGGAGTATTTCTCATGCTCATCAACAAAAGAGGAAGTGCATCTGGCCATTTCAAACCAATTGAAGCACACATTTTCAACATTTAATCCTTGAGAGTCCCATTTGCCTTCATATTAACCCCTGAAGATTGTGGACGATAACTACAATGGAACCTATGATTGATCTCAAACGCTATGCAAAATATTTGCAAAACCCCTTTCATAAAATGAGCACCATGATCTGTCTCAATAGAAAGTCAAAATCTCTGTATCAACTTCTTCAATAACAGTTTGGCAACTGCAAGGCTATCTGATCTCCGGGTGGGATAGGCCTCAGCATATTTGGGAAACAAGATGACAACTACTAAGATGTACTTGCAGTTTAGCATCTCCATAAGATCTGCTTGAAGTTTTTTTAAATGGGCCCTCCGATTTGCCAATATGGTTGATGATTATAACAGTCCTTTTCACCTTATTATTTAACTGGCACACCATGCACCTTCTACTAACATCCTCAGCAACATTTCTGAATCAGGTATGCCCCTTAGTACTTTGGACTATTCACAGTAGGCTATCTCTTGCTGCATGTGACCTATCATGCAAATATTTACACACAGGATGTAACTTTGAATCAGGAAAGACACATTTACTCTCAGCATAAAGATGGAAATATTGATAATTTTTCGTGTAACCCACTTTTTCCCATTTCTTTTTCTCTTCACCTGGAACTTCCTCCTAGAGATCTCTCAATTCACTCAAAGAAGTTTGGATTAAAATCATAAAGAAACTATTTACATGTTTGCATCTTTTTACTGTACTTATTCTTGATTCATTATGTTAACCCTCTTGCCCAACTGTCCTGTAATGCACAATATTTTGACATCTGGTCTGCATACTTATTTCCAAGTGTGAATACGTTTTCACCTGCCTGAGGGGCAATACACTTGAACACAGCATCAGCTTTTGGCATCTGTGTTGCTTTCAAACCAATATCTGAACACTAATCTTTATATGAGCTCCTGAGGTTGTCATAAAACCCCTTTGGGACCATAGTTGACTGGCATCATGCACAACCCAAAGCTATATTGGATGTCTGCATGAATGATCGCATACACATTCTCTGACAAGTTGCAAGCTCTTGTCTCTGTAGCCAATTCTGCTACTTCTGTTGAAGTTCATTTGGCAAAGAAGATGCTTTCAAAATCTCAGAAATTGAACATTCTGCGCAAGCCACTCCCAATGCTGCATGTTGATCTCTCAAACAAGATCCATCAACAAACAATGTCAGATCGATCATTTCCAAAGGTGTCTCTTTAATGTCTGGGCTTGGTTTTGTATGTAACTCATTAGCCACAATGCTACTGTGGTCAGGTTCTTCATCAATCTCATCATTTTCTTAGTCTTCACATCTCCTGTCTGAAAATAGGAAGCAATGTTGCTGGATTTAATGAATTATACCTCTTATTAGCGATGTTCTTTGCTGCACGTATAACTTGTTCATAATGAGTCGGCCTGCTGCTTATTATATGCTGTGTCCTCATTCTGGTCCAAAGTATTTCCTTTGAGTATGGGACATACACAGCTGAAGCATGACCCAAAGCTATTCCTTTACTTTGTTTAATGACAATGCAAACAGCCGCAAACGATTTCAAACAACCTGAATGACTTACAGCTACTAGATCAAAACAGATGACAAGTAAGTCACTGGGCACATCGGACCACCATGCTTCTGTGTATGCTACCTCACTCTATCCAAGGCATATCATAGAGCGGTCTGTCGAACACGTGCGGCATACTATGCGCAGGAGTTTCGGAACAGCCCTAACCCCTCTAAACTAATCTTCAAGGTCCTAAAGGACCTTATGACTAAGAGGGCTTCTGCTTCTGATATTTGCACTGACCTCCATTGCGAGAAACTGGCTTCTTTTTTTGTCCAAAAGGTGCAAGCAATCTATCACACCTTTCCAACTGTTATGCTTCGCTCGGATTCAGGTGTCTGTCCAAAGGGCATTGATATGCCCTTGGATATATTGGCCCCCCTTTCTGAAGAGGGCTTTGATCTACTGAGCCTAAAAATTAAATCTGGCTCTCCTGTAGACCCCCTCATACCGGCCCAGTTTAGAAATATGCAGGCATTTTGCCGCTCACCCTTGTTGGCCCTTATCAACTTGTCACTGACCTCAGGGAATGTGCCCACCAAGTGGAAACAAGCAGTAGTCACACCCATCCTAAAAAAGCCTACCCTAGATCCTATAAAACCCGAGAATTATCGACCCATCTCACTGCTTCCGTGGGCTGCTAAAGTCACCGAAGCCCACGTGAATAGGATCCTGGCCGACCATCTTGCCAAAGTTAACATCTTGGATCCCACGCAAAATGGATTTCGAGCAGGTCACAGCACGGAGACTGCCTTGTTATACATGGTCGAACATCTGCGCTCCGTGCTGGACACCGGACGTACAGCGGCACTTTTGTTGTTAGACCTGAGTGCCGCCTTCGATACGGTGTCCCACGAGATCCTGTTGCGGCGGTTAGAGGAAGCTGGGGTCAGGGGTGTGGCCTTGGGGTGGTTCCGCTCCTTCCTTTCCAATAGATCTTTTCAGGTTGCAATACCACCCGCCAAATCCACCTCTCACCCGCTCACTTTGGGGGTTCCACAGGGATCATCTTTGAGCCCCACTTTATTTAATCTATATGTGAGTCCGCTGGCTGCGGTAGTCAAACGCTGGGGCCTGACAATGGTGTCCTATGCGGATGACACGCAGCTGGCGGTCACACTAAGTGGGGACTCAGCTGTGGACGCCCTCAACTTCTGTGAGGGGCTACGTGCGGTGGCCAATTGGATGAACCAAAACTGCCTCCAATTGAACACAAAGAAGACAGAGGTGATGGTGGTTGGGAAGCAACCTGGATGGTGGAACGACAACTGGTGGCCCCCCGAGCTAGGAATGATCCCTTCTCCTGCTATGGAGATAAAAAATCTCGGGGTCTGGCTGGACCCCACTCTTAGTTTTATCTGCCAGACTAAGAAGGTGGCGGCTTCCTGTTTTGGAATAATTAGGGGTATCAGGCCGGTGCTCAAATTTTTCGATGCCCCCACTAGACAGCTTGTGGTTCAGGCATCTGTACTATCCAGGATAGATTATGCCAGTGCCCTGCTAGCAGGCACGAATAAGGCAGAACTTATGCGGCTGCAACGGGTGCAGAACGCCGCCGCAAGAGCGGTATTAGGGCTGCCTAGACGTTCTTCAGCGTCTAAAGCATTGCATACGCTCCATTGGTTGCCTGTTGCACGGCGGATTGAGTTTAAGGTGCTCTGCCTGGCTTTTAAAATTTTGAAAGGCACGGCCCCACCTATTCTAACGAACCTACTTACCCCATATGTTCCCTCTCGATCATTGAGATCGATGGGTCAGAATTTGTCAGTTGTTCCTCGCTTTTCACTGAGCAGGAGTGGAGGCCGCTCCTTCCGAGTAATTGCCGCCAAACTATGGAACGGCCTTCCCAGTGAAATCCGAGCTCTGGAAAATTTATTACAGTTCAGACGTGCCATCAAAACTTTCCTTTTTAATAAAAATCCCTGATTCTGTTGCATTTTGTGATGTTGTGTTTACCTTTCTTGGCGCCAGGACGCCCCTTTGCTGGGGCAGCTGTGCGCGGTACAAAAACCATTAACATAACATAACATAACATAACATATGGATCAAACATGCACATCCACTTCTCTCATGGTAAAACAGAAAAAACATTAGTTCGTATTCAGGTATTCTGAGTAAGGGCACTTGACACAAGTTCTATTTCAATTACTCAAATGCATTGGAGCATTTTTTATCAAATGGTACGGGATCTTGTATGTCACTGCATATTAATCTTACTAAAGTTTTGCAATCAAGGAAAAGTTTGGAATCCAATGACGACAGAACCAACAATTCCAAGAAACATCCTAACCTCCCTCTGGGTTGTAGGCAGGTTTATTTTCAGAGCTGCAGTCTTTCCTCACACCTTGTTCTGTGTGGTTTCTGAGATGGGTTACTTCCTTTTTACAATACTGCATGTTAGCTAGGGAGGTGTTATGTCCATTTTCAGTGAGATGATTTAACAAGGCATATTGTATTAAGCTAACAGTCCTCATGTGCTGTGCATGCAACCAATACGTCATCAATATAGTACACTATGATGGAATTGCATGGTCACCTCAAACTCACTAGATGTTTAATCAGAATTTGGCTAAAAAATGAAAGACTTTTCTCTATAGTTGGATTCTATACCACACGAGAACATACAATTGGCCTTCTGTATGAAGGAGCACTGAGAAGAATGTTTGACATACGTTGATGACTGTATACCATTCTGCATCTGATGGAATTTGGAATAAAATCACTGCTGTATTCAATATTATTGGACAACATGGAACTTGTTAATTTTTTAGAGATGCTGTACAAGTTGCCATTTACCATTTGGCTTTTTAATTCCCATTACAGCAGAGTTACCACGAATGCCAATTACCTCCTAGAGGATTCCTTGCTCAATCATTGTCTTTATTATTTAGTTCTGGGAAATAATCAATCTGGCTTTATTTTTATTTTAACAGTTTTTTCTCTTTCAATCAATCAATCAAATAAATCTCTTTTCTAGAAAAATCCCATACCTCATTATGACAGTATGCTTTAAATTATTATTATAATTATTATTATTAATAGTTATTAATTTAATTTATAATGCGCACAGCTACCCTTGGCAGGGTTTCCCGGCGCAGACATGTCCACTGCTGCAGACTGAGTGAACAGAGAGCCAATCACTGAGAGAAAAGCCAGGTCTTTAGATCTCAGCGAAACTTAAGGTAGGAAGATTTGTGTTTCATAGAGCTTGGGAGGTAATTCCAGAGTCTAGGTCCGAGACATGAGAAGGAGCAGCCGCCCATTCAGGTTAGTTTAAAACTAGGTGTTACATAATCACCTTGAGTGGACGAACGTAGAGGCCGAACAGGGACATATGGATGGATACGTTTCTGAAGGTAGACAGGAGCGTTCCCTTGTTAGATTTTAAAGACATAGCACAGGGTCTTAAATTTAATGCGGTTGTCAATGCGGAGCCAATGCAGGTCCCGAAGGAAGGGAGTGATGGAGATTTTCCTTGGGACGTGGCATAGGAGGTGGGCTGCGGAATTCTGAACCACCTGGAGCTTTTATAATACCTCCTGACTTCCACCCAGGTAAAGAACGTTACCGTAGTCCAGGCGAGAGGTGACAAGTGCCTGGACTACCGTTCTTTTAGTGGAGTCAGGGAGCATCCAGATGATCTTCCGCAACCACCTTAAGATGGTGAAACAGGTGGCGGCAACGCTGACCACCTGTTGCCGCATTGAAATGTTGTTATCAATGATAAACCCAAGATTCCGAACTTGGGTAACGGGTTGGGGAAGAGGCCCCATTTCCTGGATCCAATGATGGGGGCCCCTGAGGTGCTTGTGTTTGCCTAGAATAACAACCTCAGTCTTGTCTCCGTTTCATTTCAGCAGATTGGAACACATCCACTCCGACTCCCGACGTAGTCCTAGCTGAAGGGTAGATATGGAAGCTTCCTTAGTGGAAGACAAGGAAAAAATAATTTGAGTGTCATGGGCGTACAAAAATAGGGATAGACCCGCGTCCTCCACAATGGTCACCAGAGGTCTCACATAGATTTTGAAGAGCAAAGGATTCAAAGTGGACCCTTGGGGTACTCCGTACGCAGATGAACGGATAGTGGATAAGGAATTAGAAGAAAAGACCTGGAACGTACGATCACTGAGAAAGGAGGCCAACCAAGTTAGTGCGGGGCCTTCAACTCCTGCTGACTGGAGAGACTTTAAAAGGATGGTATGAGACAAGGTATCAAATGCTGCGCTCAAGTCTAGTAGAATGAGTGCCGTAGTCTCACCCCCGTCAAGGTAGGAGCGCAATTTCTCAGTTACCCCCAGCAAGGTGGTCTCTGTGGAAAAATGAGATCTAAATCCTGAATGGGAAGGATGTAAAAAGCCCGGTTTTCTACATGGGCAGTAAGCTGAGAATTAACATTTTTTTCCAAGATTTTGGAGAACACAGGTAACAGTGAAATTGGATGAAAATTTGACAGGATCGTAGGATCAGCTCCGGGCTTTTTAACAAGGGAACCACCATAGCACGCTTCCAATCCAAAGGAACGCAAGACTCTTGTAAAGAGGAGTTTAGAAGTTCTTTAAGAACTCCAAGGGTACCTGTTTAAAGCTGTTGCAGGATGTTCACAGGTAAGGGGTCAAGGGGAGAGCCGGACTTTACCCTGGCTAGACAGTCTAAAAAAGATCTGTCATCCAGGGGACACCATACTGAGATCTTAGTTATTGGGGGAAGATGGCCCTCGCAAGTCGTAACTGTTGGGAGACTCTTAATATTAACAGGAGTGGGGGTCGTTAGAGAGCTGTATATGGTCTCGACCTTAGTGATGAAATAGTTTGCAATATTATTGCATTGAGTCTCATCAAGGGTGGGTGGCACAGGTGAAGTGCCAAATCCTGCCAGCCTCTTAACCATAGAAAACAAAGCCCGAGGACCGTTCAGTGAATTCATAATAGTGTTTGAAACAAAAGAGGCTTTCGCCGCCTTACAGTCCAGGTGGTACGTATTAAGGGCGGCCTTATAGTCGGACTTATAACTGGGGGCTTAGATCTTATGCCATCTTCTTTCCAAATGCTTGCACTAGGATTTCATTATTTTTAAATCATCATTGAACCAGGGAGAGGGGGGGTGAGTGAAGCTGTGTTTTGGTACCACAGGCAGGCAAGAGTTGATGGATCTAGATAGCCAGTTAGACACCGCAAGATTTAAAGATTGGAAAGGTAGATTGGGGTCTGGAGGATTCGCCATTAGAAGACTACTAAGGGAGTCCAAGTCTGGTTTATTCCAAGGCCTCCGATTGCCTGCATCACCCGTGAGGGCTGGTGCAGTAGCCCCAGAGGTGGCTAATAAAAATTGAATAACATAATGATCAGACCACCCAAGAGGAAGAGCTGGTAGATTGCAATCAAACGGAAGATTGGACTGGATTGGGTCCAGTAGGTGACCTGCCTTGTAAATGGGCCCATGGTTTTGTAACATCAAATTGAGAGCTTCCAGGTCAGATAAAAGGATAGTGCTCTCATTGTTCTGGGGGTCCTCTAAATGAAAGTTCAAGTCCCCCAAAATAGTAAAATTAGCAGCCTTCATTACAAAAGAGGCTACTAAATCAGGGAAGGCGACAGCCATTTCTTAGGGTTGCCGGGCGGTCGGTAAATAAGCATGCCAGATAAGGTCATTTGAGGAGAAACAGCAAGTTTAAACAAGGCGGCTTCACAATCTGGGAAGCGCTGAGGCTCAAGTTTGCAAGAGTATATAGATTGAAAGATTACCGCAATCCCACCTCCTTTCCTTGTTTCTCTGTCACTTCTCAAAATGACATAGCCCGGAGGAAGGGCACAGGCAACATCTGGACCTGAGCTGGCATGAAGCCAGGTTTCAGTGAGAAACAAATCATCGGGTTTCTCTGTGTTTTAAAAATCAAATATATGTGCTTTGTTCTTGGGAAGGGAGCGGCAATTCATACTCCAAAAATGTAGGTACTTGTCTGCCTTTGGAAAGGAATTTGTGTGTGTAGAAATGTCCATTCCTCTAGATGCGGCAGTTGCCTACTTAATGTGCTTATGACCCAACATAAAGTCACAGTTAGGATATTTAAAGGTACGTTGAAGAAAATTGCACACGGTACAAAGAGAGGACACATTACCTCTAAGTAGCAGAAGGTCAATGGCAGCATAGGTCAACAGAGGTCCAGAGGTAGATCTTTTATTAAAATTTGGAATAACTGATCTTTTGAATCTATTGAGTTTATTACCATTGAGTCTTCATCTTGTGTCTGAATTGCAACACCATCCAGTGTGCATTTGAGCATACAATTTCTTTTGCAAAGGAAATCCCTTACCAATATGTTCCTAAGCCTTGAATCACAAAAGGTTAACTGGTGCCTGTCCTCTATCTTGCTAATTATGACTAGAACATCTACTATAACCTGAATAACAGTTTTATAATAGCTGATACCTACAACCTGGATTTCTCTTCCCAAGAGGGGTAGGTTTGGGACGTCCACAGAATGAACTGTGGAACGGGTAGCCTCTGTATTGATCAAAAAGGAAATGAGGTGGCCATTGACTTTTTCGTCAACATACGGGAAGCTTTGGTCTATCTCAAGAAGTGCTCCAAGTGGGCAGTCCTCCTTCTCCTTAAAGACCCTGTCATTGTGAACTGCTCCCTGCCACTTCCTAATTAAGACTCAATGGATTCTGATTGTACTCTGCTTTATAGGGCAACTTATTTTTCATGTTTTGCTACATCACTGGGGCTAAAAGCATCAACATTTAAAATTATTTTTAATTCTGTACTCCCTGCTAAGCATTTGGCATATTTGCGACCATCACATTTTTCTGCATTTATGGAGCAACTTTCCCTGTAATCATGTTTGGATTTTGATATCAGTCCCTCTTCCAATACCTGTTTTTCTCACATAAGTGACAAGCAGTGTTTCTCTTCATCATTTCAATATTCACATTCATACCATCATTGTTCATCCCTCTTTCACTACCTTGGACCTGACCTGCTTCATTTCCCATTTGCACTCTTAGCAATTGGTTCACCCCAGGGCTTTAAGTGGGATGGAAAAACTGGAGGGTTTTCCAAAGGGGCGTGGCCAATGTAATTAAGGGAATGGCTTAAAAACATGTAAGCTAAAAATCTGTCCTTAGCATAGTGTGCCGCCGGACTTGTATTTTGCTGTTTCTGTCATTGCATCCAGATACATGATGCAACAAGTAACATCATGCCTACATCAAGTCAGGACTATTGGCTTTGCCAATGGTTGTTAGTTGCATAAGATAAATAAGCAGCAACTATGGATTGTATATACTATTGAAAAGGCTTCTACTTAAAGACCTGGTGACACCACCACAATGCTGCTGCTAATGAGTTTCAAAAAGGAAAATAAAATCCAGAGAAAAAACGACTCTCTTTAAAGGATTTCCCTTCCCCTGACGTCATGCCTTAAATTCTTCACTAGTGAGAAGTGAGCAGTGTGAGCACGCGCACATGGATGTGCCTGCTGTCACTGCAGTCTGGAGAAAACGGACCACCTGTGCCAGGGCACAAAACAGAGCCCGATAGGCACCTGTTTTGAGGCCCCCTTTAAAAAACTGCCGGTACTCAGCACTGGTGAGACCTGGCCCACTTAACGCCCTGTGTTAGAGTTATATTCCGTTATCCAATGTAACATTTTAATTAGTAATCTAAAATGGATATCAGAAAATATCATCCCATAATTCACACAGAGGACGCTGCCCCAGCGTGCTGAATGGGCGCTTAACTTGCTTTAAAATGGAAGCTGTTCTGAAAGAAAAGCCTGGCGACAAAGGCCTTTTGTCACTCTGTGAAGCAGTGCCGCCGCCTTCATTAATCACCGCTACATTAAACAGCCGGCCTGCTTCAAAGGCCCGCTTAGACATCATTACTAAGCATTTTGCCATAGTTCATTGAACTAATAGAACTAATTAAACAACAGCCAGAGACAGGCCAGTGGGCTAAGTAACTCAGAATGAAGTGCTCACACGTGTATATAAATTGCTTTAATGAAAGCGAGATCATCAGTCATCAGCAGATTAGGACAGTTTCAAGAATGCAGTGCACCTTACTGGAATTCAGACAGCAATATGATCGTTCATTTCTATTTCAAAAGTATGTCAAGTTTTGAGGATGAGGGGACATGGAATAATTACATAAATAAATATATATACCCGACCTTGAGGTCATGACACACAGCGAGCACTTAAGAGCCCACACTGGACTTTCTACAAGGTTCGCTGCCTTAAAAATGGGTTGGTAGAGCGTCAGGAGGTCTTAAAATGGTCCACAAGCCTTGCTGGGGATTCACAGGCCCAACTGGGGTCTTCAAACCCAAAACAAAAGAGGGAAAAGGAGGCCAGTTATATCTTGGCTGGCCAAACCCCCTAAATATGTACATATGTACATGCGCTTAGAGGCCTGTAGGTGATTGAGCGCGTTACAAATCTAAACTAACAATAACAATAAATTCACATAATTTATTAATTTGTAGATTTGTCAAGTACATGGCATATGCATATCTTTAATTTATACTCAGTCTGTACGTATATACAGACAGGCATTCAAGTGTTATCCTTGTTAAGGTATTCAAATTCCTTCCTAGAGATGATTCCTTGTTCAAGGGTATCTTTGCTGATCTGTATCATTTTATACATCACTCTCTTCAATGGGTCCCCCTAACCCATTTAAGAGATGACTAACTGTAGGACATCCAATGTAGTCTATCGCACCTTCCACGTTGCCTAGAGTATGTAGGCAAAACAGGGCGCGAGTTCTGCATTAGACACAGACTCAAATCACAAATCGATGATTCAAATAAAAAAAACTTGTGGCTCCCATGATCCAACATTGCATGCAACATGAATATCCAGAGAACAGTCTGAAGTGGAGTATTTTTCAAGAATAAAGCTGTTTAAAAGAAGGAATAGTACTCTGTACTATAATAAAAGAGAGTTCTATTGGCTATTTACCCTTGGAACTCACAAATAGGGTCTTAATGATGTGATTCCCTGAGGGGCTTGCTATTTAACTTTCTAGAACTTCATACAGTGGCTGCTGGTACAGAACAAGGTTGTCAGGTGGGGGTGAAAAATAAAATATAACACTTACCGCTGCATGGCGGCCGTCTGTTCTCCTCCATTGTCTCTCCTCTGCTTCTCTTCCTGACTCCCGGAAGCAGGAAGCACACAGGTTCCCCTATACCTATCACCATGTTGCTGCCGCCAGCATGACAGCAGCCTTGTGATTGGCCTGAGCAGCCTGTTTCAGCGCTCAGACAGGGAGTGGAAGCCTGTGCATGGTCTCCATCCAGGCTAGAAAATACAGCCAGGTGGAGCACTAAGTGTGCATGACTGTTTGGCCGGCCCAAGACAGCTGGCCAAACCATCATGCGCACTTATGTGCACACATTTCCTCTTACCTCTGCTCTGACAGCCCAGCCCGCCCCGCCCTAACCTTGCTCGCACAGGAAAATAAAATGGTAATTTATTTATTTATTTATTTATTTATTTATTTAGAATTTTATAGAGCGCACGGCTACCTCCAGAGGGGGTGTCCCGGCGCTAAGACTACTTGATTATCACAGAGGGGGATACTGAGTTCATGAAAAATCAAGAGGTGTGCAGAAGCTTTGTAGGTTAGTGCTTAGAAAACAGCCATGTTTTCAGTTTACGGCGGAAGACTTGTTCTGATTCGGAAAACCTGAGATCCAAGGGAAGACTGTTCCAAAGCTTAGCGGACACAACGGTAAAGGTTCTGCCACCAGTACGCGTGAGTCTGAAGCGAGGAACCGTCATCAGGCGTAGACTATTAGATCTCAGATGCCTTACTGAAGAAGCTATATTAAGCCTTTTGCTCAGATAGCAGGGGCCAATGCCATTAATTGCCCTAAAGGCAAGGGTCAGAACCTTAAAGTCAATGCGGCGGGCAATTGGGAGCCAATGAAGCTCCTCTCGGTAGGCTCTGACCGAGTTGCGTGGAGGGATGTTGCCAATCAGCCTTGCAGCCGCATTTTGTATAATCTGAAGTCGATCAATGAGGTATTGGGGGGCACCGGCATAGAGGCTGTTGGCATAATCAAGGTGAGACGTAATGAGTCCCTGAACCACTGTTTTACGGGAAGACTGGGGGAGATAGGGAAAAATCTTCCTGATCATGCGCAGTTTATTAAAGCAGGCAGCCGCCACTTTATTAACCTGGATTTTTCCGGACAAGGTATTGTCAAATATAAAGCCCAGGTTGCGGGCTGAATGCACTGGTACAGGAGGAGGGTCCAGAATGGTAGGCCACCAGAGGGTTGAAGGGGGAGCAGTTTTCTGGCTGAAAAAAAGGACCTCTGTTTTTTCAGTGTTAAGGGCAAGATGGTTAGCAGCCATCCAAGTGCAAATATTGCCAAGGCAGTTTCGAAAGTTGGAAAAGAGAGAGTCAGAATGGTCTCTAAATGAAAAAACAAGCTGAGTATCATCAGCATAAGAGACCACCCTGACTCCGAAAGACTCAACTACCTTGGCAAGGGGGGCCAGGTAAACATTAAACAATAAAGGGCTCAAGGCTGAGCCCTGGGGTACGCCACACAGGAGGGGTTTATCTTCAGATTGGTATGGATGCAACAGTACCCTTTGGGTCCGTCCGGATAAAAAGGATTTGATCCATGCTAGGACAGTGCCCTCAATCCCCAGCTGTTGAAGTCTGGATGTAAGAATGACATGGGAAACCGTGTCAAATGCGGCGGATAGGTCGAGGAGAACCAGCATGGCCTCCTCACCCCTATCCACCGATTCCCTAATTGTCTCTGAGACTTCCAGCAACGCTGTCTCGGTGCTGTAACCGGTTCGAAACCCAGATTGAGAATCGTGAAGCAGTTTATTTGTTTCCAAGAACTGGGCCATTTGTTTCTGAACAACTTTCTCCAATATCTTAGCTGGCTTGGGCAGAAGCGAAATGGGTCGGTAACTGCAGAACAGGGAAGGATCAGCGTTGGGTTTTTTAAGAATGGGAAGCAGCCTAGCTTGTTTCCAAGCTGAAGGAAAAAGACCCTGGGTCAGGGAGGCGTTCCAAATGGAAAGAAGGGGATTAATTAAAACAGGGGCAAGATTGCCCATTATTTTAGCAGGAACAGGGTCTATAGGTGAGCCAGACTTGACTTGCTGAAGAAGAGATAAAGCAGACTCAAATGATAATTCATTAAAGGAGTTGAAAGAACTTTGCGTAAGGGGAGAGGAGTCTGGAATTGGGTTGGGCATGGCTGAGACAAATGAAGAAGCAAGTTTAGCAATTTTGTCCTGAGAAAAATCAGAGAGACCATTGGAAAGATCTTGGGTAGGGCTGCATTGAGTTTTTATGGCCAGAGGAGTAACAAAATCTTTCACAATTGAGAAGAGAGTTTTTGATGAATTCTGTGCCTGTTGAATACGGTTGGAGAAATATGATCTCATGGAGGAACGTTTGAGCATTTGAAATTTATTTAAAGCAGATTTATAGGCCAGTTTAGCCTCTGGATCATATTTCTGACGCCACATGCGTTCTAGCCTTTTACATTTGCTTTTTTCCTCGCGAAGGAGGGGGGTGAACCAGGGAGCCGAGGGACGAGATCTGGCGGATGCCAGGGGAGCAAGAGGAGCAATGGAATCAAGTGCTGAGGTAAGGACAGAGTTGTATCTTGCCGTTTCCATGTCCAGATCCACCGTCTGATTAAAATGGAACTGAAATTGAGACTCAATGGCGTCACAGGTCACCTTGACCCATTTACGACCACTATCTCTGCTAAGGGAAGAGGTAGGGGGAAGGGGAGGTCTGTCAATATGAAAGGGGATAAGAAAGTGGTCAGACCAGGTAAGAGGGAGAGATGGAAAAACCGTTATGCAAGGATGATTTGAAAAAATCAAATCTAATGTGTGACCGGCTTTGTGCGTAGGGCCTTTAACTAGTTGGGACAAGGTCAGTCCTTGTAGGGTTTCCAGAATTGAAGAGGCTTGAACACAGGAAGGATTATCTATATGAAGATTAAAATCTCCCAGCACTGTGAAGTGCGAGTGTTTAAGGGAAAAGTCCGCAATTGAGTGCACAAGGGCACTGGGAGAACAGGCAGTAACGGGGGGGGGGGTTATATACAAGGATACCAGCAAAGATAGTGCGGGCGGCGTCCTTAATTACAAAATACATGGCCTCGATCAAACCGAGGTTAATAATTTTAGTCGAGCTCAGAGTAAAGTGAGATTTAGCAATGATCGCCAGACCCCCTCCAGGTTTAGTGCCGTCACGATTAATGCCTACCAAACGGAAGCCGGAGGGAATGGCCAAGTTGATATCTGGCATGGACGAGTCTTTAAGCCATGTTTCAGTGAGAAATAAAATATCCCACTTGTTTGTATCTAGTAGAAGCCAAATGTCAGATGCATGTGCAGGAAGAGACCGGCAGTTAATTAAGCCAGCATGAATGGTAGGCGAAGATGAGCAGTGAGTACCACTGTTGGATGGTGAACACCGTGTAGTGCAAGCGGGAATAAAAAGATTACACCCAGGGCAAGAATATCATCATTTTATTTTTCCTTTTTTGCACTGCTAAAAAGCAGTGGGGCATTGCTCCTCCGCCTTTGCGGGGGAGCCACCCCTGTCTTTATAACTTGGGAGGTGGATCTATACAGGTCTGTAGAGGCTTAAGACATAGTATATTTTAAGGGAAAGCTATGTTGCACATGGCAATATTGTTTTTCAGTTAGACAATGCTTTGTGCCTGTGGTTCCCAATGTGTGCGGCGCGGCGCCCTGGCGCGCCGTTATCAGGAGCCAGGGGCGCCGCACACGATGTGGGAAAGGAAGTGTGAAAGTCGCACTAAGAATGTGTCTCTTTCGCCCCACCGCCTCCGTGATGAATAGGTTGCTCTGCCCCTAGTCTTTCTGAAGCAGAGCATCATGGCAGCGGGGGGTGCACAAACAGCGCACACAGGACTCATCTACAGACATAGCTGTGAGGCCTGCCTGCCAATGAAGATCCAGGCACTTCTTACTCAAAGGCAAAAGATGATGCCCATAATCCGGCATTTTGGCGCCTGGCAGTTCTAACCATTAAAAAGGCAATCAACTCTTTCAGCTGCTGATGAGCTGTGAAAGAGATGCTGGTCAGTGGCAGAAAGGAAGGTGTTGCAGCACAAGAGGGGGTCATGCTCCTTGTGGAGTCACGAGCACCTTTGGTTATTTAGATGCAAATAGCATTGAAAGAGTAAATGAAACTAATTTTTTCATTTTTTTCCCCTCAATTTTTATATAGAGCAAACCCAATCCAAACATATTGGAGTGCTTTCCATGAGCACCAATGACATTTCATAAGGACATGTTCCTTTTTTAGATATGGAGAGATTAAGTGATTTGCCCAGGATCACAGGATGTTGAGCCAAAACCAGAATCAAACCTGATTCCTAAGTTCCAAAGTGGGTAGCTCTGACCTCAAGTTCCATCTTCTCCCCTCCTCTACCCATGCTCAGGACCTGTCCAGGAAGTACACTCTTAATATCGATGTCATACATTTGTGGTTCCCAAAGTGTGCGCCTCAGCACCCTGGTGCGCCGTGAAGGGAAGCCAGGGGCGCCGCGCCGCTGTGCAGGATGTGGGTCTGAAAAAAATATATAATTATCCTCAAAATGTAGTGAAACTGCGAGCTGCCAATTTTGGACCTGGGGAACCGGGTTCGACCCTCGACGTCAGCTCAGAATCCTGTGTCATTCTGGGCAAATCACTTAATCTCCCAGCGCCTACAAAAACAGAATACATGAAGGTATCCTTGTGGGGGGGCGTGGCTGGGACGCCGATGGTGGAGGCGGCGTGAGCGCTTAGCTCCGGGCCGGATCCCGCCAATTATCCTGCAAAATCGACCTGTGGTGCAGCCGTTTTCAGATCTACGGGTGTCTGAACATTTGGTGACCCCGCGGTCCAGTGGTGGTGCTCCCTGAGCAACGGGGAAAGAAGTTACGCCAATCGTTGCTGGGCGGAGTTCGACACTGGGGCGGCAAGATGGCAGCGGGGCTCGATGCCTGAGATCGAGAAGGAGGGCCCTGGGTGTGCTGAATCCCCTAAGCTGGCGGTGGAAGTGGAGATGCAGGCCACACTGGAGTCGGTGACGGCGAGGCCCCAGCTGTGAAAGTTGCCTATCAGTCGACGTCCACGCACTTCGGACTTTTCTTGGATTGAGGCC
Organism: Lissotriton vulgaris; assembly: GCF_964263255.1. Lineage (NCBI taxonomy): Eukaryota > Metazoa > Chordata > Amphibia > Caudata > Salamandridae > Lissotriton > Lissotriton vulgaris. The sequence goes on along the minus strand of NC_141685.1, from coordinate 1,701,630,541 downwards.
TCCGTTCGTTCGTGTACTTCAAAATGGCGCTGAGTCGCTGAGCGGCCTGCAACCAAGAACAGAACACTCAATCTCTGATACGGAGGGTGTAGAGCTGATGCCCGATCGGGGCCCACACCGGGGGTGACCTACAGACCAGAACCAGTGGTCTATGATAACAACCGCCCGGAGGGATGAAGGGCAGCGGCCATTTTTGAGCTGATTAGTGAACTGCGTACCAACCTGGCAGCGGCCTGGGGTGTGATCGGTGCTCCGGTGGAGCCAACTGTCGACCGATGAAGTGTTGGACCTACAATATATTAGAAGAGGGTGCGGGACACAGGCCGCAGAAAATTGACCCTGGCGCTGGAGTTCCTATGAACGGCTGATCTGCTACCCCTCCCCCCATCGAAGAGTGATACAGCTGACGACTAGCTGGTGGTGGCCAACGAGTGGCCTATGAGTGCAGTGGCGATGAAACCCAAAGGCAAGACTGAGGAAGCGGCGACAGCGGATGGAGCTAGAAGTGGTGATGCGGATGCGGAGCTCACCCCGGCGGAAAAACGACTGGCTGACCGTCTAGATAAAATTCTGGGAGCCATTGAAGCAACGAAAAATTCACTGCAACAAGACATCTCACAAGTGGCTACCGGACTGGGGCTCCTGAGAGCGGACCATGCGAAGCTAGTGGACAGGGTCAAGGATGCTGAATCCACGATACTGGAACTGAAACCGGCGGTGGTAACGGTAGAACGCAAGCTGGAAGATGCACTGCACCGTTTGACGACTCTGGAACGGAGGGCGGAGGACTCCGAAAGTCGCAATCGACGGAATAATGTGCGAGTGATAGGCCTGCCGGAAAAAATTGAAGGAACGGACATGGTGGCGTACTTAGAAGAATGGTTCAAATCGAGAGTGGCACCTGAGGGCCTTTCGCCTTTCTTTACCCTGGAAAGGACGCACAGAGTACCGGCCACGCCGCCCCTGCTGGGTCGCCCGCCTCGACCTGTGGTGGCCAGGGTGCTTCACTATAAAGACCGGGACTTGTTAATTCAAAATGCACGGTCAAATGGGCCCTTTAAAGTGGAGAACTGTTCGGTGATATTATTCCCGGATTATACTCAGGATATCCAGAGGCGTAGGGCCTCATATCTGGTGATCAAAAAGGAGCTAAGAGACGAGGGCTTTCAGTATTCGCTGCTGTTCCCAGCAAAGCTGCGAATCATCGTGGATGGGATGACGCAGTTTTTCTTGACGCCGGATGAAGCTTGGACATGGCTGGAGACATACAGAGCCGGAACGGACCGTAGACCTCGTGGGTCCGGCACACAACATAAACAACCTCGAATGCACTAGTCACAGAGGATTTGGAACAGAGGTAACGCTAAAAAAGGATCCCAGTCCACGCTGATGGCGGCGGATAAACAGGACGCGCTGCTGGCCGCTGCTGCCTTAACGGGGTCTCAGACAGAGAACTCTGCTAGGGGCACGGACTCTGAGGAGGACAAGCGTCGTTCAGGTCCTCAGTTTTCGGACACAGACAGTATCAAGGGCCCGGAACTGACACCCAGGCTGGCTGACGAAATATAACCTTCGCATATTCTGCAAGGGTAAATACTGTTGGTCGGGGGGAGCGCCTGCTGTACCAGTGGGGGACCCACATGACTTTTTGGCTGCCCTGTGAATTGTGGGGATTACAGGTGGTGGGCTGAGTTGCGGCCCGCCTCATGTCGGGCCTACGCCATCTCCCTGTAGCCCTTAAGGCGTCCTGTGGTGGTGACTGCGGAATAGTAGCGTGTGTTTGTTTTGGAAGTTTAGATGGGGACTGATAATGTGTTATTGGGTCCTGTTCTAGGGGGGTGGGGGATGGGTGTTGAGTTACTTAGGTTGGGGGTTCGTTTTATAGCTCTTGGTGTGGGCTGGCTACAATGGAGTGGAGGGAGTGCGTCGCGCCTTGTCAATGGGGACATTACCTGAACTGAAATGTGTTACCTGGAATGTGCGCGGATTGCATACAATGTCCAGACGCCATAAAGTGCACGCTTATTTGGTGAGGAGGGGGATCCACATAGCGTTGCTTCAAGAGACCCATTTGACTAAGCAAGAATGTACAGCTTTACAGAAGAGATGGAGAGGGCAAGTGTTTGGTACTACTTATTCAGCGTATGCAAGAGGGGCTCTGGTATGGGTGAGAGTGGGTACTCCTTTCCAGATGACGAACACTGTGATAGATCAGGAGGGCAGATATGTGGCAGTGGAAGGGAGATTGTGGGGAAGGGAGGTGGTGCTCTGTAGTGTCTACTCTCCAAACACGGAACAACCCAGATTCCTGGATAAACTGTCTGGGTCATTGGCTCATGCCCTTGCTGGTGCGGTGATAATGGGGGGGGATTTTAATTCTATTACTGACGTGCTGCTTGATAGGTCACACCCACCATTGGTTGATTCCTTGGTCCGTAGGACAGCGAAATTGAGGGCGGAATGGCAGGAGAAATGGGGGTTGCTGGATATTTGGAGGGGGCACCACCCAGACGACAGGGATTATTCCTTTTCCTCTGCACTGCACGAATTACATGTTAGGATTGACCGGATCCTTTGTAGTCTGGAGTTGGCTCCCTTGGGGATCCGATCAGAGTATTTAGCCAGAACGTTGTCGGATCATAACCCTCAGGTGGTGGCGTTTCAATGGCAGCAGGAGAGAACTGCGATTCCAACTTGGCGGTTGCGACCAGACACCCTGGAGGACCTGATCTTTAGCACCAGGGTACAGGAAGGGATCGACAACTATTTCATGTTGAACGAGGGTACAGCGACGTCCAGAGGGGTGAAGTGGGATGCCTTCAAAGTAGTGATGAGGGGGCTCTGTATTAGTAACCACTCAGGAGAGCGAAAGGTGGTGTTGGCTGATGTGGCAAAGGCAGAAGAGGGCTTGAGGGAGTTGGAACTACAAAGACCTGAGCAGCCAGGGGTGCAGGAACGATTGACCGAGGCCAAGGAGCGAATAGCGGCGGAAACAGAGAGACTGCGCTGTTTCGATTATAAGCAACACATGGTGAAAGTCCATTCTGAAGGGGACGAAGTGGGTGGGTACTCTTTTAGCAAAATTGGCGGCGCCAGTGTCAGGGGGGTGCTCATCTTACATATTCGAACGGCCGCAGGGGAAGTGGTGTACTCCCAATCAGAGATCCCTGCGTGTTTTTTAGAGTACTACACGTCGTTGTATAGTAGCCAACTGGAGGCTGGCGAAGCAGAGATAGTGGAATATTTGCAGGACACCCAGTTGCCGCAGTTGGAGAAAGAGGACGCGGAGGGGTTAGGTGGGAAGATACGGCTGGAAGAAATGCGTGGGGCAATTAAGCAAATGGCCAGGAACAAAACGCCAGGGGTGGACGGCCTCTCGGTAGAATTTTACGCAAAATATGTGGATGTTCTGGCTCCACGATTAGTGAAGGTCTATAATGAGGCTGCGGAGAAGGGCCACCTGCCGCAATCAATGAGGGAGGCATTAGTGATCCCCCTATTAAAGACCGGCAGGGAGGGTAGTGACGTAACCTCATACAGGCCGTTATCGATGCTAACGGTTGACTATAAAATACTGAGTAAAATCTTAACCTCGAGACTCTTACCACACATGACTACCTTGGTGCATGCGGATCAGGCAGGGTTTATTCCGACTCGGAATACCTCGCTTAACATACGTAGATTGATACGGGTGTTGGAAGGTGGATTGGAGGAGGACGAGTCCCCGGCTGTTTTATCGGTGGACGTGGAAAAGGCTTTTGATAGCCTGGAATGGCTCTACTTAGATAAAGTGTTGGAGAAGTTCGGATTGGGGGAACGGTTTAGGAAATGGACGGACATTTTATACTCATTGGCGACGGTGAGGGTGCGACTGGGGCTGGTTATTTCAGCGCAATATCCGGTGCAGAGGGGCAAGAGACAAGGCTGCTCCCTCTCACCCCTGCTGTTTGCGCTAGCGATCGAACCACTGGCGGCTCGGGCTCGAACGGGGGAACCTTATACCGGCATGGTTTGTGCTGGGGTACCACATCATATTTCGCTATACGCGGACAATTTGCTTCTGTTCACTGTGGCTCTTCACGGACCGGTGAACTTGTTGACGAATTTTGGGGCACTTCGGGCCTCAGGGTCAACTGGGGTAAGACTGTGTGTTTCCTCTGAGGGCAGACATGCAGCAGCCGCTTCTGCCCCCCGGACTGGTATGGGGGAGGTCGTGTTTTACCTACCTAGGGGTCCGGATCTATCATGACTCGGAGTTCATGTTAGAGGGGAATGTGGGCCGCTGAATCAGGGCTTTGAGGGGCTGTGTATCGTTCTGGGCTACGCTGCCTCTCTCGGTGTTGGGGAGCGTGGCGCTGCTTAAGATGGTGGCTCTACCTCGCCTCTTATATTATTTCCGTACCCTCCCTCTCTGGATACCTCCCAGGTTCTTTCGGGACCTGAGAACACTCATGATTGATTTTATATGGGGGTCTGGGAGGTGACGAGTGGCGCTGGATACTCTTCTCAGGCCAAAATTGGACTGAGGATTAGCTGTCCCGCACTTTGAATTATATTACTTAGCAGCTCAGCTACAGATCCTAACGCAGACGGTTGCGAGGGAATTCAGGGGTCCGGAAGACGGCCGGGGGACGGGTGCCCAGAGGCATATACTGTCTTACATCATTATGCAACAAAAATTAGACTTAAAGGAGTTGACCTCGGAGGACAGAACCCTGAGGCTATGTTGGAATAGGAGTCAGCGGAGGGCGGGGGTGCTTCACCCCTATGCGCCTAAAATCCCCTTGGGCATGTTGATGGCGCTACCACATGGGGGGGACTGGTCGAGATTGATGGAATGGGAGGAGCTGGGGCTCCAGATGGTCGGTGATCTGTATGCGGATGGAGAGTTACTGTCCTTCCCGGCACTACAGGACCAATTTGGACTTCCGGATGGGGGTTTCCTATTGCACATGGCGGTGGTGTCGGCCATGAACAGACATTGGAGATCGGGGCAGTTAGAACCCAAGACTACGCTAGCATGCCAATACGTGGTGATGGCGGCGGGCACTTTCAAGGCGGGTACATGTCTGCAGTCGTGCTTACTACAAGAAGGGTTGACGCCGTTGGACACACTTAAACAGAAATGGGAAGAGAATGTCGGGAAACCCATACCGGATGCGACCTGGGCCCAAATTTTACAGAGAACGTAGAAGGGGAGCAGAAATGCACGCTTTCAACAGGTGCACTTTTTTGTGTTACATAGGGCATACCTCACCCCGGGGAAAATGAAGAAATATTTCCAGGTCCAGGATGCGGCCTGTCCCCGATGCTTGAGGCCTGAGGTAGAGCTAGAACATATGTTGTGGGACTGCTCCAAGCTAGGACACTACTGGGCGGAAATAGAGGACCTGTTAAATGAAGCTACGGACAGGCAGGTGGAGTACGATATGGCGACCTGCCTGCTGCTATGGTTCCCCCACACGAGGAAGACCAAGGTAACCAGTAAGTTTATTGATCTGGGACTTATACTAGCGCAGAGGGAGATAACCTGGCACTGGAATGCGAAAGAGGGCCCCTCTGTTAGGAGATGGGCGCATGAGATGTGTAAATGGGCCAGTAGCGAAGGAGTGCTTAGATGTAGGCAGGCAACTCGCTCAGGCAATGAAAAGTGTTTGGAAGTGGCAAGAGCATGGGAGGACCTGGTGCAGACATTGAAGAATAGCCTAGAACCTGAGGATGACTGAGTTGATGAGGTTCTGCGTTGCCTTCCCGGGAGACACATTGAGCATGGAAGGAGGACGTACTGAACTCAGTGATGGATTTGATCAGTGACTATAGTGAGGCCCACACCAATTGCAGTTAGAGGGAGGGGGTGGGTTGTGCGGGTTACGGACACGACACAGCTGATAGATGTATGGATATGAGGGGGTGTAATGCTTCACTGCCAGGCTCGGGAGGAGGGCAGCTGATATGCTGCACTGAGTCTTCCAGGTCACCGGGGGGAACCACCGCATCGGTAAGATGCCTGGACGGGTAGGAACGAAGGGAGCTGTTTGCAGTTTCGATGAGCTCAATCCTGCAAGGGATCCTATAGCGTGGATTGTCGGTAGTTGGGGAGTTGGGGGGGGAGAAAATATTTGAAAAGCAGATACCAGATGTTTGACCGAATGATGATCCTGTTATCCCCTATGCGGTTGCCAAGGGTGAATGTTACCAAGCCAAGCGCCGCCCAGCCTCCGGGATGTGGGCTTTAAGGCTGTGTAATGATTGTTGATGAGTATTACAGGGCGGGGTGGACGAGCAGTCATTTCAGTGTCAACAGCTTTATATCATAGACAGTTTTTACTTCCTGTCTGCAATAAAAATTATTTTTAAAAAATTTAAAAAAAATGAAGGTATCCTTGTGTAACGTGACTGGTGCTCTTCAGGTCGAGTTTGCGCTATATAAATCTACAGCAAACAAAAAATTAAAAAAATCCAGCCGACCAAAACAAAGAAAAAGGGTAAAACTTTTCAACTGTCAAATGACATTCACGAACGTTCCTATTATGACGGCTTTTTCAAATTTATGTGCAACGTTGTACCAAGTCCATTATCAGGCAGAAACATCACATTATTGATGACATATATTTTGGATTCTTTAAATGGTGGAATAATTTAATGATTGGGAGAGAGAGAGGGTGTTTGTGCGGTGCTTAATAAACCTGTGGCGGTATCCCAGTGTTCTCTCTGGGAGCACAGATACGCATACAATGACTGTCTTTAACCTCCATTGGGTGGGTGGGTGCGGGGTCAGGGACCAGGTGGAGAGCGTTGGGTGGTGGGTGCAGGGTCAACTCCTTGTGGAGAGCATTGGGTGGGTGGGTCAGGGGCCTGGTGGAGAGCGTTTTGCAGGATGAGAGGCCTGGTGGGGAGCGTTGGGTGGTTGAGTGCAGGGTGAGAGGCCTGGTGGGGAGTGTTGGGTGAGTGGGTGCAGGGTCAGGGTCCTGGTGGATAGTGTAGGGTGGGTGCAGGGTCAAGGGTCTGGTGGAGAGCGTTGGGTGGGTGGGTGCGGTGTCAGGTGCCTGGTGGAGAGCGTTGGGTGGGTGCAGGGTGGGGGGCCTGGTGGAGAGCGTTGGGTGGGTGGGTGCAGGGTGGGGGGGCCTGGTGGAGAGCGTTGGGTGGGTGCAGGCTCAGGGGCCTGGTGGGGAGCATTGGGAGGGTGGGTGCGGGTCAGGGGCCTGGTGTAGAGCATTGCGTGGGTGCAGGTTCAGGGGCCTGGTGGAGAGCATTGGGTGCGTGCAGGGTGAGAGGCCTGGTGTAGAGCGTTGGGTGGGTGGGTGCAGGGTGGGGGGCCTGGTGGAGAGCATTGGGTTGGTGGGTGCAGGGTGGGGGGCCTGGTGGGAAGCGTTGGGTGGGTGCAGGCTCAGGGGCCTGGTGGAGAGCGGTGGGTGGGTGGGTGCGGGGTCAGGAGCCTGGTGGAGAGCGTTGGGTGGGTGCAGGTTCAGGGGCCTGGTGTAGAGCATTGGGTGCATGCACGGTGAAAGGCCTGGTGTAGAGCATTGGGTGGGTGGGTGCAGGGTGGGAGGCCTGGTTGAGAGTGTTGGGTGGGTGGGTGCGGGGTCAGGGGCCTGGTGAAGAGCGTTGGGTGGGTGGGTGCAGGGTGGGGTACCTGGTGGAGAGCGTTGTGTGGGTGCAGGTTCAGGGGCCTGGTGGAGAGCATTGGGTGCGTGCAGGTTGAGAGGCCTGGTGGAGAGCGTTGGGTGAGCGCCTTATGCCATGATGCAGCCACACTCTGCCAGCTTCTATCTTTGCCTCACTCCTCGTTGAGGGGTCATCACTCGTTCCTGCTGCATGTTGGAGAGTGTGAGGGGAGAAGGGTGCAAGGCAGAGGAGAGAAGGGTGCAAGGCAGAGGGGAGAAGGGTGCAAGGCAGAGGGGAGAAGGGTGCAAGGCAGAAAGAAGAAGGGTGCAAGGCAGAGGGGAGAAGGGTGCAAGGCAGAGGGGAGAAGGGTGCAAGGCAGAGAGGAGAAGGGTGCAAGGAAGAGAAGGGTGCAAGGAGGAGGGGAGAAGGGTGCACGGCAGAGGGGGGAAAGGGTGCAATGGGGAGGGGGAGAAGGGTGCAAGACAGGGGAGAAGGGTGCAAGGTAGAGAAGGGTGCAAGGCAGAGAGGAGAAGGGTGCAAGGCAGAGGGCAGAAGGGTGCAAGGCAGAGGGCAGAAGGGTGCAAGACAGAGGGGAGAAAGGTGCAAGGCAGATGGGAGAAGGGTGCAAGGAAGAGGGGAGAAGGGTGCAAGGCAGAGTGGAGAAGGGTGCTAGGCAGAGAGAAGGGTGCAAGGCAGAGGGGAGAAGGGTGCAAGGCAGAGGGGAGAAGGGTGCAAGGCAGAAGGGAGAAGGGTGCAAGGCAGAGGGGAAAATGGTGCAAGGCAGAGGGGAGAAGGCTGCAATGCAGAGGGGAGAAGGGTGCAAGGCAGAGGGGAGAAGGGTGCAAGGCAGAGGGGAGAAGTGTGCAAGGCTGAGGTGAAGTAGGGTACAAGGGGAAGGGGGAGAAGGGTTCAAGGTGGAGGGGGAGAAGGGTGTAAGGCAGAGGGGGAAAGGGTGCAATGGGGATGGTGATGAAGTTAAAAATATGCCCCCCCCCCGAAAACATTTCTGCGGATACCTGTGATCAGAGCCCACCTCACGTAAACTTCTTGTAACGCCAATAAGCTCCTTGAGCCTTTCTCTAGCCTGGTTACTTTTAGTGGGAGTGCTTTATACTACTTTATGTATGCATTGAGATGTACTTTATAAGATCTTTGTGATTGCAACTAAAGTTTTATGACAGTGATGGCTACTCTCTGAATCCTTCATCACGTGTAGGCTTGATTCTTTATGTAGACCAGTGGTTCCCAAAGGGTGTGCCGTGGCACCCCGGTGCGCGGGTAAAAAAAAATGATGGAGACCCACGCCCAACTGCCAATTAGGTCAAGGGAGCCACCGGTCAAAAAAGTTTGGGAACCACTGCTTTATGCCAATTCTCTTGGTGTGGATTTTAGCCCTTGGAAAGCTATCCCTCATTGTTGATGACCATCTAGTATCCTTTAGGAATATAGCCACCCTTTGGTACTACAATATCCCAGATGACGCATTAGTACACATTCACATTCCATGTCTAACCCCCCCCCTAGCCCTCTCCCCAAACCTCCCCCTCCCACTATCCCGATCCCTATCTCTCAACCCACCCTCTCTAACTATAACACGCTCGACCCCTCCACAGCTGCTCACAACCCCCCCATTGACTCCATAACAAAGCGGCTCACAGCTCTTGAAAACCAGGTCGACACTATCACCCAAGGCTTAATAGAAATCCTTCTTAACCTCGGTATAGCCTGCAAACCCCACAAACCCCCTCTTCGAACCCCCCTCCCCGCCAACGCCAACACCAACACCACCCAGGGGCCCACAGCAGCCCTCAATGCCCACCCGATCGATCCATATCCCAAGGACCCGGTTTCCAGTCCCAAAAAATTCGAACACTCCAGAGCCCCATGCACCAGGCCCCCGACCACTATCTCTTCTCACTTCCTAGCAGGCTCAAAACACCGGACCTCCAGACCGCGCAGATCAGAAGCTCCTATGTCAGACAGAGAAGCAGCCTTACTAGCCACTACCTACGACCCTACCATCTCAGTTTCACCTAAATCTAAAATCCAAGTAATCACGAGCTACCGGATAGACCTACCCACCTTCAAACGACAGAGATTACCAGTCCTCACCGCTATACCTAGAGAGGCTAAAGACAAAACCACCAGCAATCAGGAGAAAATCACCAACTGCCTCCTAATCAACTGCAGATCGGCCTCTCTACATGCAACGGACCTAGCCGAAGCTATCCTCACACATGACATTGACGTTGCGTTCCTCACGGAGACCTGGCTAAACAAGGCATCTCCTCCCTGCCTTGACATGCTGGTACCTCCTGGTTTCTCCCTCATCTCCAAAGACAGGATTGATCAACGAGGAGGTGGGGTTGCTATCATCCACAAGGACAGCTGGAGCATCACAGAAACCTCCTCCTTCGAGTACAACTCATTCGAATATCTATCCGCTGTCATCAAAACCAAAGACAACGACTCTCTACTGTGTCATCTACTCTATCACCCCCCGGGCAGAAACAACGAGTTTGGAGATCATCTATCCAACCTGATTGCACAAGTCGCCCTCGGTGATTCCAACAACATAATTCTTGGTGACCTGAATCTCCGATGGAACGAAATCCACAACCCTCTAATCAAATCGCTATCCAGCCTCCTCGCCGAAAACAACCTCACTCAACATTGCACTGAGGAGACGCACTACAAAGGAGCCACACTGGACGCCATCATCGCACAAAAGAACTCAATCACGGTCAACCACATACTACCTGTTGACTGGTCAGATCATCATATGATCCTATTTCACATCAATCACCCCATCATCCCGCTCAAACCTCCCCAAGACCCCCCCAAATGGTCAAGAAACCTCTCCCAAGTACCCCTAGACATTCTAGAAGGCCAACTAAGTTCACTTCTTCCAGACAACTCTTTGCACCTCTCGACCAATGATCTCATCGACCACTACAACTCCGAGCTAGTCTCCATTCTCGATAATCTAGCTCCACTAAAGCTCAAAAGAAGCCGTGCCACCCCTTCTAGAACCTGGTTCAATGCGGACCTCAACGCAGAAAGAAGATCCTTGAGAGCCAAAGAAAGAAAGTGGAGAAACAACCCAACAGCCATCCTTCGCTTACAACTAAAAACAGCACGCAGGAAATACAACAACCACATCAAAAACAAGAAATCCAGCTTCTTCCGAGAGGCACTAGCCAATTCCAAAAACAGACCTAAGGAGCTCTACAACATTATCAGACGTCAAACATCCAAGCCTCTGCCCTCACCCCTGCAGGAGTCCAAAGAACTATGCGATAACTTCGCCACCTTCTTCAACGACAAAGTCCTAAAAATCGAATTATCTCTAGACATCAACAACTCACTCCTCCCGAAGGACAACGTGGCCATCCCTCAGGCCCTACCTTCCGGCTCCTCCCCCCTCCGTTGGCTAAGCTTTCGCCACGTGCAGGAAACTGAGATAATCTCGCTGATCTCGACCTCCAAACCATCAGCTCACATCTCAGATCCCATTCCCCCCTCACTAATCAAAAAAATGAAGCTCACCTTAGCACCTATCTGGGGCAAAATCATAAACAGCTCCCTACAAAGCGGAGTGGTCCCCGACTGTCTAAAAATGGGACAAGTCACCCCTTTGCTGAAAAAACCCGGTCTTGACTCTACTGACTTGAACAATTTCAGACCGATATCTAACCTCCCTCTACTTGCCAAAACACTGGAACGATGCGTTCTCCTTCAATTGACTCATCATCTGGATAACATCAATCTCCTAGACCCCCTCCAATCCGGCTTCAGACAAGGCCGCAGCACAGAAACCGCGATGCTGAACATCATAGACGATATTCACGGTTCCCTTGACGCTGACAAATGCTGCCTCCTCATACTCCTTGATTTATCCGCAGCTTTCGACACGGTGGACCATAGGCTCCTCATCAAGACTCTGCAAGTAAGAGCTGGCCTCGGCGAGGTAGTTCTCGATTGGTTTTCCTCCTTTCTACACAACCGCTCGCAAATAATAAAAATGAAGAACTTCACCTCCGAATCCCAGCAAGTCAACAGGGGTGTCCCCCAAGGATCAGTACTTTCTCCTCAGCTCTTCAACATCTATATGGAACCGCTCGCCAAACTACTCAGGAATGCCAATATCCACTTCCACCTCTACGCGGATGACACACAGATCTACCTGGAAACCTCTTCTATTAACGACATCCACCGAGTAAATGCCGTCTTAAATGATGTTCAAGATTGGCTGACAAAGAATCACCTGAAACTCAATCCCGACAAGACCGAAACTCTTCTCATCTCAAACAAAGAAGACAACCCTCAAATCATCGAGTGGCTGAAGTCGATCGATGCTCTTAAAGGTTCTCTCACGCTAGCTGATTCCGTAAAATCTCTGGGCTTCACCTTAGACCCCAAACTAACCTTGACAAACCACATTAAGAACTCGGCAAAAAGCGCATTCTTTAACCTCAGACTGCTGAACAAAATCAAACCTTTCATTCCCAACAAGGACCTCAAACTAGCCACGCAATCACTAGTTTTATCTAGACTGGACTATGGGAACTCAATCCTAACAGGCATCCCCAAATCACACCTGGCCCCATTAAAAACAACATTGCATGCGGCAGCAAGAATGATCACAGGATGCAAAAAATCCGACCACATCTCCCCTGCACTCAAAGAACTTGAATGGCTCCCGGTGGATATGCGTAGCACCTTCAGAACGGCCTGTCTAACCCACAAGGCCCTCCACACCGGAAAACCAGAATACCTGGCAAACAAACTCACAAAAGCTGGCCAAAGTAGAATCTTGAGAAGCTCTAACTCCCTGCTGCTCATCCTACCAAAAACCAGAAAGAAGAAAACTGCGGACTGCTCCTTCTCAGGAAATGCCCCCAAAATATGGAACTCTATCCCCCCGCATATCAGAACCATACCGTCCTATGCGGAATTCAAGAGCCAACTCAAATCCTTGTTCCTCATCCGTTCCCTAGGTCCTGGGTAACTAGGATCAACATCCATCCCCAGAACTATGTGAGAACTCTGTATCCTATTGCCAAGAAGTCCTACTGTACGAACTGTCATTTGTGATCACCTTTGTTTGTTACTTGTCTTTTTGTCCACCTTCTCATGCCTTTACTGTAAAGCGCTCTGCTACCTTCGGGTCTTGTTAGCGCTATAGAAAACTTCTAAATAAAATAAATAAACATTCTGTTAGAGACCCTGGAGAAGGATGCCTATGGTGAAGTTATATTTGAGCACTGGTTATTCTGTTAATCTTTGTGAGTGGACCAATGTTCCCACTCCTATACGTATTGGGTAATTGTTTGAGTTTATTATTTATTGTTTCAGCTATCAGCCTTACAATAGTTAAAACTGTGATTAAAAAGAACTAAAAAGTACAAAGACTTACTTCTCTAAAAAACATATACAATGGAATCAAATGAATGAAAAGGTAACTATGGACATAGTAACATTTAAGCACTGTATTCTATTCCAATTAAAACAATTAACTAATTCATCATTACTGAAGAAAAGTATGTTAAAGTTCAAATGCAGAGGGACAATAGGAAAGTATGCAGCTCGGACAGCAATCTGACCGCAATCTGCAGTTCAATGTGTAATGGGATGTGCGTAAACATGGAATTACTCCTGAAACATTTACACCATTTATACCATTTACAACATTTAAGCACTGTATTCCATTTCAATAAAATCAATCAACTAATTGATCAGTACTTAAGAAAAATATGTTAAAGTTCACATGCAGAGGGACATTAGGAGAGTATACCATTTGGACAACAAATAGCAGCTCAATGCATAATTGGATGTGCATCAAACCACATAAACAAGAAAGAAATAGCTCCATGTGGGTTACCTGGTTGAATTGATAGCCTGAGTGGTAGGCAGCTCTCTCAAATGAGGTCACACAACCCATAAAAATGGCGCTACAGAGTTAAACACATACATATCATCAGGCCTAATACAAAGCGCCATTGCCAATTTAACACATTTAACCCCTTGAATTTAAAAAGCGGAAGGAGCCAACGCCGCCGTGCAAGGTCGTTTTTTTTTCAAAACAGAATAAAATGAGTTAAGTTGTCTATCCCTATAAAGCTACAATCAAAGTGATCAGATCCAACAGCATGCCTATGGATTTGGATTAGATAATCTGTGGTATGCATAATACCCAGACTGTATTTTACATACAATGTTTACTTGAGTTCAAGGTATATCAAATCCAGATACCCGATGCAAAGGGAACCAGAGGCATTATTGACCTGAGACACTTTCTTGCCTGCATTCAATCGTGGTGCTGATCTTTGGTCAGATCTCCAGTATACTGCCTTACACTACAGGAATCTTCCCACAAGGACTCTATTTGAAGCTCATTTGAGATTGTATGTACATGGGATGATCATGTGCTTGAGATCCACATGGGTGAGTAGCCGCGCTTTACAAACCCCTGATTTATTGATTGATGTGCTCCCCCCCAATTCACCACTAGAAGTAGCTTCTTCCAAGGATCTCAAGTATGTTGCTGTCTTATGGTTTTCATATCAGCTTGACACAGTAAACTACTGGCCTGAGGGCTATTTTGTCCGATATTTGGGTAAAACTCAGCTCCGCGTAGAGCGCCAGTAAGGGAGTGCCTGGCCTCAACCTCAGCAAAGCTCTTAAGAAGTTGCTCAAGTCCACTTGCAGTGAGTTTACATTAGCAAACCCCAGGAGCTCCGCTCCATAAAGTGCTGCCGCCACTACCCTTTTTTTTATATGTTCGCAAGATCTTTTGTGTGATCAGTTCAGTTTGATAAACTTTTTCGGCAAAAGCCATAAAAGTCATAAAAACAACACAGACATATATAATAATAACATTTTACAATATACATTTGCCAAGAGAATCAATGACGAATAAAACCAACAGAATCATAAATAGTTAGATCAAATGTCTATCTCTTCCTAGCATTTCCTGACTATTAAAACACTCTTGGGAAAAAAAGTAAAACTACATGACAAATATCTATTATTCAAAGTCTCTGCAAGGGATCCCATCCTAACTGATGATGTCTGATATTCGATCTAAGCGCTACAGTGACCAGAAAAAGAAGCGTGGTACCAGATATGATATGCACAACAGCATAAAGTGACTTGTGCGTCGTTTTAAAACATTATTAAACTGACACAAAAATAAGTCGTACTGGCAGACTTTTACATTGGGGAGACCGGCTTGAAGTGCACAGTTTGAATTGCACACTGTTCAGAAATATATCTTTTCATAACATTTACTAATTGCCAAGGCCATTTTAATGTAATTTAAAACTGCATAATAGATCTCCAATGCTAGAGAGTATGTGCCAGAATTCCAATCGGAATTGGTGTTGTCTAATGTTAGACCTACACAATACAAAAACCAGGAAAGTGGAATGTGGTGCCAAATTTAATGGACTGTGTGTAATCATTTCAAGGCTCAAGCAGGTGGCCTAGGATTATTCCTTTAGCTGTGCAAGTACCTGCTTTTCTCTCATATACATGCAAGAGACTCTGGGGTTGCCCTGGATATACCTTCGGTCTATACTGCGTACCATTTTCCTTTCACGAATTAGTGAGAACATACATGGTGAAGCTGTTCTTCATATCAGGCTTTGTCGAGTAAGGGTATTAAGATTATGTGCTATCATTGCCTTTGCCCTTCCGATAACACTTGGGTTGTCTTGTTATGAAAAGCAGTAAATCTCTGTGATATGGATTATTTAAAAGCTATGCCTATATCTAAGTGATCATCGCATTTCTTGTGCTGTCGGGTCCCTCCACTCAGGAGGTGTACACGTAGGTGACCATAACTTTTCGTATACTCTGAGGAGGCCTCCTCCTTTTTTATTTATCTAACAAGAAAATCGATGGACACAGTCGCACAGTGTAGTGCCTTGGTTATGGACACTTCACAGGGTCCACTTGAATATAACAAGGCAGACTTTGGGGTTTATTATTTTTTGGCAAATTCCATTTCGTGCCCAGATATTCACTCGCATTGGTCTTCTTTTTCATAGAGTTTCCAACTAAACAAATGGGCTCATATTTGAGGACGTTTATGTCACGTTTGTTGGCATTGATACCCTTTGTAGCACCTTCATATAAACGATCAGATTCACTATGAAGGTGTTGATTACACGCTAAGGTTTATTTATGTACAGCAGGGTTTGATTTGGGATTGGCTTGGTGCTATGCAATAGCTTACCTCTCTTAGCCCATTTAGACAATATTAGTAGTTTCTGGAAGCAGATTTTACTCACATACGTAGCCTTATACCAATAACAATGTTTTTTGAAGATTAATGTAGGGAATGGTTCATGGCTTTTGTGTTCTTCATGTACTCTTAGTGTGATATGGGAAAATAGCAGCATGATAGTCTCAGCGAGGATATACAAGGGACTACATTGTTGAAAGGTATCCCCTAGGGTAGGCCCTAATCAGCCCATAGGGCAGGGTGCATTGTATTTAAAATGTTGAGTATGTACTTTTAAGTTTTACATGTCCTTGTAGTGAAACACTCACAAATGTAGTTTGCACTACTGTGAGGTCTATCAGATAACATTAGGTTACCTTGTTACATTTAATAGGTGCTAACATTTGAATGGTGTTGGTAGGAAAGTCATGTTTGGTGGCTGAGAATTTGTAATTTAAAATCCTCTTTAATGGTAAAGTCACAATTCTTGAAATGCCTCTTTTAGAAAGTTGGCATTTACTTGTCCTAACCATTTGGTGTCTACAGCCTGTTCCTGGGGTACATGACTGGGTGTAGTTGGCTAGAAGGACTGGATGGGCCATGTCTGGAAGGATGTGGGGGCAGAGCTGTGCACAGCCTCACTTGCACTTCAAAAGACTGTGCCCCACTCTCGCTCAAAGAACTTCAAACTATCTATTCTGCCTGCAGACTTACATGAAACAGGGCAGGAAGGCAAGACATTTCAGGCACTTTTGTGAAGAGAAGTCTCCAGAAGTGTCCAGCTTCAGGTGTTTGGCTACCTACTCATACTCGTCTGCACTTGCTTGAGCTGATTATTTAGGAACTGATGAAAGCTCTGACACTAAGATAGTAGTATATCAAAGGGTTACAGTTCTCGGTGCCTTTCTTCATGTAGCTCATACTGTCCCAATCTCTCACTGATGTGTAGTATGCACTGAAAAGAGAGACTGAGCTGGCCCATCAAAGGAAGTAGAGATGAAAACATCATTTGTTACAATGCATTAGTAGTTCAAAATGTAGTTTATGAAATTAGGAATAGAGCTTAGGTTTAGGAAATTAGGAATAGGGCAATAAGCTGTCTGATTTAGAAAAAAAGTACGATGTTACTGTGTCTTCCAGTCAAAATATTTTGGGGAGATTAACTGTAACACAAATCTATATTCTTATTTTCTTTATTTCTGGGCCCAGCACGTAACTCAACTATACGGCAGTGTCACGTCGGACTCTGTGGTGACCGATTTAAGAGACAAGGTAGACCTAACGATGACCGAACGCCATGAGCTGACCTCTGCAGCCGAAGACTCCAAATTTCTGAAGGTAATGAAAAACAACGGGGCTCCCGGGCCCAATGGCCTTCCTGCAGGGGTATATAAATGTGCATTCAAGGAGTGGGCCAAACTTCTTGCCTCATTATTTAACAACGTGTTTATGACCCACCAGCTACCAGACTCTTGGCTTGACTCGATCTTATGCCCCATCTTCAAGAAAGGAAGCCCCATGCTCCCAGCAAACTACTGCCTCATTGCCCTACTCGATCTTGAGGCGAAGGCATATGCTCGGTGTCTTCTTAAGCTCTTAGAAGATTGGGTAGCAGAAAACAATATTCTACCTTATTTTCAAACAGGTTTTTGCTCCTCAGCCTCCACCATAGATAAAATCACAACCTTGGCATTTCTGAGTCAACAGGCAGCACAAAAAAATCATCTTCCACTATATTGCTGCTTCATCGACTACAGGGCAGCTTTCGATAAAGTGTCTCGCGACATCCTATGGAGGAAACTGGACAAATGGGGGACTCCTCAGAATCTGCTAGGAGCCCTTATCTCTCTGCACAAGAAACGGGGTGCGAATTAAAACTGGCCCTAAGACAGTCTCCAGAGAAATTGCCACCGGAGACTGCTTGAAGCAGGGCTGTGTTCTCGCCCTGCTTTTGTTTAATCTTTACACTGCCGACTTGGGAACATATCTGAAGAAAAGCAATTTACTCCCGCCAAAGCTGGGTCCTGCAAAATGAGATCTGCATATTTTACAATATGCGGACAATATTGTCATAATGGACCAGACTAAAACGGGGCTTCAACGAGCATTAAGTAAGCTTCATAAATATAATATGGCCAACGCACTAAAAATCAACCAAGAAAAAACCAAGGTGATGATATTCGGCAGATGCAAGAACAAGAGAAGTTTAAGGTGGCACATTGGGCCTGCAACGATCAACTCAACAGCAAAATATAACTACTTGGGAGTATGGTTCTGCGAGACTTCAAGATCAACAGCTCATGTAGCAGCTATCAAAAAGAGAGCAGGTGCAATAACATACTCCCTGACTCAACTGAATCAGTCTCTGAGCAGCCCTTCCGCAGAACCGATCTTGAAAGTGACCAAAGCCACATTACTCCCCGCCTTAAACTATGGGCATCAGGCCTTTCCCGGTGCATGCTCTGTCAGTCTTGACCACGCCCAAGTTTCCATCTACAAAACAATCTTTCATCTCCCGAAATTCATTCAGAGGGCAAGACTACGTCTGGAGCTGGGCCTACAAAGGCAGTCCATCTACTGCGAGGCAAACACTTTGAAAATATTTTATAAGGTCATTAAAAGCAGCAGATACCACCCTAAAGCTCTGCCTAAAAGAGATCTCTACCATCCCTGGAAATCTGTGGAATCGTCAGATTACAAAGGCCATCAAATCATTAGAGACACAATTCCATACTCAGTGTGGAAAAAAGTCATCAACAAGCAGGTGAAACTAATCTCCCATCGAATTGACCTAAAGGCTTTAAATATACCAACTGTCTTGCTTCCCTTGAATGTTTCATACCAGCCTGGGGTACCACAATTTTACTTATTGGAAAATCTGAACGCAGCTGCACGGAAAAAAATAATGTTTATGCGCCTTTTAGGCCTGTGCTCTACGGCCTCCCACAGATAGGCTCCTTCAAAGGAGGGGGGGGCCTGCAGACTGTGCTCATACCATAAAGAATCATGGCCACACCTTCTGTTTTGTTGCCCTGCCATGGACGCCCCCAGAAGGCATTTACTAAAACCTTTATTTTTAAAATGGGGCACTAGGTCATGCTGGGAGGCTACGTCTCTGTGTTTTACCTCCACAGACATTCAAGCGCTTGCTAGGGTTGGAAAGTTTGTGAGACTCTTGGCTAATTTCTTAACACCCTCCTCGACTCCTGCGTTACCTGCCCCTCCCACCCAAAAACGTATTACTGACTTTGTTTGTCCCCTGGTTTAGCACCTCCTGTCGTAATCTTTTCATTTTTGGACTTTAATAGTAACTTAACATTGGTAGTAATAAGACCGTTTTTAAATGTACTGATTTTTTTAAAAACTGACAGTGTATTTCTCCAGTTTTGTTTCTTGATGTGATAATTGTGCTAATATGGATTTTTTATAGCAATGGTTTTAATTAACTATGCTAAACAAATGAACTAAACTAAACTAAACTAAACGTTAGCACCTAAGGGCAAGAAGGCACCACAGCAGGGTGAAAGGGAAACACCACCGCTGCAGATGGTTCTGCTGGCCCTAGTAAGTCCTGTAATTATTATCTGCCTAACTTTTACCTCTCCCCTCTAGTAGAATAATGTTGCCTTTTTTTACACTATCACCTTTTTTCAACTCCTCTATCTAATGTTTGATAAAGTCATGTTATCCCTGCATTAGTCTTGTTTTCTGTATGTCATGTTTCTGTAGCTGACTTTCTCCTGTCTGTAGTTTGCTTCTGCTTTATTGGTAAGCTTTCTCTCTCCCCTCACATGTCTTGTGGTACTTTAAGACTAGGAGAAAAGAGATTTCGTACTGTGAAGATTGCAGTCTCAGGTAAGCATGTATTTATCACATGTTTGTTGAAAAGGCTTCCTTGCTCATACATAGTCAAAATGAAAGAGTGGTCATAGTCCCCCGAATGCTGTGTTATTATTCATTTGCACAGTATACCATCAGTTTCCATGACAGTGCAGTATGGCAGGAAAGTATGAGATCCAATTGCATTTGCCAACCAAGATGATATGTCCTTTATTAACCATTCCACCCCTTCATTGCGCATCAGTGACTCAGAGTTGTCATAGCTCTGTCTCCCCATTATGAAAAGTTTTTGGTTGGCTTGACTACCTGGTTTTTCTAACTTGTTACCCAACAAACCTCCCAAACTAATAGTTTTGATAGAATATACAGCTAAGCTAATTGTAGTGAGGTAATGCTGTTGTACTTTGTTAAAAAATAATAATAATTTCTCAGGAGGAAAATCTGGTATAGAAAGTATGTCATTTTTTTTTCTAGCCACACAGACCACCAGGATGGCAGGAGGAGTACCAGTGGTGGCAGGGATGGGTGGTGGTAAATCACACTGCTTGCTTATTGGTAAATTAAGTATGCTGTATTTATTAAGTGAGATAGATATCCCACCTATCATCATTCATCACCTCACTGCCCACGGCATTTTGCCCCCTGTGTACTAACTGCAGCATGGTTCAATTCCGTACCTCAGTGTTGGCTGTGCAGTGTGTGTCTACTTCAATTAATGCTGCATTACAAAGTTTTCAATGCATTACAAACTGAAAACAAGGTGTGTTTCTCAGTTCCCACTCAGTCATCTCCTACTAATACTTCACTCCATTATTCTTTCCTAAGTTCTGACCCAGTCTACCTTAAAATTGAAAGATCCAGCCTTGTGATGTGTCACATTTTTCTGGTATATATATATGGCTTCTGGGATGGATTACCTCTGATCCAATTTTTTCCCTTTCATCATTTGTCAATGACAGTGACTGATCAAGTTAAAGCTTATCACATTATAATCAGTGACACCCCACTATTCTATAGCAAAACCTCTGCCTAGCTTAATCCCTCTAACCTACCTTTCAGTAAAGTAACTTTCCTAACTGCCAAGTGAAGGTATTTATTGAAAATAGTTTGTTGGGACAGGCGAGGCCATCGAGTAAAGTGGAACAAAGTGCCTGATTTAGAGTTTGGCAGATGGGATACTCTGTGATGAACGTGCCAAATAACATATATATCCATTTCCCTTCCCTGTACTGCAGTGCATAGGATTTTCCACTGTCTACTTAAAGCAGACAGGATATCGGGTTTAAATGTTACATGTGTGACATAGTATTATTATTCATGTGTCTCTTTGGAGTTTGGGTACAATTGAAAGGCAGTCAGAGAAGAGCAGGGCCATTGGAATTAAAGTAAGATAATACATTGTTTATTACAGCTGCCCTAGCTGCAGATTTCAGAGAGTACTAGACCCAAGGCAAGCATAATTCCATTAATGTTGCACAACAAGAATACTAATAATTGTGCTGCACGCACATTTGCCTAACTCATTAATGAAAGGTAATTTTAATTTTTACACACAAAGTGTCTGTTTAGGTTTTACAATGAAATCCTTTAAATGAAAAATAAACTTTCATTCTGGCTTAACTCATTGCAGTCAGTGCTTTATGTGATGCATCTGTGGGGAAAAGTTAGCCCTGAGACTAATCACATCAAAATATCCAATGACCCTAGGAGACCAACAATGTTATGCTACTTTGCCACTATATAAACAAGTGTTTGCACTGAGCAAACTGGTCTACCAACAAGGCAGAAGATATCCGCGTGGCTGCAGCGCCACCAAATGGAGGCCATCCATACTGAATATTGTTGGCTGGTGGCTTTGGAGCAGGAGGAGGAGATGGATGTGGAGGCCTTTGCCATTGCCCCAATACCTCCAGGCTGCTGACAGCACCTCTATCGTATCCATGCCAGCTCTACCGGCAGTCAAGATCCACCATTGCTGCTCCCCCAAAATCATCTGTCTCCTCCGGTGCTGCTTCCCTGTGAAGTAAATTACAAAAAACAATTTGATGGACAGAATGTAGATCAATGTCTTACATTCACCCCAGTACAATGATCTGGGCCTAAATCCATCGTTTTTTGCACTCCACACCACCCTGGGTTAGATAATGGCTTTATGCAAATCAGCTCTGACCCTGTGCCCCATGGGAACAGTCCAGTCCGAACTACACAGCCATATCTTTCCCAGACCGGAATCAAGCATCCGAGGACCGGACCGGTTTCGAGGTAACACCTCTCATCAGCCCGGCTAGCTTGACTCCAGTGGTGTGGAGGCTCTGGGACCCACGGCTGAGCTACCCCAGTACACTCAGGAAGAAAATTACAAAAAACAATTTGATGGACAGAATGTAGATCAAGGTCTTACATTCACCCCAGTACAATGATCTGGGCCTAAATCCATCGTTTTTTGCACTCCACACCACCCTGGGTTAGATAATGGCTTTATGCAAATCAGCTCTGACCCTGTGCCCCATGGGAACAGTCCAGTCCCAACTACACAGCCATATCTTTCCCAGACCGGAATCAAGCATCCGAGGACCGGACCGGTTTCGAGGTAACACCTCTCATCAGCCCGGCTAGCTTGACTCCAGTGGTGTGGAGGCTCTGGGACCCACGGCTGAGCTACCCCAGTACACTCAGGGAGAAAATTACAAAAATCAATTTGATGGACAGAATGTAGATCAATGTCTTACATTCACCCCAGTACAATGATCTGGGCCTAAATCCATCGTTTTTTGCACTCCACACCACCCTGGGTTAGATAATGGCTTCATGCAAATCAGCTCTGACCCTGTGCCCCATGGGAAAAGTCCAGTTCGAACTACACAGCCATATCTTTCCCAGACCGGAATCAAGCATCCGAGGACCGGACCGGTTTCGAGGTAACGCCTCTCATCAGCCCGGCTAGCTTGACTCCAGTGGTGTGGAGGCTCTGGGACTCACGGCTGAGCTACCCCAGTACACTCAGGGAGAAAATTACAAAAAACAATTTGATGGACAGAATGTAGATCAATGTCTTACATTCACCCCAGTACAATGATCTGGGCCTAAATCCATCGTTTTTTGCACTCCACACCACCCTGGGTTAGATAATGGCTTCATGCAAATCAGCTCTGACCCTGTGCCCCATGGGAACAGTCCAGTCCGAACTACACAGCCATATCTTTCCCAGACCAGAATCAAGCATCCGAGGACCGGACCGGTTTCGAGGTAACACCTCTCATCAGCCCGGCTAGCTTGACTCCAGTGGTGTGGAGGCTCTGGGACCCACGGCTGAGCTACCCCAGTACACTCAGGGAGACAATTACAAAAAACAATTTGATGGACAGAATGTAGATCAATGTCTTACATTCACCCCAGTACAATGATCTGGGCCTAAATCCATCGTTTTTTGCACTCCACACCACCCTGGGTTAGATAATGGCTTTATGCAAATCAGCTCTGACCCTGTGCCCCATGGGAACAGTCCAGTCCGAACTACACAGCCATATCTTTCCCAGACCGGAATCAAGCATCCGAGGACCAGACCGGTTTAGAGGTAATACCTCTCATCAGCCCGGCTAGCTTGACTCCAGTGGTGTGGAGGCTCTGGGACCCACGGCTGAGCTACCCCAATACACTCAGGGAGAAAATTACAAAAAACTATTTGATGGACAGAATGTAGATCAATGTCTTACATTCACCCCAGTACAATGATCTGGGCCTAAATCCATCGTTTTTTGCACTCCACACCACCCTGGGTTAGATAATGGCTTTATGCAAATCAGCTCTGACCCTGTGCCCCAAGGGAACAGTCCAGTTTGAACTACACAGCCATATCTTTCCCAGACCGGAATCAAGCATCCGAGGACCGGACCGGTTTCGAGGTAACACCTCTCATCAGCCCGGCTAGCTTGACTCCAGTGGTGTGGAGGCTCTGGGACCCACAGCTGAGCTACCCCAGTACACTCAGGGAGAAAATTACAAAAAACAATTTGATGGACAGAATGTAGATCAATGTCTTACATTCACCCCAGTACAATGATCTGGGCCTAAATCCATCGTTTTTTGCACTCCACACCACCCTGGGTTAGATAATGGCTTTATGCAAATCAGCTCTGACCCTGTGCCCCATGGGAACAGTCCAGTCCGAACTACACAGCCATATCTTTCCCAGACCGGAATCAAGCATCCGAGGACCGGACCGGTTTCGAGGTAACACCTCTCATCAGCCCGGCTAGCTTGACTCCAGTGGTGTGGAGGCTCTGGGACCCACGGCTGAGCTACCCCAGTACACTCAGGGAGAAAATTACAAAAAACAATTTGATGGACAGAATGTAGATCAATGTCTTACATTCACCCCAGTACAATAATCTGGGCCTAAATCCATCGTTTTTTGCACTCCACACCACCCTGGGTTAGATAATGGCTTTATGCAAATCAGCTCTGACCCTGTGCCCCATGGGAACAGTCCAGTCCGAACTACACAGCCATATCTTTCGCAGACCGGAATCAAGCATCCGAGGACCGGACCGGTTTCGAGGTAACACCTCTCATCAGCCCGGCTAGCTTGACTCCAGTGGTGTGGAAGCTCTGGGACCCACGGCTGAGCTACCCCAGTACACTCAGGGAGAAAATTACAAAAAACAATTTGATGGACAGAATGGAGATCAATGTCTTACATTCACCCCAGTACAATGATCTGGGCCTAAATCCATCGTTTTTTTGCACTCCACACCACCTTGGGTTAGATAATGGCTTTATGCAAATCAGCTCTGACCCTGTGCCCCATGGGAACAGTCCAGTCCGAACTACACAGCCATATCTTTCCCAGACAGGAATCAAGCATCCGAGGACCGGACCGGTTTCGAGGTAACACCTCTCATCAGCCCGGCTAGCTTGACTGCAGTGGTGTGGAGGCTCTGGGACCCACGGCTGAGCTACCCCAGTACACTCAGGGAGAAAATTGCAAAAAACAATTTGATGGACAGAATGTAGATCAATGTCTTACATTCACGCCAGTACAATGATCTGGGCCTAAATCCATCGTTTTTTGCACTCCACACCACCCTGGGTTAGATAATGGCTTTATGCAAATCAGCTCTGACCCTGTGCCCCATGGGAACAGTCCAGTCTGAACTACACAGCCATATCTTTCCCAGACCAGAATCAAGCATCAGAGGACCGGACCGGTTTCGAGGTAACACGGACTGGACTGTTCCCATGGGGCACAGGGTCAGAGCTGATTTGCATATCGCCATTGTCTAACCCAGGGTGGTGTGGAGTGCAAAAAAACGATGGATTTGGGCCCAGATCTTTGGACTGGGGTGAATGTGTGACATTGATCCACATTCTGTCCATCAGCTGTTTTCTTTGCAATTGCCGCCATAAGTGCGCTGGGGATGCTCAGACGTGGGTCCCAGGCACTCCACACCACTGGAGTCAAGCTAGTCGGGCTGATGAGAGGTGTTACCTCGAAACCGGTCTGGTCCTCGGATGCTTGATTCCGTTCTGGGAAGGACATGGCTTTTGTAGTTCGGACTGGACTGTTCCCATGGGGCACAGGGTCAGAGCTGATTTGCATATCGCCATTGTCTAACCCAGGGTGGTGTGGAGTGCAAAAAAACGATGGATTTGGGCCCAGATCTTTGGACTGGGGTGAATGTGTGACATTGATCCACATTCTGTCCATCAGCTGTTTTGTTTGCGCTTCCCTGTGAAGTGGCACACATCCACCCCCACCTAGAGGCCCTCAAGGCCCTTTTTAAATATATTTTCTTTGGTGGCAGGGACTTTTGTGGTGGGTTTGTTAGAGGATGGAAATTGTGAAGGGCAGTTAGGGCAATTTTAGACTTACTTTGGACATTGCTTGGGTAAATGTATTTTGTTTGGGGAGAGAGATGGGCTTGTTGGAGGAGAAGGTGGGTTTTATTTGTCAAAAAATACATGGGAATTGGTATTCTTATGTCTTTTGTCTTTGCACAGCTTTTAGCGCAGCCTGTTTTTTTTTTAATTGATAAAAAGTTGCCCTCTGGACAGTCAGATAACTGTACATCGACATTTCCCCTTAGACTTTCCCTAGCTGATTCCAAATTTCCTTGCCATTTAATTATTTATTTGCTAGGTTACATAATTACTTATACCCAAACAATACCCCACATCAGAGTGGGAACAATATAGACTTATTGCTTGAGGATGTTAACTTTTGCTACACCAAGCCAGTTATCAAAATAAATATGCCAGCTGTTTATACCCTTGTCCTAATACCCGCTGTAACTATATTGATCACTTGGGGGGTATGCCTATGCCTAAATTGCCTACAATTTATATACATAAAAAAATCTTAATCTTCAGTAGAAGTTACTAACTACGCTAATTCACTTCACTTCTTAGTTCTCTTACCTGAATAGAAGCAGCAATGACTGCTACTTCTCCCAGTCTTCCAGAACCTTATTGAATAATGCCTCGCTAATGGTGGTGGTAGAAGAAGCCAGCTAGCACGCTAAGAGGGAAGACATCACAAGCGAGGTCCCACTCTCAGCTAGGTGAACTCCAACTATAGGATTAATCAGAAAGGTTATTCATTTCAGGCAACTAGATTGAAAGAAAACGGAGAGTTAGAGGGTTATTTACATCAGAACTTATCAAAGACTGAGACAAGACTACCACTATGACACAAAAAAGACCTGATATTAAAACTAGCAGTAGTAACTTCCGAGCAATGGGGAACTTTTTAATTAATTTATGAAAACAATTAAAACTAAACGTATAAAATCCTCGAATCAGGAGGAATGGGCTCAGGACAGGAGAATCCTAAGTGTTGTTAAGCTCACTGTTGTTGTTGTTGCCGGTGTTGTTGTTGCTTGTGTTGTTTGCAGTGACACAACAGCACTGCCCTCTCTGGAGGTAGAGGGATGCATGGCAGAACTTCTGCCCAGGACTCTAACTTCCAGCCATTCTTCTTCCAGGTCTCTTGCTTTCTCAACAAGCCACGTTTTGTATAGTGAAACATCCCCTACTGAAAAAGGAATGAAATTGGTCAGTATTTTTTATACCATGGAACAAGTATTGTGGCACAGACATACTCTTTGAATAACACAACGTCTCTTTGCAGCCTTGAATTAACAACCAAGTAAAGGAGTGAGCTCTCAACCGACTCATGCACTATGTTCACACCGACGATCCTTTGCAACACCTTTTTTAACAGTTCCTGAAGCAGATGCAACAACGGGATAGCTTGGCTCATCATACTATACTCCTTGCTGACTTCCTGTGTGAAAACCTCAAAAGGAAGAAGCATCTGTGTCAGGAATTTGAGTAGGCCCATTTGTCCACTTCACTGTTCATGCTTTTCCCAGTTGCATCCTCTCTTCTTTGAATGACGTAGTCATTGAACGGTTTGTACTGTTCAAACAGATGTTGCAACAATTAATAGGTCGAGTTTCAGAATCTTGGCACCTCCTGTATGAGGGATTTAACCGACACTCTATTAACATGCTGAATGATCCTCCCCTGCTTCTGGGCATTAAAAGAATGACTGACATGAGTGCAGATTCTTCTGCAGGTGATCAGTATGTTGCTGATTATGTTTTAATTTTTGAGAAAGTCTTGCACAATTAGGTTGATGCAATGCGCCAAACACAGGACCCTGAATTAGCTCCTATCTGGCATGGCCTTGAGTATATTACTGCCATTGTTCATGGCAACAAACCCAATTTTGAGACCTCTGGATCGCAGCCTTTCAAACACCTTGCTGTTAAAGTCTTCCAAGATGCTTGCAGCATCATGGGATTTCTCCACGGCAAACATCACTACTGTTCTATACCCTTAAAATGTTCTTCAGCACTGAGACCTGTAGATGACTGCTGCCTAACCCCACAAAAGAGATCCAGTGCGCAGTAAAACATATGCGGTGAGTTGTTGGAACAGCAACTCTAGCAAAATAGTTCCGGCTGGGGACCTTCCATTTCTGACAGATGGCTGCCACAAATTCTAAAAATCCCACTCCTTCTATATAAGAAAAAGGAAGGAGGTCCAACACTAGAGGTTTTGCTAGTTTTCCATTGTACAACCATGCCATTGGATGATTGCATTCAGAGGACTGTTCCTGCCTAAACATGCCAGTAATAGTAGCCTGGATATTTTTCTTTTGTGGTGCCACTATTTAGGTGACTTCCAGAGAGAAACAGGAGGTGGTAAACTCAATGTGCGTCTTGGGGCAGTCACTGTATGCGGTGGTGTCTCCATCTGACTCTTGCGCCATTTTGAGGTTGCTGATGCAGGTGATGCTGGCGCACTGCTGGCAATAGGCTGTTTTGAGTAAAGCTGTCACCCTCTTCCTCATCACCTTCCACTGTGATCAGAGATGATTCCCCTCCCTCATCATCACCACAACCTGCTGCAATATTTGTAGGGTGCTCCTCCCACCGGATTGTGTGATGTCTTTTCATATGGGTCATTTGGCCTCCAGTGCCATAGTGTGAATCAGGCTTACCTCAACGAACACTCACATGGCAAATTGAGCATATTGTAATGTTATCCTCCTGCTTACTAACGGTGAAGAAGTATCAAACTGGGTAGGAGAACTTTTTTGTGTGCCACTGGTGTCACTGCTAATGCCTGAATAACTAGAGGTAGGTCGGTGCGTCGACGATTGCCTCTCTGCAGTTCACATTTCAACTGAGGTAGTGGTGAATGCAGATCTCAGCAGGGGCCTTACAAATACGGAAACTGACGTGGTGGTGAAACCATTGCCACATCACTCAGAGCAGGTTGAATAGAATGGGTAATGTCGGTGTCCTCTGATCCAGCCTCCATGACAATGACTGTCTCATCCTCCTTATCCCCTTCCATAATTATAAGTCTTTGAGGATCTTTCCTATACCCTTGTCTCTTGTGTCGAGTGTCGGACTCAGCCTGGGCCCAATCCATGTCCAGATCATCAGAAGGGGGCTTGGAGACGATGGTGGTGTACCCTTTCTTTTTCTTTCTGGAGATCGGGAAGCCAATGGCTCAGGAAGAGGTACTCCTTACTCAGCAGGAAGCTTAACTTCCTGTTCTACTTTTACTTCAGGAAGATCTATTACTTTCCGCGACTTCTGTTCTCTACTATGTTCAGTTTCCTGCAACAATTGGGTACTAGTAGTTTGCAGCTCACTGCTTGTCACCACGATTGCAGTGGCTGCCTCACTGACACACAAGGATTTGGGTTTGGGTGGTTCTGTCATTGATGCGGGAGTGCTGCTCTAAGCTTGTGGCCCAGAGGACGGTGCAGCAGGCACCGAAGTCTTGAAAAAGGAGGAGGAAGCAATTCAGTGGTGGCAATCTGCTTCTTCTTCTCCTCACTATGTCCTTGACTGTTTCCCTTGCATAATTTATTAGAAAATAGCACTGCGGAATAGTGGTGTAGAGGTTTCTACCTTTTAATTTTACTGGGCATGAGTCTGCTGTTCACTGGCTTCTACTTAGTTGGAAATTTCTCTATGTCCTTGCCGAGGGCAATGGCTACTCCTAAGCACTGTACTTTATTTCCTGTGGTGGTTTTCATTCTCTCAGATCTGATGTGTAGATTATAGGGCCTCATCACAGATATTACTTGAGCCAGCATTCCTGTAACATATCTGTAACAAAATAATTTAATCATGTGAGGGAGGAAGAATATCTGATCCATTCAGCTTCCTATGTTTAATGTATCTAATAACCAGGGTATGCAGGTCGTAGATCGGTGTGTCCCAAATAAAAAACCCTCATGCACGTGTTGGCAGGATCGAGGTAGCGGTATATCTTGATTCTCCGCTATTCATACACGTGTGTGCATAATCATTGGGTCAGTTTGTTATGCAGCCTCCACCCGGAGGTTCTTACCCATGGTTAAAATGAGTAGTGATCAGTGATGTGGTCAGTGCTCTGTGAAGTTAAAACACCCGGACAGACAGATTCTGTGCTTTATTAGGTCTGGATTTGGGTAGCCTGTTGGCAAATTAGTAAGGTTGTGCGTCCTGTGAATTTCTTAGGAACTCATATGCACACCAATTGGTAGTTAAAAGTGGTCGACATGTTTCTGCCCTGTATTGCCTTGTTAGGTCTGTCGGGCTTGCTTCAGGACCCTAGTGAGTGTGTAACATAGACCCACTATGCAATACACTCCAGGACCTGTGGAAAATACAGAACAAGGACTGCCTTGTTCTCCAGTGGACTGCCCTGGTGTGTGAGACCTGCTTTGTTACCCAGAGGACAGCCCTGCTACTTGAAGCCTGCCTTGTTCTTTAGAACAGTGACCTTCTACTACCAAATGACTGCCCTGTTACTTGAGGCCTGTCTTGCTCCCCTGAGGACTGCACTGCTGCTTGATGCCTGTCCTGCTTGCTGAGAAGGAAGAGTAGACCTGCTCCCTTCATCTCAGACTACCCTGAGAAACCCCAAGGGTCAGTTTGGTTGACCTCCTGTTCTGAGCTACAGGGACACAACAAGCTCCAGAGGCTTCTTCACAAGTGTCCAGCTGACCTGCAGCTGGACACTGCCTGGACCTACCTGGACCTGAAACTGGACCTGCCTGAGCCATACTGGTGTGAGATCCAGATCCCCAAGTGGCACCTCCTCAGGTCCTGGTCCCTTGGTTGGCATCAGTTTAGCTGCTCGTGTAAAATTCTAAAGTTTTGAACTATGTATGCAAGACTTTAAGAAGGAAACTTTTCAGCGGGACGGACCTGGTTCCTGTATGCAGCCTGCACATCATCATGGTGGGCCAGACCTTGTGACTTTTTTCTACTCTAGTGTGACCAGATACCCACAGTTAGCACTTTCTGTTTCTGGGCGCTATTTTATCTTGAACCTTTAACATTTCACGTCTCTTCTTCTCCTGATTGGATTTTTGTCGTTTTGGTTTCATTTTTGTACTTTTTATTTTACTCTATTTTCTAAATTGGTCTCTTACGGGTTCTGGAAACCATTCAGGTTGCCCAGTTCATAACTGATTGTATCATTGTATATTTGTTATATCTTACAACCCATCTCTATGTGATAGGCACACCATCTGTAAGTCTGAACATAGGTCAAGCTTCAACTTCTGGGCTCACTATTGTTGTCACCCAATTATATCGGAATCATCTTTATCAGTATACACTTTGTAAGTGGTATGCCTTCCATTAAATTCAAAATCGGCCAAATAAAAAACAATGTTTTTTTCTAAAATTGAATCGGAAGCAGCTGTTAACCTTCAGAATATGTATCATCATTTGAGCTTTTAAGAAGGGTTATTAGAAATTTACATGAAAAATTACTTTTTTCTCCTTAAAGCAATATATTAAATCTCAGGATTGAACTAATACATTTTAGACATGGTGACGTTATTTTAAAATTCACCATCATTTCTAAATCAGTATAGTATAGTCCTAGGGCTGCATAGCAAGGTGAAAGGCTATGCTTCACAACTGTGAGTGCATTTTTAAAATGTCATAAGCTATACTATATTCAAAGTTGGCAAAGTTATTTATTTATTTTTAAGTGATAACATAGAACCCTGTGTTACAGTGGGAACACATTCCCACTGCTGCTCAAGTCTTCGAATCTCCCTTTGCAGTCCACCACAGCAATGCCTTTATTCTTTCCCTCACTGTGCAGTTAATTAATAGCATTCCCTGTTTGGAGGATGTCCCGCTCTTAAGACCAGGACTTCGCTTTCACAAGCAATGAAGGATGCTGCAGGATTTCTCCACCACTACCACTTAAGGATAAGCATAGCCTTGAGTGTCAGAGGAGAAAATGAGAGAAAATTAGCCCTGGGCGTAGTGGGCGTAGTGGGGCTTCGCGGAGCTACGTGAAGTGGGCGAGAAACTACGCCCACCTCCGCACTCCGCGTAGCCCCACTACGCACCACAGGCCTCCCTCCCGCCCTCCCTAAATACGTTAAATTAAAAGTATAAAATAATTAAAAGGCACTTACCTTGCCCGCCGCTGCCCGCCGCTGCCCGCCGCTGCCCGCCGCGTCCCCGGGGCTCGCTATCTTCATTGCTGCCGTCTTGTTTACTAATGCGCATGCGCGGGCGGCCGTGCATGCGCATTTTTTCGTGAGAAATGCGCATGCGCGACCGCCCGCGCATGCGCATTAGTAAACAAGACGGCAGCAATGAAGATAGCGAACCCCGGGGACGCGGCGGGCAGCGGCGGGCAAGGTAAGTGCCTTTTAATTAATTTAAACTTTTAATTTAAAGTATTTAGTAAATGCGGAGTAAACGGCAATACGCACACTCCGTGCACGGAGCGTAGCTGGCCGCCCGCCCCTAGAGAAAATCCGTGCAGTCTGACCTTCTACCATATTTATACAGGATATCCAGCTACTGGAGAAAAAAGTTTGTTGGCCTCCTCCAAGTCCAGCTAAGTTAGATTTTCGACTTCATCTGACTTTGTGGGCCAACTCTACAAGTTCACAGACTTCTATATAGTACCACAAATTAAATCTTTTACATTTAGTTAAAAACCATCATCACATTTTTATATGGTCTTTCGTTGTTGGGACTCTCAATCACAGACACCCACTCTAGTGCATTTTTTTTTTTTGTCCTCATATTCCACCAGGTTTCAAATATTACAGGTTATTCAAGTACCATATGCCGTCTCAGTGCATGACTGGCAAGGGTTATAAACTGTTCCTATTTCGCAACCCTTCAGCATAGCAGGGCTACCTTAGGCCTGCGATTAGAAACCGTATAGTTGTGGATGATACTGCCACAAAACCTGAAAAATAGTACCAGGTGAATAAAGGGGGGTAAACCATAGCAGCATAATCATTGGACCGGGGGAAAAAAAAAAAAACCCGGACAGCTAGTTCCATTTCAGTAAATGCCAAAAGGATCTTTTATTGCGGTTACCAGCTCTTGCCAAGTCAAGTCTAGACACTTGTAAGACCGAAGCTCGCCAGTCAGGTAGCGATGGTGGATGTTAGTCCTTCCACTTTATACAGATCTCACTTCTTGCCAGCAAAATAGAATAGAATAGAAGATTTTTCGCTGGACTTCGAACTCCATCGTTCACTCCCAAAATGACAAGAGGTAGGTCTATAGAAATTTCGAAACCCAAAGAGTCAGAAAGCAAATTACTAATAGAGTCCCAAAAAGCTGAGATACTGGGGCATTCAAAAAACATATGCACATCGGTGGCCTCCAACAGGCGACATCTAGCACAAGCCACCGGGGAACCTTGGGCAAATTTTGAGAGCCTTTGTGGTGAATAATATGCTCTATGAAGCGTGTAAAGGTGGTTTCTACGCAGCCATGCAGGCTTCACAATATCCCATAGGACTTGAAATGATATATAGCCTGATTCATGAAGCAAAATTGCAAGCGCAATAGTTGCGAAAATGCTATTGCGAGCGCAATTTACAAAATCTATATTCAAGAAGAAAAAAGCGAAATCGCAAACACAGATTAGCGAAATCGCAAAAACATTTGCAGAATCCCGTCAGTAGACCATTAGCGAATCAGAAATTGCGAGAAACCACGGATTCTGCAAATTAAATAGTGAAAGCGCAAAACAATCGCAATCGCTATTCATGAAAAATCGCAAATTGCGAAAAAACCCTAAATCACAGCTTGCGAGGCGAATTTAAGGACAACCCAAAGCAGGTGGTAACCATCAAACCCATTGAAAAAAAATATTTGAAAAACCGTTGCCCAATCAGTAACAGGTGCAGGCCTGACCAAACACACTTAAGGAGATGCAGCAGCAGCATTAGGAGTTTCACAATGCCAGGACTCTACATGGTGGTCAGGCGGCGAAGGCTACAGCGAGCAGCACGGAGGAGACGCAGAATCCAGGAGAGGATATTCCACCAGCGGGTCACCCTGCTAGGCCAAACCAGAGAGCAAATATATGCAAAGTACCGCCTGAATGGGGCAATGATTATCAAGCTAATTCAGGACCTTGACCCTCTGATGCAGCACCCAACAAGGCGGACCAATGCCGTGCCCACACATGTCCAGGTATTGTGCAGCCTGCACCTACTGGCCTCCGGGAGCTTCCAGGGGATAGTTGCGACTGCTGGGGGGATATCCCAGCCCACCATGTCCCGCTGCCTAAGGAGTTTCCTAGACGCAATGCTGACCCAGCTACACCACCACATCAAATTTCCCACCAGCCAACAGGATTTGGATGACACCAAGCATCAATTCTACAATGTTGCGCATTTCCCCCCTGTGATAGGATGCATTGACTGTACCCACATCCACATCTGCCCACCAGCTGCAACGGAGTACATGTACCGCAATCGCAAGTCCTACCACTCCCTCAACATCCAGATGGTGTGCAATGCTAAGACATACATCACGGACATAGTGGCACAGTACCCGGGGAGTACACATGACTCCTTCATATTCCGGCACTGCGGCCTCCACACACGACTGGCCAGGGGAGACTTTGGTGAAGGACACCTACTTGGTAAGTACACTTGGCCCACAATGTTACACTGCGATGTAGTAGCTGCGCTGCACAGGCACTCACCCTTTGCTTCTCTCATTCAGGTGACAGTGGCTAAGCCCTCCGTGAATACCTCCTCACCCCATACCTCAACCCTGCTACACCACAGCAACGGCGCTACAATGTAGCACACATACGCACAAGGAATTGCATTGAAAGGACATTTGGGCTACTGAAGAGCAGATTCCGCATACTGCACAAGACTGGTGGGGCCATGTACTACAGTCCTGATGTGTGCTGCCGCATTGTGGCTGTGTGTGCAATACTACACAACATTGCTACCAAGCGCCGGATACCTGTAGAGATCTCTGGCAGTGAGTCAGAAGGGGATGACCGGCCACCTGCACATGTGCGTCATGCACGCGGGGAGAACCCAGCTGAAGGACACAGACGCCGCAACCACATCACAATGAACAGTTTCTAGTGCACCCACTCCCCTCACCCAACAAATCACAATTGCATGCCAATGGAAATAATGGCAGGAGGCCGATGTATGACGCTAGAATAAATATTATTGTTGAAGGCACAATAATAATGTTATGTTTCTATCCTTTAAATGCAAGCAGTATTGCGCCATACTGCTCCAAACAAAACACAGGACATCTTGTATCGTCAGCATGTCCCAGCCAATGTACATGAAACTCAAGTGCGCCTCCGGCGCGCAGCACCCAATCACCTCTCCGGCTCTTCCTCTGCGACGGCACGTGACCCTGCAGTGGGCCTGGTGCTGCGGCGTAACACGGCAGCCTGTGAGGCAGACAGGCTGCTGACACTGGAGGTGCCCTCACTGGTATCGTCCCCCCCCCGACATTGCCTGGCCCAGTAGGATGGAGTGCCAGTACGGCAGTGGTGACCTGCTCCAACACTCGTGCCACATCCTCGCAGCATTGGATCATCTGCTGCTGCTGCGCCAGGGACCGTTGTGAGAGCTGGGAGGTGGCATTCCCAATTACATAGTTAGAGCGGGTGTAGGCTGACAGCCGCGTAAGTAGCTGCCGGTGGCGGCAGCGGGCGGTGTTGCGCTG
This sequence comes from Lissotriton vulgaris, assembly GCF_964263255.1. Taxonomy (NCBI): domain Eukaryota; kingdom Metazoa; phylum Chordata; class Amphibia; order Caudata; family Salamandridae; genus Lissotriton; species Lissotriton vulgaris. Next base: position 1,701,595,357 of record NC_141685.1, on the reverse strand, counting down.
TGATATGAGCGCAGCAGTGTTGGCATCAATGGCTGCCGTCATGCGGTCCATCCTGTCGGCCACATTCGCCACATTGCGGCCAATGTTGTGGAGCTGCATTTGGATCGCCCCTTGCCGTCGTGCCTGCAGTTGGTGTATGCGTAGCATCCGACGCTCTATGCTCAGGCCTGGCATGCGCACATCCATCCCCCTCCTGCCGCTGCGTGCTGTGTTCTGCTGGTGAGCCCTGCCATGCCTGCTCTGCTGGCTGGCCACAGTGGGTGTGCGCACTGTCACCGCAGTAGCTGCACCAGATGTAGAGGGTCCAGCTGGTGGTGGAGTTGTGGTTGTCAGAGGTGCAGCGCCTGATGGTGGTGGTGCAGATGGTCTTGCCCTGGCTGCGGGGATAGGTGCCGCGCCTGATGGTGGTGGCGCAGATGTTGTTGCCCTGGCTGCGGGGATAGGTGCCGCGCCTGATGGTGGTGGCACAGATGTTGTTGCCCTGGCTGCGGGGATAGGTGCCGCGCCTGATGGTGGTGGCGCAGATGTTGTTGCCCTGGCTGCGGGGATAGGTGCAGCGCCTGATGGTGCAGGAAGGGTCGCAGTAGGCACCTCCTCGGCATCCTCTGGTGCCTGGTCAATGAGCAGCCTGTCGCTGCTGTTGTCAGCGCCACCTGTGAGGGGAAGTGGACGTACATTAATTGCATGTATCTGTCACACGTGCAGTTGCTACATGCATGCTGGATGACATTCCCTGACTGGCTGTGGCATTGCTTACTTTGCGACATGTCTGGCTGCATTGGGGTTCTAGTACATTGTGGGCAGACTACATGTCCCACAATGCTTTTGGGAATGATCTAATGTGCATGGATTGCATGACTTTGGATGATTATGGGAGGCTATATGGTCATGGCCATTGTTAGGGGACAGGGTCGCAGTCGCATGCCACTTACCTTGGCTCTCTTGGGTGGGGCGGGATGAGTCCAGATTGGTGACCCCAATGCACGCCTCTGGCTCAAGAGTGTCCTCCACATTAGTCCTTCAAGGGGGTGTTGGGAGGGACAGTAGGATCTCCGCCTCCAGTAGCCAGGGTCTCGCCCAGCCTCTCTGCCAGCTCTCCTTGGCACGACCTCGGAGGTCGTACCACCTCTTTTTAAGCTCCTCCAGCGACCTGTGTGCCACGCCCACAGAGTTGACTTTTGCCGCTATCCCAAGCCAGATTCAGCATTTCTCCGCCTCAGGCACTCTCCTGGAGTCCTTTCCAAAAAGTTTTGGGTGGTTATCAACCACTCCATCAATCAGGTGCTCCAACTCCTGCTCAGCGAATTTGAGCTTCCTCTTGCGCCCACTGTCGCTGGGCCCTGGTACAGCTTCCTCTGCCATTGCTGCAGTGAGAAAAGTTAAGGATTTGCAAATTTGCAGGTGTCTTGGAAGGAGCTCAGTGAGATGCAGCCGCGAGATCAGCCTCACTGTTCTGAGTGGGGGTGGGAACTGGCTGCTTCCTGGTTGTGATGTCATCACTGTGTTCGAAATGCGACTTCCCGTTTTTCCGATCTCGCGATTTTGCGAGATTGCATTTAGCGATCTCGCAATTAGCGATCTCGCTATTTTGCAATATCGCAATTCCTACTCGGATATTGACGGAAATAGCGATTATTCTGCGATTTTTGATCATCGCAAACGCTTTTTGCAGCCGCGTGCAAATCGCTTTATTTTCTCGGTAATTTTGATGAATGCCGATCTGCGATTTCTAAATTGTGGTTCGCTGTAAATCGCAATTTAAAAATCGGTTTTCATGAATCAGGCTGATTGACCACAGATGAATTAGGTTAGGACAGGCAAGGGCAGGGCCCCACAACACCTCTGGGAGTTGGAATTCTCCATCAGACTCCTCCAATATCCCGTTATACCACACTGATACCTATTTTTTGCCCGTGGTTTGTCTAAAAGTAGTGCCTCAAGTTGGTTGCCACCCCCAACTGGAGTTCCAGTTCGAGCTAAGGTTTGTGAGGTATGGTGCTGCATCCAGCTGGTGATCTGAATATATTTAAATTTTGAGAGGTTTGATCCTATTTTCATATTTAGAACTTCCCATGGTAACACGCTTCCACCTACAAATATGTCACCCCATACCTCCAGGCCACCGACCCGCAAAGGAGCAGCCACTCTAGTGCATTTCAATGAAAGCCTAATGTTGCAACTGAAAAAACCTTGTTGTTTACAATCCACAAAAAATGCAAAACGTGCACCATAGATAAACATTCACCTAAATTGAATCATCAAATGCCCATATTACAAAAACTGTACCCAAATTTACAGGATCTACCTGAAAAGAGCAGTGTTATCCAAAGTGTGGGAGCGCTCACATGAAGTTTCTAAAAGTGGTGGAATGGGGTCCTTGACTTTGCCTCAAAAATAAGCGTGGGCGGAAAATCCGTTCCGCTCGCGGATTTTGCGGATTTTCGGGAAATCCGCAATCCGCGAGATTTGCGGATTTCCCGCAAAATCCGCAAATTCGCACGCAGCGGATTTTTTTGGCGGCGCGCGGCGTTGGTGATACAATTTTTGCGGCGCGCGGCGTTTATCATCGTTTGCCGAGTTGTTTTTTTCGATAGTTTGCGAGTGCTGCGCCATTTTGGATCTTGCTGTGTGATCCCGCGGGAATTGGCGAGCGCGATTACGTCATCGCGGCTTGCCAGCGATAGCTTGTCAACGCGAGTACGGCGAGATCACGTCTCGCGGTACTTCGCAATTGCGAGATTTGAGATGCGGCGAGCGAAAATATAAATTTGCAATTCTGCGCAAGAAATCCACCAGCAAGCAGCATAAACCTTCTAGAAATGATGATTTTTATGTGAATAACTCCTTAGTTTGACATTTGCCTGCACTTTTTTAGCGAGGAGTCCATTTTGGGGAGGGGGGTGGGAGGAAGGAAGTGCCCCATAGTCTTCAACTTCCTGTTCCTGTTCAGCAGGCTCCTCCCAGTGCTTTGTCCATCTCCTGGTCACTTTTCATTTGGATGTGGACCTGGAAGGATTACTTTTTGTGGATGCTGCTGGATCTTTGGATTTGAGGCCTTTTTGACTTTCTTTGGATCACTGTTGGATTAGAAATTTTACAAGTAAGTTTGTTTGGGGCATTACAGTTGCTGCAACTAAAATTTTGGGATTTTCGATTTTTGGGCTGTTTTGGGGCCTTTTGCCCAGTGGTGGGTGGACTGATTCTTTCTGTGGGTTGTCTTGAACTTAAACATCATGGAGGCCATAGATGAATTGGGATTGTGCTGATTTTTCTGTGTTTTTCGATTTTTTTTTTGTTGTAAAATTTTGTGTTTTTCGATTTTTGACCTGTTGTTGGGGCCTTGACCAGGGGTAGTGAGTGGTGCATGGGCCTAGTCTTTCTGTGGGCTGTCTTGAATTTAAACATCATGGAGGCCATGGATGGAATGGGATTGTGCTGATTTTGCAGTGTTTTTCGATTTTTGGGCCTGTACTTGTGGCCTTTTCACCAGGGGTATTTGAGTCTAGCATGGGCCTAGTCTTTCTGTGGGCTGTCTTGAATTTAAACATCATGGAGGCCATGGATGGAATGGGATTGTGCTGATTTTGCAGTGTTTTTCGATTTTTGGGGGTGTTCATGGGGAGGGACATGCCATGTGGCTGGTGGCCATTTTGAGTGCAGCTACAGGCACTGGCCATGTGCTGGCAGGCAAGTGGCCATTTTGAATGCAGGCTTTGTTGTTAGGCCTCCAACCATTTTGCCTACTTTTCAACCTTTATTTATGCCCAGGGGTAGTGAGTCTTGCATGGGCCTAGTATTTCTGTGGGTTGTCTTGAATTTAAACATCATGGAGGCCATGGATTGAATGGGATTGTGCTGATTTTGCAGTGTTTTTCGATTTTTGGGCCTGTACTTGTGGCCTTTTCACCAGGGGTATTTGAGTCTAGCATGGGCCTAGTCTTTCTGTGGGCTGTCTTGAATTTAAACATCATGGAGGCCATGGATGGAATGGGATTGTGCTGATTTTGCAGTGTTTTTCGATTTTTGGGCCTGTACTTGTGGCCTTTTCACCAGGGGTATTTGAGTCTAGCATGGGCCTAGTCTTTCTGTGGGCTGTCTTGAATTTAAACATCATGGAGGCCATGGATGGAATGGGATTGTGCTGATTTTGCAGTGTTTTTCGATTTTTGGGCCTTTACTTGTGGCCTTTTCACCAGGGGTATTTGAGTCTAGCATGGGCCTAGTCTTTCTGTGGGCTGTCTTGAATTTAAACATCATGGAGGCCATGGATTGAATGGGATTGTGCTGATTTTGCAGTGTTTTTCGATTTTTGGGTGTGTTCATGGGGAGGGACATGCCATGTGGCTGGTGGCCATTTTGAGTGCAGCTACAGGCACTGGCCATGTGCTGGCAGGCAAGTGGCCATTTTGAATGCAGGCTTTGTTGTTAGGCCTCCAACCATTTTGCCTACTTTTCAACCTTTATTTATGCCCAGGGGTAGTGAGTCTTGCATGGGCCTAGTATTTCTGTGGGTTGTCTTGAATTTAAACATCATGGAGGCCATGGATTGAATGGGATTGTGCTGATTTTGCAGTGTTTTTCGATTTTTGGGCCTGTACTTGTGGCCTTTTCACCAGGGGTATTTGAGTCTAGCATGGGCCTAGTCTTTCTGTGGGCTGTCTTGAATTTAAACATCATGGAGGCCATGGATGGAATGGGATTGTGCTGATTTTGCAGTGTTTTTCGATTTTTGGGCCTGTACTTGTGGCCTTTTCACCAGGGGTATTTGAGTCTAGCATGGGCCTAGTCTTTCTGTGGGCTGTCTTGAATTTAAACATCATGGAGGCCATGGATGGAATGGGATTGTGCTGATTTTGCAGTGTTTTTCGATTTTTGGGGGTGTTCATGGGGAGGGACATGCCATGTGGCTGGTGGCCATTTTGAGTGCAGCTACAGGCACTGGCCATGTGCTGGCAGGCAAGTGGCCATTTTGAATGCAGGCTTTGTTGTTAGGCCTCCAACCATTTTGCCTACTTTTCAACCTTTATTTATGCCCAGGGGTAGTGAGTCTTGCATGGGCCTAGTATTTCTGTGGGTTGTCTTGAATTTAAACATCATGGAGGCCATGGATTGAATGGGATTGTGGTGATTTTGCAGTGTTTTTCGATTTTTGGGCCTGTACTTGTGGCCTTTTCACCAGGGGTATTTGAGTCTAGCATGGGCCTAGTCTTTCTGTGGGCTGTCTTGAATTTAAACATCATGGAGGCCATGGATGGAATGGGATTGTGCTGATTTTGCAGTGTTTTTCGATTTTTGGGCCTGTACTTGTGGCCTTTTCACCAGGGGTATTTGAGTCTAGCATGGGCCTAGTCTTTCTGTGGGCTGTCTTGAATTTAAACATCATGGAGGCCATGGATGGAATGGGATTGTGCTGATTTTGCAGTGTTTTTCGATTTTTGGGCCTGTACTTGTGGCCTTTTCACCAGGGGTATTTGAGTCTAGCATGGGCCTAGTCTTTCTGTGGGCTGTCTTGAATTTAAACATCATGGAGGCCATGGATGGAATGGGATTGTGCTGATTTTGCAGTGTTTTTCGATTTTTGGGCCTGTACTTGTGGCCTTTTCACCAGGGGTATTTGAGTCTAGCATGGGCCTAGTCTTTCTGTGGGCTGTCTTGAATTTAAACATCATGGAGGCCATGGATGGAATGGGATTGTGCTGATTTTGCAGTGTTTTTCGATTTTTGGGCCTGTACTTGTGGCCTTTTCACCAGGGGTATTTGAGTCTAGCATGGGCCTAGTCTTTCTGTGGGCTGTCTTGAATTTAAACATCATGGAGGCCATGGATTGAATGGGATTGTGCTGATTTTGCAGTGTTTTTCGATTTTTGGGTGTGTTCATGGGGAGGGACATGCCATGTGGCTGGTGGCCATTTTGAGTGCAGCTACAGGCACTGGCCATGTGCTGGCAGGCAAGTGGCCATTTTGAATGCAGGCTTTGTTGTTAGGCCTCCAACCATTTTGCCTACTTTTCAACCTTTATTTATGCCCAGGGGTAGTGAGTCTTGCATGGGCCTAGTATTTCTGTGGGTTGTCTTGAATTTAAACATCATGGAGGCCATGGATTGAATGGGATTGTGCTGATTTTGCAGTGTTTTTCGATTTTTGGGCCTGTACTTGTGGCCTTTTCACCAGGGGTATTTGAGTCTAGCATGGGCCTAGTCTTTCTGTGGGCTGTCTTGAATTTAAACATCATGGAGGCCATGGATGGAATGGGATTGTGCTGATTTTGCAGTGTTTTTCGATTTTTGGGCCTGTACTTGTGGCCTTTTCACCAGGGGTATTTGAGTCTAGCATGGGCCTAGTCTTTCTGTGGGCTGTCTTGAATTTAAACATCATGGAGGCCATGGATGGAATGGGATTGTGCTGATTTTGCAGTGTTTTTCGATTTTTGGGGGTGTTCATGGGGAGGGACATGCCATGTGGCTGGTGGCCATTTTGAGTGCAGCTACAGGCACTGGCCATGTGCTGGCAGGCAAGTGGCCATTTTGAATGCAGGCTTTGTTGTTAGGCCTCCAACCATTTTGCCTACTTTTCAACCTTTATTTATGCCCAGGGGTACTAGTGAGTCTTGCATGGGCCTAGTCTTTCTGTGGGTTGTCTTGAATTTAAACATTATGGAGGGCATGCATGGATTGGGATTGTGCTGATTTTGCAGTGTTTTTCGATTTTTTTTTGTGCTCTATAACTGAACTGATGTTCCTCTGTCTTCCATTTTTTTTAGGTGCACAAGACTCAAGAGAACCACCAGTGCCAGGAAGAAGTCCTGCAGCGGTGTGTGTGTGCAGCATAACGTCACGCGACGTCACGTCTGGCCTCAGACAACTCTACAATTCGTGCAACTGCGGCCTGCTCTCTGACCTGCTCTGAAGAAGATGGCCCCGCCCCCAAAGAAAGTTCTCCGTAGCTCCTCTAGCAAGAAAGTTGCTAGTAAGGAGCAGAAGAAGCAAGGTACCAAGGAGGCTGGTGTGCCACCCGCCACGTTTTTTGGGAGCAAAAAAAAAAGTACGCCTGCTGCAGCAGGTTCTGCTGGGGACCAAGCTGGGAGCAGCACCCCTGCTCCATTGGGTTCAGTGCCTCCACCACCACGCCAACTTAAGTCAAAGCCCTTGAGTGCTTCAGAGGCAGTCAGTGTACTTCTCCAATCACCATCGACCAGTGATGTTGGCTCATCGCAAGAAAGTAGCAGCAATGTCCCTGAATCAACACAGCCGCAACAACAACGCCATGTGCAAGTACACGCCCAAGTACATGTGGAAGGAGAGGCAGCAAAAGGAGATGCGCAAGCAAAGGTGCATGGAGGTTCACAAGTGCCCACAATAGTTGTTCCTCCCGAAGTAGGGGCACATCAGGAAATCGACAATGAAGCCGAGGTATCATTGGAAGCCACTCCTCCTGATGATCATTCATTGTCTTCCACATCCCCAGCAAGGAAAAGATTAAGGGGGGTGTCTACATCTTCTTCAAGCCCACCTCCTTCTGATGATACAGATCCAGCTTGGGAACCACAACTGCGGTCTGACAGTGAGGCACACCATGATCTGACACCGGAACCTAAGCGTAAAAGGAAGGTCGTCCAAAAACTCAAACCTATGGAGTGTGATGAGGCTCAACAAGAAGTGACAGATACTGCTGGTGATGAAGCCTCTCACGATGACGACGAGCCAGTCATCACAAAGGTCACTGCAGCCCCACCGGGCATGCAGCAAAGAGACATTTTGACCCTATCCCGAGAAGCTGCTGAGCGTGATGATGATGTCGGCGAGGAGGCAATGGAAATGGAATCATTAGATTTGGAGTTAAGTAGTACACCAAAACCTACCGCTTCCATATTTCTTCGCAAGAAGGTACCCACCTCGTCCTCGACCTCAATTCGTGGTGGTGAAAGTGCAAAACGTACTGAAGTTCGGCAATCCACATCCTCCACTTCATCTGTCATTAGCAGCAGGACCACCACCACCAGTATCGCCGCCTCCTCCGGCCCCCGAAGACATTTCAAGTCTCCAGTTTGGGACTTCTTTAGTGTTTGCCCAAAAAAGGAAAACGTAGCCATTTGTAGCCTTTGTAAGCTTCGATTTAGTCGTGGTAAGCTTGGTTCTAACTATGGTACCGGAGGCCAGAGAGGTCATCTTGAGAGAAGGCACGCTGTCGAATGGTTTCCACACCTAGAGGCGGTCAAGAAAGCCGGAATTGCACGTAATGAAAACGTTGATTTGTCATCTGCTGATGACGAGGAGGTAGAAGAAGACGATTCAAACACTTCACTTACACCCAGTTCCCATGTCAGCAGCACACCCCATGGGAGCCACACTAAGAGTGTGGGAGAGAGTGAGACATCAATGCGGAAAAGTTCATCAGCGAGCGTAACTGGGTCGAAGAGATCATCATCATCCCGTAAATCATTGGTCCAGGGCAACATTAAAAAGATGTTGTTTACAGAAGCGCAATATGAACGCAACCACCCAATGACCCGTCTGTATAACACTAAGCTGGCTAAAATGCTAGCTCTGGACCTTCTCCCTTTTTCTTTTGTAGAAGGGGTTGGTTTTCTAGAATTAGTGACAGCGCTCTGCCCTAAATGGAAGGTTCCTAGCCGGTTCTATTTTGCCCGAGTTGCGGTTCCAGCACTACATGAAGATGTTCTGAAGGTGATTGGGGCAGCTTTGCAGAAGAGTGCTGTTCACACTATACATCTGACAACAGACATGTGGACCAGTGGCGCAGGCGCTGATTACATGTGCATCACTGCACACTGGGTCTCTTTTTCAGGGGCTAAAGCAAAGCTAAACTCAGGTGTTGACACTAACATTGTTTTTAAAGGTGCTCGGAAACATGCAACACTAGCCATGTTTGGTTTGGAGAAACGTCACACAGCAGAAAACATTTTGGATGTCTTTAACACAAAGGTCCTTAACTGTCTGTCCCCACTAAAACGCAAGGTTGGTTATGTTTCCACGGACAATGGCTCCAATATAGTTAAGGCCATGAGGGACGGTTACTATTTCAGAGTGCCGTGTTTGGCGCACTGTATAAACCTGGTTGTCCAAAAATTCTTGGGTAATAAACGCAGTGCAGCGTACAGTGTATTGGAGAACTGCCGAAAAATTTGCAAGCATTTCAGGCATTCTTTTAAGGCCCGCAAGCAGCTGAGGAGCATGCTATATCAATGTCAAATGCCAGTGAAAGCACTCATCCAGGAGGTGGTAACACGTTGGAACTCAACCTTCTACATGCTTGAGCGTCTGTATGAGCAGTATACGCAACTCGATCAATATTTCTTGAAAGAGGGTATAGAGGAGCTGAGGATGGGTGGGCCGCAATGGAACATAGTTGAAAGCCTAACACGCATGCTTCGTCCTTTTGAGGTCTTCACGCGTGCAGTCAGCAAGGAGGACTCTAATTTGGGAAAAGCTATCCCATTGTTGTACATGCTGGAGGACCAACTGAAGGAGGTGTGTTCTGTGTTTGGAAAAGATGACAAAAAGAAAGACTCTTTGCTTCTGGCTGAGCAATTATTAGAGCTCCTACAAGGTGATGAACGTCTTAAAAAGATCCACTCAGAACAGCATTACATTTGTGCTACTATTCTGGATCCACGCTACAAAAAGGCGCTGGCAGGCAGAGCATTCTTTCCTTTTGGTGATGAAGATGTTACAAAGTACAAACGTTGGCTAGCCTTGTCAGCCAAGAAGTTTGAAACAGAACGGCTGGAAATTGAAGGAAATGGCAGTACATCAGCAGGCCATCCCCAGTCAAAACAATCCACTTCTGCACCTGTGGCTGTGGCACAAGTGACCTCTCAGCCGTTAAAGACACCGGCAACCGGATCATCTGCACGAAAGACAACAGAAACATTGGAGGCTGAAGAGGATTGGCTAGCTCTGCGTGGGTTTGGTTCTCAAAAGGTCAGAGGCACAGCAAGAGCTACGCAAAGTGGAGGAACCTTGGAGGAGGACCTTGAGTCGATGGTGAAGGACTATCTGAATGACTCCACAGAGGTCTATGTTAATTCTGACCCATTGGCGTATTGGCATGGGAAAAAAGAATTGTGGCCACAGCTCACCAACCTGGCTTTAAACTACTTGTCTTGCCCACTCGCAAGTGTGTCTTCTGAACGGGTTTTCAGTGCGGCTGGTGGGATTGTAACTCCCAAACGGAGCCGCCTCTCGCCCAAAAATGTGGAGAGGTTAACAATGATCAAGATGAATCAGCACCTCATACCACCAGATATAAGAGTACGAGAGAGCGTGCCGGATGAAGAGGAGGTGGCCAGCACCATAGATGAGGGAATTTCTACTCTGTCAGGTGGCACTGACCTCACCCTGGCTGAATTCGCAGAGTATGATGACGAAGCCTTATTCTTATTCCTGGACCGTGATACCGACTTCGAGCCCTGAAAATGAGACAACGAATCAATAACTTTCTTTTTCATCCTTATTCACTTTTATTCCTGTGTGTCTGTCTTTCTTTGTTGTGCACAGTTAATATAATTCAAACTTTAATCAGATAATCACAAAAACAAGCCCATCAGCAGAACTGTCTTCACTTGTTTGCTAATTTATTTGAAGGTGCCGCAGTCTGCATTCCTCAGGTTCACAAGTTCAGAAGAACATGCTCCTCTATCCTCCTCCTCCAGACTCCTATTTCCATCAAAGCAGAGGGCTGGTTTACGCCCAATGAAGAAAGACTCAGCACTTGTGGGGGTGTTGTTCTACCTCTTTGCAGGTGAGTTGACGGGTCTGGGGCCATTGCTGGGAAGCACTAAAAGTGGTTTGTGCCAAATCCGAGGCGGAAATTTTTTTGTGTTTTTGATGACTTGCTTGCCTTTGAGGTGCTCTTAGGGGGGGTTCCGTCTGTTTGTGGGTGCGTTTCGTGGTCTGAGAGCATTGCTGGGACACTCTAATCTTGATTGCATTTGCTTTTCAGGAAATCCGTCGTGCCAACCCCGACTTATGGCCTAGCTACGCAGCGCGTTTGGACCGAAGGCCCAGAAATATTGCAAGTATGAGATTTTGCTTTTGGCCTGTTTGGGGGTGTTATGCTTCTTGGCGGGTGGGTTGGCGGGTCTTGGGGCATTCCTGGGAAGGTCTAATACCGGGTAGAAGTGGTTGGGACAGAATCCAGGCCGATTTTTTTTTGGGCTATTTCTGACATTTTGCTCTATGTAGCGTTTTCGGGGGCCTGTTTGGGGGGCTTCCTGGTGTTTGTGGGTGAGTTTCGTGGTCTGGGAGCACTGCTGGGACACTCTAATTTTGATTGCATTTGCTTTTCAGGAAATCCGTCGTGCCAACCCCGACTTATGGCCTAGCTACGCAGCGCGTTTGGACCGAAGGCCCAGAAATGTTGCAAGTATGAGATTTTGCTTTTGGCCTGTTTGGGGGTGTTATGCTTCTTGGCGGGTGGGTTGACGGGTCTTGGGGCATTCCTGGGAAGGTCTAATACCGGGTAGAAGTGGTTGGGACAAAATCCAGGCCGATTTTTTTTTTGGCTATTTCTGACATTTTGCTCTATGTAGCGTTTTCGGGGGCCTGTTTGGGGGGCTTCCTGGTGTTTGCGGGTGAGTTTCGTGGTCTGGGAGCACTGCTGGGACACTCTAATCTTGATTGCATTTGCTTTTCAGGAAATCCGTCGTGCCAACCCCGACTTATGGCCTAGCTACGCAGCGCGTTTGGACCGAAGGCCCAGAAATGTTGCAAGTATGAGATTTTGCTTTTGGCCTGTTTGGGGGTGTTATGCTTCTTGGCGGGTGGGTTGACGGGTCTTGGGGCATTGCTGGGAAGGTCTAATACCGGGTAGAAGTGGTTGGGACAAAATCCAGGCCGATTTTTTTTTTGGCTATTTCTGACATTTTGCTCTATGTAGCGTTTTCGGGGGCCTGTTTGGGGGGCTTCCTGGTGTTTGTGGGTGAGTTTCGTGGTCTGGGAGCACTGCTGGCTATATATACTTTACTTTGCAAGAGGTTTGAAGCAAATCCATGGTGGCAGAGGGGACTTAGGGCCTAGCTGCAGAGCGCGCGCGGAGTGATTTGGGAAATTTGTGAAAAATTGACTAAGTCCCCATTTTTGTACTTTTGCTCTTTGGCTGTTTGGGGGTCTTCTACTCGTCTTCTCCTGGGTTGACGGCTCTGGGGCCATTGCTGGGAAGCTCTAATACCGGATAAAAGTGTTTTGGACCAAATCCCAGGCGGAATTTTTTTTGTGTTTTTGATGACTTGCTTGCCTTTGAGGTGCTCTTAGGGGGGCTTCCTGGTGTTTGCGGGTGAGTTTCGTGGTCTGGGAGCACTGCTGGGACACTCTAATCTTGATTGCATTTGCTTTTCAGGAAATCCGTCGTGCCAACCCCGACTTATGGCCTAGCTACGCAGCGCGTTTGGACCGAAGGCCCAGAAATATTGCAAGTATGAGATTTTGCTTTTGGCCTGTTTGGGGGTGTTATGCTTCTTGGCGGGTGGGTTGACGGGTCTTGGGGCATTCCTGGGAAGGTCTAATACCGGGTAGAAGTGGTTGGGACAAAATCCAGGCCGATTTTTTTTTTGGCTATTTCTGACATTTTGCTCTATGTAGCGTTTTCGGGGGCCTGTTTGGGGGGCTTCCTGGTGTTTGCGGGTGAGTTTCGTGGTCTGGGAGCACTGCTGGGACACTCTAATCATGATTGCATTTGCTTTTCAGGAAATCCGTCGTGCCAACCCCGACTTATGGCCTAGCTACGCAGCGCGTTTGGACCGAAGGCCCAGAAATATTGCAAGTATGAGATTTTGCTTTTGGCCTGTTTGGGGGTGTTATGCTTCTTGGCGGGTGGGTTGACGGGTCTTGGGGCATTCCTGGGAAGGTCTAATACCGGGTAGAAGTGGTTGGGACAAAATCCAGGCCGATTTTTTTTTGGGCTATTTCTGACATTTTGCTCTATGTAGCGTTTTCGGGGGCCTGTTTGGGGGGCTTCCTGGTGTTTGCGGGTGAGTTTCGTGGTCTGGGAGCACTGCTGGGACACTCTAATCATGATTGCATTTGCTTTTCAGGAAATCCGTCGTGCCAACCCCGACTTATGGCCTAGCTACGCAGCGCGTTTGGACCGAAGGCCCAGAAATATTGCAAGTATGAGATTTTGCTTTTGGCCTGTTTGGGGGTGTTACGCTTCTTGGCGGGTGGGTTGCCGGGTCTTGGGGCATTCCTGGGAAGGTCTAATACCGGGTAGAAGTGGTTGGGACAAAATCCGCGCGGAAAAGCCTTTAGTTTTGGCACTTTTTGTAACTTAGGGTTTGTTAGGGTTAGCCCTAGCAGCAGGATTGCATGTGTTTCGGGGTGTTCTAGATTTTTCAAACTGAGTTCTGGGGTCTTAGAGCACTCGTGAGAATGTGTAATTTTGGTTGCAAGTCATTTGAAGAAAATCCATGGTGGGAAAGGGGGGATTTGGCATAGTTAAAGAAAGCCTTTGCCACTATTCTTAACTTAGGGTTTGTTAGGGTTAGCAGTATTTCTATTGCATGTGTTTGAGTGGGGGGGATTTCGAGTCTTGGAGCGATGCTGGCTATGGCTACTTTTGCTTGGTTGCTTGCAAGTGGTTTGAATGCAATCCACGGTGGGTAATGGGTAATTAGGGTACTTCGGCCTACTTTTACTTTCAAAGTAAGTTTTGTCACCAGTTTTCTGCTAGGCCTCGTTTTTTGAGATTTGATTGGGGGTCTTCTACATTTTTGCGACTGGCTTTAGTAAGGGTCTGGGTGGGAGCACTGCTAGGAAGATCTAATTTTGTTCTAAAACACAGTTTACAGTACACCTAGCTTGAGGGGCAAGATCCGCTACATTAATTTGCCCATACTTATTTATCCTTCAAAAGGTGACTCAGAGTACGCACTTTCAAAAACATTGTACTGTCTACTAGGAAAAACAAATTGTGACTTTTTGCACTCCACAGCCTACATACCTTATATTTATTTATCAGTGGTGTTGTAATATTATATCACTTCCTGTTTTTCGTTGAATAATTACAGGCCGGGTTTCAGTCTCTGCAATGGGGAAAAAAGGATGGAGTCAGGCTTCACAGTAGCGAGCCACAATTCAGCATCAGGCAGGCAGTGGACAGGGTGTCTTCTGGTGACCAACATCGATGGACGAAGCGTCGGCTGCAATGGAGGAGTGCCGCTAATAGGAGGATTTTTTTTCTGCGGGCAACTTACTTACCACTTCCAACAGGACCACTACAACCACATAGATACAGTATCCCTTGCCTTTTTCTCTGACTGTGACTGCAGTTCTTGCCTCTCTCTCGGCTTCTACATTGATCCCTTAACACATCACTTAGTCCACTCCACTATCACATCTGCACCACACATAGTCATTTGTAAGTGCTCCTACGTAATTCGCAAGTCGCAGCACGCCCCAGCCCGTAGAGGACTGGGATGGCCCCAATGATGAAGCATGTCACCAAGGGGCAACCCTGGTGAGTGAGGGGACACCTAGAAAAAAAGCAATTTCTCCTTTTCTATCTACTATACCTTCTGTCAGGTTACGCAGCCCCTAAGCGCCTACCGTACTATGAAACTACATTTCCCATGAGTAGGCGGGAGACTTGCAGACTATTTAGTGAGACTATATGAGAGTACCCTTGTATGTTAGGACAGCACTTCACTGATGCCTGTCTTGTCTTCTGTTACAGGTATCCTTTCCCTGCTGACCCTACCTTTACCCATCCCACATTTTTTATTTTAGTTTGTTATTTTTCTCCCCCGCCTAATGCCTCGAACACCCTGTGTTTACACTTCTGGGTGTTGGTGACATTTGGAGGTGGAACCATATTTGCATCGACTGGATCACGGGGAGTAAACCTGACACCTTCCAGACCAACCCCATTGAGTGTTGTTGTGAATGGATTTATAGTGACCAGCAAGGCTCTCGGGTATCTGGCTACAGAGACCTTATGTTGAATATAGTTATCAATATTTCCACCCACGCCCTGTACTGTCGCATTCTTTCTTCCACAGTTGTCGAAAGTACTACTTACTTTTAACTGACATGCATGCAGTAGTGTATGCACTTTCAAAGATTGATGGATAGGTTTGTACCCAAAGATTTGTTTATGTTCACAATTGTTCGTCCATGCTGTGCTACTTTTTCTTGTCTCCCAAAACCTTTCCCAAAAACCCCCGTACCCATCCATTTTTCAAACCCTAACCCTCTTCCCCCGGGCTGTGTGGTTTTGATTGATGTGTGACTAAATTACAGCAATAAATCCACACACTTGCTGGGGAGGATAAGGTGATAGCAACAGGCTGGTGAAGAAATCCGAGGATATATTCTTACTCTGCTTGACAAAGACCCATGGCTAATGTCAAAGAACTTCAACCGAATTAGTTATACTTTAACATTTGTTAGGCTACAACGTGGCACTGTTCTAGTGTACTTCTGTCACCTGCTATATTCTGTATTGTACCTTTGTATTGCTCAGGAGGACAAACCAGATTTCATTTTCTTTTTTTTCATAGGCAAGCAACTGCCACTGTGTCACACCACTAGTACCACCGCTATGAGGAAATTTTATCCGCCCAGGATTGCCAACCTTATTTGCTGTTTCCCGTGGAGCCAGCCCTGGGCCTAGCCCTACTTGCAAACAGAAATTACAGGTAAGATAGGCGTTTGGTTGGAGGTAGTATAATGGAGTATTAGGAGAGACGAGAGATTTGATTGACGGTAGTACTACTAAAGTCCTAGGACTATTCAGGAAAACAAACTTACTGTTATGTTAAACCCCCACCCACCAGACTCAAAAGCAGTAAAAAACAGGTATGGTCAGATAAAGTTTCAAAAAGTATATTTTTATAGCCCTAACAAAAGAATCTCCCGCAAGACCCTCCCTAACCCCAACGATTGTCCTTCAAAAGTCCCCAAAAATCACAACTCCCAATTCCCACCCCCCAAAAGTCTCTAAAAAAGGGGCAAGGGACACTATGGCAGGGTGCTGTTGGAATTAGCAGCCAGGGCATTCATGCTCCTTGGGGAGGGTGGCAAGTTCGAAGCGGAGGCCCTCCACCACGTTCTTATAATTATGGACCTCCTGCTCCAGGTAGGACAGTCTGAGGGATAAGCGGCGCCGGTGTGCCTTGCAAATCCTGTGAGGGGCAGCTGCTTTCTTTGCTGCTGGGCGGTGGTGTTTGGCTTTGGTAGCCCGGCTCCGTACCGCTGGAGCACTGCGCTGGCTGGCAGCCCGCACGGAGGAGGATGCAGCTGTCCCAGTGGACGTTGTTGTTGTTCCAGACTGTGTCTCCTCCTCCTCCAGGGCCACCAGCCGCCGATATTCAGCAACAGTGGCATCCAGCCTCCGTTGCCGGGCCATTCGAGCCAGCTCCTTCCTCCTTGATGGTGTCTTGGATTTGGAAGGAGCAACTACATGAAAAAAGAAAGACATAGTCTGTAACCAATGCTCCTTAAGATTAACACAAAATGATTGAGCAGAAAGTTGTCACAGTACAAGTAGCAAATTGAAAGCACAGTGCATAACTATTGAGGACAGTATCTATGTAACCTCCGACTTCTTCATCCTTGCTCTAACATTAGTGGGAGTTTAAGGAACAAATTCTACGAGCACTATGGACTTCTATTACAGTCGACTATGACAGTACACCACTCTTATTCTTCTTCTTCTCTCTTGTTTAGGAAAATTGGTACGTTATCTTATGCAAGCCGGCATAATGCCAGCGCAGTGAACTTGCACCCGAGAAAAACAGACGCACACCATGGTGAGTGAGACAGACTTGCGTTACTGTACCGGTCCAGTACATGCAGGTGGTGAAGCTCTTACTTTTCTATTACGGGTGGCACTGAGAATACTCTGTTAAAAGGGCTACTGCTTAATTAATTTAGCTTTCACCCTACAGTGCAAATGAGTATTAGAAAAGGAAAATGAAGAAGCTAAATTATCTGATTATCTATCACTTCACATGGGATGTATTTGATGACATATGGGATGACTTTAGGTGCTTTGCTTATTATTGAGTGAACAGTGATACCCCCACACATGAATGACGTACTACTACTAAACTAAAGTTATTAAGGGAGGTAGGGAGTGTCCACCGTAATAACTGGATATATGCTGTGCTTGCAGTTGCAATACAAACTACTGCTACTATTCATGGTAGTCTTTGGACAACGTTACAACTTCTTTTCCTTGCCTTTCCTACACTGGAACGGACATGCGGGTGCGGTGTTACATGCTCTTCAAAGTAACACTTAGTTCATCCAGTGACCGTCTACTCTCTCTAGATTCACATATGCTATCTAAGAGTCAGATAGTACCATGAATGATCCAGGCATCCATCCATTCAAAGTATATTGCACACATACAGTTTCTGTCTCACCCACCCAGGCTGTTCTCCTTCCACCCATCCTTGCTTCATCATTCACCCAGCCATGCACCATACCATTTTCTTACCTTCCCAGCCACCTCGGGGACCAAGCAAACACATATCATTCTTCTTTGCCAGTCATCATTACATTTCTCGTGCTTCCACACTTACTTACACCCTTCTTTCGCTTTTCGTTCATCCCATCCATCAAGTTCACCTCAGATCTGATTGGGATTCTTCTCGCCAAAAACTTCACAGCTAAGTTGAAGTACATTTAGAGGAGGCTACTACCTGCTTTTTTTATAATACACCCGTGCAGAAAGCACACTCTGCAGTCTTCAATCTCAATGACTAAGGAATGTATAGCTTACCTCTGCCCGCCACCACCGTTTGAACCCTCACAGGCATGTCCTTTTCCGGCACTTGCACCGCCTCCTCCCCAGAGTTGTCCTCCTCGTCCAATGCCACCACCTCCGCACTGGCCCCGTCTCCAGATGTTCCACCTACAAAGTACATTTAATAATGTTAGAATACACCACTCACTACTATATAATATTTGGTCTAGGAGGAAGAAAGAAATGTGAAAAAAAGTGTACAATTTAATAATTTTTGACTGTGTACTCTAGAGTAAAAATGTCCCTTTTTCCAGGGAAGGCTGTTGTCTTGCTGGACTTTTTGGCACAACTGATGAATGTTTGCTTTTTACTTTTTAACACGCACCACTTTTTCTCCTAACAGACAGAACCTTGACTTCTAAGAACACGAGCAGGATCAAGTTTAAACCAGGTGAGAGCTCGGCTCGACCACAAGAAATGTGTCCAATTAATCGTCAGCACTAAGCACTTTTCCATTTTCAGTTACACGTTCACTTTTATGACAAACTTGAATTTAATAAATGTGTTTACTTTTAATAAAGCTTTTAAACTTAAATAGACTCTGTGGTTTTTGGTCCTCCAGACTAGAGTGGATGAGCTAAAGGTTTTCGAATTTTTGCAAGCATGAGTCCGTGCCTCTGCCATCGGTGACTTTGGGAGCTAAATGACTCTGCCACACTATCTAGTCAGTAAGGAGATTGGGCGTTCAACTACAAAGTCTGTTATCACTGAGGTATGTGGAAAGTCTAACAGTTACAGCACCTATTATAATTGATAAGCTAAGCGATGCATTATTTAGTGTCCATAGTTCTGTTTGTGCAGATTTGTCCCTGCAACAGTAGTCGAATGGATTGTCCTCCTATCCAAACCAAAAGTAAAGTAGTATCTTATTATTTCTTGGTGGTGGTCATTCACCTTTTTATTGTTGGCAATGGTCAAAGCATAAACATTTAGAATACTTGAAAAGACATTATGGACAATCCCAGAGGACTACACTCAGTGCATAGAGCTATTGCTGACTAGAATGGGAGTCCAATGGAAATGCCAAATGTGCAATCTTAGTTAGCTACACAGACAGACTAATAAGAATAATCTAGTAATACCACACGGAGTCATAGTCGAGGCAGGATAAGAATTTAGATCCTGTCTACAAGAAGATCAAAGACGATTTAGAAAAAATCGAATGAGGAACGCTAGGAAAAAATAAGTACTCTATATTAAAATTAAAACTTACTGGGGCCAGCAAAGGAGCCCTCGACTGCCCGGTCCTGGCCTGCATCGACAACAGCACCCTCCTCCTCCTCCTCCTGTGTCCTCCTCTTGCCCCTGGGGGAAGCTGATGTACAACATGAAAGAAAGAAAAACAGAAAACATGGATGATATTTCTCAACCAAATCAAACATTTAAAAAAGAACTAACAAAGTAACAAAATATTTTTGCGAAATAGCAAATAGGGAACGACTCCACAGGATATATTATTGACCAATCTCATGTGGTCGACTACGTCATTACTTTAGTATTGCTTGATTTGCGGACCGTCGAATTGGAAACTACCCTATGTAACTCACTAAACAAAGTACTAAAAAGGTTTGCCTAGGATTGGCAGGCAGCAGTCCGCAGCACGCAAAGTGACAGCCAAAGTCCATCGTGATTGAAGATCAGCGACAACACTAAAGTTTCCTACTACATTCACCAGTCATTAAAATACTCAAACTATTAATCCACCACCACTATTTCTTCTTATCGCCATGTGTACAAAGGAAGGACTGGACTTGAGTCTGTAGGGGCTGATTTATAAGGCCCTTGCGGCTCTTTTGCTCCATTGTTGCGTGACTTTTGTGACGCAGCGACAGCACAAAAGAGGCGCAATGGTGCGGCGTATATTAACAACGTGACGCATCTGGGAGATGCATCACGTTGTAAAGCCCTGCGCCAATAGGGGTGTTCCGGCGCAAGGGAGGGCGTTCCTGCGCAGGAACGCATCCTAAAAGTGGCTGAGGGAAATCTACAAGATTTCAATCAGTCACTTTGAGGACAATGATGCGTGACTCAAACCCTGCGCCTGCTTGAAGCAGACGTACGGCTTGACGCAGCATTGGGGAGATAGGGCACCCCAGAGAATTGATGGAGCTGCACCATCGTTGCGACGCAACTCCAGCAATGCGCCACCTTTACGGCACAGATGCGTAACGCTTTGGTGACGTTTTGGGCCCATGGCGCGCCACATTGTAAATACGGCGCACCATGGGTGATGGTGGCGTGACGCACAATTACTGGCGCATCCCTGCAACTTTGCAGGGATGCGCCGGTAATTAAAAATCTGAACCTTAGTGTGTAGCATTGCGCAGTTCTTTCAACTACACTCATACATAATTTCACAGGCCAATGAAATGAACACAAAATCTAAAACAAATAAGCATAGTAGCAACACTACTGAGAAGGAGAGCAGTGTACCTGAAATGCACAGAAGATTTTGAAATAAAATGTACCTACAATGTAATGAGCAGCATTATTGCTCTTGGTAAAAAACAAAAATTTGCAATATAATAACACAGCAGGAGAAAACATAGTAGTAAAGACATAGCTACTACTACTCACCAAGCCCGGGGATCTCAAGGCCAAGGAGGTCGAGCAGATCTCGCTCACGGGTCAGGACATCCGTCCAGCGGTGGGTGGCCTGGTTGTAGGTGCGCCAGACCCGAGAGTGGTGGTAAATGGCCTGGCACACCTTCTCCCACCGCTTCCGGCGCTCCCGGGCCCCGTACCCGGCACTGATCTTGCCGCCTCCCATGATGGTCCTGGGGAGGCGGCGCTGAACATAAAAAATGAGTTGGGCCACCTCCTCCAGGGTAAAGATCTCCCGTGGCATCACTAGCTCCCCCCTCAAACGCCCGCACGGGAGCCGGACACGGGGTGCGGGACCCTTCCCCTTCTCGGGATGCTTCCCGGCTCCCTTCACCATGGTCTGGGCGGAAAGGAATAAAGAAAATAGAATAGGGAAGAGAAGAAAAGAAAAGAGTTTACAAAAGTAGTTTAAAATTAACCAAAAGTAGCAGTAAACACAAAAATATAGGGCTAGAAAAATAGAGGGATAGATAATAAGTAAAATAGATAAAAAAAAACTTCAAACAAGCAAAGGATGGCAGAGATTGACAGAGGATACAAAGACCATGCCCAGAACCATAGCAATGAATGAGAAACAAGATGGCCGCGCCCGTTCACGACCGCGCGGGTAAGTTCGCGCGAGATTTTCCTTGCGAACACGCGCGAGACTGTACTGGCAAGCCGCAAACTTTGCGAGATTACACTTCGCGCCCGGAAACGGAAATACGTCAGGCAAACAAGATGGCTGCGCCCTTGAACGACCGCGAGGGTAACTTCGCGTCTTGCGCTACGAGCGGCTCGCAAAAACGCACAAAACCTTGCCAACTAACACGCCGCAAAAAAAACAAATAGCATATTCGCACGAATTTGCGGCTTCCGAATCCGATCTTGCGAGTGTTCGCACCCCGCGAACCCCGCGAAATTGCAGAAAAACGAGTTTTTCAAAAGTGAAAGCACTCGGCAGGGGCAAGAGTTCAAACTCATCATTAGTAACAATTCCCGGTAGTGCTTCCTGACTGGGGCCCCTCCAGAATTCAGTTGCTAGTTGCAACAATTGTATGACCCTGCTCTGACCCTCACAGCAGGCTCATACAATAGCTACAAGTAGGCCACAAAGAAGGTCCTGGGGAAAAAAAATGCACTGCAACAGAAAGCAAAATTACAGATAAGGAAGCAGGTGCCAGACAGTGACACATTAATAAACTAACCCCAAATTAATTCATCTCAGTTGAAGCAGGGCTGGTGTGCTTGCTTTTCCCCCCCATAATCTACAGTAATGATGAACCAGAGGGTGGCATTGATGTAACAGAGGGTTGCAGTGGTGAAACAGAGGGTGCTGGGAACCTGTGATGATGAACCAGACGTAGAAACAACATAATTCGCGACCGTTGCGCGACGAAATGTAAGTTCGCAATTGCGAACTGGTACGAAACCCTCGCGAACTGGCAGAAATCCTTGCGAACACAAAAAAAAAAAAATCCGCAAATTCGCAAGAATTCGCGGATTTTGCGGATTGCGAGTTCGCAAATCCGCAAATTCGCGAACGCGAGATTCGCAAAATTCGCCCATGCCTTCGACTCCAACCCTGGCAGCTCCTACCTGGGAGTGCCCTACTCCTTGATGAATACTGGTACGTCAACAATGAAAAGCTAATGCAAAGATATTCTAAACCTCACCTCACACCTAACAACTCCTCTTCAGTGGATCCCCTTTTCCAGATCTCATTGTGCCTCTTTCTTTACACCTGTCCGTCCCATGTCTGTTGATCACCGCTTCTAATCCAGCCACTTATTTGAATTAAAGTGCTTTATTTTATTTCTGAACCACACAAAAGTTTGGCCTGCGTGACAGGGTTATAGCACTTTTTTCACTTTTACTTGTACTGCTGTACAACATAGCTGAAAACAAATTGACAAAGCCAATAAATAGATCTTGCATAGGAGAAACAGAACACTCTAAAACTGGATTGAGAAACCGAACAACTAGACTACAGAGTTCCCACATAATCACACATTCAGAGTAAGCATCTTGAAGATGGACAACATTACCACACAATGATTAATTAAGTGAATACAGAGATAGGGAATTTGCTGCTCAGTGCGCTGATCAGATACAGTGAGGACCGCCAGAGCTCCAGCAGCTCAAGAATGGTTGATCTCAACATCCTGTGATTCTGAGAAAATCACTAAGGTATAAAATACGAGTCTGGTGGTCTGAGGACCGCCATACCCATGGTGGCACAGCTGTGGCGGTCCATACACCACTGCACCTGCGTTCCGTCCGCCCAATTAAGACTGGTGCGGTCGGACCGTAATTGTACGGCCAGCTTGCTCCACCAGGGAACTGCCGTTCCCTGGTTGTGTCACAGCAGTCATAGGCTATGTTTTATGCAGGTGGTGCTGCTGCACCGCCATGCATATTACAAGTTTCAGGACAGCCAGCAGTTTCATGGAGGTCTTTCCTCCATGAAAAGGCTGGCGGTGCTGAAATAAAGGGGGCCCTACAGGGCTCCCGTGCCCCCTCGGCCCTGGAATGTATGCAGGGGTGAACAACATGTGCCACCCGTGTATGCATGCACCCAGGTTCTTGCACAGCATGGACTTTCGAGTCCATGCCGTGCAGGAACCCTGCATGGAGTTCACATTGTGGTATCTCTTTTAATGACGCACTGCAGCGGGACCGCCAAGCCTCCTGCCCTCCAGACCACAAAGGTGGTTGTAATCTGGCAGGCGGCAGTGACCTTGAGCGGAGCGGTGGCACGATGGTTGTCCCCGCTGTGCCATCACTCAGCCAAAAGTTGTAATTAGGCCCTAAATCTCCTGTGCCTACCAAAAAATGAATGTACCCCAGATTATCGTAAATGCCGCTCATGTAAAGCACTCCAATACCTTTGGGTCGAGTTCACTCTATATAAACTGCAAAAAATATATATATATATATATAGCAGGAGGCCTCCATGTTGAGCAATGCCTGAAACCTTGATTACTGGACCATAGGCCGTATTTTCTAGATCGAACATGCACTATGATTGGCTGTCAGGCCCACCGTAAGGGGCATATACTGGATCAAATTTTCTCCACTATGCCTATTACTGCGGCTCCCACCCTTCCTGTGTTGTGGTCTGACCACCTACTGGTGACCTTTAATATCCAGTATAAAACCACCCTGACTATTAGGGACAATGGGTGTCAGCCCCGGATGTCCCGTGCCCTCCATCGAGTAACACCGGATATGATTGAACAATATCTGTTAACTCATCCCTGTGCTTCGACATAGAGGAGGACTTAGTCCGCTTTCAAACATGGCTCACGCAGTGTTTGGGGGAATTGGCACCGCCTAAACAGACCTCTAAGAACTCTACTCGAGCGTCTGCCCCATGGTTCACGCCAACGCTCAATACCAGTCGACAGCTCTGCAAGAAGGCCGAAAGAGCTTGGCGATCAAACTACCTGGTACCATCGAGGGAGGCCTATAGGTGCCGTATTAAGGCCTATCACAAGGAAATCTATTTTGCCAAGAAAGCCTATTTTTGCTCGAAGGATCGAGGAGGCTACCTACTCCAGCAAAGAGATCTTCCTGATTGTGAAGGAATTCACATCGCCAACCTCCATCACTCCGAAGTGCTCCTTCTCAGAACCTTGGGTTACGCAAATGGCAAGCTTCTTTGCTTATAAGATCAAATGCATACAGGCAACATTTCCATCTGCTGTGATAGGGGAAGTGTCTAATCCAGGACCCCATTCCTTTAGATCTGACTCGGGACAGCCCAGTTTGTCGAGCTTTCCTTCCATTGAGCCCCAAGTCTCACTGGAATTTCTTTCTAAAATGAGATCTGGCTCCCCGCTGGACCCATGCCCCGCTAAGTTTCTAGCCAAGGTGGTACATGTCATCAACCCCATTGTTAATCCGATTTTAAATCGGTCATTGGAGACAGGGATAGTGCCGCCTGCCTGGAAGCAGGCGTTGGTTCTTCCTCTTCTGAAGAAATCCTCTTTGGACCCCGCCATCCATGCTAATTACCGGCCTATCTCTTTGCTCCCTGTCCTGGCGAAGGTGGCGGAAAAGCATGTTCAGTCAGTTCTCTCAGACTTTGTTGAGTCACACGGTGTCCTGCATTATACCCAATCCGGTTTCCGTACGAATATGAGCACGGAAACGGCACTGCTGGAGGTGGCGGAGGCTATTAAGGAGGTTCAGGACACCGGAGGGAAGGCTCTGCTGGTGCTGCTCGATCTCTCTGCGGCGTTTGACACTGTTCCACATGACCGCCTATTGGCTAGACTCTTGGAGATTGGCGTTGGTGGAACGGTGTTCAGATGGTTTAAGTCCTTCCTCTCTAACCGGCAACAGACAGTCTGGGCTCCTCCGTACTCGGTGGCAGTGCTGTCACTGGAGGATCGATATTAAGCCCCACTCTTTTCAACATATATATGTCCCCTTTGGCGGCGCTGGTTAAGTCATTTGGCGCCCAGATTGTCTCATACGCTGATGACACTCAGCTTCTTTTCACATGTGGGAAAAATATGGACTTTAACGGGGATCGTATTAAAAGCTGTCTGGGAGCAGTTTTTGCCTGGTTTCAACATAACCAGTTGAAATGCAACTCGGACAAATCTGAGGTTCTTTTCTTTGGCTGTCCTCCGAATCCCTGTTGGAAATCCTGGTGGCCGGTGGATATGTCTCCTCCTTCTGCTGTGGCCTCACTGGCTAGGAATCTTGGTGTTAGGATGGACAATTGTCTTACTTTTAAATCTCAGATTCTGAGCCTGGTCGGTCAGTGCTTCGGGATACTGAAAATATTAAGGAAATTCCTCCCTTTCCTATCCATCGCCCACATGAAAACCACGGTCCAAGCTATGATAGGATCAAGGCTGGACTACGCGAATGCCCTCTATTTGGGTCTCCCGAAGTACCTTCTTTCACGTTTGCAGGTGGTGCAGAATTCGGCCGCACAGGCAATCTTTGGCCTCGGCCGTCGATCCCACGCTGCGGGACTGTTGGAGTCTCTTCATTGGCTACCAATTCAGAAACGCATTGAGTTTAAGGCGCTCACCATGGCGTTTAAGGCTCTCCATGGCACTGGTGCCCTCTATTTGAGGAAGAGAATTGGTTTTCATCTCCCCTCCAGAGCCTTGCGCTCGGCGTCACTGTCTCTGACCACGGTCCCGGTAATTAGGCGTGCTCGGATCAGTGGGCGGTCTTTTAAACATCTTGCACCCAGGGCCTGGAATGCTCTCCCTTTGTCCTTAAGAAAGAGTGAGAGCCTACTGTCGTTCAGAAAGGAGCTCAAAACGGGGCTGTTTGGCCAATAAGTCTCTTCCTTTCACTGGGGCTTTGTTGTTATGGGCCTGATAGCGCCGGGACACTCTGTTAGAGTAGCTGAGCGCTCAATAAAACACCAGCTAACATAACATAACATAACACCGTGGGAATTTCTGGTTATGGGGCAGGTTTTGGGATTGGCGTTTTTTGCAAAGTTTAACAAGCAGCAGCTGGAAAGAGCGAGGTAGCCAGTCCCGGGCAGTGGTGGTCAATGTAGCCATGCACCGTGGGTATGCAATATTCATGGCTGCAGAGAGAGTCAAGCATACCCCACTGTTCAGGACGAACCACAGAAAATGTACAT
Source organism: Lissotriton vulgaris (assembly GCF_964263255.1). NCBI lineage: Eukaryota > Metazoa > Chordata > Amphibia > Caudata > Salamandridae > Lissotriton > Lissotriton vulgaris. The sequence continues at coordinate 1,701,569,382 of NC_141685.1, read as the reverse complement.
CAGCGTGTCAGATTTTATTTAAATTCTATGAGTTTTTGATATGGGAAACGGCAACATGTGAATGGCAAAATAAAGTGAGAGACATTTGTGGTTGTAATCACAAGAGCCTTCGGAGTTAAGAGAGATGAGTGCAGCCTCATGCAGCACTTGCAACTTTTAACAAAGTTCACATTGACGGAGGAGCTACAATTTATAACGTTTGTAGACAGCAAAGAGAAAGTGACTAGAATTAGGTTATTTGTCGAGAAGTGTAGCCTGATACTTCGTCAATGTGTTACTACATCGGAAACACTGGGGAAATAGATTAAAACAATCCCATGTATGGAGGACATCAAATTTCTTCACCCAAGAATCTCTTAACTGACAAGCAATGAGGATGGAGGGTGCAAACAACAAAGATGGGAGGGCAAGCAACAATAACTGGAGGGGGAAAACAACAATGACAGGTGGCAGGTGGTGCAATCATTGACGATGAGGAAGCAATGATGAAAGGGAAACAAACAAAAAATAGGTAAAATAATCCGAGTGCGAGCAGTGGAAGGGCACTAATAAAGACATTAAATAGTATTTGGTCCATGCACCTTCGAAGAGATGCATACTGGAAGAGAGAAATTGAAAAAAGGCATAGACTGACCAGTGAGAAGCAAGGAAATGAGAGTGACGATGTTGCCCAACAATGGCAAGTACAAAGGTGGGTCTTTTAAGGTTTTTTATTAGGAAAAAAGAGATCTCGCAAGCGACTGTGCATGTGCCTTCTCGTGCAAGACCTAAAAATGTGGGATCACTAATAGATACCTAAGATAGGACATATAAACACACGTGTTGTCAATATCTGCATTATGTAAATGTAACCATCATATAATAGAGGAATTTCAATATTTCACTCATTCTCTGATTTACAGCGCATATTTAACGTAGCATCTACATACAATAAAATAAAAGAATCAAACCTGCATTGAAAGCATGGTAGTTCTCTGGAGCCAAGCGTTGTCCTTCAACCCACTCCCACCTGATATGTGATCTTTTTATTGAAATGATTGCCAATTAAGTTCATCTGCTTACATGTAAAAAAGTTAACCAAGAGGATATACAACAGTGATACTTGTGTCTAGTATTTATTGCCACCGTGGGTTATCTGTTTCAAAGCACATCAAAGGAACCTACTGTTTCATCTTTATAAAAATGCAAGACTCATTCCCATGTGCAGGAATTCAAACCTGTGAAATTCTGGTTGCACATAGATAACAGCTTCAAGACCATCGCTAACTAGGTTTATTCAGTGCTTCACTCCATTACTACCTCACATTTGAATTTCAGGAAACAAAATAAAAGCTATACATTCACACTGTATTTCTTGTCTTAGCCTGATCTATTCTTACTTCTCTTTTATAGTGAGTGGTCTTTGCACTAGGGCACTCATTGCGCTTTGCAAGTTCTCATTCATTTCTTATTTGGTTACCAGTGTAAATAAATGTTGATAGTGCTTCCTCAGATATTACTAGTCTATGCTGGGTAAGGACTCTCCACTCCTACTCTGTCTGCTAGCCTGGCTGCAATCACCATTAGGTGGACACACCGTCTTGTAGTTGAAGTATTAGTAAATACTAATTCTTTGCTGCTGTGGCAATCCTAACCTCGGGCGGCTTTCTTCTGCACTGTATATTCATAATCAGTCAAATTACATTTAACGTGTTAATTGTGAATAGTTTTCTTGGCCATGGTGTCATGAATCTGAAGCACATGAAAATGCAAACAAAAAAGAAAGGACAAGGTCAAATGTAATAAAATAGAACAACTCTCAAATGCAGATAAAGTTTAAAATGATTTTCTTTAACTTAAGATAGGCCCCTGGTAACCAGGCGGACTGGCTTCCTGAAAACAGTAAGTAAATCGCTTCACTGTATCACAAATGCCAAATGTGCAAACAAAAAGGAAGATCAGAGAAGGTATGTTTTGCCTCACAATTGAGTCGATTGGTGTTTATTAGGTATTGTAGGTCAGTAGCATACAGTTCTTTGTCATCATGGCCTGGTAAAGTCATGGTTGGTGTTTCTGCTTGACAGTGCTGTAGCTCCAAGTTTCGCTCAGTAGTCCACGACTGGTGCTTTCAAAGATCAGGGTGCTGAATGCCAAGGCGGCCAGTCCAGATTCCACCACATGGCCCTTTAATCCACCCCTACACTCTCTGCCTCTTTATTTCACTCTTGTAGGTTCTTTTTCATACCTGCTTTATCCCTTGTCACTGTTTTTCCATTTTCTCTTCCTGCCCCCTGGGTGTTTTTCTCTCTTTAGCTCACAATCAAAGGTTTGTAGAAAAAAAACGTATATACCGGTCCCCAAAAATGAGAGCCAATGGACCCCACCTGCAACCATGGGCTCAAATTAAGAACTGCTTCTTCACATTTTTATAGGGGTTGGCGGTATAAAACAGCTGTTGACCCAAAGCTTGTGTATTATGCAGCACTAGACTATAGGGCTGGTTTTGAGGCATCACTATCCCAATACCCTCTATATGTTGATAGAGCTGATGGAGCTGGAATTTCTCAAATGAAACCTGATAGGATTAAACCTCCTTCTATTTGAAAATTATTAACAAGAGTTGTAAAACTAACTGAGAAAAATATTAACATGGAGTATTCGGAAAGAGAATTGAGAAATATGCAGGAGAAAATGACAAATGATTTATGTAAATGACCTGCACAAAAGATAGCAGGGAAATAATGTTAAGGGGTTTGAGCTTCATGTGTAAAAGTAAATGAAACGAGTTAATAAAAGAACTTTGCGTGAGTGATATTTGCATAGAATACTTGTTGTGAATATTTGTGTTTTTATTAGAATGATAGAAGACTAAAATGAATAATGTAATGGAGGTTTTTATGTGAACAAACAACTAAGTTAGTTTATTTCTCCTTTAGAAAATGGCACGCATTACAGAGAAGGGCTCAAACCACTGTTAGGTTTAATTTGATTTTTAAACATAGGCTACAAAGAATTGTATTTCGTCCTTCGTAATGATCGTTGTTATTTTCTTGTCGACAGCTACCTGGAAGAGATATCAATGGAACTTCCTTACTGTCTGAGGAAATGTTTAGTTCTGTGGATAAATGTTCTAGTAAAATGTTGCAAATGTTTAGAAAATGTGCACAAGCCTAGGAAGAATATCGGGATTTCCTCTGCTGAAGGATGATGACGGCAGCCTGGCTCTAACAAAGAACTCTTGAAAGTTAGGTGCAATGGAAGTGGTGTGACTGAACACCCTATGTTCCTGGACCAATGAGAACTGTGAAATGTCTGGACTTTTGATACAAATTAGGGATGGACTTTAACATTTAGGGTATAACTACTAGTGTTAGAATTTGCATGAAGGGGGAACATTTTTGGAGAGAGAACGTTTTTGTGAGAGAGCATTTTGAGAGAGAGAGAGTTGTTTTCCTGTAAGGAGAGAGCTGTGTTGCTGTTTCCGATTGCTTCTCTTTTAGGTGCTGCTGTCTGATCCTAACTCCTAAACTGCTCCTCATACCTTTGTGATGTTGCCCAGCTTTCCCTTCCAACAGGAGGGTTAGCTCTTCAGACTATTAGCACGCTGTGTTATAGTTTCCTCTAGGCTCGTATATTACTCGTTAAATGAGATGTTATTGTGAATTACTTACTTTCTTTTAGTGATGATCTATGATTCAAATGCTGTGTAAATTGATTGAACATTCATATGATTAAGAAGTAGATCAAAAGCAAGGTGATAAGTAAATCAGTCTATCGGTTATTGATGATTATGGTTAATGTGATTTGTGCTATGAGATATTTAGCTTGTTAGTAGAATATTCCCTTTCTTGTAGGCCCTCTTAAGGGGGGGATTATCCGTCTTGACAATAGTCGATCCCTAACAACTCTCAAAAGGTTCATCAGAAGACCAGTAATTATAGGTATGGGACAAATTTAGTTTATGCGGGTAAAAGACAGATGCTTATTAAAATTGGTTATTGGTGTTGAAATAATTTTTGCCCCGCTTCCGCTGCAATATTTTTGGGTGGTTCCTGTGGACAAATGCAATTAATAGACAATAATAATCACAATCTAAATGGCGGTAAAAGGGGTAGGTTGATGTCAAAGAGAGATATAACACTATATACTGCAGGATGTTTGTAAGTTCAAATGTATATACACAATTTTCAATATATATTTAGGATCATGTGCATAGTGACCCCAGTGAACATGAAACATACATAATATTTTGTGATGTTTAGTGACATACAAAGACGGTTTATATATTTACAAAGTTGATCAAAACACAAATAACAAATGAACACAGCCTTCTAATGCAGTAATAGAGGCCGATGAATGGTTCATTCTGAAATTGTCCATGACGTTTCGACCCTGCCAACAATGAGGAGTCCTAGCAATGCAGGCCTAAGAAAGGAGGACAGTTGATACAAGCGAACTGTAGACTGGTAGTGGTACCTGAAATAAAAATCTGCTGTCAGAGGGAGTTGAGTACACCCCAAGGACGTGAAAATATAAGGGAGGGTACTCACAAGGGACCCAGCCGGGAACTTCAAGATTGAGAGTAAGAAAGGAAGGAAAAATTAGTCCTCATTTTAGTATGTTGCTAAAAGATTAATGATATAACTGGATTGTAAGGAAACTTACCCCAGTGAGAGAAAGGAACTGTCATTTGTATGCGTGCCATAAATGAATTGCTGCATCAATATATGTACATGCCATGGCAAAACATGAGGATAGAGCGTTTCACTATAAAAAGGAAAAGACAAGGTTCAGTATTTGTGTTTGCGGTTGCTCAACTGAAAATAGTTAATGTAGTGCCAGATGCTCTTAACTGTCATGCTCACAATGTGACTCATCGATTAGTACCCAACAGCCTTGAGCGTGAGCTTTATTGGAGTCCGTTAAATATATTTTGCTCAATAATAGTTCCAGACATGAAAATCCGTGTGTTTCAGAAAAATCTCTACAGGTATAAAAAGGAGAGCATGGGTAAGTGCTCGTACGTGCGGCGTGCATGGTCTGACAGAAAGGCAGTGGCATCTTGTGGCTCTTACCCACTAAGAAGATATCTCAAAGATAACCGGAGAAGGTCGCATGTGTCGCTTCAGTAAGGATGCAGGAGCAGAATGAGGAAACTGCACAAATCCTTCTCCACTTGTTAACTAACAAGGAGACTGCACTTATAGTACTTCCTAAATAGGGTAGATACGTTCCCCGCCGTAAATGGGATACGTGGCAGACATCACTAGGGATTGCAACTGATCTCGACACCGCGTCTGTGATCGGTGCATGGCCTGTACAAACAATGAGTGATTGATTCATTATTTGAGAAAGCAAAAACTTGTGAAAGCAAAATGGTGCAGAGGTGGAATGGTAACTTCAAAAATAATACAGTGGGAAAAATAAAAATAAAAGTTATAAAATTCGGAAACGGTAGTCCAGGATGTTTTCTATTTTCATGACATCTATGTTTGACCATTACGAAGAAGGTCTTCGCATCTGTATACTGTGTGTAACCCCTGACAGTGATTCATTATTTGAGAAAGCGAAAATTTGTGAAAGCACAATGGTGCAGACACAGAATAGTGGTGACTTTTAAAACAATAAAAAGAGATGTTTTCTATGTTTATGGCATCAATAATGGAGCATTTTGAAGAAGGTCTTCACATCTGTATACTGTGTATAACCCCAGATAGTGGCGATGTTGGAGTTGGACATTAACACATATAAGTACGCCGGTGCATAGTAGGCACTGTTACATATGATACGCAGGTGCAGAGCAGTGTATAGGCTAGAAGGCAGATTGCAACGTAGATATAAATACCTGATCTGGAATATTAGGACATCTACTGACTGACATGGCGTATCCACGTATTAGTGCCCAGGTATGTAAAATTATAGCAGTAGAGGCGGTACATATAATATGTACAGGAGGAGCATATCAAAGGATTCATGTACTTCCTCAAAGTATATGGTCAGAAAAGGAGTAATTCAAAGTCATATAACACGCTTACTACTTGTAGACCTCAATTCATAACAGCACACAAATACATTTATACATGTAAGTTGTACAATTGCTGTTACATGGCAGTGCCAAGGTATTTAACAGGACCAATGGAAGAACTCATTTCGCAACAGTCAGTTTGATAGAATGGCCACAAAACCACGCCATTCCTCCTCTGAATTTAGTCCTTGAGCGATAGAGTTTGTCCTTTCTATCAACTGACATTCAAGTCTTTGCAAACTCTGTGAAATGTCACATCCTCTTTCAGGTATAGTTGCTTTATCAATAATCTGCCATTTTATTTGATCCGCTGTGTGGTTCTTTTCGGTGAAATGAGAAACCAGAGTGGCTGTCAGCACTGAACATCTTATCCTGCTTCGATGTTATCCGATGCGTGCTTTGATGGGTTGGGAGGTTTGGCCAATGTATGGCAAATGGCAGGGGCACCATATACAATACACAACATTTCTTGTGTTACAGTTAGAGAAAAAATTAAGACTTTGTCTGACATTAGCATGTTCAAAAATAGCAGAGAGAGCAATCAGATCAAAAAGAGATGAATCAGAAACTTGAACATCTACACCCCTCTTTTAACACCCAAACGCCCCCAGATGGAAAAGAGTCATATGCAGCCACTCACTCACTTTCTGACGAAGACTCCGAATCAGAATCAGAAATATATGAAACAGGGATGTCTATCTCAAGTGACCTAAGTGAATCAAGCGACTTAAATAAATCAAATCCCAGTGCGCAAACTGGTTCTGTACCCCTGGAGATTTTGGGCTCCAATGACTCAATATTATCCAGCGAAATTAATTTCAGGAAGAAAAGGAGCGGGGGAAAAAAAGGATGAAACATAAAAAAGGGGAAAATATGAGGAACGAAGAGACCACAGATCCCGGTAACCACACAGATTATGCAAAAAGTAGACCTAATTCTACTCGAAAAAGCCTAATGACTAAATCACCGGGTGAAATGTCACGACAAAGAACAAATGAGCCCTCATTAAGCGAGGTACTAAGTTCAATAAAAAACTTCCATGAGGATGTGAAGAAAGACAGCCATAGAAATCGCATGGCTATTGAAAAACTGCAAAGTGCAGAGAAAAAAGTGGGTAACATTTGTTCTGAGATGTCTGAGAGGATGGTCATGATGGAAACCCGCACTGAGAATCTTGAAACAGATATCGTCAAACTCCAAAAAAACGAAAAGGAACAAGATGGAGTAATAAAAGATCTCATGGCTAAAGTGGAAGATCATGAAAACCGATCTAGAAGAAACAATTTAAGATTCCTGGGAATCCCAGAAAACTTTGAGGGAAACGACGCTAGAGGAGCAATGATCAACATTCTTAAAACATCATTTCCGGAGTTGGAGGCCTGGGATATGGAAAGGGAGATACAACGGGCTCATTGTTTTCCCCTAATGCCATCAAAACATTCTAATAAACAAAATCAATATCCCAGGGCAATGTTGGTTTACTTCGGCAATTTCCTTCTCCGTGAAGCAATCTATGACCTTGCCAGACCGACTACTCAAAGAGAATATAAGGGATTCAAATTTTTTGCCAGACCGGATTTCGCTCACTCTACAGTTTAGCGAAGATGGAAAATGCACCAGCTATTTGAACCATTTGGAAAAATTGGAGCAAAAGTATTTTTGCAAAATCCTGCACGCTTGAAAATCATATTCAAGGGAACAACAAAAATTTTTAACGGCGAAGTGCAGGCTGAGAACTATTTACAAGAGATATCAGGGACTGGACTATGAAACTCAGGGAAACAATGCAAACTGTAGGGGGGGGAAGTTAAGCTGAATTAACTACTCCATTATGTATTGTTTAGGAAATAAATTATGTTGAAGCACTGTGAACTAGTATAATGTATAAGCAGGCAGGGAAACATATTTAGTCTACAAAATTAAGTTTGACATTTTTTTTCATATTATCCAGGCTTCGGCTCATTAGGATTAGATAGGTATATAACACGCTCTATTAAACTGGTCCAGCCCGCAGGGGCCGCCTTCACGGATGTCACACCCCTGGTTCAGACAGGGTCAGGTAACCTTCAAAGATGGTGGTGGGTGGGGGGAGGGAAAGAGGGGGTATTGGAAGGGAGGGCAGGGCAGAGGGATCTCTGGGTGGGGAGGGGGTTCGGGGGACAGGTCAGACAGGAATTTTAAAAACTACAGGGAAAAGGAAAACTATAAAGTTATAGCTAACAGTCTTTTAATGGGAGAGTATCTTTCCAAGATAAGTAGCATAAACAAATGGGGGTATTGAAGATTATGTCACTTAACATCTGTGGCCTAAATGACATTAAGAAGAGACAAGCAGTTGCGGTGGGTCTACAAACTACAGGCCCCAACATAGTATGTTTGCAGGAGACGCATATTGAAGGCTCTCAATTACATCTTTTAAAAACTTTAGGGTACAAATTAGTCTGTGCTACTACCCAGGGAGCTCGTGTCAGAGGGGTGGCAATCTTAGCTAGAGGCGGCGGATTTAGTTTTAATCGATGCAAAGCAGACAAATTCGGGAGGTGGGCAATCACAGAATGCCAGCTTGATCAAACGCAGTTAGTTACCATCTGCTCAATTTATGGAAGCAACTGTGATGATCCTACCCTGATAAATGAGGTCTCTAGCGAATTAGCACATTGGCCATTACCAGTTCTTATCTGTGGGGACTTCAATATTAATTTACCCCCAGACTGGTCAACAAATAATACCTGGGCGTATCAAGGGAGGAAATCTAAAGTGTTCAAGGCCCTAAAAAATCTATGTCAGATGCACGGACTTCTGGATGGGTGGCGGAACTCTAACCCTCAGGATCCTGGCTACACCTTTTTCTCAAATCCACACCGGGTGCATGCTAGGCTTGACTATTTTCTTATTTCACAGTTATTAAGCTCTTCCACGCAAATAGAAAAACTGCCTCGAGTACTATCCGATCACAATCCTCTAGTATGCACCCTAGAGCTAACACAAATGGGCCAGAAGCCAAGATATTGGACCTTTGAGAAATCCCTGCTTCTTGAAGAAGATTATTGTAATCATATGCGAGCATGGATACCCACCTTTTTAGAAAATAATATAGGGAGTACCTCTATAGAGATAGTGTGGGATGCTTTAAAAGCTGGAATCCGAGGGGAAACTACACAATACTCAATAAGGGTTAATAAATTGGCCAGAGACCAATATAAATTGTTATCGGAAATACTACAGGGTTCTGAAGAAGAACTCATCAGGGCAACCCATAATTCTTTAACTGTAGAAGAGCTCACTAAAATTCAATATCAAGTTGCAATTGATAAGGCTGCTATGATGAATACATTTATTATCAAGTTAGTTAAAAAAGCCACTGCACATAGCGAGAAAATCTACGAAGTAAGCAAATCAGTTGGTCATCAACTCGCCATACGTATGAGGCAAGAAACATCTCAGAACTTCATACGTGAAATATCAGATCCAGTGGACGGCTTAATCTCAGAAAGTAACAAAATTAGAGAGGCATTTTGGCACTTCTATAGCACTTTATACAAAGAGGAAAGAGGTGCCGATATAGACAGTATAAGAGAATACTTAAATCAAGGAATACCCAGCAGACTCACCGAAGAAGATCGAGATGATCTAGAGAAGATACCAGTCCTGGAAGAAATCCTAGAGACAGTGAACTCTTTGCCTAGAGGAAAAGCAACTGGCTTAGACTCGATCCCCCTAGAGTTCTATATCACCTTCTTAGATCAAATCAAAGGGATTCTCTTGGAAGTATGTGTGCACATATTTAACGGGGGATTACCACCAAGATCATGGTCAAAAGCAAAAATAGTAGTATTCCTGAAGAAAGATAAACCTCCTAATCAGATGGGTTCTTATCGCCCTATCACTTTAATTAATGTGGATTCAAAAATATATTCCAAATTAATAGCGAATCGTATGGCACCACTAATCCACAAACTTGTCTCACACTCCCAGCATGGGTTTATACCTGGAAGAGGAACCACAGATCATATTCATAGAGTGATCACCCTCTTTGACAGCACAGAGGTGACAGGAGACCCAATGGCGCTTATTCTTTTAGACGCTGAAAAAGTCTTTGATCGGGTCTCCTGGTCATTTCTGTGGCTGGCAATGGATCACCTGGGATTTAAACAAGGATTCATTCAGGCAGTACAAAAACTATATACCAGCCCTAAAGCAGTAGTGATGATAAATGGCAATCTATCTAAAGAATTAACAATATCAAGGGGAACTCGACAGGGATGCCCATGCTCTCCATTACTGTTTGCCATCTACATTGATCCCTTTATTCGCAGTTTGGAATCTAATGCCGGTATTATCCCTATTCGGACCAAAGGCTATATAACAAAAACTCTTGCATATGCTGATGACACAGCCATAGTAACATCAGATCCAGTATTAGCCCTACCTATAATTGAAACCGAGGCCAAAAACTTTGGTAATATGGCCGGCTACATTCTCAATCAAAGTAAAACCCAAGTAGTCTTAAACCATAAATGCATCATGATAGATCCTCGAGTGACAATAAAGGCGACCTACTTAGGGGTATGTATCTCCTCCAAAATCGATAAATTGGTCGCATTAAATTTGAGCCCTCTGCTAGATAAAATGCAGAAAGATCTTCATCGTTTAAATAACCTACACTTATCTTTGATTGGCCGTGTGAACGCCTTAAAAATGGTATACTTCCCTATCTGCTTTATATGTTCAGAGCAATCAATCTGGAAATCTCTGAATATTGGTTCAAATTGATGGAGCGTACTTTCTCAAGTTTTATTTGGTCCTATTCACAACCACGTAGAGCCTATAAGCTCTTGACTCTTCCTAGAGAAAAAGGAGGCTTAGCCCTCCCTAAACTCAAATTATATTATTGGGCTTGTATGCTCTCATATAATCATGAACTCTTTTTTTTATTAGATAATAATGAGATAGTCTTAGGGGAAGACCTACCATCAATCCATCAGCTGGTATTAGGTAATGGGAGCAAGGGTTATCTGTGGCGATTTCTTTATGATAGCTATCACAAAAAGGTCCGTCTAAAGACCTTACTCGGAGGGTTTGAAGCGTGGAAAGCTGTGAGGAAATTATTGGGCATCGGACGACTCTCGCTCTATTCTCCACTAAGCAATAATCCAGCTCTACCTGAAATCTTTAGTGGAGCCTGCATTAAGAGATGGACCATGACTGGAATTACACACTTTGGATGTCTTTTCGCAAATGAGGGGTTACACTCGTTTGAAACCTTGAGGGAAACATATCATTTGGAATGGAGGGACTCTTTTAAATATCTACAAATTAGAGATTTTTTAACCCAAAGAATTAGAGAAAATACCTCGTTTAGTAAAATACCGACAGCAGAAACTTTAATAAAACCAAAAAAATTTACGATTGGTGAGATGTATTCTCACTTGGTATCCCTTCTTCCGAACAATCTCGAGAAGGCATTACAGAAGTGGCAGGGAAAATTAACAATGACTATGGAAGAATTCAATCATGCCTATGATTTATCCCAAACCATCCTTATGTCAACCAAATTGCAAACACAATTTTATAAAACATGCTTTTTCTTGTATTATACCCCAGATAGAATCGCTAAATGGGGAAGTGGGAGGGGTACATGTTGCTTTAGATGTACATTATCTGAGGCGGATAGCATACACGTATTTTCTTCCTGTGTAAATTTATCCCCCTTAAAACTGAGTATTGAACAGTTTTTAACTGAGATTCTAAAAACCAGAATAATCCTCTCTAATGAAATGATTTTGCTTGGAGTAACCAAACTCAATGAATCATCACTTGGACATGAACTAATATTTATCGCCATGGCGGTTCTAAGAATATGTATCGCTTTTGCCTGGCTAGACCCTAACCCACCATCTTTTCAACAATGGTTTTCTAGATTGCTAGCTATATATAATTTGGAAATGGCTATATATAAAAGAACAGGCAGAAGAAGGAGGGCCAGGGGATTGAAAATTTGGAATCCATTGATTGAGTGGTCCCAATCTCAAAGTAATTCTCTGTAACATAAAGCCATATTCTGCGGGATTTAAATACCACAAAAACTTAAATGGTTAAAGATGCATATTATTTGAAATCTATAAGTATCCAGATGTTATGTGTATCTCCTCAAAAAGAAGGGAAATGTTTTCTTGGTTGTTTGATTAATTTACTTAGCCATTATTGTACAATGTATGAATTCTCTAATTTTTCTGTGTTTATATGTGAAATATTCTTTACCGAACCTGTATGACCTGGGGGGTGGGGGGGGGGGGGGGTTAATATACACTGGAAAAACTCAATAAAGAAAAAAAGGAGGAAAAAAAAGCATGTTCAAAAATAATTGTGTCAAAAGTAAAGTTGTATGCAACACAACTCCCACATTTGAAATGACCTTTCATCTCAGGCAGGCCCCAAACTGATTTGAGTGTTCTGGTCCTTAGACTAGTATTGTCATGTGTAGAAGAGTGCACTAAATGATCTTTCACAATCTTGCCCCGCTTGTAGGCAAACATTGGAGTTTCTATTGAAGGATCTATGTTCTTAATGAGATGCCAGTTTTTTGTTATTAAATTTTGAATCTTGTTTGTGTGTCCACCGAAGGTAGTCACACAAATACGTTTCTCAAGAGGAGTCTTTTCTTTGGTGGTGAGTAATTCATCTCTAGGGCAGAACCAAGCTTGTTTCAGTGAATGTCTCACTATTCTGATAGGATAACCACTGACTATTAGTTTTGTTTTCAAAACCTGGGCTTCTCTCATATAATCATATTTATGTGAACAATTTCTACAAAGATGCAGAAATAGGCCGACTGGTAATCCGTCTCTCAGTGCACGCATATGGTGGCTTTTGTATGCGAGTAGAGTGTTTCTCTCTGAAGGTTTCCAATGGCTAAGTCAAGGAAAGCTACTTATGACTTATGTATTGTAGAGGTAAAGGTAAGGTGTTTTTGAATGTTGTTCAGGTATATGAGAAAATTGTGGAACTCATTTTCAGGGCCTTACCCAACTAGAAAAATATTGTCAATATACCTTTTCCAACATTTAATGTTGGAGCGGTATATGTTTAATGCAGAAAGGGTGAAAGTCTGCTCTAAGGAGTCCATACAGCTATTCGCCAGATTTGGTGTAAAAACGGCCTCCAAAGAGGTGCCAGAGCATTGCTGGAAGTAACAACTTTCAGATACAAAGTTGTTATTTTGTAAGGCAATCCTGAGTAGAGATATGATGAAACTTGTGGGGACCTGTACAGGTTTGGTACGTGTTTCTATTAGTATCTCCATAATGAGGATGCTTTCTTCCTGTGGTATGTTAGTGTATCATGAGGATATGTCAAGTGTTGGAAGGCAGTCAGTTTCACTGTTGAAGGGCATTTTATCAATTAAATTGATCATAAACATACTGTCCCTCACATAGGTCTCCTGTATGGGGACAAAGGAGCATATTACCAAGCAATAGCGATAATTATGCCCCAAAATCTTTTAAGAAAAAGTGAATATATCTGCCAATTGGTTCAAGAGCTGATACACATCCAGATAGGACTGGACGCCCTGGTGGATTAGTGATACTTTTGTGAATTTCAGGCAGAGTGTACGTGGATTTTCAGTGTTTAAATATTCAAATATTTTTTGGGTAATGTAGCCTTGTTCTTTACCTTCAGTGGTAACTTTCAGGATTTCACTCTTTATACCAGGCAGGGGATTGGCAGACAATTTTTTATAATGTTTTTCATCAGTGATTTGTTTGTGGATCTTAACATCATAATAATTGTGATTTTGGATCACAATGCCTCCTCCTTTGTCCTAGTTTCAGGAGTATTGCCATGTTATTTTTCAGATCCTGTAGTGCTTTCCTTTCTTGTATGGTGACGTTATAAGGTATAAAACATCTACTGGATTATAAGTTGTTTAGGCCAGTTAATATTAGTTTTTCAAATGTAAGCAATTCAGGTGGCATCATGGAATTGAAAGGGTAAAAAATTGAGGGAGGTTTCAAACCTGTCACAGAGTCATGTGATGTAAATTCCCTATCTCTGAAAAACAATTTCAGATGGATTTGTGAAGGAATTGGAACAACTCTGTCTTCAATGAAAAAAAAGCTATGGAGATATGTACAATGAAGTGGCAGAGCGTGTCGTTAGCCTCCTGGGCTTAATGACATGCTCCGCCACTTCGGAAACACAAGGCTGCACCATATTTACAAGAATGTGGTGCAGCCTTGCTTTTCCCCCTGTGATGGCTCTAAGTTTAACAACTTTGTGCCAATGCAGGCACCCATGCACCAGACTGCAAGGGTGTCTGTGTGCAGGGGAGGATTGGTTATGCACATAAACAATCCAAAAATGCAATTTTGTAACTTTAATTTGTGCTGCTTCATGCAGCATACATGAAAGTTACAAAATTGCCTTTTTTTAAAAGGTTTGTTTATATACAGGAAGGGGCACCTTCCTGTACATAAACAAACCATGGCATTTTGCTTTTTCCATGTGTGCTGCACACATGGAATAAGCAAATCGAGGAGAAATAATGCATTTCTAATCATTTTGCCAACTTAAGACCAGGATTTTCCTGGTCTTAATTTTGGCGCTGCCTCCTAGGTATGCCACGCTTGTACAGAGTGGGCAGCTTAAAATATAATGGGTGTTGCGGTGGAACTCCCACCAGATCACCCACTACACGCCCCTTTCGCGCTAAACATAGCATGAAAGGGGGCCTTTTGTACAAGGCAGCGTTAAGCCACTGGCTGTGCATCAGAATTGTCCAATCCACCTGAGGGTTCAGAAAGTGTAATCGGTTAATTTCTTTTGAATCTACCCAAGGTGTTGTGCCAGTTTTGATTGACTATCGTAGTGTAGTAGTCCTGTCTTAAGTAGGGATATGCTTTTTCTTTAGTGAAATTATTTTGTCCGCTTTTTTCCTTAACTCAAATGAGTTAAAATCCTCAAGGGTTTTATTCAATTTGTCAAGGAGTGCTTTCGCCTCTGTCATTCCATCACCTCCCAGTAGTTTTTTCTCTAATTCCTCTATTTCTTTTAGTTCTGCTTTTGCGTGTTCTATTGCAGTCTCTACTCCCAGCACCATCCAGTGGCACGAACAAGTCATGAAAATGTGGCTAAATCCACCTTTGAATTTAGGATCTTCCCTGAAAATTCCTGGCACATTCCTGACTTGTAAGCCCTGGGAAAGGATTCCTGCTTTTAGGTACTCAGTCAGCATGTGATCATGTAGTTCTGCCCTAACATGCTTTTTCTTTGCTTTTTCATGTTCTTCAAAATTAGTTATCTTGGGCTCAATGGCTTGTTGGGTTGTACAGAGAAGAATGAGAGCCCACTGATAATTTTAACTATATATTCATCTGTATATAGTAGAGCCTCCCTCTTGGACATCTTACTCCATAAGAGATTGTGTAATCCTCTATATTGGAATAGGGTTGCAGGTAAATCCTAAAAAGAATAATCCCCTTGCGGTGCAGCCACCACTCTAGAAGTCGTGTATGAGAGACAAGGGACACCCCTGCCTGGTATAAAGAATGAAATCCTGAAAGTTACCACAGAAGGTAAAGAACAAGGCAACATTACCAAACAAGAATTTGAATATTTAAACACTGAAAATCCATGTACACCAGTTCTGTATACTCTGCCCAAATTTCACAAAAGTATCACTAATCCACCAGGGTATCCAAACCTATCTGGATGTGGATCTGCTCTTGAACAAATTGGCAGATATATTGACTTTTTCTTAAGAGATTTTGTCCCCATACAAGAGACCTCTGTGACGAACAGTATGTTTATGATCACTTTAATTGATAAAATGCCCTTCAACATTCAAACTGACTGGCTGGCAACACTTGACATATCCTCCCTATAGACTAACATACCACAGGAAGAAAGCCTCCTCACTATAGAGAAATTATTAGAAACACGTACCAAACCTGTCCAGGTCCCTACGAGTTTCATCATCTCTCTACTCAGGATTGCCTTACAATATAACTGCTTTGTATCTGAAGGTTGTTACTTCCAGCAATGCTCTGGTACCTCTATGGGGGGCGTTTTCGCACCAAATCTGGCGAATATCTAAATAGACTCCTTAGAGAAGACTTTCGCCCTTTCTGCAATAAAGGTATACTGCTCCAAAATTAAATGTTGGAAAAGGTATATTGACAATATTTTTCTATTTGGTCATGCCCTGAAAATGAGTTTCACCATTTTTTCATATACCTGAACAACATTCAAAAACACCTTACCTTTACCTCTACAATACATAAGTCAGAAATGGCTTTCCTTGACTTAGCCAATAAACACAAGGATAGTACATTGTACACAGGTCTGGATGGGAAACCTACAGAGACAAATACTCTATTCGCATACAAAAGCCACCATCCGCGTGCACTGAGAGACGGGTTACCATTCGGCCTATTTCTGCATCTTTGTGGAAATTGTTCACATAAATATATTATATGAGAGAAGCCCAGGCTTTGAAAACAAAACTAATAGCCAGGTGTTATCCTAACAGAATAGTAAGAATTCACTGAAACAAGCTTGGTTCTGCCATGGAGAAGAATTACTCACCACCAAAGAAAAGACTCCTCTTGAGGAACTTATTTGTGTGACTACCTTCGGTGTACACACAAATAAGATTCAACATTTAATAACAAAAAACTGGCATCTCATTAAGAAAATAGTAATAGCAACTCCAATGTTTGCATACAAGCGGGGCAAGAATGTGAAAGATCATTTAGTGCACTCTTCCACACATGACATTACTAGGCCAAGGACCAGAACACTTGAGTCAGTTTGGGGCCTACCTGAGATAAAAGACCATTTCAAATGTGGGAGTTGTGTTGCATGCACCTTTAATTTTGACACAGATATTGCTTAGTAGATGTCCTATTATTCCGGGTCAGGTATTCATAGCTACAGAGCCATCTGCCTTTTTGCATATACACCACTACGCACCTGCGTATCATATGAGTCACTGCCTACTATGCACATGTGCAGTTATATGTGTCAGTGTCTAACTTCGGCATCCCCACTGTCTGGGGTTATACACAGTATACAGACGTGGAGACCTTCTTAGAAATGGTCCATCAATGATGCCATAAACATAGAAAATGTCTCCTTCTTTTATTTTGCAAGTGACCGCTATTCCCCCTCTGCGCCATCGTGCTTTCACAGGTTTTTGCTTTCTCAAATAATGAATCACTGTCAGGGGTTACACACAGTATACAGATGCAGAAACCTTCTCTGTAATGGTCAGACATAGATGTCATGAAAATAGCAAACATCCTTGACTACCCTTTCCCATTTTAGAAATTAATTTAAAATGTTCCCCCTATATTATTTTTCAAGTTACCACTATTCCGCCTCTGCACCATAATGCTTTCACAAGTTTTCACTTTGTCAAACAATGAATCTATCACCCATTGTTTGTACAGGCCACGCACCGACCACAGAACTGTACACAGTGTCGAGACCGGCAGCAATCCCTAATGATGTCTGCCACATATCCCATTTCTGGCAGGGAACGTATCTACCATATTTAAGAACTACTGCAAGTGCTGTTTCCTTGTTACTCAACAAGTGGAGACGGACTTGCACGGTTTCCTCCTTCTGCTCCTGCATCCTTAGAGAAGCCGACACATGCGGCCTTCTCCGGTTATCCTTGAGATCTCTTCTTAGCGGGTAAGAGCCACAAGAAGCCACTGACTTTCTGTCAAGCCATGCTTGCCGCATGTACAAGCACTTACCCATGCTCTCCTTTTTTAAATCTGTAGAAATGTTTCTAATCCACATGGATTGTCGTGTCTGGAAACATTATTGAGCAAAATATATTTAACAGACTCCAATGAAGCTGAAGTTCGCACCTGATCGATGAGTGACATTGTGAGCATGACGGATAAGAGCATTTGGCACTGAATTAACTATTTTCAGTTGAGCAACCGCAAACACAAGCACTGTACCTTGTCTTTTCCTTTTTATAGTGAAAAGCTCTATCATCATGTTTTGCCATGCCATGTCCATATATTGATGCAGCAATTCATTTACAGCACGCATACAACTCTCAGTCCCTTCATCTCACTGGGGTAAGTGTCCTTACAATCCAGTTATATCATTAATCTTTTAGCAACATACTAAAATGAGGCCTAATTTTTCCTTCCTTTTTACTCCCAATCTTCCTAGTTCCCGGCTGGGTCACTTATGAGTACCCTCCCTTTTATTTTCACATCCTTGGGGTGCACTCAATTCACTCCGACAGCAGATTCTTTTTTTCAGGTACTACTACCAGTCTACGGTTAGCTTGTATCCATCATCCTGCTTTCTTAGGTCTTCACTGATACAATTTATAATTTTTTAATATGTCTTTAAATTGCTAGGTCCTTAAGAGACCCCTCATCGTTGGCAGGGTCGAAACTAAGGGTGGGCGTAGTTGGTGGAGTACTACTATGCGGAAGTCAACGAAGTTGAACAAAATCTCAGTGAATTCCGCAACTTCGCTCCATCTGACTCCCAATTAATAACAAGTATTTGCAATGCAATAGGTCTCGCATTAATTAAGTTTGAGCTTAGGTTTTAAGTTGTGGTGGGTTTATGCAGGGTTTTAAGAATATAGAGGAGGCTTTTTCATTTAGTATGCAAAATGAGGATGCAATACTGTAGAAAGAAACATTGGGGGCATATTATCAAGGGGGTTTATCTCCGCTTTTTTGGCTTTAAAAGCCAAGAAAGCGGAGATAAAATTATCTCCCTATTACCTAGCTGTCGCTAACACCAGTTAGCGACAGCTAGTAGGAGATAGCGACCATCTTGGGCCCCGCTTTGCATGTCAGTGAAATTTATCACTAATGACATGCAAAGTGGGCGTCCCAAGATGTAAACAGTCGCTAACATCGCTATCTCCTATTACCAACTTTTGGAGATATTCGCGCTAAGCGCGATTATCTCCAAAAGCTAATACCTGCCCCTGAGCAGTTCTTAGCCATGTTATCCAATGGTAGGTGGATAACATGGCTAAGAGCATTAGCTCGGTAATGCATGAATATCGCTACCTTTTCAGCGATATTCATGCATTTTGGCCGATTTTTATCGCTTAGGAGATAAACCTTGATAATAGCAAGGTTCCTAAGCGATAAAAATCGCCGCAGCTCGGCGATAAAAATATTGCCGCTAAGCCAACATAGCGATAATTATCGCTAGTTGTTGGTAATATGCCCCATTATTATTTGCATGGAACATAGCGCTGTATTCAATACTTTGGACAGGCACTAGATTCAGGTGAACAGTAGTCCCACTGCTAAGATACTACTAGAGCACTGCCTGAGAAAAAACAGCTGATATGCCCCGGACTGTCCCTTGTTAGATCATTGTGGGAGGGAGCTGTGGTTTCTGTTCAAGCAGGGGATGTTTTTTGGCCAGGCCAGGTCTTTCTCTGATTGCTGTGTCTGGAGGGTTGGGGTGTAGAGATTCCACACCACCTCCTGCCTCTGTTATGGGCACTCCTGCTTGAAGGCAGGCCTGTGCTCCCTGCTGATTGAGGCATGATTTACACAAAGGCTGTGTGTGGGAGGAGGGGGTGGGCTTAACAAGGGAAGGAAAAAACGATTCTTCAAATAAAAGTGAGGTGCATTCATCAGTATAATCGGTTTCCGCTCTGTGGTCTCTGTTCCTCACGGGTTATTTGTAGCTTTTAGTTGCTGGAATACAGCAGATAGTGGGTTAAATGGACTCTGGACTGCTCCCCTACAGCAGCAAAGTCAGGGAGCAACAGGCTTTCTAAATATGCATCAACACAGTCCAAACTGCTGCACACAGACTCCGATAGCACTTGTGGATACAAAACAAAGGGAGGGAAGGGCGACATCGCATGTCTGGCCCACGCTGTGCAGTGTAAAAAGTGGAACCACGAATTCAAGAATGCAAACTGCTTTAGACTTTTTTTTAAAAGACAGTGGCTCCAAGTGTCACTCGTGGTATACGGGCAGCTGAGCACTCGCTCACCATCTGTGCAAGGCCCTCGGAATTGTGTAACAGTAACCGGTAATGGTCCTGCTCATTGCAAGTTCACACACTGCTCATTCAATTGGTGGCCTCTTTGCTGATGCATCGAGTGGAAACGCTATTTAGAATTAATTTGTATAAACGCAGAAATTACAAGAGAACTGAGTAGTGAGACCACCCAACCATTCTCACCCATTGCCAAGTAGGGAAACACTCCTATTCTGGGCTTATTAACTATCTGCCCGCCCACTGCTTGGTCATGATAAAGAGGGTGCCTGCATGTGCTGAGGGAAACAATAGTAACAAATGTATGTTCATGCGCTGCTTGAGTGTGGATTAGGAGCATGTTTTAAATCCTTTTTAAGGAGATAAACGTTCTATTAAAGCACATCGCAGATGCTGCCTGTAGACTCGCAGGTCCCTATCACTGAGGAGTGAAAGGTGATTGGTGGGGACATATCCTGCTAAGATGTGCTTTAAGTAGGCAGCTGTTGTTAAAACAAAATTACTACATACGCATGACCAAAAAAAAAAATGTTTTACACTCACGACAGAACGCGCACCAAAAGCGATTTCCAAACTTCTCTGTAGAGCATATCTCTACAGAAATAGACGTCAAGGAATATTATCTCGCACAACAATCATGGATTTAACCTTTATTATGTTAAGCAAAATACGTTCGGATGCAAGAGTTAAAATATTGCCTCAAAAGTCAGCGTGAAATATCAAGCAAAATAAAATAAGCAAATAAGGAAATTAAGCCGATGTCCTCGGTACACTGACTCTACACCCACAGGAACGCCCGAGACCATCCGTTATTATGAAATTCGAGCCCCTTGCTGTTAAACTATGTACAGGCACAACGTTCACAATAATTAAATACATAATAGAGCTGTGCTGAACCATGCGATGCCAGAAGCAAGACCTAATAACAATTGTCTCAGATGGAGTTGGCACCAAATTGCCCGCCATGGCAGGAAATTTAAAGAGGCAGTGTTAAGGCATCTCCTAGTGATCAGGAGGTGCCCTTTCAATGGGCTAATTGGGGCTGCTGAAATGAATTGCAAGATGGACGGGCATCTGGAAACATCTTCAAAGAGCCCGACCTAAAAGTTGTCGCAGATGTCTGTTTGCCTAGCAACAGTGGGACGTAAAACGGGGGAGGGTAGTGATATCGCGTGAGACAAGCTGTCTCTGTGGAGCCGACGGGAAGAGGGAACGTAGCGTGCTGAGCTGGAGGAATGCCGCCGTTCTATAGTGAACATGGGGAGTGTCTTAAATAAATAAACAAAGGCGACGTGAGAAACAGATGGCACACTGCAGTAAATTAAAACAAGTGCGAGTTGCGGACGAAAACTGCACTTAGGCGCTGCTGCTTTGGAACTACACAGAAGTAACTGGTGGATCAACAGCCAACAGAAAGTACGAACACAACACAATGCCTCAGGTAAACCAATCACAAGCGGAAAAACAAATTAGACTAAGTTTCAGCCAACATACAGATTACTTTAGTCTCGCTGAGACAGCGCATGCAGCGCATGCGCTGCCAAACATGAGAGCTATAAACAGAGACCTCATTCACTTTTGGTAAAATAACAAGTATCTCTGTCTTTACATGCTAACATGCACATAGTCATTTCACAAAAGTGAAAATGAAAATTTAGCAAGCAGTGAGAGAGGTGATGATTTTGGGATCCTCCATAACCTAGGGAGAGACCAAGCAGATGCCTTGAAAACAAAGAGCACATCTTGCTGAACGATTCGGTGGTGGTCCATCCTCCTAGGACCACCCCAAGCACAGTTATAGTCAAAAATACAATACCAACCAAAAGCCCTGCAAAGCATTATGGGACGAGATTAGCAGTGGGGAGTGAATATTAATAGCATCCAATATCAAAATATTTCTACAAAGAGAAGTTCAACTAGTCGTTACTAGGTGTCCCTCACAAGTTCAATGCAAAAGCATTGTAATTAATACATCAAGCTGCAGTTTCACTAGTCATTACTCGGTGTCCCTCACAAGTCAATTGCAAAAGTATTGAAACCCTTTCATGAAGCTGCAGTTTCACTAGACGTTACTAGGTGTCCCTCGTGAGCCAAATGCAAACGCATTTGACTTGAGGGACATCTAGCAACGACTAGTTAAATTGCAGCTCTTTGTAGAATTTGTAGTATTAGCTCTCATCTCAGCCTGAAAGCTGCTGCCCCTAGAGGAATGTTTTGATAATGGATACTATAATATTCACTGCCCACTGCTAACCTCGTCCCATAATGCTTTACAGGGCCTTTGGTTGGGATTGTATTGTTGCCCATATACCTTATCCCTATATACCTTAAGCTCCTATGCCAAATCAGAATATGAATGGTCAAGTGCAGGGATACAGTGCAAATATGGATTTTTACACGGATGAATCAGCTAATTCAAATGTACAAGTGGATTCACAATATTGGTTGCAGTCCCAAGAGAGTGTTACAGATACATCTCAATGACGGTGCCTGAGCGGGGAGGAGGAGTGCGTGCTTGGCGCATCCCTAGAGGTAGATCAGTGTGGTCCTTTTGTGGATGGTGAAATAGAACATAATGTGATTACATTCCTTGTAGACACTGGTGCTACCCGTTCCACTGTGAGAACTGTGGATATACCTAACCTACCCCTCTCAGGAGATAGTTTCCAAGTTGTAGGTGTTTCAAATCAATTGATTAAAAATCCAATGACTAAACCAATGAAAGTGCAGATTGGATATTTCCGAGATTTGCATTTTTTGTGGTGGGTGATTCTAGTCCAGTTAACCTACTTAGTAGAGACGTGGTGTGTAAAATGAATTGCACCATCTATTGTACACCAGATGGAATAGCATTTTATACAAAAGATGAAGATGTAGTGTTAAGAAATGGCAAGGCAAGGGACAGAAGTGAATGATTTGTATCATTTATTTAAAGAAAGGGATTTGCCTGTTGAATTGAGAGATGCTGGGATGGCTGATGTGTGGGATTTAACCACCAGATAACGCATCCCTCACAGTATACAAAAGCTTACAACCATTTTCACAATTGTAGCAATTGTCATAACAGCATACCTGGTTCCACCATGACTCATCCCATGAAGGGCACCAATATCAAGCTTATGGTCAATCCTACATGCAACACATCAAATGTGATCTATTTGGTCAAATGCCCATGTGGTTTGGGTTACGTTGGAAACACTGCAAGAAAAATCAGAACACGCATTTTAGAACATAAAAGTAACATACAGACAAAAAAATTGAAATCAGCAGCGGCTGCACACTTTCTTGACAAAAAATATAACATCTCGCAGTTACAATTTTTGGTCTTGGAAGTATTGGACACAAGAGAAGGTGTTGACAACAATACCAGATTATTACAGAGAGAGAACCATTGGATCAATTTCCTGAACACGATGCAACCCAATGGATTGAATGATCGGATGGAATTTTGTGTGTTATTTATGAACTGTAACTGTTTTTGCCTACATGTGCTTTTAACATTTTTGTTTTCCAGGTCTCATAATTTTCATGTGTATTGGACATTTCATGTTTCTACTTCAACTTTATTGTATGCCCGAGTGTCATTGCACATTCTCGTATTCGTCTTTTTTAATTTTTACTTTATTCATTTTTTACTAGTCGCGCGACACTCACTGGAATAATCTGTTCTCCACGTTTTGTTTGGTTTACACAGCGTTTTTTCACCAGCTATCAGCCTCCACTTCAAGATAGCACCCGTCGTAGTTAGCCCGTTCACTCGTTTGACACATGACCTCCTCGCGTATATCACTTCTGTTCGCTTCCCGTAAACAGTCCTTTAGCCGACTGCACGTTGTCTTCTAAACCCTATCTACACGCGATTCAACAGAATGGTTTGCAACCGCTGTAAGCCGCACGTCTTTGCACCAGTATAAGTGCTCATTAGCGTATGTTATTTCGTTTTTAATGTGTTCCAGGTCCTTCGCTCTAGTTATATTTGTTTACGTGCATGCTGTGATACACTTGCTATAGCCTCTCATCCAGACTCACTTGTTTCATTAGTGGGCCTTCATTATGCCTTACAATCTGTCCGTCACCCCTTGCATGAAGCTTTTCGCCCTTGGATAAATGCACACCCGTTAACGCTTTATATCCTTTTCCCCGCACGGTCGTTCCCTTTCACGAGAACACAAAATTATCCGATTCGTCACTAACACTTTAGCATGGTTTTTTACTGACGCTGCTACACTGTTCGGCCACCTTACACATGCGGGTATAAGGTCTTTTTAATACCAGCATGACACCAATTGACACCCATACAGGATGTGTCCAGTTTATAAGCGCTGTCTTTTTGGTTTTACCTACAGATGTGCCCCCTGACAAAGGGCACCACGTTGCCCGAAATGCATCGGGATTGATGTGTTATGATGTTTAAATTGGAATGGATTTATTTACCCACAACAAGAATCATGGAAGGTTTTTAGACTCCAGGTATTGATGTGAATGAACATCAACATATAACCAATTTCATCAGCGAGATTACTTTTTTAAATTTGTTTAAAAAATTTTTTTTTAAAGTCCTCATACGCCAACAAAGGTATTTTCGGTATTGATTATACTGAGAACCCTTATGGAAGCTCTTTTTGCAGACACCCAATATGAATCTTACGGTACCACCATGTCTATAATCAGCTCAGTCTTAAACTTTACCAGACCCTTGGACTGATCTTAGGGTGTTTCATTCCGCAAAAAGGCATAATCATTGGACAAAGCTGATTTAAAGTCCATCGAGCCAGTTAATGCAAGGAGTCCAAAAATGCTTCCTTCTCTTCCATACCACTTTATCTAAGCTAAGAGTGTGCCTGATTGCCCTAACCCAGTCTAAATATATTGGTGCCTTAGTACTCAGCCACAATTTCCATATTTCTCTCCGTGCTAAAATAATTAAGTATAAAAATAACTTATTACTATCTTGAGATACTATCTCATAATTGGAGGGAATTCCAAACAATATTTGTTGTGTATTAACCTGTATTTCATACCCAAAGAGGGCTTTCATACCTTCTTGTACTTCAGACCAAAATTGTGATAGTTCGGGGCAAGTCATAAACATATGGAGATCATCCGCTTTTTCCAAAAAGCACTTTGGACAGCAAGGAATAGGCCCCTTTGAAATCTTAGCATTCCTGGCCGGAGACCAGTATACCCTATGGAGAGAAAACAAGTGGTTCCGCTTTAAATTGGCAGGTGAGACCGTAAGATGCAAATCAAAGGATACTTGCCATAAGGTCTGCAGGTCGGCATCCGGAACTTGGTCTCTCCATATGTGTTCTGGAAGGCTGAACTCTCCATCCTCTCCTTCAAGTATTGTCCAGTATAGAGTTGATGTTTTGAGCAGAGTTGTTTTCTTCATTAGTAGTTCATCCAGGCTAGATTTAGCACCTTTGCCTTCTGTGACAGCCTGATCCCAACTTTTTATTTGTAGATACTTAAATTTGGATAGATTTTTGTCTGTAAGAGTAGAAATGTCTTCCCAGCTCAAGAGATTGCCTTCAGGCATTAGCTGGCCCCATAATCTGATGTTTGCGCTCTGGAGAGCTAAGGATAATATATCTTTAGTCCATTCTGGGGCGCCCGGGGAGTCCCAAATTGGTGCTAAATTGGCATAATATTGGATGTTGAGCTTTTTCCTTACTCTGGCCCATACATATGCCATGTCTCTAAGAAACTTAGACGCACTTTCTTAAAAAATCGCATATCTCCGAACTTAAAGATAAAGGCATGAGACCCTCCCTGAGTCTCAGAAAGCAAATTTTGAAACATAATGTCTGTTTCTGTACCCCCTAAAGTATTAAATAAACTAATTCCGGCTTTCAATAATAGGGTCCAGGCATACACTCTCAGATCAGGTGCGCACAGCCCACCTTTGCCTTTTTTCCTTCGTAGTTTTTTCCAAGAAATTCTTATACCTTTTGAGGCCCAGATAAACGAGTTCCATTTAGCTTGTATTTTAGTTAATTTAGCTTCTTTAAAAGCAAGTGGAATGTTCTGAAATATATATTATTTTGGGTAACAACATCATTTTTACTATATTGATCCTACCAATTAAAGTCAGAGGCAGGAGTGACCAGTTTTTTAGGGAATCTGCCATTACTTTATCGATCTTTTCGAGATTTTTTTCCGCAAGTTGGTTTATGTCCTGTGTAATTTGGATTCCCAGATATCTGATTTGGTTTTTCAGAATTGGAATGTGGTTAGTCTGAGGAATATTCCAACACATACACTCTGATTTAGCTTGATTAATCAGGTATCCAGAGACTTGACCAAATTGCTCTGCCGCTTTGTAAATAAGTGGAATTGATTTGATAGGGTCAATGGTATATAACATCAGATCGTCCGCATAAAGTGTGACTTTCTTCACCCAGTTCTTATATTTAAAGGGTAGAATATCTTGATCTTGTCTGATCTTTTCTGCGAAGGATTCCATGTATAAATCGAATAGTAAAGGTGATAGTGGACACCCTTGTCTTGTCCCCCTTTGGATTTTTATGGGAGAAGACAGGCTACAATTTATCAATAATCTGGCCGTCGGAGCTTGGTAAAATGCTGCTATTGTGCCACAAAAGTTTTTCCCCAAATTGACCTTTGCTAATACTTTAGTAAGGAATTCCCAGTTGACACGGTCAAAAGCCTTTGCGGCGTCCAGGGTAATAACCGCTAGTGGGATTTTGTATTGAGAAGCTACATCTATCGCTCCCACCAATGCTTGTGTGAGCTCTTGTATAGAACAACCCTTTATAAAGCCCTTCTGGTTCTACATGTAGAAGTTTGGCTGCTGATCCGTTTAGTCTTTTTGCTAGTATATAGTATATAGATTACTTTTGTTTCTAACTTTCACCCACCAGGTGGGGCGGTCAGCTGGGTACAGGGGGACATCTCCTAATCAGGGGATGCAACTTTGTTATTTGATACAGTTCACACTTTGAGGATTGGAAAGTGAGTCCCCAGTAGCACGCTTTATTGGTACAATTTCTGGAACACTTCGGTAGTACGTTTTTTAACAGTCTTGTTGTGAGATGTGGGAAAGATATCTGATTAATGAAAGGAGATGAGCCTATTCAAATTTCAGTTAAACAAGGTGCAGAAGTTCCAAAAATGGTCCCTTACAAAATGAGTCCTGAGAGGATAGCAGGAGTCATGCCTGTCATTTAAATGATGAGGAACCAGGTATTCTAAAAGAGATATTAGGTAGTCCTTGTAAATCACCTATAATGGGAATTAAAAAACCAAGAGGAAACATAGAATTGTCCAAGATTTGAGAAAAATTAATCAGATAGTAGTAACCTGTTGTTCAATAGTGCCAAATCCAGCAGTAATTCTTTATCAAATCTCATGTGATGCGGAGTGGTTTTCAGTAATTGTTTTGTGTCAAGCGTTTTTCTCGATACATTTGCATCCGGATAGCCAATATTTATTTGCATTATGGTTTCGGAGACGTGTTTTGGCATGGTGCTGAGTTCCTTAAGGGTATACCGAGAGCCCCTCAATCTTCAATCAAATCCTGAAGAGGTGCTTAGAGTCACTGGGAATGCCTAATGACTCAGTCTTGGTGCAGTATATTGAGGATTTGCTTGTTGCATCAAAGACGAGAGAAGCTTGTGTGACAGATACTATTGTTCCACTGAATCATTTGGCAGTAGGTGGGCATAAGCAATTTTTTCCAGAAAAAAGTTCTTTATTTGGACACAAAATTGAAAAAGGAGTCAGGAAGGTGTCACAAGATTAAATAAATTCAATTTTGCAAATGAAGCTACCCAAGACACAGAAATAAATTTAAAGGTTTTTGGAAATGGTTGGATACCCAAGACAGTGGATCAATGGATTTTCATTGACAGCCAAGCCATTACAAAGATTGAGTCACAAAGATGTGTCATATCCGATTCAATTGAATGAGGAATGCATGAAGGTATTTGTTGAATTGCGAGACAGCCTTTGTCGAACACCAGTATTGGAAATGCTGATTTCATCAAGGACTTTGCATTGTTCCATTGTGAAAGAGACAGATGTGCACTTTTAGTTCTGACGCAAATGCATGGAACAGCACGTCGTACTGTGGCATACTCTCTGTAACATTAGAATCCATAGCCGCAGCTTTGCCAGTTTGTTTGAAAGTAGTTGCTGCTACTTGTGTGAGTTTGGGACTGAGTGAAGCGAATTGTGATGGGACATAAGTTGAAAGTGTATGTACCATATTCTGTTGAGAATTTTTTGACACGTGCTCGAACACAGGATCTTACAAGCAGTCAGTTGACAAAATATGACTAAGTGATGCTAGGAGCTGAGAATGTGACCCTGAAGAGATGCAATCATTTTAATCCAGCTACCTTGTTACCTAATCCAAACTGTGAAGTAGTGGTGGAAGAAGCAGATCATGATTGTTTGGATGTGACTGAGTTGTGTACAAAACCAAGACCTGATATCAAAGATACACCATTGCCTGAATCAGATTGTGTGATGTTTGTGGATGGATCTTGTTTGTGAGATGAAATGGGTACCTAGCGAGCTTCCTATGCAATCCGTACAATGGCTATTGTCATCGAAGCTTCATGCTTGAGGGGAGTAAAATCTACACAAATATCAGAACTAGTAGCATTAACAAGGGTGTGTCACTTTGGAAGGAGCATGAGAATAACCATATTTACTGATAATCAATATGGTTTTGGGGTGGTAAAAGACTTTGGGCAATTGTGGTCTCAACGTGTTTTTTTGACCTCATCAGGCTCACCAATTCGAAATGGAGAATATGTAGGAGATCTTTTGGTGGCACTGCAATTGCCTAAAGAAATTGGAGTTGTGAAATGTTCAGCACACAAATCTGGCAGTGATTAGATCATAGTTAGAAATAGATATGCTGATGAAGTTGCACGCTATTGTGCACAAAATTCAGTTTCAATCAATAAAGAGGTAGAGAAATCTGCAAGCGGATGTTCTCATCTGTTGAGACTTTGGAAGAAATTAGGCAAATACAGGAAGAGGCAAGTGTTGAAGAAAAAGAAAATTAGATCAAGGCATGTTGTTCACGTAGGGCAGAAGATGAAGTGTAGATCTACACTGATGGAAGACCAATAACGACAGACAGTTTGTTGTCCCTTATGTATAGAATTTATCATGGTCCTACACACATAAGTAGAGATGCTATGATTAGATTGTTCAAAGAAACGTGGTTCAATCCCAAATTCAGTCATTGCAGAAAGTCTTTGCCAGAGGTGTGTTACTTCACAGCAAAATGCAGGGAGGAAAACAGTTGTTAGTTGGGGACAGATTGGAAAAGCAGCTGGTCCATTTACACAAAGGCAGGCTGATTTCATAGAACTAACACCATTTAATGGACTAAAATATGTTCTGGGGATTGTTTGTTTTCTCGTTGGGTGGAAGCTTACCCAACAAGATGCAATGATAGCCTAACTGTTGATAAATTGCTTCTTGGAGAGATTATCCCAAGATTTGGATTTACAGTCTCTTTAGAATCTGATAGAGGGACACATTTTAATAATGAAGTAATTCAGATGATTTGTGTGGCATTACAAATTGAACAAACATTACACTGTGCCTATCGGTTCAGTTCAGTAAATCTTTATTTCAATGATTAAAAACCATCATAAAAATACATATGTACAGTTAAAAAATTAATTAAATAGCATATCTGAACTTTATCTAAAACCAAAGGTGCACAGTTGTAAAACACAGTATAATATACATTCATTCCTTAACATTAAACTCTTGTAATTCTTAATCTTACTGCCACTTTAAAATAATTCCTAATAGAACATAATGTTCGCATTTCGTTTGCTCTTTGTAAGAAGAGTAAGGCAGTTTTGGCCTCTTTCAAAATAGCCACCAGAAATTTATGTCGAGGCATCTGATAAAAAGGACACAAAAGTACAAAATGAAGGGTGTCCTGCGGAGACCTATTGTCGCAGCCGCAGGCACCCTTCTGCTCAATTGTTAAAGGAAAACCAGATGGATAAGACAATATATTTGGTAACATATTGAGCCTAAAACGACACATTAAAAACTTGTCCTGCGAGTTGTACATCAAAAATAGGTAGGGTTCCATACCCTCACTATTACTCACAAGACATTGAGCAGTTATTGATCTCTTAGACAATTCAGAACCTGTTCGGCGAAATGCAAACTTTTCTAGCAACAATTTTTTGATCTGTGATTTACAAGAGGTAGAAATTATGTTCGGATTGGTAAAAAGATCCTTCCGGTCAATATCCTCTAGCATAACCTTGACATAATTTAGCCACGGGATTTGCAGCCCCTTGTCCCTTTGTAAGCAATCTGTTACAATTACTCTACTTAATTCTGCCTCAGGGTTTTCCCAAATTCTAAGCCATGCTATAAAGGGGTTCAGCTTTACCTGATCTATGATGTAAGGGCTTCCCAACTCGAAATGCGCAATTGCCGCTGGGGTACACTGTGCCTATCAACCTGAAGCATCAGGTGTAGTTGAGCAGGGTAATGGCACAATTAAGTCAAAACTTCAAAGGTGTGTGCGTCCACTACACTGAAATAGCCAGATGCATTGCCATTAATCCTGATGAATCCAAGAAGTATCCCTGATAGAAGAACTGGATTGTCACCGCATGAAATTGTCATGGGCAGAGCAATGAAGCAGCCAATAATTCCAGCGAATCAACAGATGAATGTAACTGATGATTTAGTGCTTGATTATTGCAAAGGATTGGCTGATGTTGTGCGTTCTGTGTTTCATCAGGTTGGGGAAGTTGCAACCACATCACAGCAAGAACAAGCTCATGGCTTGAGCCTTGGAGAGAGGTTTCTTGTCAAGAAGCATGTGAGAAAATCGTGTTTGGAACCTCGTTGGCATGGGCCATATCAAGTGGTATTGGTAATGACAACAGCAGTGAAATGAGGAGTCTTGCCAAATTGGATTCATGTTAGTCACACACGAAGAGTCCCAGGTCCACTTAAAAGTAAATAATAGGTTGAAAGTGATCAAGAAAAAAGAAAAGAAACTGATCAAAGAGAACCTGAACAGACTTAGAGTCAAGTAAAGTGAGCACCAACTACTGGGTCTCGTGAGACTGTCAATGGCGATAAAGTAAAGAAATCCATTCCAGAATGAAACATAAGAGAAGAGAAAAAGGAATCAACTAAAAGGAGTTTTGAAACAAGTCTTGAATCAAATGAGACTGAACGTTTTCAAAAGAAAAGAAGATATATGGCCAAAAGGAGTCAAAAGACTGAGATACACCTTGAATAAAAGTGTTCCAAACACAATAAATGAAATATCAAGAAAATCTGAGCAAAGTGATTTTGAAGAAGCTACAGCTTGAAGAACAAAAACAGTAAGAGTTACAAACAAGAAATATACATCATCTGAATGGACGTATTTGGTTGCTGAAACAGTTGTTCCAACAGCCAATAGTGGAAAAGAAGTTGTTGAGTCAAGACACAGAAATTGCTATGAGCTACCCTAAATGGACTGACTTAAAATTGGGGTGCAGAAGATTGAGAACTGTTCTGAAAAATCCAGAAAAGGAGACTGGAATTGAGACTGGAACTGTGCTAAAAGACTGAAAGAAGAATTAAATAATAAAAAAGAGGGGATTTGGATTCGAAGGTCAAAACTTAAAAGTGTTTGGACTCACATACTTTATCAAGTTTTAGGTTGTTTTTATTTTTGCTTTTTGGGGTGGGGGGTTATATAATTTTAGATTATTGATTTTTAAAATGGTTAGGATTCAGAAGACTGGTAATCAGAATCAGGGATGAACCAGGCCTAATTGTAATAATGTTTGCTTTATATGTGTTTTTCTAATGATGTTTGTTTGGTTAATATTAATAGATGTTGTGCCTTACTTGTTGAATCATACTAAAAATAATACTAATAATGATTTTGTGGATATAAAGATGAATGTGGGAAAAAATCTTAAAGAAGACCCACAGGTTGGCATTAAGAGATTAACTGGGAATGATTTACACCAAGATAATTCTATTAATGTTTTTTCAGTTATTGTTTTTACTAAATTGTTGTATGAATATGTTAATACTATGGATGCAAGAGATTGTTATGTGTGCTTCCAATTACCGTCTTCAGTGTCAGAAGGGGTGACTTATCACCACCTTCCTTTAACACATGGAATTTTGTGTAATGTACTAACAAGTTTGGTCTATGAAAAAGGCTAACTGCAATATTATTATTAAAATTTGATTTAGTTTTTTCTGAAGTTCCTTTTAGAAAGAATATTGAATGTAGTAAGTAGTTCAAAGAAGTAGTGCTGAGTGTTTTGGAGAGTTTTTTCATACTACCCAAACAATAGATACTGTATATGCCCATCAGAATAACTTAAAAGTTGCTGAGAAAAAGAGTCACATACCTCCTTGAGCACAGAGGGAGGGGGATTACAAGAAAGGTAAGACATATGCTACAATGACTCTGGACCGGCATCGTAGGTGAAAGCTTTGCTTACTAAGACAAAAGACTGATTATAATATGTATTTCATTGGTTCTAGTGAATGTGACCATACCTTCCTAATAACAGGGGGTTGGGGATTAACAGGTGGTGCGGATCCTGCTTTCCCTGGAATGTATCATGTGTGTGGTAAGAATGCCTGTTATAGGTTGCCAGCACATTGGTATGGGTGTTGTTATATGGGGATTATCTTTCTGAAAATCGACCACATGGATAAGAATCATGCAACCAATTAAAAGGTAAGAGTGGACTAATATGGAGTAAAAAGGGAATTAGTGCTGCAGG
This sequence comes from Lissotriton vulgaris, assembly GCF_964263255.1. Taxonomy (NCBI): domain Eukaryota; kingdom Metazoa; phylum Chordata; class Amphibia; order Caudata; family Salamandridae; genus Lissotriton; species Lissotriton vulgaris. Next base: position 1,701,536,589 of record NC_141685.1, on the reverse strand, counting down.
GATTGTGGGTGATATTGGTTTACAGCATTAAACCCAAAGTTTGAATTTTGTGTTCCGCAGTACTAAACTATAGGGCTTGCTTTGAGGCATCACTGTCTCAATACCCTCTATATGTAGTCCAGCTCCATATGTACTGCTAATGGCAATCGGGGCTCTGCCCATTTCTCTGAAAATGAAGCACTCTAGAATGCTCAAATTTCTAGTACTTCTCCTGTTTCTAGCACTGGCGGTGTTAGGTGGGAACTGGTGTGATGTGGTCATGGCTTTAATGATCAGTTATGAAGGCACATGTGAAAGAGCTTGGGGGTCTTGCTGTGTGGCTTTTTCTCTAATTTCCGAAGCAGCTAGCAGGTACTGGATGGTATTCTTGAAGTGTACTGTCTTTTTGTACTGGTGTCCACAGGAATGAGGTACTACTTTCTCCAAATGGAGAGCCAAGCACTCCCTTTGTACTCTTGAATATTTATTTATGTTATAAATTTATTTAAAGAGTTTTATATAGCGCTGGCTAGACCTGAAGGTATCAGAGCGCTTTACAAGAGAATCAACAATGTAACAGAAAAAGTTCAACAATTACACAATACATCAAAAAATAGGCAATACAATTAGGAGAGTAGAGAAAGGAGAGAGAAAAGTAGTGGAAGGGGCAGTGGAGGAGAAAGGGAGGATAAGGGAAGAAGAAAACCGGAGAGACGGAAGGAAGTCTGTCTAAAGATCGACTGGGTAGGTGACGACCAAGGAAAGAATCCACGGCTCATCTCCCCTAGCTAAACCAGGTAGCTCCATCAGGCATCAGACAGAATAGTTCAGTCTCAATACATTGAAAGAGGAGAGAAGGAGAGACATAAATAGAGGGAGGATGCGGGAGGATGCGGGAGGATGCGGGAGGAGACGACAGGAGAGACGCAAGGAAGTGCAACAATGTGGTTCCACAATATAACAGAAAAAGATCAACAATTACACGTTTCATCAAACAATCAGCAATGCATTAGGAGAGGAGAGAAAGGAGAGAGAAAAGCAGTCAGTGGTAGGGGAGGTGAGAAAGTGAGGATAAGGGAAGAGACAAAATTAGAGACTAGAGAAAGTCTGTCTAAAGACCGACTGGGTAGGTGACGACCAAGGAGAGAATCCACGGCCCATCTCCCCTATAGCTAACCAGGTAGCTCCATTGAGCATCAGACAGAATAGGTCAGTCTCAATACATTGAAGAGGAGAGAAGGAGAGACATAAATAGAGGGAGGATGCGGGAGGAGATGATAGGAGAGACAAAAAGTTTAACAATGTGGTTCAACAATATAACAGAAAAAGATGAACAATTAAACATTACATCAAACAATCAGCAATACATTGCGAGAGGATAGAAAGGAGAGAGAAAAGCAGAGAGGGGTAGGGGAGGTGAGAAAGTGAGGTTAAGGGAAGAGACAACAGTAGAGCCGAAGGGAAGTCTGTCTAAAGACCGACTGGGTAGGTGACGACCAAGGAGGGAATCCACAGCCCACCTCCCCTATAGCTAACCAGGTAGCTCCATCGAGCATCAGACAGAATAGTTCAGTCTCAATACATTGAAGAGAGAGGAGAGAAGGAGAGACATAAATAGAGGGAGGATGCGGGAGGAGACGATAGGAGAGACAAAAAGTGCAACAATGTGGTTCAACAATATAACAGAGAAAGATCAGCAGTTACACATTACATCAAACAATCAGCAATACATTGGGAGAGTAGAGAAAGGAGAGAGAAGAGCAGAGAGGGGTAGGGGAGGTGAGAAAGTGAGGATAAGGGAAGAGACAACAGTAGAAATGAAGGGAAGTCTGTCTAAAGACCGACTGGGTAGGTGACGACCAAGGAGGGAATCCACGGCCCATCTCCCCTATAGCTAAACCAGGTAGCTCCATCGGGCATCAGACAAAATAGTTCGGTCTCAGGAGGCGAGGGAAGAGGTTCACAGAGAAAAAGGGTGGGGACAAAGGGCAGGGCAGGTGAGAGCATAGGACAGAAGCTGGAAAGAGCAAGCAAGCAAGTAAGGACAGTGCATTCTTTCTTTGGTTCACTGTCCTTCTGTACTTTGGTAAAATCTTATAAGGTGATTGGAAATTAGGGGTTGAGGTTGAGGTGGCCAGCGGGCGAATGGAGAGGCAAACAGCAAATAACCCAGGTGGGCGTTTGTGGCCATTAGACGGTCAGGCAGGGCACATCATGAGTCATTTCTCCTTCTCGAGATCGCTGTGGTGTTCCAGGTTGTTGGTCTCCTTTCAGCTCTCTAGCTTCATGGATTTCGCAGCTCTTGAGAGCCATTTGGGAGGCAGGGGATGGGATTCTCTGCCACCGATCCCAGAATGGGGGGGATGCAGACCTCTTATCTGCAGTGCGAGTGCCAGGTGAGAATAGATGCGGGTTTACGTCGGTGCCTCTGCGAGCGGGAGGTGTGGTCAGCTACCAGCACAATGTCGGGCGGCTTTTCTTTGGACTCAAGATAGTTAATTGTAGGTCACTGGCGGCGCGTCTGCCATTTTGGGGTCATGCATAGCTATTCCGCCATCCCCAATCTCTGTGTCTGCCTGCTCTAGGTTGCCGGTCCTAATCCCCCAATGCAGCACCTCAACTTCGTTGGCGAGCGGAGATCTCCCTTCCGGACGCACTCTTGCGGCAGAAGTGTTACTTGTGGGCCGCTGACCACGCAACAGCCATTTTGGGGTCAGGCACAGTTAATTCAGCCTTTCCTGGAGACCGTTGTTTTCCGAGCCCGGTCTCTCCCGATGCTGTCTCTTTAGCGCTGATTGTCGCTAGTGTTTGTTCCTATGTAAGTCGCTTGTTGCGTCAGCGGCTGTGCAGTATCTCAAGCTATCGGCCATTGGCTATCAGTGACTACACTACCTTCTGTAACCTTCTGCGCTGCCGGGTCCGCAGCCTCCAAACGCTCAGGTGCTCCGTCTACATAGCAATGGCGAAATTGGGCAGAAACTGTGTCTCATCCTGTGTGGTCTTGGAGTCTATGTCTATGGGTCTTGTTGTAAATTCCATGGATGATGCCTCTCTGTTGTATCATCATTGCTGCTGGTGTGGTATGATACAAGTATTTTAGTAGTAATTTGAGGTTTACTTAGGACATGAAGAACTTGTAAAAATCATCAAGCAACTTGGAAAATCCCTAATTTGCATGCATCTTCTGACTTCCTCAGAATTTTGATTATACATGGCTTACACAGTGGTACTAGGCCTAAAACATAGCTACATTATGGTACCACAATCCTTACATATAGATAGTTTGGACTTCATTAAAGTAGAAAAGATTGTGTGGTTACAATTTGACAAACCAAAAAAAACATGTGGATTTAATTCCTTCCGGAGTAGAGATCTGTTATAAGAAATATATATATACCATTTTGATTTCTAACCGTTTGACAGAAATGTCCTTGTACAGTTAACTATGTCCCTAGGTTTGGAACTGTAGAAAATACCTAATAGTCGAATAAATGGTGTTGGACAATGTAGCAGATGTGGTGCATATATGAACCGAAAATGTACGGGGAAAGCCTTGGTGTAGAGTGTGTCTGCCTAGCAAGGACTGAGCTCTTATATGAGTGTAAGATGACTTGTTGCTAAGCCCATACTCCCCTATGCCTCCTCCTTGTGCTGGAGCCGAGATAATCCCAATTTTCAAAAAGCGCTTAAGGTCTTTTCCATCTAACTAAAGGTCCATTAGCCTGATTTACAGAGCCTAAAAATTATTTAGCCAGATTGTATTGGATAGATTTCATGATTGTACTGAAGATGTGGGCCTGTTCTCCCCAATGCAAGCCAGCTTTAGGGATGGTTTTAGAACCATTGATCAGTTGTTTCGTCTTTAACTAATTCACTGAAAATATGTCACTCTGGGGGGGAGGCCATCTATATGTAGTCTTTGTGGACCTTCGGTACGACTTCAACCTTGTCCCCAGAGAATCCCTGTGGAAGGTCATGACGGAACTGGGTGTCCTGAATTAGCTAGCCGATATTAGGCTTCACTCCAATAATTTCACCCAGGTCAGATGTGGACCTCAGGGCGAATTGACATACCCCATCCCTGTCACTCAGGGTATGAGGCAAGGATATGTGTTAGGCTGAACCCTTTTCTTTTTGTATATCAATGATCTAGTGCTTCACCTTGGGCTGGTGATAACGATGCCCGGAGTATTGGAAACAGGAGGGTCGCAGCTATCTTGTTTGCAAATAAACTCTTTTGATTTCAAAATCTCCAATGGGAGCCACAAAATGTTTGGACCAGTTTGGATTCTTCTGCAAGCTGAGGGGTTTAGAAATTAACCTTATTAAAACCAAGGATATGGTTTTCAACCCTTGCCCGTCGACTCGCTCCCACCCCTATTTTAAATGGTGTTCCCTTGAGAGAGTCTATATGTACGATTATTTAGGGGTCACACTCTCAGAGCAGTTTGATTGGTCTCCCCACATACAGAGGTGCAGACTAAAGTTGGAGCAACACACAGTGGGTATTGTGAGATCATATCGAAGTTCAATTTTCATCCATTAACCCCAGCTCTTCATAAAAAGTCCAACCTCTAGGGGTGGCCTTTTATGGTGGGGAACTCTACGGCCACATAAATATAAGCAGTTTGGAGCTAGTTAAAAATGTCATTTCTTCTTGCGATTCCCCAGCAACCTTCCTGTCAGCACCCCTTTTACTCCCCTCCAGAGATCTTAAGCATGTCCTCTGCATCTGTCCGGCTATGATATCAGACCGCAGAAGGATGTTGCTGGGCGCTTTTAATCAGGAAGCTATTCGAACATGCAGGCAAGGGCCCTTACAACCACACTCAACCCAGAATTCACACATCTTCACATTCGAATTGTAACGTTTTTAGAAATATTTGAAGCTATAAAAAAAGGATATGGCGGGAAAATAGAGTCTGTCTAATCAAATCCATGATATTATTTGCACAGAGAAGTTTTTTTCTTACTATTCGATGAGAACTTGTTGCATATTAAAATGTATTTTATGGTTTTAATTTGAATTAATGCACAATTACAATGCACTGGTTATGGTTATTCCATATATTTATAATTCTAATATTGTATTTCCTTAATTCTATTATTGTCACGATGTATTGATGGTGTAACAATTGTAATTTACTATGCACTTTGAAGATACACTTCAACTTGTTTGCTTGTTTGCTGTGGGTAAGATGTAGATTTCCATAGCTGATCATTGTTTATACTAAAAAAAACTGAAATCTATGCTAATTGTAGATGTGTATCTGTAAAGTAATTTTTTGAGACATTTCAATAGATGAGTGGATTGTGATCTAAAAGTATATCACCTACAATAGGTCAAAGACCTGCCAAGGACATGTTCACACTAGTAGGGGTGCAGAAATCAAAAGTGGAACTCATTAAAATCTCCCAAATATCATCCAACTAAATTTAAGCGTTGTCAAAGCCAATAGGTCGGGATTGCATATTGAGTTCGCACAAAAACATTAAACAACTGTGCTGCAGTGGAAACACAAAATCTGTATGTAATGCACCAATGAGATAATGTATAATGTGTGATGATTCAGTGTACCTTCAGGGAGTAAAATAGTGCCATAAACATTACACAACAAGCCCTCCATAGGCGGTAGAATGATACAACAGCATGTGGTGAGAGGTTAATACTGCTGTGGGTGGTAACAAAGCCCACTCTGTGCCCATTTTATATAGTCACGTTGGTAATACGTCGCCAAGCCAGACCTAAAAAGCATTTAGAGGCTCTCACTGTAAGCACAGATGAGAAGCTGCACTCAGGGTGGAGCTTCTGGTTGGATTCTTTTCAATCTGATCAGAAGACACTGTTAATGTACGAAGCTGTTTCTTGGAACCAAGCCGTGATTGTGGTTTCTCGACGGCTGGCTGGCACGCACATGAAGCTCAACAGCGGAACACTGGAGGAAACCACGGGGTTCAACTAGCAAGAAGAGATAAGAGCAGGTAAGCTCCGGCTCCAAAACAGCAATGACCAACAGATTCCTGTATCGTACAGAGGAGAGTGAAGAAGGCCACACCCATCCTAGACTGCAAACTAGGTACAGTGCAGCACTTTCCTTTTCTTTTGATTTACAAACCAGCGTGCAATTACATTTTTGTTTTTTTTCTACCTACTTCTATACTTGTTCTATTTGACGACCCTCTGTCTCTCAACTACATATTTTAAAAACATACGTACATATATGACAGGAAAGACAAATTACTTGGGTGAGCTCCTGCTACCGAGGGATTTGTGTAACCTGAAAGGGGTAAGTGTGCTCTGCTAGGGCTGATTCGGCCTTTCAGTCTCCGAGGTCAATAGAATGTGCACATTTCCGTAAGCTAGCCCTGCGCAAAGCCCCACAGCATAAGAACAGTTTTGAATTGAAAGAATTGGTGTTGCTGGACTGCTGTCAAAGAGCCTAGTGTGAGCCTGCAGCATGTGATGAGCATCAGGCTCCACAGCACTTAAAAATGTCTCTTTGTAAACAGAGCCATGTGATGCCCCTGCTGTTTCTTTGTGCCTTCATGTTGTACAGTTCACAACTAGGTTTTTGCCGTTTATTTGAAGGTTATTTGTGTTATTATAATGTACCTATTATGTTGTGTTATATCCCTGACAGTGCATTTTTTAACCTTTGTTTGAACCCTGATCAAAAATTCGAAGATAAATTTACTCTAGATCCTATTTTTTAAATTAAGAATTTTATGGCAGATTTAGACTCACTGGTGTATCGTGTATGCGATTTTACTGTCAGTGCTCTCCCGTTTTTATTACATTACTATTGTTCCTCATTGTCTGTGCGTGGACTTTGTGAATTCATGTTCTGTTTTTGCCTCCATCTCCTCACCTTGGAGATTCAATACCTGCTTTTGTAAAACTGTAGTTTTCCCAAGCTGCAACCCCCACTCTGACATATAGTGTAAATGGTTTTGTTGCTGATGCTATGATGAAGACCCTGTTGCAATTGTGTGAAATGCATGAATGTCTGGAGCAGGAGTCAAAATCTGTGTGTTGACTGCGAAACAACAGGTTTCTTTCGGTAGGGTCGTTTTAAAGTACTGCAGACATTGGGAATGGGCTGAGCCTGATTAGTGTCAGGGTGTATCATGCTCTGTTTACTTCGGCCTCTGAATTTGTGTGCCTATGTTATTTTTAAAGATGGAATGCTCTGGATAAGTGTAGTTAGCCAGCAAAGAGCTGGTAGGTTGGTCAAGCCCTAGGTGTAGAGACGGAGCCCTGACTCCCGCACGGGAAAGCAAAATGAAGTTAAGTTATCCTACAGGAGGGCACAACTTGGCATGAACCCTCACAGCAGAATGAGGACCAATCGCCACACCAACGCTGCGCGGGTCAGCACAAGACTGTTTACTAACCCAAACGGACAGATTCCCTGGTCCACCCTATTTCTAACCTACCTCGGCAGCATTGGCTAATGTTGAAAATGGGAGAGGACCTCAAGGGGAACAACTTTCCACAGAATCTCACGAAGCAGTAAGTCGATGTTGGAAAACGAGGCAGCATCTGTGAGGCCTGCACAAATAACATGACTACATTTGTCCTTCACTGGGAACCAAACACCCAATTGTAACGCCTGACTCTCTTAGGGTAGCGTTGCAGAGCAGTCTGAGGCTTACTCAAGGTAGGTGGTGTGGGCTAGTTATCGCCATTACAGGTGCTCATGAATAACACTCAATAATTGATTGTCCAGTCTGTACTTTGCTTTATGAAAGTAAGAGTACATTTATTAAGCACACACACATCTCAATACTATGCACCAATTTAGAAATATACATAAGCTGTTAGAATTACTTTGTGACATTGCATAACATCTCCACCCCTCCTGCAGGGGGGGGGGTGGAGTCTAATACCACCACACCCATGTATGCACATCATCTTGCCCCTAATGCTGTTAGTTGAACATAACCTGGAGCGTGGGCCCTGCACACTGGCATCATCCCAGTGGGGACCCACCCCATTATCTCAACCTGCATTTAAAATAGGCACCCCTGCCCTGGTGACACATAATCCTGACTGAGCATCTCCCACTGACCATACAGGATACACCTCTACATCTTAGGGGCTAACAAGTCTGGATTGTTCTTCACCTAAGCGCAGAAGCAAGAATACATGTTTAAGCATCACTTTAGAATGACAGTACTCATCACATTTGTTGATCATTAGAATGCGTTGCAATTATAGCCCCTAAAGGCATCCCAGATGAAATCACAGGATTAAACATATACAGGCAGACCCCCTAGCAGGCATATCTAGCAACATAACCCCACTTTGCTTATGACATCACCCTACACAGGTACTTCACATTACACATATGACTTTCAGTCCCTCTAAAAGAAATAACGTTAGTAAATCTCTCTCTCTGCTCGGGACCACCATGTGGAATTCCTTACCTGCTACAATGCGGAGGGAGAAGCTGCTCCTCAACTTCCGTAAACAATAAAAAACGTGTTTTTTTAATCAACATTGCTAATGTCAGACCATTGTTGAGCTTCTGTTGGCTTGCGCTGGGAAACCTTTGGTGGGTAGCTGTGCATATTATAAAATAAATTAACATAACAAAACATAACATAAATGCATTGCTGGTGCATTTACACCTCTTCACCTGCAGGGGATGCCCTTCTCCAGACATCCCAAGCTCAGTCCTTCATCCCTTGATGCACTTCTCAATACACCCCCATCTGTAGTACAAAAGTTATAGCCCAGGAGGTGTTAAAATGCTGGCTGAGCCCATGAGGGGTTATTCTTTTCAAGTCCCCATGAGACTTAGAGAGGGACTTCTCTTCTTCGTGCTGGAGGAGGCTGCGTTCTCCTGCAGCTCCCCCCTGAACCTTGTCACACATGTGGTGGTGACCCCGTTCTCCTGGGGCCACCACAACCAGAGGAAACACTGTTTTTCCCTTGCAGGCCAGTCCAGGCCGGCAAGGCATTATGGGGCGATTCTCCCATCCCCTGCATTTTATAGTAGTGGCTCCCTCGCTGCTTCAGGGGGAGCAGGCGATCGTGCTCTCAATGGGGGGCCCGGTCCCACCCAGACCCCCAGATGAGTGTGTCCATTCGGCTCGGGGAGCTCACCCCCGGCTGATCGTCTTCCTCGCAGGGGCTCTGTTCCACCCAGGCACCCCGCATTGCCACATTGTTGGGGGGCAGCCGAGAGAGCCCACCCCCGGCTGCCCCCACCAGCTCCCCGACGGGCCAGCACCCTCGCCTGCCGGCACATCTCTTCTGGTCTGCCCGCTTCTGCAGGCAGACACGAAGCCTGCCATCCACTTGGGGCCCAGAGATGGGGCCCCGGGCCTCCAGCCATTACTTCACGGGGAGCGCAACGGTGCTCCCCGACTTAGTTTCGTGCCACAGGGCCCGGAGTTGGGATATCGGGCCCCACCAGGATACCTTCACGGATCTCCCTGACTTGTTTTCTTTGGGAGCGTGACAGCAGTACCCCTCCCGCACCATCACCGGGGGCCAGGGTCGGCTCCTGGCCCCCTTTGGCACTTTCAAGGGGAGCGCGACGGCGCTCCCTGAATTTACTTCCGGGGTGGGGGGCGCGGTGGCGCTCCTCCTCCTCCCACATCACAGGGGGCCAGGGTGGACTCCTGGCCCCTTTTCTGGGCAATATCAAGGGGAGTGCGACAGCGCTCCCAGACTTTGCTTCCCCCTGGGGCAGCACCCATAACCTGACCCACCCTGGGGCATAATTGCGACCTGTGGTATCGGAGCCCCGCGCACTTTGTCGTTGGTCCCATGAGAGGTCAAAGGTCGCCTGCCTTCTGGGGGGCATATCTCGGCTCTGAGGCTGCCGATTTGCAGCATTTGCAGCATTCCGGCCTCCTTTTGCTCCTGATGGTCAGCTCTATCCACTTGTTGCCGCCCTCTTCGCCTCCAAGAGGGTGAACCTCAGCAGAGACCTGTTTCCACTGGCTGCTCGCGCCATCCTTTCACCTGGCTCTCTTCCTGGGCCTCTCTTCTCCTTGCGCAGAGGCTCAAGCATCTGCTCACTGGTCCTGGGCGACTCTTCTGGCGCTGTTCTGGATCCTGGGACAGTTAGGGGGTTCCTCCTTCCAACTGCAATTCGCCAGGCTCCAGCACCCTCTGCACCAGGCAGACCACACCACAGAGAGAGTTTCTCTTCCTATGCAAACACTTTTTTAAAGTTTGGGGTGGGGGCTGGCAGGAAGTCTCTGTTTGTTCTATCAAACAGCGACACATCACTTCACTGCCCCTTCTCCCTCCTTCCTGCCCAGGCCTTTGGGTTGATTCAGGATAGCTTTGGCCAGTGGTCAGCTGCCATATGGTCTCTGAAAGCCCCTTCCCCTGCGCTACCTTCTAACTTGTGCAGTCTGGGCGACCTTTGACCCTGTCACCAGGTAGGTCACCCCCTTAGCCGCCACATGGTCCCCCTGTGCCGCCGCTGCCCCGCTGCTCGCTGTGCCACCTGTGATTGCCCAGTCTGGTTTCAGTTTAATTTCTGAGCCTTACTGGCATCATTGTTTTTCCTGTAGTCTTTGTGATTTGTGATTGCCCAGTCTGGTTTCAGTTAATTTCTGAGCCTTACTGCCGTCTTGTTTTTCCTGTAGTCCTTCTCCTCTTCTGTCCCCGTCACCCCTAGTGCCCGGGCCCGAACTCTGGGACCTCCTCGACACAACAGCACCAGACATCGCCTTCCTCACAGAAACCTGGATGAATGCGTCCTTAGCCCCCGACATCGCCATAGCCATCCCGGACGGCTACAAGATCACCCGAAAGGACCGCGTCAACCAAACCGTAGGTGGAATTGCTATCGTCTACAGGAACACCATCAACGTCACGACCAACTCTGAAGATGCCCTCACCACCGCCGAACACCTACACTTCCAAATCCACACCGACCCCAAGACCACCCTCAGAGGAACCCTTGTCGACAGACCCCTGGGCCCACGCACACAATTCAATGAAGCCATCGCCGACTTCACCAGCCCACACACCCTCGCCTCATCAGACTACATCCTCCTAGGGGACCTGAACTTCCACCTGGAGAACAACAATGACAACAACACCACCACCACCCTGCTCGAAAGCCTCGCCAACCTCGGACTCAAGCAATTGGTGAACACCCCCACCCACTATGCCGGCCACACGTTCGACCCCGTCTTATTTGCCAGCAGCCACATTGCCTTCAGCCACTCCACCAGACTACACTGGACCGACCACAGCTGCATCCACTTCACCTTTGAGAACACCACATCCCACCGCCACCCGTAACAGATCCCCCGTAGATGCTGGAGCAAAATGACCGCAGACCAGCTAACCACAACACTGAGCCAGAAACCACCCATCACCACCACGAACACCAACGACACAGCCCGCAACCTCACACAGTGGATAGTCAACTGCGCCGACGCCCTTGCACCACTGAAGAACCCCCCAGGTCAGCCCTACAACAGGAAAACAACATGGTTCACCGACAACCTCAAAGAATCAAAGAAATCCTGCAGATCCCTCGAGAAAACCTGACACCGCAAACAGACAACAGAAAACATGACAGCCCTCGAGAAGCCACCCGCTAACACCACCAGTTGATCCGCACCACCAAAAAGACATCTTTCAAAGAATGGCTGGACAACAACACACAAAACAGCAAGGAACACTTCAACACTGTAAAAGAGCTTTCCAATCCCAACGCCAACAGCAACGACATCACACCGTCACAAGACCTCTACAACTCCCTCGCCACGTTCTTCCACCGATATACACAACAGCTTCGACGCCCAGACTCCCCCCCAGCTACCGAACCAATGCCCCCTAGAACCATCCTCAGCGCCTGGACTCCCATCAGCACCGAAGACACCGCCCACGCCATGAACACTACCCACTCCGGCTCTCCTTCCGACCCATGCCCTCACCACATCTTCAACAAAGCCGACACCATCATCGCTCCCCACCTACGGAACGTCATAAACAACTCCCTCGCGTCTGCCACCTTCCCAGAGAGCTGGAAGCATGCAGAGATCAACGCCCTACTGAAGAAACCCACAGCGGACCCCAAAGACTTCAAAAACATCAGCCCCATCTCTCTTCTTCCCTTCCCGGCAAAAGTGATCGAGAAGATCGTCAATAACCAGCTGACCGCATTCCTTGAAGCCAATGAGTCCCTCGACCCATCCCAGTCCGGATTTTGAGCCAACCACAGCACCGAGACTGCCCTCATCGCAGCCACCGACGACATCATGACCCTACTCCACAACAGGGAGACCACCGCCCTCATTCTCTTAGACCTCTCAGCCACCTTTGATACAGTTTGCCATTGCACCCTAATAACCCACCTCCACAGCGCCCGGTTCCAAGACAAAGCCCTGGACTGGATCACCTCTTTCCTCTCCGACAGAACCCAGCGAGTCCGCCTCCCTCCCTTCCGCTCCGCAGCCACCGAGATCCTCTGCGGCGTACCACAAGGCTCATCACTCAGCCCAACCCTCTTCAATATCTACATGAGCCCCCTCGCCACCATCGCATGCAAACACAACCTCAACATCATCTCATACGCCGACGACACCCAGCTGATACTCTCCCTCACCAAAGACCCCGCCACCGCCAAACTCAACCTCCAGGAAGGAATGAAAAAAGTTGCGGAATGGATGAAACTCAGCAGTCTGAAACTGAACTCAGACAAGACAGAGGTCCTCATCCTCGGACCATCCCAATCCGCCTGGGACGACTCCTGATGACCCGCAGAACTAGACACCGCACCGACACCCACTGACCATGCACGCAACCTGGGATTCATCCTGGACTCCTCTCTCACGATGACCAAGCAAGTCAATGCCATCTCATCTTCATGCTTCAACACCCTGCGCATGCTCTGTAAGATCTTCTGCTGGATCCCTACCGGAACTAGAAAGACGGTCACCCAGGCCCTCGTCAGCAGCCGACTTGACTACGGGAACGCCCTATACGCAGGAACCATAATCAAACTTCAGAAAAGACTCCAACGCATACAGAATGCATTTGCACGACTCATTCTCGACATCCCCCGCCACAGTCACATATCAGCCCACCTGAGAGACCTGCACTGGCTCCCCGTCAGCAAAAAGATCACGTTCAGGCTCCTCACCCACGCACACAAAGCGCTCCACGACATAGGCCCCAAATATCTCAACAACCGCCTCTCGTTCTACACTCCTACACGCAAACTCCGCTCCGCCAGCCTCGCCCTTGCCACCATCCCACAGATCTGCAGAACCACCGCTGGAGGAAGGTCATTCTCCTACCTGGCGGCCAAGACATGGAACTCCTTCCCCGCCCACCTAAGTCTGACCCAGGACCACCTCACATTCAGGAAACACCTCAAGGCCTGGCTTTTCAAGCAGTAGCGGCACTCCCCCTCCCCCCAACCCCCCCCTCCTTCAGCGCCTTGAGACCCTCACGGGTGAGTAGCGCGCTCTACAAGTGCATTGATTGATTGATTGATTGATTGGTGCCTGGCACCCGGTGACAGCTGCTGATGGATGAGCCTGTAGCTCCACCCATCTTCTCTTCTTTAGAGAGTAGGCCTTTGCTCTTGGAAGGAAGGTCATTAATCCAGTCTGCTGGGGTCAGCCCCCAGCTAGGCCCTGGTTATGGGCTCACTCTGAGAAATATGACATTTCTGGATGACCCAAAAGCAATACAAATACGACTTTGGACTCTGCAGAATACTTCTTCTGACACCAGTTACAGTGGACTGTAGGGCTTGTCTGGAATTTTCAGGCCTTATGAAAGTGAAACTAGCCCATGGGCACCACATCCCCATAGGAGAAAAATGAGTGAAAAACAGTAAAACACACTGACTTTCCCTAGCATGTTTCTTCTCAGTGTATAAAGCCTATTCCATGTTCACCACCCAATTCTACATAAGTCCTGCCACACCATTCACTTTGTATCTGCTCCTGGCCCGGGCTGCGCACACCAGAAATCTCCCCTGTGCAGCCCATACACTTGTGCACGTCTACACATGTGTCTACATGTAACCAGCGCGGGCCCATTACTCAACAAATAGGTGCTCAAAAAGTGAAAAATCCAGACGGCTCAGTGTCAGAACTACCTTCTAACAGTGGATGACTCAGATCAGGTCACTACAAGGGCTGCTACTCAGTGGGTGACAGTGTAGCAGGATTGTAAACCCATTATTGAAGCAAAGGGTGAGCTCCGTGCCCACTTTAGTACATTGTGGGGTATAGAAGTGAAGTGTTTTGCTAGGTATTTAGAGTCTGTCCATTCATTTGGGATGCCAACATGAGACACACACAGAAGAATGGATTCAATTCTGAGAAGCCTCACTGGCTACTAATTTGAGAGCCATACAGTGTCATAAAGCAACATGGTGGGCTCCCTTGCAGAACCTGATGAGGGAGCAGAGACTCAGTTACCTCACAAATATTTTTTGATCAGGGGCTGAAGGGGGGCTATTGAAAGATTTACACCATTCCTGGGCTGCATGGGCCTGTGTTTCGCCCCTGATCCAAAATCAGAGAGTATATGTACCCCTCACTTACGGGGGATAAAGTCTCAGAAATAAGGGTGATGTTTTGCGTAATCTTGAATGCGCAAGTGCTGAGTCCCTTGCTCACTTGGCCTCTGGATTCAAGATAGCCTGGCTGATGAGGATTATGAATCCGAAACCGGTCCCAGGATGCTTGTTTCCGGTCCAGGGAAGACATGGCTTGGCAGTTCGGGCTGGACTGTTCCCATGAGGCACAGGGTCAGGCTGATTTGCATATGGCCATGTCTGAACTGGGGTGGCTGAGTGAGCTATAGAATGGTGATGGATTAAACCCAGATCAGTTGACTGGGGGTGAGTGCTTGATTTGCTCAAACGCTCCGTCCATCATTTCCTTTTGTATCGCTTTCATACCTGGACCAGAGGTGTGTCGCAGCGGCTAGAGCGGCTGATTCAGGAGTGCTGGGTTTGAGGTTCAATCCCTGGTGGCAGCTCACCTCAGCATCATGTGACTCTGAGCAATAGCTTAATTAATCTCCCTGTCGGCCCCCAGCACCTTGAAACCCTTAACTCCCTAACCACCGGGCAAATTCTGCTGCGGTGCAGAAATGAAATGAAATAAAACGAGTCTTATGGTGCGCTACTAAGCCCGGAGGCATCAAGGCGCCTAAGAAAAAACAAATCAGAATAACCAGTTAACAAGCCTTGGAGAATAGCCACGTTTTTAGGGCTTTCTGAAAGTTCTGGACGGATGGCTGGGATTTAATTCCAAGCGGCAGGCTATTCCACAATTTGGGGGCTACTGTTGAAAACGCCCTCCCACCCCATTTGGTTCTACGAGCGCGAAGAACCACCAACAAACTCTTGGTTGAGGAACGGAGAGCTCTCCCTGGAACGTATGGATGCAACAGTTTCCTCACACCCTCAGCCCCATTACCAGTAAGCGCCCCATAAGCCATACAGAGAGTCTTAAAGGCAATCCTAGACTCAAAAGGGAGCCAGTGTAGGGTTTTCCTGGCCGCCGTGGCGGAGGATAGTCTAGGAGCATCCAATACAAATTTGGCCGCCGCTTTCTGGACTGTCTGTAGGCGCTGCAACAGGCCTTTGTTGGCCCCAGCATAAAGAGCATTACAATAGTCAAGTCGCGAAGCAACCAGTGCAACGACGACCTGCTTGCGAGCCTGCGGGGACAAGTAGTGCATAATTTTATGAAGGATTTTAATAATGCCCCAACAGGTAGCAACTGTTCTATTGACCTGCTGTGCCATTAAAAGATCAAGGTCCATAATTACTCCCAGGTTCTTAGCAGAATCTGTAGGAGTAGGGCAGGCTCCCAACGAGGGAGGCCACCATTCGGCCGACCAGATGTTGGCGTTTCCACCAAAGACCAAAACTTCGGTCTTCTCCCTATTCAGTTTTAGTGAGTTGTTAATCATCCACTCAGCAACCGCCTCCATACAACTTCTAAAGTTATGAATGGGAGCGTGCACCGAGCGAGGGAGAGAGACCAAAATCTGTTTGTCATCAGCATAGGAGACTATCTCCATCCCAAAAGATCTCACCAACTCAGCAAGTGGGGCCACATAGATGTTAAATAGGGTCGGGCTTAATGCGGACCCTTGAGGGACCCCACATTGCACAGGTGTGGGAGGAGATAAAAAGTCTCCCAGCTTAACCCTCTGCTCCCTCTCGTTCAGGAAGTAGGCCAGCAAGCTCAAAGCCACGCCATCAACCCCTATCTCTCTCGAACGAGATGTTAAAACAGAGGGAGACAAGGTATCGAAGGCAGCTGTCAGATTTAATCTAGCAGTGAGGTATGGCCCTGATCGACCTCAGTGCGAATGTCATCAAGCACTATCATCAGGGCCGTCTCCGTGCTGTGTGCCCTCCTGAAGCCGTGTTGGGACTGATCTAACTGACCCGAGTTGTCCAAGAACGCCGCTAGATGCTTGTTTAGGTGGGACTCCAGCATCTTGGCTGGGGCTGGGAGCAGGGAAATAGGGTGGAAGTTCTTGAGCACCTCTGGGTCTAGTGTGGGCTTCTTAGGGAGGGGCTTGACTCAAGCACTCTTCCATAAGTCGGGAAAAATACCATCCCTCATTGCTCTGTTCATGATGTCCAAGAGCGGGGGGCAACAGGGTATCTCTGCATTCCTTAAGAACTTTAAGAGGACAGGGATCTAAAGGAGACCCTGACCTCATCTTGCTTAGAAGCAAGTCAAGATCCTGGAGAGAGAGCGGTGGAAACACAGATAGGCTCACAGTGGTGGCAGGTACATCGACTTCGAAGGGGAGGAGAGCAGCACCAGGAGAAGGAGGGGGTATTAAAAGCCTTTTGTGAGTCAAGGGCCGAGTAGATGTCTGCTATCTTCGTATGAAAAAATCCTGCGATTTGATCACAGAGGACTTGTGAGCATACTATAGGGTCAGGCATCTGCAATGTACAGAGGGAGTCAACTATCTTGAAAAGATCTCTCGGTGAGGTGAGAGTGGTCGTAAGATGAGCAAAATATTCTTGTTTCACCTTAA
Organism: Lissotriton vulgaris; assembly: GCF_964263255.1. NCBI lineage: Eukaryota > Metazoa > Chordata > Amphibia > Caudata > Salamandridae > Lissotriton > Lissotriton vulgaris. The sequence goes on along the minus strand of NC_141685.1, from coordinate 1,701,519,590 downwards.
TGACCTCCGCCTTGTACTCCTTAAGGAGAGATTTGTGTTTCTCCCTCTCTAGGGGATTCCATCTCGCCCGCCATAGCCTTTCCTGCCTCCTGCACCCCTGCCTCAGGAGACTTAAAGGCTCCGAGAACCACGGGGCAGATGGTCTCTGGCGGGCAGAGTAACGCAAGGTTACATGGGCTAACACAGTTACTGCTGTCATGACAGCACTCGTCAATTCAGCAGCAGCTATGTTGACATCTTTGGCTGGGCTAATGGCTGATATCTGAATCAGAGGGGCAAGAGAAGCATTAGTAACCTTCCTAAAGTCTCTTCTAGGTACCAGTTTACTAGGGCCTGTCAACTTGGGATTGCAAGGAAATACCTGACGTTCCAATGGGACGGCCAAATGGTCGGACCAGCTCAGTGGAATAGGAAGACCTATCATTAACCCCGGGTCGTTCGAGAAGACCCCATCCAGGATGTGACCCGCCTGGTGGGTGGGGAATTTAACCAACTGCTGGAGCCCATAAGCGGATAAGGAATCCACAAGAGTAACAGAATCTCTAGAAGTAACATTATCCAAATGGAAATTTAGGTCGCCCAGGACCGTAATTTGGGCGCAACCAAAATAGGGTTCCAAGATGTTAAGCAGAGACTGGCTAAAGTCAGTTCTAGGACCCGGGGGCCTATAGATCAATACGCCCACAAAAGGGGCGGCCCTGGGGAGACCAATTGAGAATTGAAGGGCTTGGAAGAGGTCAGAGGGACCAGACAGTTCCAAGGTACGACAAGTATGGGAAATCTTATAAAGAATTCCTAGTCCAGCTCCTCTACGCCCAACTCTATCCAACCTAGCCAGCGCATATCCCTCCGGAGTCGCAGCCACCAGATCAGGGCCAGAATAGTCTGAGGCCCAAGTTTCAGTTATAAACACCCAAGTGGGCCTTCTTGCCAAAACAAAATCATTAAAAGCAATATTGTTTCTCACCAAAGATCTTGCATTGATGAGAAAGCCACTTTCCTTCATGGGACTGGTGGAACAAGGTGGACAAGCGAGGGGGGGAGATCTAGGGGGGTCGCCAATCAGCAGCGTGCCCCGGCTGGCAAAGCAGCCAGAGCAAGGAGACATTCGAAGCGCCTCAGAAGAGCAAGAGAGATAACATGGTAGCCGAGATGGTTTATAAGCACGCATATCCTGGATGGAATATTGAAAGGTTGCTTGTATATCTACCTCTGGACTGCGAGTCTCCCCATATATCCCGCCCATTATCCCGTCCTTAGCGCGGACGGGCGCAGACGGGCTGGACTCTGGCGTGACTCCGGCTTCAATGCGGCGTCAATGCGGCGCCAACGCTGAGCGCAAACGCTGCGCGCCTGAAGGGCCGCTTTAAATGCAGGTCTCGCCTGTCCTGATGACAGCTAGCCCGCCAACCAAAATGGCGCCGCCAGGGGTCCGCTTCTACCCCCAAAATGGCCGCTCTACACGGGACGTGAGGTCGGGGACCCGCCAAAGGCGGTGCGTAGCCGATTATGGTGCAAGTTTGAGGGCAAGTTAATTAAAAACATGGGATACAATGCCAAAATAATAAAATAACACAAATACAAAAGAGGGTTGTTAAAAAGCGCTATCGCGTTTTGTAGGAAGGGACCTGAAAGCGCCTGCCTGCACGCAAGCTTCGCGCAAGTTATCTGATCAAGGGAGCCCGCCTATACTGCCCGCCTTAAATGCAGGTCTAGCCTGTCCTGATGACAGCTAGCCCGCCAACCAAAATCCAAAATGGCGCCGCCAGGTGTCCACTACTACCCCTAAAACGTCCGCTCTACACGGGACGTGAGGTCGGGGACCTGCCAAAGGCGGTGCGTAGCCGATTATGGTGCAAGTTTGAGGGCAAGTTAGTTAAAAACATGGGATACAATGCCAAAATAATAAAATAACACAAATACAAAAGAGGGTTGTTAAAAAGCGCTATCGCGTTTTGTAGGGAGGGACCTGAAAGCGCCTGCCTGCATGCAAGCGTCGCGCAAGTTATCTGATCAAGGATCAGGAGTTTTAATCAGTGGTCGGGGCTGCATTGGCCAACGGATGTGCGCAGCACTAGCGAGGTAGTGCTCGCGATGGCCGTTGGCCGAGGTAAACACGGGTTAAGGGTGATATGTTTACACTTTACAAATAGGAATTATAATTATAATTAATATTAAAGATTAACATGCCTGTTTCTGAATAGTAAGCAGTAATACATTTGACAGTTTAAAACATGCAGAGGTGGGACTCATTTAAACCAAGATCAGTAAACTTTCTACATACATATCTATTTATACATCAAGGTGGGCCAACTCATTGGAATAGATGTCGAAGAATTGCTTCACTTACTGCTACTTCTTGATTCAGGGAAGCGTCTAGGTTTCTAGTGAATGTATGTCTATTTTTCCATGCGGTAACCCTGCATATATCAGGTTGAAAGACCCTAGCAAACAGGGCAGCAGAAGTTGCAACTCTTCTTCTTGAATGAGGATGAGCCTGGCAGTGAATGGTTTTCCAGCTGTCTCGTAGCAGAAAGGTATGGCTGGTGAGACCCATTGAGTTATGGCACTTTTGGAGAGAGTCTGGCCTTTTCTTGGAGGGGGCTCAGACAAGAAAGAGATGATTACATTTTCTAAGTGATTTCTCTTGTATAATTTCTAACATCTTTTGAGGTCCACTGATAGAATAGCTCTTTCTAGTGTGTTAGATTTTGATAGTAGATCCTAAGTAAAACTGGGATCAGATTTACTAAGAGTTTGCATTGCCCTTGCAGTGCAAGCTCTTAAGTGAGATGTACCAAAGGTGGCTCTGCATGGCATAGTAAACCTGGAGTAGTGCTAGCCATTGCAAGTGTCTGACATGCATCACTGTGCCCTGGGAAGGGTTTCCATGGGTGGAAAATGGGTGTTCCCATGCATCCACCCATGGATTTTGGCACAATTCCAGATTTACGAACAATAGTGAACCTGGGAATGCATCAAAATGCTACGCCTTCCCGGAGAAGGCGTAACAAGGAGAAATATGTTTACTTCTACTGGTTCCTTCTTCCATGTGTGCTGCATTGCACAACACACATAGAAAGAGAAAGAAGCCTCAATGGATTGCTTTTATGTAGGAATGTGTCCCTTAACTGTGCCTGTGTTTGCACTTGGCAGCCACAAGTGCGCCAGTGCAGAGAGAGAGAGCAGGGATGCCCCATATCTTAGTAGATGGGGCGCATTTCTGCTCTTTCCCTGACTTGCAGAGCAATGCAGCAATTTTTCTTGCTGCGTTGCATGACTTTTAGTAAATATGGTACCTGATTTGTTATGGTTGAAGTTTGTTGGTACCTTAGGGATAAAGTAAGGATAGGTACTCAAAATTAACTTTGTCGTCCTTGAATTAAAGATATGGATGTTGGAAAATAAAGACCTGAATTTCACTAATTTGTCTAGCCGAAGTTATGGCTAGAAGTAGTGCAGTATTCCAAAAAAGGCTCTTTACATCTGCTTTACGAATAGGTTTAAAATTATTTTGCATCAGTTCGACTACTAGTGTTCAGCTGGTAAGGAATAGGCATTTTTTTCATCGGAGGGTAAACTATAAAACCCTACAATATTAAGAATTCCCTTATCAATGTATTTTACAATAAAGATTTCTATTTTAAAGCTCTTCTGAATCTGGAGTTCACTGCTATGTGGCATTTGACTGATTTATTTGAGAGTCCAGAATGTACTAAGCTCAGCAAATATGGTAAGACCTGCTCGGGGGTAGATATTTTGCCTTGGACATTTTATTTATAGAGTTGTTTGTAGAGACATCTCTTTCTTTGACTAGGATGTCTCTGCACTCCTGTGTGATATTTAAGAGATGGGGTTCATTGTGCTCAGAAGCCAAGCAGACACATTGAGCGATTCTGACAGTGGATAAACGACTTGGCCTTTGTTCATTGTAAGCATTCCCAGGATGGTTTTCTGTGGAATATTGTGCAGTTCTGATAGGAGAAGAAATTTGGCACATCAGAACTGTCTCAGCCATGCTGGAGTAGTTAGAATGATTCGACATGGCTCTGATTTCATTGTGTTGTGTAGCCTGGAATCAAAGGCAGAGGTGGGAATGCATAAGCAAATATACCATTCCATGCTATTCGGAAGGGCACAGAAGCAACATTTTCAATTGAGAGGTGGCTCAAATAGGTCCAGGTTTGGTTTTTCCCATTTGTGTAAAATCCTCGACAAGTGTTGCTGTTTTAGCACCCATTCGTGTCACTCTCTTGAGTTTCTGCTTTTATTATCAACCCACTGGTTGTCTACACCTGCAGATGTAGACAACTTGGCAATGCAAGTTTATACAATGATTATCTCAACGCTCTGCACAGCCTAGCTTCTGCATGTGTTTTTCAAAGAATTATGAAAAAAAAAATTTTTCATTCACTGCTGTGCAAGGCCCAAATCGACAGGACTTCGGACATCCATTTTAGAAATAGGCCACAGGCCTCTTTTAGCATGACTCTAGTATGCAAGGAAACACAAGACATCAATTAATTCAAGAAATGATAATTATTCTGTTACCCACCCCCTTGACTAATGTTAACTCATTAGTCTATGTTACCTAGCATAATGCACAAAAGACAAACAGAACACAGTCACATAAAATGACACGACATAACAAAAGCACATTTAAGAGAATGCACATGCTATTATTGAAACAGCCGCAGTTAATGTTTGACAAGACAAAAGACGAAGTTAATATATTATTTAAAACGTAGTGACAAACATGACAAGAGCACATATTATTAATCCCATATGTTCGTGTAGGTGCACATTTTTCTAGGTTGAATCAGTACAAAAACATGCAACACTCGTTAATGAATTAAAAATTATGGGAGTTTAAATCAGCCTACTGAATCTAAACTTATCTTTAAAGTCCGCTTCATCAACTCCCTCATTTGGTGATTTTTAAATCACCAAACAAACCCAAATTTTACTCAAAAATGTTACTTTTAGAAATGTCATATAATGATCTCTCTCTGTATTAGTAAATCTAAACTCCTGTTTCATCAGTCTGTCTGGAACTCTCATATTGAGCCCTGCGAAATTCCTCCTTTTCTATCTCCTTCTCCTGAGCTTTTCTGAGTTTGTATATTCGCTTCTTTTCCCTCACATGCTTCTTTCTCTTGTGAATCATGCAACTGATTTTTAACAAAAGTGTCACTATAACAATGATTATTACAGGATAAAGCACTTTGCCAATGATAGAACTGCCAATTTCAGCAAACCATAACCTGATTGCCACAAATCTTTTAGCCAAACGTTCAGAAAAACTGTCATTTTCCATGGGTTCTATTTCAGAGTGAAATTCAGTGATATTCTTAATCAGTAATTCTATGTTCTGACTCTTGCCTGGGATATATGTGCAGCAGTGCTGAACATGCAAAATCCCACAGACTCCTCCCTCTTATGCTAAGAGAATGTCTAACGCAAGCCTATTCTGCATAACCATGTTTCTGGTGGCAATGAGCTCAGTATTGACCAATTGGAAACCACTTGCAGTATCAGTGGATAGCCTGTCAACAATTGTGGAAACCTTTCTGATTTTAATTGCATTCAAAGTTAGTCCCACCATAGGAATTATTGCACCAAACATATCTCCCATAATCTCAGAGAAGCTTTCTCTTTTGTATCTATTCAGGTGTTTGCCAATTTCAAATGAACCTTTCCCATTTCTGTCAACATGGAAAATTTTAGGAAAGACTAGACCAAGGTAACATGTACCATACCAATGGTCAGGGAGACTGAAATATGCTTTGTTCCCACAGACAAAAAAAATTCCTGGGAAAATTGGGTCCTTACCACCTTTAAATCCCCAACCCCCTATAATTCGATAAGTGTCCTCACATTGGCTTGCACCGACAAAATAATTGTCGTAAAGCGTGTTATCTCTTCTAATGCAGAACTTTCCACTAACTGGATCATGGATAGCAGCAAATCTATTTTCACCATTAAGCTTCTCATCTTCGAGCTGCCAAAACTTGGATTTAGTCTGTTTCAGCATTTCATTCCTTTTGTAAATCGCCCTCCTCTCCTCAACCAAATTGAGAAAAGATCTTTCTTCATCTCTCATTTTGCAGGTTAGATTATTTTTGTAAGCATACTCGTATGTGAGTTCATTAGTTACCAGGAAGAATTCCCTCATCTGTGTGGCAGGCCTAAGTTTGTTAGGACTATGTACAACCTTCAAGTTAGCGAATGTCTCATCAAAGTATGAGTAATAGTACTCCAGACGACCTGTTTGATAGAACAAGCTAGATATAACACTGCATGTTATTCCATAAGTAAGAGGAAGCATATTATACTTGACCCCTTCAGAAACTGAAGTAGGAAGCTTAACACACATATAACAATCTTTGACATCCATGACTCTAACATACTCTGATAAGAGTCTTGAAAAGGAATTAGTAGAAAAATCACCAACAGATCTGTCCTGGTGAATCTCTGGTTTGTGCTCAATAATCTTGTTGGTTTTGCCTGCAACATCATGAGCAGCTTGTTTAGATTCAGCTTTGCTCGTCATATTCACCTTATACTCCTCCTTGTCAATGCCAAGAGGAAAGATGACTGCTAAGTTTAACCAAACTAGAATGATTAGAATCACACAAATCACACAAATGGAAGACATTTGACAACATCTTCCGAGGATAGCACACCTTGAACTGAAATTTTAAATTAGTATTTAATTAAAATAATACCCTCCCTTTTTAAACATTTTTTTTAGTAACCCTCTAACATCTTTTTTTCGACCTTTCGTCCATAAAAAGTGTTTACAGCTAACACAATTTCTTTGACCTTGTGTCACCTAACACAATTTCTTCAGCCTTATGCCAAAAATAAACTTCAACTTAAAGAAAGCTAAACCTAATCGTTGTCACTATTTTCATCCAAGTCTTCCTGACTGCTACTGCTGACCTCAACTACTGGTGGGATGATTATATAGGCCCACTCTGGAGACTTGTATTTCTGATTTGGCTTTAATGGTCTTTTGCTTTTTCTGCTAATAACTTCAATCTTCTTTCCAACTTGTTCTTTTTTGTCTGATTCACTTTTTTGACTTGATATTTCGTTAATCTGTTCTTTAGATTTTTTCACCAACTTGAACTTCAAGTCTTCTTTTGGCCAGACATCACCTTTTCTCAAGAGTTTTTTTCTTAGGCTCTGTTTCGTTACATTCAGCTTTCCAAGCCCTTTTTCTGAATTTTCTTATTTCAGACTCTTCATCACTGTCATCCGAGTCAGTTTCAGAGATTTCAATACTGTATGTAGGAACTTCTTTACTCGGCAGCTTCACTACGTTAGGAACAACATCTCTGTAGCTGGTACTTGGCAATTCATCCTCTTCTTCTGGAATTACTTCTAACTTCCCAGTTCCAGAATTTCCGTTCCTGCTTTCAGAGTTTCCAATCTGCTTTTCAATACTCTCCTGATCTTGAATCTCTTCTGACACAGTTTCTTTTTCAGTTCCTTTTCCTAGAACATCTTCATCATTTTCTGAATCAACAACGACAATGTGTAAATCTTTTTCATTTGATGCTTGATCTGCATCAGAATTCTCCAGATGTCGACTTCCCTGTCGATCTTCAGAATCTGAATCTTCAGGTTCTTCTTCTGAGTCTGAATCAGCTGTAGTGTCGTCACTATCTTCATCAGGGTTATCAGGAGGTGGTACACGAATGGTGTGGCTTGCATGCACCCACCTCTTCAGACCCTTACATTTAACATTATTTGCTGTGACTAGTATCACCTGTCTTGCTTTTTGCCACCTTGGTACTAAACAGTTCCTCCTCCGGTGAACCTTTGTCCTGACCCAGTCTCCTGGCAATAGATCATGAGCCTGCTCCTTTTCTTTTGAAATCACATCTGTTCCCACCTGATGGAATACAGAAGTTACCACGTCAGACAGCTGCTTACAGTAGTCTAAAATTGCACTATCATTTATTGTCAACAATTTTCCAACTGGAACAAAAGCCTGTCTCATAACTCTTCCCATGAGTATGTCTTGAGGGCTAAGACCTGTTCTTTTATCTGGTGTGCTCCTCAAAGACATCAAAACAAGTGGAAGTGCGTCTGTCCACTTTACTCCTGTAGCTAGGCACATTTTTGAAATTCTGGTTTTAATTGTGCCATTAATCTGTTCAACAACACCTGATGCTTCTGGTCTGTAAGCACAGTGTAACTTTTGTTTTATGCCAAAGGCCTCACAAATTATTCAAGCAGTCTGTTTTCAAAGTGTGTGCCACGATCACTTTCAATAGTCACTGGAAATCCATATCTAGGTATGATCTCTCTTAAAAGCAATTTTGCCACAGTAACTGAGTCATTGTGACGTGTTGGGAATGCTTCCACCCATCTTGAAAACAGACAGACAATAACAAGGACGTATCTCAACTTGTTATGTGGTGGCATGTTAATGAAATCCATTTGCAACCTAGTAAAAGGACCACCCTCCCGTCCTATGGTTCCCATGCTTACAACTGTTTTTCTGTTTGGATTGATTTGTTGGCAGATCAAACAACGCTGACAAAGTGACTCTGCAATAACCCTATACTTTTGATTATACCAAGTATCCCTGAACAGTCGGATCATTGTGTCTCTTCCTAAATGACCTGCACCATGGTACATCCGTGCCATGTCAGCAATCATGCAATTGGGCATAACAGGTCTGCCATCTTTGTATACCCAAATTTCATCTTCCTCTCACTGTCTGCCACCTTCTTTGAGCCATGTGTTTTTCTCTTCATCATTTGCCTCATCTTGTAAGTCTTTTACTCCCTGCCATGTTTCTATCACAGATATTAGCATGAGAGAGTTCATTATATGGTCATTATCTTTTTCCCGATTAAGTGAAAGATTATTTTTCGCACAGTAACGTGCAGTTTCATCAGCACAAGCATTTCCTTTAGTTACATAGTCTTCTCCCTTTTTGTGCGCTCCACATTTAACGACAGCAATCTTTTCTGATAGCTGAATGCCATCGATCAGTCTTTTGATCAATTTTGCATTCCTGATCGGAGTTCCCGCAGAGGTCAAATAACCTCTTTGAGACCAGAGCTGACCATAGTCGTGGACTGCGCCGTACCCATACTGACTATCAGTCACTATGGTAACCTTTCTCACTGCTGCTTTTTCACAAGCACGAATTCAACCAACTAATTCTGCCACTTGTGCTGAACGAATTCCTTCAAGAGTTGAACCCTCAATTATTTCTGAAACTGTGCAAACTGAATATGCTGCTCTCAGAATGCCTTCGTCTGTTCTTAAACAGGAGCCATCAACAAAGTAAACAATGTCTGACTCTGGTAAAGGCACATCCTTAATGTATTTTCTGGGTTTAGTACAGTATTCCAAAACATCCAAACACTCATGATCAATGTCATCAGTCTCATTGTCAATGTCAGAAACCACACTATCTGATAAAAGTGTAGCGAGATTGAGATTAATACATCTCGCAATGGATACATTATCTGATCCCAGAATAACGTTTTCATGTTTGGTCAATCTGTTACTCGACAGGTGCTGTGTTTTACTTCTGGTAAGAAGTGTTTCAACTGAATGATGTACATACACTTTTACTGGAAACCCCATTATGATTCCTTCACTTTGCTCAAGGCTTACACTTGTTGCAGCCACTGCTTTTAAACAACCTGGCAATGCTTTTGCAACAGGATCAAGAACAGCTGAAAAGTATGCTATAGGTTTTCTCATCTTTCCATATTTCTGAATGAGAACTGATAATGCACAACCTTCCCTTTCACTGCAATACAGCTCAAATTCTTTATCGTAATCAGGCATCCCTAATGCTGGTGCTTCAAAGAGACTTTTCTTTAGCTCTTCTAAAGCCTCCAATTCTGTATTTGTCAAAACAATCGGGTCTTTTATGTCTGCCTTTGTTAACCTTTGCAATGGTTTTGCAATTACCGAAAACCCACAAATCCACTGGCGACAATAACCAACCATTCCTAGAAACATCCTGATCTGTCTTTGTGTTGTCGGTGGTTGTATTGCTCGAATCATTTTTATTCTCTAAATTGTCACTTGTCTGATTCCCTTTGCGATTCTGTGACCAAGGTATTTAACCTCTTGTTTGCAAAACTGTAATTTCGCAGGTGACACTTTATGTCCCTCATCTGCCAATCGATTCAAAAGTGTAATGGTGTCTGTTACACAATTTTCTCTTGATTTTCCTGCAATAAGGAGGTCATCTATGTACTGGACCAATGTTGACTCTCCAGGCAATTTTAAATCTTCCAAGGATTTCTTTAACAACTGATTAAAAATAGATGGACTCTCAGTATACCCTTGAGGAATACGACACCATGCTAATATGCGATCCTGCAACCGGAACGCAAACATTTGTTGGCTATCTGGATGCAGTGGAACTGTAAAGAAAGCATTACATAGGTCAATGACCGTATACCATTTGCATCATGCAGAATCTGATATAGAATTACCGCTGGGTTTGGTACAACTGGACAGCAAGGAACAACTATTTTATTAACCTTTCTCAGGTCCTGAACTATCCTGTAAGTTCCGTTTGGCTTTTTGATTCCCATAATCGGTGAATTACATGGGCTGCTTTCAATTTCTCTCAAAACACCTTGCTTAATGAATTTTTCAATCACAGGAATGACACCCTCAATAGTTTCAGGTTTCATTTTGTACTGAGGAATGTTTGGAAAATCTATTCCCTGTCTCACAGTATTTTTTACTGGGTCCACATGTTTCATTAAACCCAATTCATCACCAGTTAAATCCCAAATTTTCGGATTAACTGCCTCTTTCAATTCTTCAGGTAAATTGTTTTTATCAAAAGCAGGGAACATTTTATTTTCTTCGTCAACCATTAGCAATGTCAATTTATACAGACCATCTTCTTCTAAAGTCTGAAGCTCAATACCTTCCGCTGAGCAATACATTTTGCAATTCATCTTGCACAACAGATCACGTCCTAAAAGATTAACAGGACTGCTGTTACAAACAACAAATCTGTGCTTGTCTTTGTAGTTTCCAATTTCTACATCAACTGGTTTTGTCAAATATGTTTTTATTTGCTGATTAGCCACGCCAACTACCTGGATGGTTTCACCCGAGAGAGGAAGATTTTCAATTTCCACTGATCTAACAGTAGAACGGGTAGCACCAGTGTCCACAAGAAAAGTGATATCTTTGTCATTCACTTTACCATTTACAAATGGACCTGACTGATCTACCTAAAGAGTGGCTCCAAGCACACACTCTTCTTCCTCTCTCAGGCACCGTCATGAGTAATGCTCTGAGTCACTGCTCTAATTTTCTTTCAGCCAAAATTGTTGAGAGACATTTGACACATTTACTTTTTGTGATCTTTTAACCTGTACAGCTCCGCAGAAACCCGTCTCTGGACTGTATCTTTGTGTATTCATGCAATTTGGCAAGGGTGGCTGTGGAAATTGGCTCTGCTGATTCAATTGGCTCTGCTGATTCACTAACTGTCGCTGTAGCTGTTGCTGCTGACTTATTTCATTTAACTGTCGCTGTAGCTGTTGCTGCTGATTTCTCCCACTCTGCATCTGTGGATTTATTGATGAATTTTAAAAATTTCTGGGCGGATTTTTACACTCACGCTTCCAGTGTCCAATTTCGCCGCAATTATAACAAGGTAGCTTTTGTTTTAGCTCTTCAATATTTATATTAAATTTAGGCTTATTCGTAAAGTTCCCTTTGAACTTTCCTGGATTCTGCTGAAATTTTTTATTTTCTACGGTTGCTATCTGCTGTTCAGCTACCTTCACTTGTGCCCACATTGCCTTCTCCTTAAGATTCTTCTGTTTTGCATCTAACTCATCACTGCAGTATTTTGCCTTCCTCAGGATATCATCAACTGAAAGTGATTGCCAACCGACAATCCTGTTTCTAATCATTTCCCCAATTTCAGGTCTCAGGCCATAAACAAATCTGTAAATGAAGTGGCTCATGTCACTTTTACTTAATTTTTCATAGCCACTGTATTGTTTAAATACCAGGAGTAATCTTTCATAAAAGGAATGAACTGATTCCTTTGGTTCTTGGTTTGTCCTGTCTATTTTAACCCAATCTACTTCTTTAGCAGGAATCTTGTCTTTCAGCCAGACAATTACTTTGTCATAGAAATCCATAACAACGTCTGAAGGAGCACCTGTTACTTTATGTCGAGGCGGTTCCTCTTTGGGCCAACTAATAGAAATTTTACATTCTGTCCAAAGATCTGATGGGACAACAATATCAAAGAAACCATCAAGATCAATCCACAGAACTTTTGAGACCTTAATAAATCTGTCAACCTGACGGTACCATTCTACTGGCTTTTCTCTCAGCAGAGGAAAATCATTTGGAAAAAGCAGAATGTCCTCAATCAATCAATCAACCAATCAAAGCATTTATATAGTGCACTACTCACCCAGAGGGTCTCAAGGCGCTGGGGGGGGGGGTCCGCTACTGCTCGAACAGCCAGGTCTTGAGTTGCTTCCTGAAGGCGAGGTGGTCCTGGGTCAAGCGGAGGTGGGTCGGGAGGGAGTTCCATGTCTTGGAACATGAACATAACCTCCACCAGCTATTTCCCTCATAGGAAATTCACCAAAAACTTCTCCTCTTTCTCTCTTTTCTTCTTCTCTTTTCTTTGTCCATTTAACTCTCCATTTACTTAAATCACCTAATGTTTTTAGAAACACAATTAATTCTTTTACATGAGTTATTCTGCCTGTGGTATTTAGATTCTCAATATCTTTCTCAGAAAAATCCACTCTGTAATGTTTTTGCAATTGTTTCTGGCGACTCAAATCTATTTCTAATTCAGCAGCCACTTCTTCAAATTGTTCATATTTATTTTTAGTTTTCCACTGAATGCTCTTGCAAATAAACAACAATTCATCATCCTGATATTGCTTCAAACAGTCAGTACCAATTGTGCCAACAATTAATTCTTCTAAATCTGCTTTTAATTTTGCAACATCAAGTTGTTTAGACTCAGGAACTTGTTGAGGAATCTGTGTTAAATCTGTTTTGTTTGTGGTCTTTTCCAAAGAACCAGAATCAGAATCTGCAGCTGATGGTGTGGCACCATTTGACAAACTTTGATTTAAAGTTAGATTTGGCATTGTTTTATCCCTGTGCATTTCTGTTAACTCTGAATAAAATTTTTCAGCCACTTTTTGAATTTCTACATTTAATGGATTTGTTACAACAGAATGTCTATTTTCACTTTGCTCAAAAACTGGTACAACAGGACCAATTGTAACTGGAACTGTTACCGCTTCCATGCCTTTTGTTAACTGCTGAATTAATTCTCCCTTCGCTTTTAAGTATTCTGAAATGTTTGGTATATTTTTTGGTAACTCCGTCTTTTTGTCATTTTTCGGGAAATTATTTCTCGAATTCAAACTTTCTATTGAAGTATTTAATCTACTTCTTGATCTTGCCCTTTCAGGTAATCTCATAAATCTGGGTGAATTATCATCAATTTCTCTAGGAGGTGCACTAGGAGAAAATCCTGACAGACTTCTCGGGGTAGAATGTGAACAACTTGGCTGATAAGGTGGAGGACTAATAAAAATTTCTTCTAAAACTGCTTCATCTAATTCTTCATCAAGATGACCTTTTTTCTGGGAATTCTTTTGACCTGATGTTTCTAGAACCATTTCTAAAACCGGATACAAACCATCATGCATGTCCCCTTTTCTCCAACGAAGCACTTTATCTTGGTGGGTTTCCCTATTTATGCCTCTTGGTGTTCCCCAATTTTCTCTTTCAAGTTCCATCATTTCAACTTCCCATTCAACTAAAGCTTCAAATTGAGTGGGTCTGGGTCTTGGTGAAAGAGTCATCATTTTATCTCTTAAGTTTCTTAATACTTTAACATTAAACTATCCATCTTCTGGCCAGGTTAAAACACCATAATTTTTGGTATATTGCATCCAATTTTCAAACCAGAGAACAGTATGATAACCATATTCTCCTTCCATATATGCTGCGGGTGTTTTGTACTTATAAAGTAATTTTCCACCACGCGCTTCAATTTTCTTGTCAGGATTGAATACATTTTTTAATTTTCTGAAACCATAAAGGCTTCTTTTCTTCTTTATTCCAATAATAACTCATGTTTTAAAACTATTCCGTTCAATTTAGAAAAGATCGTAAGTATTTCCTGTTGTTCCGCTACTCTAACCAATCCATGCGCGAAACTCACCAACAAACCAATCAGGTTAAGCCACGTCACTACCTTGCTCAACCAATAAGAATCCTGTTTTCAGAAAGGACCAATCAGCTAACAGCTTATTTTGGTCATGTGAACCAATCAGCGCGCTTGCTGTGACGTATGTTAACCAATCGCGACGCGAACCCTATGACATATACTGCCACTGCAGCGAAGCTGCGCGTGTCAGTGTCACTCCGTAAACTCACCCCTCCTTTACAAAATATTTTCACAGCACCATTTTAAAACAATCCTTTTCAATGATTTTCAGTTAATAACTACAGAAAAACAAACCATTTGTCCGTTTCGCTAAACAAAGTGATAGTTTTACCAAACATTCAAGATTTCACTCTAGTGAAATAGACAACGCTATTTTCACAAAAACAGTTTTACGCATTTATACGGGAAAACCTATTCATGTATACATGAAATCTTTGGCAGGACTCTAACCAACCAATAGAAATCCACAAACGCCAGTAAGAATAGACGACGCCACCTTACCCTTCACACAAGCTCGGAAAAATCCTACTACTCTTTTCGCAATGAGTTTTATAATGGGCTCTTAGTCCCTATACTCAGAGCTACGATTTCATAGGCAAACCTCACTATACATACAACCTGTCATACCTAAAAATCCCTAAACTTGTGTTGTACGTCCGCAACACTTAGTGATATTTCAGTACCACTAATTTGAAAACAGAACAAATGAACTGTGTAACTTCACCTGTCACACTCCTCTGCCGGCACTAAGATTTTTCTCACTGCTGGAAAAACCTTTCAACAACATATAACAACTAGACAAAACTTAACATGTGTTAAACATGTATCCTATGTAATAACCATGTAACATGTCAGTTACCATAGTAACCAAACTCTGCTAACAGAGATTCGATCCAGCGGGCCAAAGGAAATTAAGTCTCATATGAACAACTCTACACCACGATACTCACCATAATTCATAAATCTAACACTAGGCCCATAAATGACTGAAACATGAATTGACCAACTGAATTATATGACCTAATTAATCAAAAAACACTTTATGAACATTTAATTAAGTCAAATCATAGGAAAATGGATTAACTTATGGTAACTCAAACGAAACAAACAGCACCGGCTTGTCATTTCAAAATCTATTTTATTAACTTTATTGTCAGGCAAAGAGCAATTTTAAGAAATTAATTCTTTTATTTTTATTTTATTTAGCAGCATTATTTTATTAGAAAGGCACATTAGATTGTCAGCTTAAATCAAAATCATCATGAGAAATGCTTAAACATTTAGGAACTCATTCCTTAAAACCTATATCCCTAACTTTAACTAAAGAAAACCTAAAGGGAAAAAGTAAAGTTCGGAGTTTCTTACGTGAGTCAAAAGTCCAACAGCTTCTCTGGAGCACAGGAACAAGCCAACAGTGCTCTTTCTAGGGGGCAATTTTTGTACCTTTTCTCTATCTAAAACTAACTAAAAGAATACAAATAACCGAGCAACACGAAGCATGATTGGTCGAGAAATGTCACTCCATAAAGTAATTCGCCTTTCACATTGTAAGAATCACGTTCTTTAAGAACGGCATTGTCCTTTGACTACGTGTGTCACAGGCTCTTCCGAAGCTTGCAACATTTAATAAAAATGTTCGTTGCTTCCTCCGTCCAAGCTTTTCCGCCGCTACACATCCTGTCCTTGGCAATGCAAGTTTATACAATGATTATCTCAACACTCTGCACAGCCTAGCTTCCTCGTGTGTTTTTCAAAGAATTATGAAAAAAAAAATTCTTTTCATTCACTGCTGTGCATGGCCCAACTCGACAGGACTTCGGACATCCATTTTAGAAATAGGCCACAGGCCTCTTTTAGCATGACTCTAGTATGCAAGGAAACACAAGACATCAATTAATTCAAGAAATGATAATTATTCTGTTACCCACCCCCTTGACTAATGTTAACCCATTAGTCTATGTTACCTAGCATAATGCACAAAAGACAAACAGAACACAGTCACATAAAATGACACGACATAACAAAAGCACATTTAAGAGAATGCACATGCTATTATTGAAACAGCCGCAGTTAATGTTTGACAAGACAAAAGACAATGTTAATATATTATTTAAAACGTAGTGACAAACATGACAAGAGCACATATTATTCATCCCTTATGTTCGTGTAGGTGCACATTATTCTAGGTTGAATCAGTACAAAAACATCCAACACTCGTTAATGAATTAAAAATTATGGGAGTTTAAATCAGCATACTGAATCTAAACTTATCTTTAAAATCAGCTTCATCAACGTGAATATGGAAATATGAGTCCTGCAGTTCTAGAGATGTCAAATAATCTCCTGAGTTTAGTAACTGCAGATTATCTTGCAATTGGACTATTCTAAAGGACTGCTATTAGGTTGAGCCTAGGCAGCACAAACTCTGTCTAGAAGATCTGTTGTTATCCTTATACAAAGTACAATCTTGCCTGCTGCTTCCATTGGGCCACCCCAGTGTTGCTCTGCTTTCCTGGGTCCTTATTGGCTGGCGCTCCGACATATCACTTCCGTTTCATGTCTAACAGCAACGACCAACTACAGTTTAGTTGCGCAGTAGGGCTTGTCAGTTTCATTTAGGGACTACTTCAGCTTTTTATTTTTATCACCATGGCGCCCGCTTCATGGGCCGGTATGCTCATTTGTTTAATATGCATGGGCGTTGCAGCGCCAGCTTTCGTCATTACTTTTGAATTACCAATTATCATGATCCCCTTCACGTGGGCCGCGATTTGAAAGCAGCCAGTAGCTTTTAGCGTTAACATTTTGTAGTCTGATTTCACTGATGTTGCTTTTTCTTTTGTTCACCACTCCCCCCTAATCAAGTGGGAGATTTGAAACTCTAATCTTACCTCCCGTCATAAATATCCTAAACATTCAGCTGCTACTGTGTCAGAACAGACGGTACCAGTCACTTCCTAGGAATCCGTTATGCAGCAGATGAGACCATCTGCTGCACCGGAACTAATTATCCTGCCGTACAGGAACCAACTTTCCTGGTTGTGCGCACTAAATCGCTGTTTGTATTTGTCAGTTTGTCACTCTTAAAACCATGTCAGTAATTTTATCAGGGAGTGCGGGACACCCAGCTCCTCACTTGCGCTTTTTCACATTGGGAGGTGTGTGTGCGGCTTTGCCGCGCTAAATTAATAATGCTGGTCTGGCTGCTGACTTAAACTTGTGACCCAAATTCCATATGGTCTCTACATCTGCACGATTTAGGCTCGGATATGAGGAAGGATTGGTGGGGAGGACTGTAGGGTGGTGCAAAGTGACCAGATGACTCCACTACACCTGGTACACGTTTTAAAGTTTGAAGTTTTGGGTGTGGCCAAGCCAGCGACCAAGATGAATGCTTGGTGTTGAAGCTCTGACGGCCGTCCCACCTTCCAGACATTATCCCCGGTGCTTGCTGCTGTAATTGCCCCGTGTCTAACAGCGCTGGAGCGCTGAACACGATCTGAGCATGGCGAGCTGACTCAGTGGTGGAAAGGTGCCTCGGACATCGATCTACGGCACTTAGCGATTGTAGGGGCGGAGCGCGTAATGGCGAGGAACTGCGCATTACACATACGGGCCGGCCAGAGGGCGAGGATGCAAGAGGCAGGTGTCGGATGTGAGCTTAGGCCAATTGGTGCCGTGAGTGAGCAGGGCATTGTTTGGCGGCGGTGCCTTCCCCTCAATTTACAATTGGTTCGGCTAGGGAGTGGTCATGACTGGCTGCGCCCGATCCTTGGTGCTCGCGCTCGCCATATCTCAGGAGGTCCACGAAATCCTACCACAGTTCAACTCCTCCTTACAGCATGGGCATACATCCCACTCTGCATCTGGGCCCCCGCTAGACCATCCACGCCTGGCTCACTGTCTACTACTGACCTCCCGCACATCGCCTCAGGGGGCACCCTCTTCCTGGAGCATAGTAGCCTAGGCCGGGACACTACCCGACATAAAGATACCGAGCCTGCAGAACGATCTAGTTGAGGAGAGGACCTGCACCCTAGCCCCATCTACAACCGGCCCTCCCCAGTCCTGCGCAAAGCCACTGCGGCCTGAAAGGCTAAACTTGGACCTGCCTGCCACACCCTATCCGTGCACTTGGATTTCTGAATCCACTCCCTGGGAGCCCACAACCAAACATTCCAAGCTGCCCAGGTGCTGACGCCGCTCACACTACTGGCATACTGAACCCTTGCAATGCTCCCTGCATTGCTCGATCGCCTCATCGGGGCTGATCCGGTGCTCCCAGAGTTATCATTAGGGATTCGCTTTTCCACTGTTCCACTTGTGCTGTGGCTCCGCGGCATGGGCCGCAAAGATCCCAAATTGAAGACCCCCCCTTCGAAAAGCTCGCGGATAAGGCTCCTGGGGAAATCTCCAGCATGGCGGAGGGCGCACAAGGTGCGGATAATGCGGATGACCTCCCGCCTTGTCCACATCAATGCTGCAGGAGATGAGAGCTGGCTTCAGGGCACTAGACAGGTGGTTTAACACACTTGACAAAAGTCTTGCAAGCCTGGGGGCCAAAATCCAAGTACATGACAGATGCCTGGATGTGGCTGAAGCGCGTATTTCAGATATTGAGGTTGCTACTGTAGAGTCCTTAAAAAGATCAGAGCGTGTTGAGCGCATCCTCAAGGACGTGGCAATCAAGAATGAAGACCTTGAAGTGCAAAGCAGGCGTAATAACATCTGCGTCTTGGGGTACCACAGACTACTACCACCGGCCGAATAGACCTCTTTGTTGAGACTCTGCTGTCTGACCTATTTGGGAGGGAGTCCTTCAGGCCCGGTTTCATAGTAGAGCATGCGCACAGGTTCTCAGGGCCCTGGCCCAATCCCAGACTCCCATCTAGACCCATTATTACACGTATTATGAACTTTTGAGACCCCAAATATGCGCTGCGCCTCACTAGGGATTGTGGGGAGACTACATGGTAGGGCTCTAAACTATCCTTTTACCTGGACTTCACTATCATGGTGTAAAATGCCCGCCATAACTATAATGTGGTCAAAGCCACCCTCAGGAACCTGGGTTTAAAATATGGAATGTTATACCCTGCCAGGTTGAGAGTGGATGTGGGAGGCCAGGCTTGCATTTTTGATATGCCAACCGAGGTGCAGGAATTTTGCCATGCCTACAAACAAAAAAACAATCGGACTTAAGCAGGAGGGGGGCCCTCCCCCCCACACAGCGGCTCGGATGCAAGTATTGAACTCTTTTCTGGTTCCGGCACTGGTTAACTTTGGTGCATTGTTCCTGCTTCATTATTGTAAGAGTACACAAAGATAATGTCAGTCAACCTTCTGCAATGTTTCAAATAGCTGGCAGACTGACTTGGCGTTGCCACCCCTCCTGGTGTATACCTTGGGATTGTTATTGATCTTATGGATGTACCGTTCTAGGGGTTTATCACTTGAGTGTAAAGTCATTTGGTACTTCACGTTATGCTTCTTGTTACGGATCTGCCTCGCTTAGGTCGTAGTGATGTTGGGTGGGGGTGGGGGAGACAATTATTATTGCCTAAACATTTATGGTTGTTTGCAGAAATGTTCACTGTCGCAGTTTTTCCCTTTTTGTCGCTTCTTGTATATAACATGCTTGACACGTTCTCCTGATGGCTCAGCTGGGTAATGTTGATGGTCCCTCTGGCTTGTCCTTGATGTCCAGGAATGTCAGGGGTCTTAATGACAATCGCAAGAGAACGCACGTGGATCATTATCTACTTAGACATACGTGGACATTGCTTATTTACGCAAATCAGACTCGGCCCGCTTTGTGGCTATTTGGGGAGGGCACAGGTATTTTGCCAATTACAGCAATTACGCCAGGAGCACGGCCATTTTTATCCTTAACAAGGTCCCTTTCAACCTCTGCTCTGTTGTAGGGAGCAGCGAGGGAGATACATCATCGTCACAGTGTCCCTCATGGGACACAGTACCACACTTGTAAGTGTGTATGCTCCGAACACTGATTTCCCCGACTTTTTTCACTCATTACATGCCCAGCTAGTAAGGTTAGAGCCTAGTTTGCTCTTAGTAGGGGGAGATTTTAACTTGCACCTTAACCCCAGATTAGATAGCACCCCCACATCTCCAGACACCAAACCATGGGCACGCCGCGCTCTCTTAGATCTCTGTGAGCAGCTATCGCTTCTAGATATCTGGCGAATGCTCAATCCCACCCTCACAGATTGCACACATTATTCCGGCCAACACAACACCTGGACTGGAATTTTCTTCTGGCTGGTTTTCCCGGGCATTTACGGCTGGTTCCGGTCACTTGTGACACTCCCGAGGACATATTCTGACCACTGTCCGGTACTGTTTCACCTGAGGGTCCTTGATTAAAGGGATTTGAGCGGCAATGGCGTTTCCCGAGCTGCACCCTCAGTGATGACCTTTTAAAAACAGCGGGATTTTAAAAAAGTCAGCCCACAGCGGGAAAACGCGTAGCACACATGGGGTTAAAGGTAGGCTGTTCAAAATAAATTAAGTAGAGCAGTTTTTGGAACCAGATCAGACCACTATGCACACTTGGAGCAAAAATAATAAACCTTAAAGATAACCATGATGAAAAGGAAAATCTACCTCCATTCAAATCATGATTTCACAGGCATCCCGTAACATAAGAAAATGATACTGGTAAAGGGACTTTTATGTCTAATCTAGTGAAGATCTGCGATCAAACTATTTTGAGAGAACATATGGTTCCCTTACAGCACTCTCATGCCTTCATCCTAATATCCAAGAATAGTTTTCATGAATTTCTTTGACAATAAGTGGGGCCAATGGAATTTTGCGATTGTGTGGCCACAGCGATTTTTGTATAATTATTGATATGCTGTTTTTGCCATATATTTAATAACCTACTGCATATTTACTGTTTTTGGGTGTATTAGTAATAATGAGGTGCAACCATGCCCAGACAGTCTTATCAAGTGTATAAAAGACAGAAAAATTAAGTACTAGCATCATAAAATCTGCCACATTAAGGAGCATAATTTGCCTTTTCTTGCTGCATAATTTACTCAACCCTGCTGCATAATTTGGCCCTCCCCTGTTGCATAATTCCTGTAGCCCTGACAATAAGAACAAGTAGAAAATATTTTCTAAAGCTATATGTAACTAGGATCGCATTCTCTTGTATGCATCGTTGAGAAGATCCATAGGAAACACATATTTTGGTGGTAAATTCATGCTTTATGAAGGCTCTGTTGTTCCTATTTTAAACATCTTTGAGTTTAAAACTTATTGTTCCTGATATCTAAATTGAGGAGTGTTTGAGAATTAATTCTCACAGTTCATTCACATTAGTCCAATGAGTAGAATTATTATGTACTGTCCATGTTAAGGCATCTAACCCTTAAGCGGCAGTTAAACAAAGTCCGTTCTGACAATGAATGACTTTATTGAATCCAGTGGCCGTCTTACTTTATACTATGATATGTTGTTATAATCATCAGTGGCGGCTCCTCCGCTAAGGCAGAGGAGTGTCGCCCCACTCTTCTTAGAGCACCTATAGAGGGAAAAATAAAATTATAATTACAAAGTTAATATCATTTTTGTTTTTACTACTTCAGGGCTGGGTTAAGGTGGGGTAGGGTTGGTGACTCAGGTTGGGTGAGTGGTTTGGGCCCACTTAAGATGGCAAGACTGCTTGGCCGGCCATCTTGGCCCAGCCAAACATTCATGGTCACTTTGCATAGTCCCCACCAGACTGTAATGCACAGCCTGGTGGGGAATATGCATGGGCTCCCTGTCCCCATCTGAGCACCGATCCACAGCACTCAGACCAATCACAATGCTACATTGCAGAATTCTGATTGGCTTTGGGGAGCCTGTGTGGCTTGGTGCTTCCTGCAGCTTCTTTCGGACTGGAGTTGGGAAGGGAAGCGAAGCGGAGATGGAGGAGAAGCAGCTGAGAAGGTAAGTGCGCTTTTATTTTGTATTTTTCAATTCCTCTTGCCCTGCCACCCTATTCCCTAAGAGCCAAAACTAAAAATCATTGTTCAATTACTCATATTTGTCAATCTGAGTGCTTCTGAGATTCTGAAGGTTTTAAAGATTTTTAACTGGGACAACAATTGGTCATTGACAAAACGATTGGTCACCAATCATATGTAGAAAATCAACATGTTGGAAGAATATTGGTGTGGGCACCTAAGATAGCAACTAATTGTAATTATGTCCATGCTTTATTGGACCCAGTAACTACTCAGATTCTCAAGAATGAAAAAGGTAAAATAGAGACCCTTTTAAAGAATTATCTAGGGCTTTGAATAGCTTAA
Organism: Lissotriton vulgaris; assembly: GCF_964263255.1. NCBI lineage: Eukaryota > Metazoa > Chordata > Amphibia > Caudata > Salamandridae > Lissotriton > Lissotriton vulgaris. The sequence continues at coordinate 1,701,497,024 of NC_141685.1, read as the reverse complement.
ACAATGAAAAGGTGCCGGGCCTGACTGTCTTTCACAATTTCAATAAATGCTGTGTAAATTGTATAATCACATTTTAGATGCAGGCAGTGCACCTAACTCTTTAAGCATTTAAAAAAAAATTGAAACAACCTGAGCAATCTGGCAGAGTAAAACCTATTAGTATCTTGAATGGATTTAATATAATTTGTGCATATATTTTGGCATCCTGGTTAAAGACTATTGTGAGTTATTTGAACCAATGTAGCTTTATTCCCAGTAGACAAATTACTGCAAAACATTTTTTTAGGTTAAGCTACAGATTAATTTCTCTGTTAACAATTTTGAAGTCACATTTCTTAAATGGTAAATATGGAAATTATTTTGTTTGGTTAATTGGAAACCAATATTTAATATTCTCAAACATTTTTGTTTATTTTCCCAGTTCACACAAGTTCTGAAAAAGCTATATTCAAAAGCTACCTCCACCATAATAGATAACTCCAAAATGCAGAGACCATTTTAATTACTAGGCGGTATGGTGATTATAACATTTTCTCAAACATTTTGGCACCCCGGTTAGAACCAATGCAGCTTTATCCCTGGTAGAAACATTTTTGCAAATAATATTTGGGGGGATTAAAGATATAGATTATTTCTCTGCTAAAAATTGTGAAGCCACTTTCTTTAAATGGTAGACATGGGAGGAAAAGCTTTGATTTGGTTAGTTGGGAAGCTATATTTAATATTCTCAAAAATGTTGTTTCTTTTCCCAGTTTATCTAAATCCCGAACCAGCTACATCCAAAAGCTACCACCACCAAAATAGTTTACTCTGAGGATGTGGAGAAAATTTGAGTTAGTGGGGGGAATCTAAATAGATGCTCAATGTCCCTTGTGCTGTTCACACTTTTTATAGAGCTGCTTGGAATTAAGATTTGACTGGACAACAGGGTGTTTACAGTCTATTCCCGAGATTTCAAAACTAAAATTATACGCTGACTATTTTATTCACTATTTAAAAGCTAATAGCAGTAATATCAACAAAGCTTTGGTTTATCCCCAAATTTGTTTGCTCTGTGGCCTTCTGTTTCTGACCTATTTTTGTTGGTTTTATGACTCTGGGCACTTTAGAACTGCTGATCAGTGCTATAGTGCTATGTTCTCCCTGTAAATTGTATGTATGGATTGGTGTTTACATAACTGGCTGATTTGATTTACTAGTAGAGTGCAATGTGTGTGCCCAGGGCTTGTAAATCAAATGCTGCTAGTGGGCCTGCAGCACTGATTGTGCCACCCACATAAGCAGCCTGAAAATGTAGCTCAGGCCTGCCATTGCAGAGCCTGTGTGCAGTCTAGTACTAGTATGTCGATTTGGCAAGTGCACCCACTTGCCGGACCCTAACCTTCCCTTTTCTTACATGTTAGTCACCTCTAAGTTAGGCCCAAGGTACCCCTGTGGTCAGGGTGCAGTTTATGTGAAAGGTGGACATGCCTTATGTGTGTGGCATTTCCTGATGGTGAAATTCTGCCATTTATAGTTTTTCACTATAGTAAGGCTATCTATTCCCATATGATGGAATGGGCAGTTTGCTTATAACTTCTTATAAGCATAACTGTCCATGGTAACATATAGGAAAATAAAGTTTAGTATGCTTGAACACAGAATGTTAAAATGCATCATTAAGTGAGGGCCATTTTTACATTCAGTGTTTTAAATACCACTTTTAGAAAGTACGTATTTTCTTGCTTAGTCATCCAGTCTGCTAGGATGTGTATTAACTGTCTGGCTTTGGGACAGGGGCTGGGGATGTGCAGTTGTTCCAGAGAGTCTGGATGAATCAGCGCTAGGCTGAATAGGTCTGGTCTGCATTTGGAATGGTGAGAGGAGTAGCACCTGCACCTGAATAGAGCTGTGCCTGCCTTCTACTATCATGGCTCCGCCCCTTAGTGGTGGGTCTGGAGCCAGGCATAGTTCACCATCTTTCGGGTCCTATCACGTACGCTCATGCTCCACCTCCCTGACATAGCGGGCAAGAAAGGCCGGTGGTGCACCCACCATTAGAAGCTCAGCGGGATCCCACCTCAGCTGGGGCAAGCCGGCCCTCACCTTCATTGCACCACAGGGTTTCACTTGGCCCTCAGACTCGTGCACGTGTTGGTCTGAGTTTCAAGACGGGTCGGGTGGTTAACCAACATCACCGCAGACCCCTGGCATCTGGCGTGAGCCTCCCCACCCGGCAACACAGCGCAGTCGGGATGCATTGAGTACAGTCCCCCTCAGTCTACACTCGTGCCAGGAATAGGGGGCCCATCCCCCTTCCCTGCCCCGGTGCACACTGAGGGGTGGCCAGGAGCGGGTGCCTGGAGGAAGGTGTGGAGGCGGTCGAATCTCCCTCGGCCCCACAGACATGGCAAAGCTGCTACCAGGGAGGTTGTAACACCCTCCACCAGAGCTGAGGTCCACCTGCCACCCTGAAGCCTTCACAGCTGACCCAGAGCTGGTAGCGGTGCACCACTGCAGAGGAAATGCGCCCTGCAGGGGCCGGGTAGGGCCTGGGTGCCGGTCCGTGGAGGTGATCCAGCACTCCTGGGCCACCGACCTTCCCTTCATGTTGAATCCTCCGGGCGGACTGCAGGGACCCTACCCGTTTACCGCTCAACAGTTTCACATCCTCTTGAACTCTCTCTTCAAAGTTCTTTTTAACTTTCCCTTACAGTACTTGTTGGTTATCGGTCTTGCGCGCGTATTTAGCCTTAAATAGAGTTTACCACCCACTTTGGGTTGTATTCCCAAGCAACCAACTACAAGAAGACCCAATCCCGGCGTGCCGGGAGCTGCTACTGGCCTAACACCTTCTGTGGGATGTGCCTCGATCAGATGGATTTGGGTCCCCTGATCAACGCCGGGGAGTCGGTCTTCTGTGGGGCGGGGATTCGGCAGTGGGCTCTTCCCTCTTCACTCGCCATTACTGGGGGAATCCAAGTTAGTTTCTTTTCCTCTGCTTAGTAATATGCTTAAATTTAGCGGGTCGCCACGTCTGATTTGAGGTCGTAGTGTCGGGGGTTGGGGGGAGCTGCCGGGGAAGTCCAAGCCCCTGCCGGAGCAGGGGTCTGGGTTCCCGGTAGCGCACGCCTTCTTTGGGAAGACGGCCGCGGAGGTGGGCGCTCGAGGCACATGTGCGCAGTCAGTCGGTGGGACACCACAGATAGCCGTTCGCAGCACGCAGCCAGGCACCCTGAGATGGGCCCAGGGCGGACCGGTCAACAGACCACCTCCCTGTCGAGGCGGGAAAGCGGGGATAGTCATGCCGGTGGCCTACCTCCGTGGCAGGACCCAGTGAGGGACCCTGCCACTGGCGATCAGGAGGATCAGACCTTGTGGGGGAACAAAGGGAAGCGGAGTTAACCCAGCAACAGCCCCAGCCACTTCTCGGGGAAGCCCCAGGGCAATTGACCATTGATACAGGTGTAGCCCTGGGAGAAACCCAGGGCTGCAAGGTGCGTTTGAAGTGTCAAGGATCAATGTGTCCTGCAACTCACACTATTTCTCGCAGCTAGCTGCGTTCTTCATCGAACAGCAACCCGAGTCACAGGCAACTTTTCGTAAACATTTGCCCACTTGCGGGCTCAGGAGAGGCGGAAGGAAGGCGATGCCATCTGTCCACTGCCCCTGCGGCGAGACGGCCCGGTCGCCCTGTTCAAGCCTTCCCAACTGGGAGTCAGACTGCACCATTGGGAGAAATAAATCGTTATCAGGCGCTGAGCTTGTGCACTTGCAAAGGGCCCCCCAGAATTGGTTTGGACTTGGTTCAGAGCCCGGGGCCAGGAGAAAACAAAGAAATGTACTGTATAGAAAGAGGGCCCAGACCCCAGACTTTTAAATCACTTCTGGGAAATCAATAGGAACCTGTGCCAAGTAGAAGAGCTGGAGAAACTGAGGAGGAGTTCTGCCCCTGTGCTGTTTGCTGTCTGGGGTTGGCCTGCAGTGGCTACTTTCTGCCAAGGAAAGGGAAAAAGGACTTTTCTGTTTGTTGTGTCCCCTGCTTGAGGAAGATCTCTAAGGGCTTGAAGAAGAGCTTGCCTCCCATTCTGAAGTCTCAGGGACACAAAGACTTCACCACCTGCTCTCCTGAACTTCCTTGCTGAAGTTCTGACTTGCCAAGAGGTGCCTGTAGCTGTTCTGGGCCTCTCAAGGTTGTTCTGGCCTTTGGAAGCTGGAAAAGCAATATAACAACAAGAAGCATGATGCATCCGCACCTGTTTCTGATACATCGCTGAAGACATTGTTGCAGCGCCTGCCGGTGGCTCGAGAAATCGTTGCACGCCACTTCGAGTGCACCGATCTCCGAAGTCTGGGATCACTGCACTGATTCGACCCAAACCCTGCTGTGTGGCTGCAAGAACTCACACATCATCCCTGATCGTCGCATCACATTGAGGCGCCAGATGTGTTGCATCATTGGAGGATGCAGTAAGAAACCAACACATCACCTCCCCGCTGCAGGGACGAAGGAACATGGCGGCCGCCGCGTGAACGGCCACGGATGCTACTCTCCAAGGCTCTGGATTGATGGTGGGGGTATGAAGCTTAATGTCCCCTGCATTCTGAACTCTATATTCGGCAAAATCTAGAGCTTTTAACTTCGTATGGTGGACCTGGTTTCTGGTTTCTACTTACTACGCATCTTCCCTTGGTGGTCACCCAACCTTGGTATAGTTCTCTCCAGCATCTTGGCGCTTCTCCGTCAGACGGTGTCTGACGGCGTTTCAGCGTCCTGGCGGTTGGTATGCGGGAGGCGCCTGCAACCCTGAATCAGACGGGCGTATCAATCTTTACTCTAGCCCACTGAGCTCGGGCTGGAGGTGGGAGGTTGCTGCCACTGAGTGGAGACGAAGTGGGACTCTCATCTGGTCGTTGTACAATGCAGGTGGGAGAATATACGGTCTGCAGAGCATACAGAGCACACAGTATCCTCAACAGGTAGGAGCTGAGACAAGGGGGAACACAGAATTGTAGGGAGTAATTACCAAAAGTATGAGCTGGTAGAAGGGGGTTATTTATAGGATCACTCTTGAGGATTAATGAGTTTCCATACTCGGATGCACATTCATATCAAGAGCTGGGTAGTAAGGCTGAGCCAGTAATAGAGGTAGCGGACAATTATCTCAAAGTATTGCCGGACTGTATGGAGAAGGGAGTGGAATTGCAAGAGAGAAAATCTCCCTCTAAACTTACAGGGTACTCGCTGCGGGCTAGGGCAGCTCATTTGGCTTCCAACAACGTGATTATTCAGTCAAGTCTACCACAGCGAATATCCCCACCGGTGGCTGAAGTAAAGCTCTCAGCAAAACAATCTAAGCAGGCCGGGGGTAAAAACCTGACAACTCCTCTGCCTAAGCCCAGAACCCAGAGAGGTAAGGGGAAAGTATGAGATAAAAAAAATCACCTTCTCTAAATCAAAAATAACCCCTTCGCTCAAACTTACTACCAGGTTATGTCTATGTCCATTACCAAAGTATTGCCTTCACTATTGAGGCTCCAGTTGTCTCGTTAACATCTGAGTCCAGGGGCTAAACAGGTTAAGCAAAAGCATCTTCGGGAGGGCGTCATTATTTCACAACTAGCTGAGCTGATGAATTCACGGACCTCACCGGGATATCAGACACCAATCTAGAAGTTCACCCAGCCATAGCCCTCTCAAATAGATATACGGTATTACACCAAAGAAAGGGCCTAGATGCAAAAAATCCAGTGGAACCTTCCATTCCTGTTTCAGACCCAGGACCCATTCTTGTTTCACTCTCTGAATATAGCGGAGGAGCAGGCATCACTCCGGGGTCTGAAAATGGCAAACACAGGACTCTACAGGTAACCCAAGAGATTCGCAGAGAGCACCAAAGGGAACGGATGGAAGATAGTTCATCTAGCCCGGGAAGTAAAATCAGTCCCAGCTTACCGCTAAAAATCCAAGAGACTCTGACCTTAAGTGCGGCCTCCTGCTCTGACTCACACTCTCATTCTCTGGTAGACATTCTTCTTGCTTTGAAAGATGAAATGGCAAACAGATTTTCAGTGTCAGAGGCGAATCAAGCCGAGTTGGCAAATAGGTTCTCAGTCTCTGAGGCGAATTAGGGGGCTATCAAGTCTTCATGCGAGATTTTAGCTGAGAAGCTTGTAGAGGTCAATGTAAGAACAGAAGCGATAGAGGTTGAGAGCCCGAAGATGAAGAGTGCAATCGAGTCTTCCTCTTTCCAGCTCGAGAAGTGATCTATGCAAAACAAAGAGCTTAAAGACAATCTGGAGAGATTAGAGAATCACTCATGTAAAAATAATTTGAAATTTCTGAACGTTCCAGAAGCAATTGAGGGAGAAGATATAAAGGGTTTTGTGATCTCACTACTAAAAGCTACAGTCTCTGAGGGGTTCCCGAATGTGGACTTAAAAAAAAAAATCCAGAGGGTACACAGATACCCCTTTAAATGAAACCCATGAAGGCAGAAACCACGAAAAATACTGGTTACATTTTCTTTCCTATTGTTGCGTGTTTATCTAGGTTCCTGATCGATACTGTGGCCTTATGCCCCTATTCGGCTATAAATCCATTTATTCCCTATATTGGCATAACCGTTCAAGTGCGATTTTCTGAAAAGTCATCTCTGGCCTCACACGAACAGAGCCACATTCCAGCATGACTCTCTGCCACTTCCTTTGTGACCAATTAGTGCAATGACAGTGCAGCAGTCCCTATCTGATATTCCTAGATAACACTCCGAGTTCTTCAACAAGATAAAAACTTAGCAAACCTGGAAATCCCCGCTTGCTATGTTTTGATTAGTAATGGAACTCTAATGAGCAACTGATAACTATCACTTCCTAGTGACATCTTTAATTGACGTCTTATGTCCAGCAAACTTGCGTCAAACCCGGCACCTGTCAGGTATAAATATTACCAACGTTGCCTTAAGCAATGTTCGTTGCCTGTTGCTGATGCCAGCTGCCTGCATGACCCTGTGTTGGTAAATCTAGCACTCTGTCGCTGCAGCCTGCTATCCTGTGGTGGTGAAGCTGCTGATTACCATTATCGCCGCTACAGCGCGAACTATGGTGCAGTACGCTTAAGGAGCTGAACAGCCGTCCTCTGCGAAGACATCCAGCAGATTCCAGCTGCCCGCGGACGCTGTCCCCCCTCCTTCCTCGACGCGCTGAAGAGAAGCCGCTGCCTTTCTCGTGCAGAGAAATCCAGTCCCGGCGCTTCCGGTTTACCCTCGCGGGTGACTGGGATATCGAGAGAGACCCCTGAAGGAGATACCAATCCTCCATCATTCTATTCAGAGGTATGGTGTTGACTAAACCCTTAGACGAGAATTCTTGAAACAAACCTTGGCAAAACCAACTTAACTTAAAGCTACTTACTTACTCCCCTTCCACGTGTTAGGCTTAGGTCAGGCACAGTGGGGTAGGCTTAGTTAGAAGCACCAGTTGAGTATGTTAGCCTAATGTATATATGACTGTATATATGTTTTATTACTTTTAAACCATTGTATGGCTAAGAAACCATATCAATGCTTTTACAGTTCTATTTCGCAATACTTATCTTACTGTACGTACTTTTTATAATAACAATTATTGCAATTGTGGCAATACATTTCTCTTGTACGAGAAGAAAGACTGTTCAATAAATGTTAACCTTTATTGATACACGCCCGTCTCTCTATTCTCTACATCTCGTGAAAGTAAACTGCACTAGACTGACTGAGTGAAATCTATGTCTATTGTTTCACACGACCCTAGAGATTGACTCTTGATCTGAGGAGCAAAGTTGTCATGTTGCACGGTTGTTGGAAAACTGAATCCCTTCTTGTCTGTGCCAAGGAAGCTGATCACTTCCTATGCAGAGAAGAAAGTTTCCAGTGACCTCTGAGCTAGTTGGTAACACAACCCAATTAAGTTTAGCATAGTCAGTGGAGGCCTGGAATATCCGCAGTTCCACGTCGATACTACTGTTTATGTTATTCCAATGCGCAGGGCCTAGTGGGAAACTAGGAACTACACTACATGGCGCCCAAACGTTTGGTAAGGCGATAAACTAACGCAAGACTTGTAGAGTAACTCAGTCGTGCATATTTCACACCCCTTTCTCCCGTAAATACTCCAATAGACGTCTGGAGTGGGTGAAAGGTTAAAATCCGCCCGACCTTAGTAGGAAGAGATTCCTATGTAAAGCTCTGGTTTATTCAACGTTGAAGGATACAGTGTTCCAAAATATTGTGCACCTAATCTTTGTCTCCTTGGAGACCTACTCTGCAAACCTCGCATTTTTACAATGCCAGAAAACGGAACCACTGGGGCCGCAGCAGATGCGACTCAGCAAGGTCCCGAATACACAGACCTGGATGCAATAATCATCCCGGCACATTTAAGAAAATCTATAACTTCAAAACTTATAGTAAACGGACTGACACCTCAGGGTGGTACAGTACTTTTCGTGATAGAGGCTCACGAGTATCGGCAGACAGAGGTATTCTATTCATGGATAAACTTTCCAGCGGTAAACGCTATAACAAAAGAGTTTCACTATTACAAAATAGAGGAACCCCCGGAAGAGTACGCTCCTTTCGAGGAGATTGAAATTCCACTTAAATTTCAAGAGCACCTGCTCTGGTTTAATGGCGCCCTAAAACACACTGATCAAATAACTAGGCTCGGTCCACTAGGTAGACCAGGAGCCACGTGGCCGGTTCTAGCCAGCTACACACCACATCCTGACATTGCAAAAATGTCTAAAGAAGAACTCTTAGTTAACATAGGAGAATTAACAAAAGCATATAGAGAGTTAGTAAAATTATTTAAAAATAATTCAAACACTCCTAAAAAGAGCTGGGATGGAAATAAACAATCCACTCCAAGGAAAAAGTTTTCCAGTCCAGAGGAAGGTCTCCTCGACGGAGGGAAAGAACTCCGACTCGAGAACGCCAGTCTCCCCAACGGGAGCCCTCTGAGAAAAGATATAACCTTAGAAATAGGGATAATCTGAAAAAACCTGATAGATATCAAAGTATTGATACACGTCCCTCTCGATCTCTTCCACAGAATTCGGAAAGAAGAGGACGGTCAGACCCAGGAGAGCACACCAAGTCCAAAGACAAGGAACCTGCTCAAAATAAAAAATCTCAATTTCAGAAAAAGAAGGTAGCCAGTATTAGAGTAATCAGCCATGCCGAGAATACTGAGGACACAGTTGAAAAACGGGGAGTGGGCATTGACAATGTTGGACAGTGCAGCAGAAATCAGTATAGCACGCAAGATCTTGATGAGTCATCTGGAGACAGTGGATACGAATGAATTCATTCATGTTGAAACTGCCGACGCCAGGCTTAGCGAGCCCCATAAAATATACGAAATAACATTGCGTATAGAGGGTGATAAGACTAGGAAAATTAAGGGTCTATTTTGGGATAAGCTCTCAAAAGGCTATGATATTCTGTTAGCTGAAAAAGATTGGCCCCCAGAGTTTGTCAGGGAGTGCCCTCGTGGCGAAGAAGTGATTATGCCTGCCTTCTCGAATCACATTCCGATTCACAAAAAATACACATATGCAAGGAAATGGGCAGTAGCCCAGGCACCTGCATTATATAAAAATCATGTAGGATGGGATGAGGATTCACCACCTCACAAAATCCAATTAAAAAGTGAACCAACTGCCCAACGGCAGTATCCCATAAAGCAAGAAGCTAAAAAACAAGTCAGGGAGATCTTAGATCAACTTGAATACCAGGGGGTGATTGAAACATGCACCTCTCAAATGAACAATCCTTTGTTTCCTGTCTCCAAGCCAGACAATTCATATCGTCTAGTTTTGGACTACAGACATCTTAATACATGTTGCAGTACAAAACTCGCATAGTGCAGCCCTAATGAATAATATAGTTAGGAAAAAATATAAAACGACATTAGACATTTCTAATGGTTTCTTTTGTCAGAACATTGCACCAGAAAGCAGATATTTGACCGCTTTCTCCGCATTTGGGTCACAGAAAAAATTCTGTCGACTCCCACAGGGGTTCAAGAACAGCCCAGGACTATTCTCAGCTAGGGTAACAGAGTTACTACAAATCTATGATGATGAAGCATTATCTTACGTAGATGATATTTATCTCACAGACGACGACTTGGATACTCACTTGAAAAGAGTGAACACCATTATACTTGGGTTCGCAGCAGAGGGTTACAAATTCAACTTTAAAAAGTCCCGAATTGCCCATCTGACAGTACTATTCTTAGGGTACAAATTATCAAGTGAAGGGAAAAGCCTAGCGGACAACTTCTTAGAGAAGTGCGCTGTACTCCAAGCTCCAAAAACGCTGAAGAATTTACAATCCATACTAGGTTTTCTGAATTTCGGAAGAACTTACATTCTTAACTACGCAGAGAGGGTTAAACCTCTCTACGAACTAATTAAACCTGATTTTAAACAAATCAATTGGACTCAAAAACACACAGAAATTTTGAGATCACTGCAAACAGACATGTTAGCAAAAACTAAATTAGATACACGTGACAACACACGTGATCTTGTAATCCGAGTCATCCCAGGAAGATGCGGATTCACATACCTAACCTCTAATGAGGGAGAAAAGGTACCAATAGCTTACAAATCACATTTGTACACAAAGGCTGAAATAAAATTCAGTTCAACGGAGAAAATTCTAACTGCGGTTCAGACTGCTGTAGCGAAAGAAAGGCCCCTAGCACAAGGTAAACGAATAATAATCCTAACACCCATACCGGCTTTAGAAGCGGTAACTAAAGCAAGCATTCCTAATGCTAAAGCTTTGCATCCGAGATGGATTCAGTGGGTTAATTCTCTTGCTGCAACAGACGTAGTTTACAAATTTGATCCTAACTTAAAAACACAGGAATTTTTACAATATGAATATGAATGTCCTCTGCCAATTGAAATCCTGCCTCTCGAAGAATACGGAAGTATTATATATACTGACGGATCAGCACAACCCGCAGTTGGGGGTAAGCAAGCTTACAGTGCTGCGTGCGCGATTGTCAAAGGTCGTTGGCACAAAGGAAAATTTAGACCAATGGTCACTAAAACACAATCTCTAGGAGATTGCTCGGCTCAACGAGCTGAATTAGTAGCATTTAAGATGGCGCTAGAAAATACCGATCGCGAATTCCCCACACTAATAGTGTGCGATTCTTTTTATTGCGTACAATCTTATAATGAATACTTGCAGAATTGGGTGGAAAATGGTTTCAAAGATGCAAAAGGTGGCACAATAAAGCATAAAATGCTTTGGGAACAGGTAGTTCTTTTACAGAAAGAACTACAAAAGACTCACGTGATACATACACTGAGTCATCAACGTGATGGCGTTCACGTTGCAGGGAATTCATTGGCTGATGAAGCCGCGAAGGCAGCTGTGCAAACGGCTTCCGTAGCTGCGATAACTCGGTCACAAACAAAAATAGACAGCGATATTCTACAAGCTGTCAGTACGTCAGTAAAAAATGATAAGAAAACACTCCCAAAAGGCTTTCCTGAAAAGTACTTGTACTTTACGGATAAAAATAATGTTCCTTTTGCTCGAATCCCTGGAGTGGGGGATAGAGTAATTCCAAACAGGGAACACAGACTAGGACTAATCAAAGCGGCACACGAAGGGCTTGCTTCTGCACGCGCTGGCGTTTCCGCAACAATATCACTATTAAAACAAAGATATTGGTGGCCTCGCTTGAGAATACAAACTAAAAAGTATGTATTAGAATGCGACATATGCCAAAGGATAAAAGTATCAACAGTGAAACGACCAGCGCAGACACCCCTTCTCATCTCGGATAAACCATTTGCATGCGTTTACCTGGACCACTGTGGTCCCCTACAAAGGGACGGCAACTATAGATATATCATGGTAGCAGTGGATTCCTGTACGAGGTTCATATGGATGTGGCCCCAGCGCTCGGCTGACGCTAGAACGGTTATAAAAGATTTGCGAGTCTTTATCGGCACATACGCAATTACCACGTTCCATTCTGACCAGGGTCCTGCTTTCAGCTCTCGAGCTTATAGGGAGGCCATGGCTAGCATGGGAATTGGGTTGCGGTATTCTTGTCCGTCGCACCCCGAAGGGAATAGTGTGGTAGAAAGAAAAAAACGTGACATAAAGCAATCTATAACAGCGAAGGTATTAGGTTCAGGCGCTGGGTGGGTCAAACATTTAATAAGTGTCCAGACTAGTCTTAACAACATGCCAAGAAATTCTCTAAAAGGTTTCAGCCCATACGAACTATTGTTCGGAATTAGAATGCGCGTTCAGGACCTCGATAGTCAGATGTCAGTGGTACAAGAAGAAACAACGCACTTTGATGTAAAAGACCGTTTGGCTGTTTTACAGGAACTGAATGAAACAAGAAAATCATTAAGCAACATAAAGTTAAAGCAACAGCCAAGTACCACTGACGAGGCACCACCCGCAACAGCCCCAGCAAGGCCTGTCTGGATTCCAAAGATTGGGGATCTAGTCAGAGAAAAGATCGCGGTTAAGAAGGAATTTGGGCCTTCTTACAGAAAAGCAGTACCTGTCTTAGCAGTCACTGGAACAAGATCAGTTGTGCTACCGCCCCTTGCTGGTAAAAAGGAGAACAGAGTCGTGTCTATCGATCTGGTAAAACCACAAGCATGTGGCCTATAATCAACAGTAGGCCCAGTGGACTCCCAAGAAACAACAGAATACCCAAACTTGCAACAATCCAAGAGGTTCAAACTGAAAGACTAATCACATTCGATCAGCCTGCAGTGCACAATGAAGGACTATGCAATAATGCCATGGAACTCGTGCCTCTTGAAACACAGATTGAAACAGTTCGTCAAGAAACAACACCAGTCTACAATGATGTGGCATCAGAAAGTGCTACCGAGAGACAGATTGAAAGAACAATCCCATCAATTGACAGAACTGCCTCTGGTTATTTCATCAACTTCGACAACTTCTCTGAAGATTTAAATGACCCCGAAGTGATGCCAGAAACAAAAAAGTCTTTTAAAGATAAAGCAACGGAACTCTTTCATCAACTGAAGGAAATCTACCTAATTTCCCCTTGGCTAGAGTTCTGGTTCGGTCTAGGTATATTTTTCCTCCTGCTTTGGCTCATCATGGTACTGTGTTTGGGAAAATTCATTGAAGGAAAATATATTACAATGGACACAGCAAGTCAGAACATCAACCTAGTCCTGAAACCACACAGATCTTCCCACGTGAAGAAAAGAGAACTGTCAACAGTAAATGTCACAGCAATTCCAATACCTGGTGGGGTAGTATGGGAGAAAACAGACTATGAGATCTATGGTCCGGTCGAAATCCTGAAGTATCCTCATCAACTAAAGGTTTCCTTAAGTGACTTTTTGACACCTAGTACATGATTGGGACTTTAACAGTATTAATGACATGATGTCTGATTTAGTAATGTCAGCTAGATTCACAGATCATGATTATTTACAAGGTTCATCTAGTTATGAGCAGTTATTCTGTTACACCCATTATGGGGATCATTACTTGCATAAATCTGCACAGCCTAGAAATGTTTTTATGTATAATCAATGGGAACATTGTTCTACACCACCTAAAAGCAGTTCTAAAGCATTTTTTGAGAAATTCAAATACTTCTCAGGGTTTAACACCAGTGATGCAGAAACGTTTTATTACAAACTGTTAGATAAAACAGGAATGAAAACAATGCTGACAAATTCTAAATTGATATATTCAGAAGCATTTTATGACAAAATGATGACATTTGGTTTTGATTATTGGAAAAATAATATTGAAACGAAAACAATTTGGGGTACAAAAGATTGGCAGGTGCAAGGCATTGAAGCACTATTTAGAACCTGCATGATACCTGAACAAATGTTATTTTTAAATGACACAATACACCAAACATCTTGTCTTGGCCTAGCTAAGATCAAAGACCTTAAAACACCGTCTATACCGAAGCCAATACCTGAGAATACAACCACAGATATTGAATTAGACGTGTCACAAATTTTACATTTCAACAGAACACATCCTGATTGGAAAAAGTGGTTAATCTGGCCTACAGACACAAATAGCTGTCAAGATAGACTCCTGAATAAAACACAGGGTTTAAAAATGACCAGATTAGACCCGAGATATTCCCAGAGACAACATCCAGGGATTATAACAACATACAGTGTAGGGAAACTCTGCCTAGAATGGCTAACTACATCCACACTGGCTGAAATTAAGCAACACTTGTCTTTATTAAAAGATGGTGCTGATTTGCGCGATTTCATTCTTGGACCACGCAAACAGCGTCAAAAGCGTTTCATAGCGACCAGTATCTATGCTGCTTACAACGAGGCTTGGAAAGTAAAGCAAATTGAAACTGCTGAAAAAATACGAGAAATTGATCGTATTAATTTGGAGAAATCACTTTCTGTGGTAGACAATGGGTTAATGACTCTGTCTTCCAGAATATATTCGTTGGACAATATTGTATCCTCTGCCTTTGATGTGATAGACAGAGATTTGCTAATGTTACAACATGGCCAATCTCAATTACGCTCTATTATAGAATTAGGCTGGACGCTGCAAAATCTTCGTTCAGGCTATGTGCCTTGGCGTTTAATCAACACAACGTCATTATTTTCCAGTTTTAACCTTACTGATAAACAGATCAGTTTGGCACAGAAAGGAGCAGACTATACAATCCTGAGCATCAAAAAACTCGAGAGATTACCATTGACAATGTCAGAGAGTCCTGTCATTGAATGGATAATACACGGAATTATCACAATTCCGATAACAACTTTCCGATTTAAAAAGTGCCTTGAGTACATACCTGCTGGCCAATATGAACAATTGGGTAAAGGATATGTAAAATCCGAATGGAAATTACCATACACTCATTCTTGCTATAGTGACAGTGACAAAAATGTATTTCTTAGTGGTGAAAATTGTAAGCATTCACTAAGCGGTATACTTTTGTGTCAGGGTATTAATTTACATGGAGCATGTGATGGAAATTCAAACAACCTTTCATGCCACCAGCTAGTCACACCTGCAACTCAGATAGAGCCCTTCTTTGTGCAACTCGCAAACGGGAGTTACATTCTTAGAACGGATCACAGATGTTGTGGCCTGACGCCAGGGAAAAGTTATCTAGTACAAGTTACGTCCATGGTCAAATGTTGTATGCAAGCATTGTTCCCGAGCGGGCCTCCAGACATAGTGACTCCCCTCTGGCCTCGTCTGAATCTCTATTCTATACGAATTGATACATTAAGCAAAATGAAATCTGTACTTTTACAGACAACAGTGCCTATAACGTCATCTAAAGAGACGTATGATCTTCTAGTCGCAAGGACGGCTACTGAGGTTCATGACCTTTTATCAACAAATTGCCCCGTGCATTTCGTAGAAATATTCAGCCAACTCCTTAACATGTCTAGTGCAACAAGCATCCCAGGCATATTTAAGACAGTCTTTACGGGACTACTAACACCCTTCCAGGCAATTTTGGGAATCTTTCCTAATTTTGTACACTCCATTTTTGGCGGCATACCTTTATTTTTGGGACTCGTTGCAGGGATTCTATTTTTGACCCTCCTGCTACGTTATGGCAAGCCTCGGCTCAGACATAGCTCCCATGGGAATGGAAGAGACAATCCTAGCAATGCGCTACAGGGACAGGATAACTAACGTCCTTGGATTGGCCAGGCTGAGAGATCTAAACATGACCTGGTTCCTTTCATTCAGACCGATATGGCAAAATTGCATTTTACCTGTGCTACGGTGTATGCTTTGCGGCGATGAATGCGTGTTGGACATCTGTCTTTCACTTCCATCAGCAGTACCAATGGACATCGATACTTTGCTCAGTCCAATAACGGCTCACGCATTGTGTTGTCCCCAGCGGCTACCAATCCTGATGACGGCATTTGTGGAGACTCCTGTACTACAGCCAAGTGGTAACAGTGGAGCGAGTGACAAAAGCAACATCATCCAGGTACAACGTTCTGTGAGCATTGCTGGTCCTGCCTTCGATGACAGCAATCATTCTCACACCTGCCAAGTTACAGCGCTATCTAATTTGGTTGAACTATCACCTGATTTTGTAGACCAATTCTTTGAGAGCCTGTCAGATACGATGTTCTCACCCACAGAGAAACAATAACTTTTGAAAAGCTTTCCGGCACACAGCGTTCCCATGAACTCTGAATTCGGCCTTCAGTTTTGATCAACAAAAACTGCCAAGAGCTTTGGAAATCTATTTTCTTTGAATTGGACAATTTTTCTAATATTGACCTTTTTTGGCACGAACAATTCTTTGCTTAACGTAAAAACTATTCTTAGAGAACAGAAGCGTCACACTTCTATTTCTAAACACATCTAGAGACATAACAACATTACACCAGCCTCTAGCACACATGTTATTACAATGCATTTTTATGTGATGATTTATCTCGCCTTTCTTCTGTCAGAGATACTTCATGTGTAATTCCTTTTGCATAATCGCTCATTGATTTCATATGCAATAATTTTTTGAATGATTACTATGCTTTAAAAAACGTACAGTACCTAAATTCCATGTATTACAAGTACGCCTATTTCGAATGCATTTATGTATTTTGGGGTGGGCAATGTTACACATGCATCTAATTGCTTTAGTTTTAGTAATTTTGATGGACATTAACCCGTGGAGTGGGTGTTGCGTGTTTATCTAGGTTCCTGATCGATACTGTGACCTTATGCCCCTATTCGGCTATAAATCCATTTATTCCCTATATTGGCATAACCGTTCAAGTGCGATTTTCTGAAAAGTCATCTCTGGCCTCACACGAACAGAGCCACATTCCAGCATGACTCTCTGCCACTTCCTTTGTGACCAATTAGTGCAATGCCAGTGCAGCAGTCCCTATCTGATATTCCTAGATAACACTCCGAGTTCTTCAACAAGATAAAAACTTAGCAAACCTGGAAATCCCCGCTTGCTATGTTTTGATTAGTAATGGAACTCTAATGAGCAACTGATAACTATCACTTCCTAGTGACATCTTTAATTGACGTCTTATGTCCAGCAAACTTGCGTCAAACCCGGCACCTGTCAGGTATAAATATTACCAACGTTGCCTTAAGCAATGTTCGTTGCCTGTTGCTGATGCCAGCTGCCTGCATGACCCTGTGTTGGTAAATCTAGCACTCTGTCGCTGCAGCCTGCTATCCTGTGGTGGTGAAGCTGCTGATTACCATTATCGCCGCTACAGCGCGAACTATGGTGCAGTACGCTTAAGGAGCTGAACAGCCGTCCTCTGCGAAGACATCCAGCAGATTCCAGCTGCCCGCGGACGCTGTCCCCCCTCCTTCCTCGACGCGCTGAAGAGAAGCCGCTGCCTTTCTCGTGCAGAGAAATCTAGTCCCGGCGCTTCCGGTTTACCCTCGCGGGTGACTGGGATATCGAGAGAGACCCCTGAAGGAGATACCAATCCTCCATCATTCTATTCAGAGGTATGGTGTTGACTAAACCCTTAGACGAGAATTCTTGAAACAAACCTTGGCAAAACCAACTTAACTTAAAGCTACTTACTTACTCCCCTTCCACGTGTTAGGCTTAGGTCAGGCACACTGGGGTAGGCTTAGTTAGAAGCACCAGTTGAGTATGTTAGCCTAATGTATATATGACTGTATATATGTTTTATTACTTTTAAACCATTGTATGGCTAAGAAACCATATCAATGCTTTTACAGTTCTATTTCGCAATACTTATCTTACTGTACGTACTTTTTATAATAACAATTATTGCAATTGTGGCAATACATTTCTCTTGTACGAGAAGAAAGACTGTTCAATAAATGTTAACCTTTATTGATACACGCCCGTCTCTCTATTCTCTACATCTCGTGAAAGTAAACTGCACTAGACTGACTGAGTGAAATCTATGTCTATTGTTTCACACGACCCTAGAGATTGACTCTTGATCTGAGGAGCAAAGTTGTCATGTTGCACGGTTGTTGGAAAACTGAATCCCTTCTTGTCTGTGCCAAGGAAGCTGATCACTTCCTATGCAGAGAAGAAAGTTTCCAGTGACCTCTGAGCTAGTTGGTAACACAACCCAATTAAGTTTAGCATAGTCAGTGGAGGCCTGGAATATCCGCAGTTCCACGTCGATACTACTGTTTATGTTATTCCAATGCGCAGGGCCTAGTGGGAAACTAGGAACTACACTACACTATTCAGTGAAGGAACAGATTTAACGGCAGCCTTAAAAGTAGGAACTATGGGCCCGATGTAGGAGCCCTAATACCGGTCGGAAACGGCCGATTTCGGCCGTTTCCGACCGGTATTAGGGTTTTTTAATGTAGGAGCATGCTTTACAGAACCGGTATTTTACCGAATCTGTATTTACAGATTTGGTAAAATTACCAAATCGGTAAATACAGACTCGGTAAAAATACTGATTCTGTAAAAGCACATGTAGGTAGCACATCTTTGAGTGCCGCAGGCCTTTCAGATTCGGTATTTTACCACCCAATCCAATTGGGTGGTAAAATACCGAATCCAGGTATGCATGCACATCTGTGCATGCACACCTGTGCAATGTGACAAACAGACATGCCCTTAGGGCATGTCTGTGTGCCACATGGCACACAAGTCCGGAATTGGGGTGCCAGAGGGTGTCAAAGTGACACCCCCTGCACCCTTGCGAAAATCGGAATTTACCGAATCGGTAAATACCGATTCGGTATTCACCATTAATTCCTATGGGCTTCAAGGCCCATAGGAATCAATGGGGGATACCGATTCTGTATTTACCGAATCGGTAAATACCGAATCTTACAGATTCGGTATTTACCGATTCTGAAATACCTACATGTGCCCCCTTCTATTTTACCACTTCTGAACACCTTAGCTGCTTCGCAAATATCCCTCCCCAGTGCTGGGCTGTCCATTGGAACTAGTGCTGAATGGACGTCCAATGGTCGTGCGCAGCACTGGGGAGGTAGCGCTCGTGACGACCGTTGGCTGTCAGCAGCGCTTAAGAGGTTAAATACCGAATCGGTAACATTCGGTATTTTAGAAGTGGTAAAATAGATTACCTACATCTAGCCCTATATCTTCTCCTTTTTCAGGCAGATCCCCATTCACTTTCTCTATTAGGTCCGATATCTCACAGATAACAGCTGAAAGACAGTGGGAGTTGGGGAAGAGATTAGCAAAGTTAAACAGCCTTGGGGCTAAGGCCCAATTAAGGTTCCCAGCTACACTGAGAGTAATGTGGAATAACCATATGCACATGATCCAGTCCACAAATGAAGCGGATATGCTCATAGACAAGATTCAAATTGAGAAACAGGGAGGGATGTTGGGGATGCCAGTTGGGATGAAAATTTGTTTCCCCACCGTGAAGCTTACTAGTTTTTTTTTTTATATACTCATGGTGCCTTGGGGGGTTGGGTCCAAATAGGTATTGACCTATTGGAAGGTAGGGTTCCTCAGGGTGGTATGGGGATAGGGGGGCACGGGGGTTCGGGGTGGACTCGAGAGGTTGGGGGGAGGGGGAGGGGAGCACAGAGGGGGGCACAGGCTGGCAAAATAGGTAAAAAAGTGTCCTCATCTCATGATTCCCTTATGGTTAGATCAATTAAAAATACAACTTCATCATATAGATAGGAGGCACCAAAATTGTATAAGGTAAAATGATGGGGGGTCATAGTATTCAATTTATCTCTTGGAACTTGAATGGTCTAAGATGTATAAGGAGACAAATATTAATATTTAAATATCTAGAGCTATACCCCATGCACATCTGTTTATTGCAAGAAACGCATTTGAATAGGACAGAGTCAGAATCAGTTTTTTCCAAAATACCATGGCTCCAATGTTTTTGTTACTCCCACCAAGCGATGAATACTCGTGGAGTTGCCATTTTAGTAAAAAAGGGAATCACTTGTACAATAAGTTCGATCCAGACAGATCAAACAGGCAGATGGGTCATTGTGCGGTTAGACTTTGAGGAAGAGAAGTTGATTTGTTCTTCTTACGATCGCCTGAATAGTGATGACTCATCCTTTTTAGTTAAGTTGCAGGACAGGCTGATTTCAGTAAATCCCTCGATCACTTTAGGTGGAGATTGTAACGTTCGGCTTGAGCCGGTAAAGGACAGATCTAATGTAAGCTGTGTTAAAGGGACCCCAAGATCACGTAGGGTTATGAAAAATTTGCTATTGAACATCAACATAGTTGATATATGGAGAGCAAAGACGGGGGAGGGAGATGGATTTACATTTTATTGTAAAAAGAACCATCAATCTTCCAGAATCGACTATACTCTGGTGAATAGGGAGAATACAGAGAATATGATTAGTATATCTACATACCCATGTCATCTATCTGACCATGCACCCCTAGTATTTTTATATTCTACAAGGATAATGTCTCAACAAGTTAGATGGACCCTAAATAGGTCAATGCTTTTGGTCCCTGAAATCATCCAGGCAATTAAAAAATCCTCTCAAGAGTTTTAAGCTTGGTTCTACTTCAGTAAAAGTGGTCTGGGAAGCCTATAAGGCAAATTTAAGGGGAAACCTGCGGAGCCTAATAAGCATAAGTAATAAGATCAATGCCTTAGAACTTCAGGCACTGGAGGGTAGAATTATGAAGAGGTAAGAAGTCATATCGTCCAGGGTGGTTCCAGAGAGGTGGATCAGATAGAGGGAAAACTTGACGAGGCAAGACGAGATCTACGGTTCTATCTGGACCAGAAATGTAAGGCTCAGTGGAAGGTTCGCAATATGGAAACGTTTGAATATGGGGAAGAGCTGGTGCCTTATTGGCATGGAAGGCAAGGGTAGATAGGGCTAAAAACACCATTAGTCAACTTATAATCGATAATGCCTGAACTAAATCCAGTGCTGAACGCCGACTATAAGATTTTCATGGGCATTTTGCCAGGGAGATTGGGTAAATTTGCACCAAGTCTGATTAACACTGACCAGAAGTGCTTTATGCCCGGGAGAGCCATACAGGAACAAATCCAACTGTTAATCGGCAATATCGATCTAGCCGAAAATAGAGGGGACCCCTTGTCGGTAGTGGCATTAGATGCCTCTAAATCCTTCGATCGAGTTTGTTGGAAATATCTATGGGCGGTGTTGGAGGGCATGGGTATGGGTCAGACGTTTGCTCAGACCTTAAAGACTAGTTATTATGGAGCATCTGTGAAGATCTTATTAAATGGCTCCCTGACCCCTAGTTTTCAATATCTATATTGAGCGCCTTGCGCAGGCAATTAGGGAGGATAACATCATAAATTCCTTTATGATCTGGAGATTACCAATCCAAAATCGCCTTATACGCAGAGGGTGTTATGATCTATACTGCAAATCCTGACATTTCTATCCCGCATTTAGGAAATCTGTTGGCAGAGTTTGGCGCCATCTCAGGGTATATGGCAAACTCTGAAAAAGACGAGATTATGTGTTGGAACTCCGTGTATAGTCATGGCCCCGTAAGTAAAGAGTTTAGATATTTAGGGATAAAGATTGTAAAGGACTTAAATAAAAAAACATTGATCAACTGGAAAAAGACTGAAAAAGATGAAGATTTTCTCTTTGCCAGGTGAAAAACCTCCCTTTATCTATCTATGGGAGGGTCAACCTGGTGAAGATGTCGGTTCTACCTAAATTGACCTTCCTTTTTGGAGCGGTTTCTCTTACCTTTTCACAGTAAGGCATTATTAAGATCCAGGAGAAGATAGGTAGCTTTATTTGGGGGCAGAAAAGTGCCAGGCTATCCTGGAAGAAACTAAGAAGGAAGCTCTTGAAAGGTGGTCAGGCACTTCCAGATATAAATGTATATTCATTGGCCTTTCAATTTAAGGGCATAAGGATGCTTCTTTCTACACCGGTGGAAACTTCTTGGGGCAGACTTTTGGGGGAACTTGTAGTAGCAAAAGGTGGTAATGGACAGGATGGTGTTTTATATAAGGTTGGGGCACCCAGATTTTTCAAGCGGGTACGCCTTAAGGTTTCAAAAACTGCCTTGCAAATATGGTACAAATTAAGGCGTATCTGGGGTATCAGATATTTTTCCCCTTTCTCTCCAATTTGGGATTCACCATGGTCCCCCATCTGTCTGGGCGATAGCTTAGCAATTCCGATCAGAAGAGCGGGTTTGGAGAAGTGGTCAGACTTGCTGGATTTAGATGGGGTCCTTCCTTGGAAGGTACTGCTAGATAAAATTGGCACGGCATTTTCAAGATTAAAGTACCTTCAGATAAGGTCATGGTCTGAGGCGGAGGCCCGAGATACTGTTGGGAATTGGGAGCTTGAGCAGTTGTTTCAAAATGCCGGCTCAAGGAAAAAAGAGGTGTTGTTGTGGTGTACAAGCCTATTAAATGCAGTAGATGATGAGGTCCCCCCACAGTCAGCAGTATGGAATTCCACTCCCCTTCTCCAAGATACCAGAAGCCTTTTTGAACTATCTATCAAGTTAATGTATAAATATATAAAACCCGCGAACATAAAGAAAAATAATTTTTTGTACTAAACAGGCTTTATTATACACTGGCCAACATTGCAAAATTTGTCTCTTCTGCCGTTTCAATTCCTGTTTGCCCGAGGTGTTCTATTAATAGGGCGGATGATATTCATATGTTCTTTGAATGCGCAGAATTAGCGGTATTTTGGAAAGAGGTAGGGGACACTTTGGTAGATATTTTTCAAATACATATAGAGGTTGATCTCTGGTGATATTTGGTATGAACAATTGTATTGCCAGGTCACTCCCACAGCCCCAGATGGGTTTGCTTCTCTATCTTGTGATCCTGGCTAGAAGAGAGACCTGCTTTAGATGGAAGGACCCTGCCCCCCCGCCCCCCACTAGAGAAGGTTGGATCAAAGCCGCTTTACGAATGGCAAATTTAGACCAGGAAGAATCCCCTATAAATATCTGGTCACCCTTGCTCTCCTGGGGACGCCACTTGTACATGGTAAATAATTAAGATCGGGTAACTGGTATCTTTTTGTCTAATGATTACACCTGTCCTCAGGATAAAGAGGAAGGCCATGGTTGGATAGACAAATGTAGTGAGTCGAGAGGTGTCCAGTTCAGTACATATCGACTTGTTAAGATCTACTGGAGTCTGAGGTGAGATGAGGACAAAATAAAAAAACACATCACCTCCCCTGCGGCCTTGTTTGTGTGTGTTGTGCATCCAAGGTACTTTGTGTGACAAGTGTTGCATCTGCAATTTGCTTTGACCTGAACTATTTCTAACATTTGAAATTCATATTTTTATTACTGTATTGTGGATTTTTGTTGTTTGATCTTGTTTGGTTTAGCTAAAGATTACTTATTTTTCTAAACTGGCATGGTGTCCGTTTGTAGTGTTTTCACTGTATTACTGTATGCGTTCACATATGCTTTATGAGATAAGCCAGTCTGCTCATGCCAAGCTACCAAAGGGTGAGCAGAGGTTATTTTAGACGTGCATCCCCCTTACCCTCACTAGAAGCAAGGGTCTCTATTTTAACAGAGGTACCTGCCTCTGCCAACTAGAGACCACCATTTCTAACTATATATCTATACACATGTAGTGTTGTTAATAGGTGGTTAAAGTTAGGCCTGCCTTTCGATAGACAGAGCATTTTTTGGTTTGCTAATAATTTTGGCCCAGTTTGAGGGATCTTCCACAAAACTTCCCCAAAAGATAGTTCATTTACCTTGGCTCTTTTGTGGAAAGTTTCGGGTTGATCCGTGAAGCAAGGGGCTATATAAAAGGGGTGTCAAAATGCAAAATCCCCATGCATTTTCCATAGACTTCTTTTGATAAGGCTACAGCAAAAACTACTCAACGGATTTATACCAAATTTGTCAGTAAGCTAGCTCTTGGTCCACAGATTGTGCTTTTTGTGATTTGATGTAAACCAATTAAGTATTCTTGGGATATTATGGGGAAAAAATGGATATTATGAAGGCTGGGCTGGTAAGAATCTTACAAGCCCAGCAACAGGACAGGTCTCTCTCCCTACCACAGGGATTCATTTATGAATTTGTGCTTTTGTGGGATGCAAGAGTCTTGTGAGCTTCCCACAAGAGCACAAATTCATAAATGGAGCCCTGAGATAGGGTGAGAGACCTGGTTTTCCCATGAGCCTTCACGCCCTTGCAGGAATGAATGAATGAATAAAATATTTAATAAAGCGCACGGTGGCCGAGCGGCTTCCTGGCGCTAGGGACCTGATCAAGGACTCAGCAGAGGGGACCTAGGGGAGTTTAGGAGGGGAATGCCTGAAGGAAGAGGAAGGTTTTAAGGGCTTTGCGAAAATGAGAGTAGATAGGAATGGAGCGAATAGAAAGAGGAAGGCTATTCCAGAACTGGGGGGCAAGGACTGAGAATCGGGTTCCCCCCGTTCTGGATTTGCGGAAGCGAGGGGTGTGGAGAAGAGAGAGAGAGGAAGATCGGAGGGTGCGAGCAGGGGCATGAGAAGAGACAAGAGTGTTGATGAACAAGGGTGCGGATCGAGAGTGAGCCAGGAATGCTAAACAGGCCAGTTTAAAGAAGGATCTGAAACGAACGGGGAGCCAGTGAAGTGATTTAAGAGCCGGGGTGATATGAGAGGATTTAGGGAGGGAAAGGATGAGACGAGCAGCTTGGTTCTGAATGGCCTGTAGGCGGCGAGATTCATAAGCAGGTATGCCCACGTACAGGCCATTTCCATAGTCAAGGCGAGAGATGACGAGGGCCATGACTATGGATTTGAGAGCATCAGTAGAGAAGAAACGGGAGATTTTCCGAATTAAACGGAGGGAAAGAAAACAGGAGGATACAACAGAGCTGATCTGACTGTGCATGGATAGGTCATGACTGACTTTGATGCCGAGAGTGCGGACAGAAGAAGAAGGAGCAGGGGGGGGACCAAAAGAAAGGGGCCAATGTGCGGGGGTCCAGGGGTTAGAGGGGCCACCGGTGAGAACAAGTTCCGTTTTATCTGGATTGAGCTTCAGTTGGTTAGCGCACATCCAGTCAGAAATGAAAACCAAGGTGGAACAGAACTTGGGAAGAGAATCCGGGGTGGAAGAAAGATCGAAAACGAGTTGAAGGTCAGCTGCGTAATTATACACAGAGACCCCCAGCTCAAGAAGAGAAGTGATGAGGGGGTGAATATAAAGATTGAAAAGGAGAGGGGAAAGAGAAGAGCCTTGGGGAACACCACAAGTGACAGGACGGGGGGAAGCGGAGAAACCGGAGAGATGAACTGCCTGGGACCTATCCTGAAGGAAGGACGCCAGCCAGGAAAAGGCCGCGCCCCGAATGCCCGCTGCGCTGACACGGTCGAGGAGGATGGCATGGTCAACCGTGTCAAACGCAGCGGACAAGTCGAGAAGGACCAGAGCTTGGGGGAGATTGGAGTCGGCCTTCCCCTTAAGCTCGTCCAAGACTGCGAGGGCCACCATCTCCGTGGAGTGGCCCGGGCGAAATCCTGCCTGGTGGGATGCAAGGAGGCCGTTCTCCTCAATATAAGAGGAGAGGCAGGAAGTGACATAAGCCTCAAGGATCTTGCCGAGGTAGGGAAGGAGAGAGATGGGACGGAAATTGGAGGGAAGAGAGGGATCTAGACCAGGTTTCTTTAGAATCGGAAGGACTATGGCAGATTTGAAAGAGGAGGGGACAGATCCGAGAGCCAAAGAGGAGTTGAGGAGGGCAAGGGGAGGTTCCGAGCAATTGGTGAAAAGGGTTTTAAGAATGCGTGCTGGCGCGCAATCCATGGGGGAGCCAGACTTGATTTAGATCAGGAGTTTTAGAAATAGTTCAGTGGAAAGAGGAGGGAAGGAGGAAAAGGAAAAGGAAGGACAGATGGGAAGACAGGTGGGGCAGGGTTGAGGCAGTGTGGGAATGTTGGCTTTGATCTTTACGATCTTGTCGATAAAAAAATCATTAAGTGAAGTACAGAGGGACTGTGAGGGAACCGGGCTGGGGGTAGAGCGATCAGAGGTGGCAAGATTGTGGACCAGAGAGAAGATTTCACGGGGTTTGTTAGCCGCGAGTGCTACTCTCTCAGAAAAATAGGCGGTTTTGGCCGCCAAGATCGCTTTTTTATATTCAGCTAGGAGTGATTTGTATTTGGCGCGCAACAAGGGGCAATAGTTCCTTCTCCAGTGACGTTCCGACCGCCTAAGGTCGAGTTTGAAAGTTTTAAGTTCTGGAGAGAACCATTTGTGCGCGTCGTGTGGGCGAATCGCCTTGATCTTTCTGAGCGGAGCGACAAGGTCGCAAGAAGAGGAAAGCCAAGTGCCAATGGCGTTGACCTGAGAATCAAGAGAGAGATTAGTGAGGGTTGGAACAGATGAAGTCAAGGTGAGCGAGAGGGAGTCGAGGTCGGTACGATTCCAATTACGGGCTAAGATGTTCTTGGGGAGGGGAGGCTTGTCAGCCACTCCCAGTTGGATGGTGAAAGAAATGGAAAAATGATCCGACCAGACGCATGGGGAAATAAGAAGGGACGAAACAATGGGGCGGGAGGACCAGATTTGGTCCAGGATGTGACCCTGAACGTGGGTGGGGGCTGAAATATGAGATGTGAAGTTTAGGCATTGAAGAGTACCTGAAAAATCTTTCGAAGGGAGGTCTTCCCTGGGGTCGCCCGGCCAATAATTGAAGTCGCCGAGCAATAGGACGGAGGAATTATTGACCACGAGGGTGGCCATAAGGTCCTGAATGGAAGCTACAAAGGAGGGCATAGATTGAGGAGGACGGTACACAAGGACAACAGTGAGGGGGGCAGGTAGATTGAGAGAGCGGGCCACGAGAAAGTCCACGTTAGAAAGGGGGGTGATTAAGAAGTTGGAATTTGAGGGTTGACCGAATGATCATCGCCACCCCTCCCCCCACCTTGCCGTCTGGACGGTCAGCCCGGAGGGCATAATAGGTGTCGGGAAGAATGGCTAAGAGGTCGGGAAGGGAGTCAGCAGTGAACCAGGTTTCGGTCAGAAAGAGGAAATCCGGGGAATCGGAGGTAAGGAGATTAAAGAGAGCCGTCTGATGTTTAGCCGCTGAGCGGGTGTTAAGCAGTATGGCAGAGGCTGCGGTGGAGGCAGAGAGGGAGGAATAGCAAGAGGCAGAGGAGAGATCAGCAGCTGGGGGGGTAGTGCTAGTGGGGCTAGGAAGAAGCGGGGTCAGGAGAGGGAGAGGAGAGGCGAGAATACCAAGTGTGTCAAGGTGTCGCAAGAGTGGAAATGAGAGTGGGGAGACAACAGTGAGAGCTAGAAGTTGTGCTGAGGTATAAGTCAGAAAAAGAGCAGGGGGTGTGGCCCCTGGTCCCGGCCCGTCGCGGACGGGCGCAGACGGGCTTAACTTAGGCGCAACTTCGGCGCGCCTTCGTCGCGCCCGCTGCGCGCGTCCGCTGCGCGGCTGGGGCTGGGTAACCATTAAGTAGAGACACATGAGGGGAGAGTTCGGGGGTGTGGCAAGGGGGGAGGGGCCAAAGAACTGCAGCGCCGAGCCCAGACCCGCCCAAGATGGTGGAGCCGCCCGTCCCACTCCAAGAGTCAGGCAAGGAGGGGGCGATCAGCGGTGGCGGTCTGGGCTGCGAGCAGGACAGAGGCAGCCAAGAATAACAGAAGCGCTGGCTCCGTAGCGCCAAGCAGCAAAGCAGGTAGGCGGGCTAATGACTTGTAGGCAAGTGTCCAAGAAGATTTTTAAAAAACAGCGTTGCTCCCGGAGTCGCCTCGGGAGTTCTGAGAAGATGCAGGATAGGCGCGCTTGCAGCTGACCGCCTAAAGTACTTGACGAGGGGGGAGGGGCCAAAGAACTGCAGCGCCGAGCCCAGACCCGCCCAAGATGGTGGAGCCGCCTGTCCCACTCCAAGAGTCAGGCAAGGAGGGGGCGATCAGCGGTGGCGGTCTGGGCTGCGAGCAGGACAGAGGCAGCCAAGAAGAACAGAAGCGCTGGCTCCGTAGCGCCAAGCAGCAAAGCAGGTAGGTGGGCTAATGACTTGTAGGCAAGTGTCCAAGAAGATTTTTAAAAAACAGCGTTGCTCCCGGAGTCGCCTCGGGAGTTCTGAGAAGATGCAGGATCACAAGTGCTCTGATTGCCTGGCTGTTAAGGTTATAGAAATTAAATACTGTTTACTATAAAGAATTTCAGGTGTTGGGGAAATGAAGTAAAAAAGCCATATAAGGGGCAGAACACAGGCATTCTGTTCCTCTAGATTTAAGAGGAGGTCTCTAAAGCATAACTGCTGTGATATAATAAAATGCATATTGCTTCAAAAAAAGAATTTCAATCTTGCAGTACTCTCGCAGGATTGCGTATAGTAAAAAGGAGTAGGTGATTTCTCAATACATTCTACCAGTTGAAATGGATAATGTGGCCCTTGGTATTGAGAGGGAGAGTGTAAGATTGAGGTACTGTGAAGAGTAGAAGGTTAATTGTTTTTTTTAATTTACGACCTCACAATACTCTCATGGGATCAGGAAAAATAGGAAGGAGTAGGTGATCTTTGAATGCACTCTGGTATGCACACTTGGTGCAGTAGCAAGGAGTCTTAGTGGAGAGGGTGTCTATCAGAGTCTACATTTACACCCATCAGTTTTGGAAGAGGTGTTATAGATAGATGGATTTTATTTTACATGTAACTAAAATCCTTACAAAAGCAAATAGCACAAAAGGCTTTTTAGTATCATAAAATGTTCCACTGAAGCCCCAAAAGAATTTGGTAGACCTTAAATAAAATAGAATTAAAATCCTCTGCATATATCAAGGAAATGTAAAAAGTTGACACGGTTCTGTCTTTCAATATGTCTTACAGTTTATTAGTTAAACTGTAATATATTTGTATTGTTATTGTTGCCTTAAGTATTTACATTGAGCAATGGATGACACAGTAAACTTGGCCAGAAGGCTCCAAAGGAGAAGGTGTAAAATCTCACGGACAGGGCAAGGTGTTAACATTGATAAAACGCAAATGGCACTGTATAATATTCAGTGTTGATCTATTCAAGATAGACACAACTTAGTTCCAGAATGTACCATCAGGTTGGTCAAAGCCTTCTGCAAAGCGTTCATTTGTTTTTGCCACCGAGGTCAGTGTAAGGAGTTAGGGAGTCCGGAACAGCAGCCAGGCAGCCTCAGTGGCTTCAAATGTTGTATTTCACATATTGATTGTGTTTCGGCAGACGAGCAGAAAGTGCAAAAGTGCCAATGTGCTGTGTGAATATGGGTGCTGGTGGGTCCCAAGGGTGCTCCAGATGAGTTGAGTAGCTGCTGTGCAATGCATTAGCCTGAGCGACCTCGAGCAATGGGAGCAGTCTGTGCATGTTTCAGAAGCAGCCGTGTAATGTCTGTAAAAGTCTTCAGATGTATGAGCGCAGCTGTAACATGATGGAGCAGGTTTGAGGGCCCCAGTGCCCAATCATTGATGGGGCAGTGTAATGCTACAGGCAATTATACATTGTAAGATCATGTATTGACCATTGACTCCATTTTGCTCAAACTGCATTATATGAGCATGGTTTCATCTTGTGTCTGTCTGACCCCGCCTTTCAGCTGCAAATGCAGGCAGGCCCTGGTTAATTGTGCACACAGAAATGTTTATGTTTCTCACTTCACAAAGCGAGAGAGATAAGCTGTTAGTACAGACAGAGTGGGATAAGTACAGTGTCCAAGGATGAGAAAGTGAAGAATTCTACCTCAGCTCTCATCGGAGCCTGGCCAGCTCCGTTGAGTGACCTTGATGCAGAAGTGTAGCCAGCACCTACAGTACAGATGAAGGGAGGAGGAGCTTCTAGAAATCTCTCTCCATGTTAGTAAAGAGTATACAGAAGGAGACCTCTTGCGGATTTAACAGGAACTCTCCTGGGAGTGGACGCACTGCCCGGAGGTTTTGTGCCAGGTTGAGACCTCCTGCCTGGGACTGTCAATGGGTTCCCCCGTCGTGCTGGCAAGGATGATGCTAAACAGACAGCTGGTGTAGTATTTCAAGTGCTAATTTATTTACTCCTGTCTACATATTTACCGTTGAAATCATTTATTCTTGTGTATATACATTTACTGTATGCATTTATTTTACATGTGCATTGTTGCCATTTTATATATGGGCACTTGCTGTAATAAATATTCCCCTTTACTTGGCAAAAGAGTGTTGAGCTTTGTTTATGTTTTATTTTGGTGTTCTAACGTGTGTAGGGTCCTATTTTAATGAGAGTTCATGTTGTGTCATGCTATTTTGAAGTCTTGTTCATGTGTTCTGAAGAAAAGCAAGACAGCCAGGCGGACCACAATTTGGACACTGCCGCCTGGAGGAATTTGATAGTTTTAACATTTAAAGTGGTATTCACTGGGTTCAGTCAGGCAATTACAGCCTAGCGGCAAGTAGGAGATCCTAAGCATACTAACTAAGCATGGGTGGAAAATCCGTTACGCTCGCGGATTTTCAGTAAATTTGCAATCTGCGAACACTCGCGAATTTACCGAAAATCCGCAAATTCGCACGCAGCGGATTTTTTTTTCTTGGTGATACAATTTTGCGGCGTGCGGTGTAAGTTCGCAATTGCGAACATGTAGGTGCGGTGGACAGCAACAATCTCGCACTCGCGACATTACAAAATTGCAATGCTGCACAAGAAATCCACTAGCAAGCAGCATAGACCTTCTGAAAATGATGATTTTTATCAAAATAACTCCTCAGGTTGACATTTGCCTGCACTTTTTTGGATTTGAGGCCTTTTGACTTTCTTTGGATCACTTTTGGATTAGAAATCAACTTTCACAAGTAAGCTTGTTTGGGGCATTACAGTTGCTGTAATGCTGTTCTGCAGAAAAACGAGTTTTGCAAAAGTGAAAGCATTCAGCAGGTGCAAAAGTTCAAACTCATCATTAGTAACCATTCCCTGTAGTGCTTCCTGACTGGGGCCCCTCCAGAGTTCAGTTGCTAGTTGCAACAATTGTATGACCCTGCTCTGACCCTCACAGCAGGCTCATAGAATAGCTACAACTAGGCCACAAAGGTCCTGGAAAAAAAAATTGCACTGCAACAGAAAGCAAATTACAGATAAGGAAGCAGGTGCCAGACTGGAATTTTAAAACAGTGACACATTAATAAATCAACCCCAAATTAATTCATGTCAGTTGAAGCAGGGCAGGTGTGCTTGCTTTTTCCCCCCATAATCTACAGTGATGATGAACCAGAGGGTGGCATTGATGTACCAGAGGGTGGCATGGGTGAAACAGAGGGTGGCAGGGGTGAAACAGAGGGTGCTGGGAACCTGTGATGATGAACCAGACGTAGAAACAACATATTCGCGATCGTTGCGAGCCGACATGTAAGTTCGCAATTGCGAACTGGTACAAAACCCTCGCGAACTGGCAGAAATCCTTGCGAACACAAAAAAAAGCAAATTCCCAGTTCAGTTGCTAGTTGCAACAATTGTATTACCCTGCTCTTACCCTCACAGCAGGCTCATAGAATAGCTACAAGTAAGCCACAAAGGTCCTGTAAAAAAAAATTGCACTGCAACAGAAAGCAAATTACAGATAAGGAAGCAGGTGCCAGACTGGAATTTTAAAACAGTGACACATTAATAAATCATCCCCAAATTAATTCATGTCAGTTGAAGCAGGGCAGGTGTGCTTGCTTTTTCCCCCCATAATCTACAGTGATGATGAACCAGAGGGTGGCATTGATGTACCAGAGGGTGGCATGGGTGAAACAGAGGGTGGCAGGGGTGAAACAGAGGGTGCTGGGAACCTGTGATGATGAACTAGACGTAGAAACAACATAATCGCGACCGCTGCGAGCCGACATGTAAGTTCGCAATTGCGAACTGGTACAAAACCCTCGCGAACTGGCAAAAATCCTTGCGAACATGCGAGAATTCGCGGATTTTGCGGATTGCGAGTTCGCAAATTCGCAAAATTCGCAAACGCCAGATTCGCAAAATTCGCCCATGCTTAATACTAACTTGTTGTGAAGGAAAACATTTGTAGCAGCATGGGCCAGATGCAGAGAATATGAATTATGGTTTCCTCGCCCTGGCCACAAAGGTGCACGTGTTAAGCTGCCGATATCTGCATTGCCAGTGTCAGCCCCCCAGGTTTCACTCCCCCATTCTGAGGGCTATAAATCTGGCTTTTAGCCACAGTGGATAAGTGCAAGTAATGTATTTCTGATGGATCCATGTGATATAAGAGTTTATCACTGCCCAAGCGTGTGATCACTTGCTCTGCTTTGCTAAGTCATCCAGCCTTGATGGCCTTTTCACTGTAGACACTGAAAGTTTTTTGAATGCTGATTGTGGAAGATATTTTTCCCAACCTTTAAACAAGAGGTCTTTCAGCTTGTTTTGAAGACAGTACTTAAGGGAGGATCCAGAGTTATTTAAGTCTCGCCAAAGTAGGCAATTCATGGAATCCGCTGTGGTGAGTCTGAGCCTGTGGCACAAAGTTAAGAAGGCACGGCTTCTGGCCATGATTGCTTTGTTAGATTAAACTCAAGCCTGACTTGTGCAGTTGATACTTGTTTGGCAGACTCAATGCAGCTTTGTAGCTCTTGGTGGACATTTTGTCCAACAGGGGGGCCTCGATTCCCAGAGTGATTTTGCTTTCATCAGACAGGGTGGGGGTGTCTTGTGTTGTCATCACTTTGAGTAAGGTGTTTAGGATCAAGCCTTTGAGATTCTTGGCTTGTTGTGAGGGCAAGCATGAGGCTAGTGTATTTCTTCCTCAGGGTGTGTGGATGTGAATAAATGGCCCCTGACTGTCCAGAAGGGTGTCCTGCATTTGTGCTTGTTGCTGTGTGAAAGCCATTCCTTCTTTAGGCGCCACCTGCTGCAACCAGCCATTTTCCTGTCAAAGCTGAACATCATCAATTCCTTGAGGTCTATTTCAATACTATTTCTGTCGTCAAATTGAGTAGGCAGGATAGTTGGTGCTGGAGGCCGATTCTGGTTTGGCTTAGCAGCATGAAATCATCTGCGTAGAGCAGATGGATTATACATTGACCCCCCAATGTGGGAGGATTACAATTGACTTTGTCTATGTCCACTAACATGTTGGCGATATACAGATTGAAAAGTGTAGGGTTGACAATGTGACTTTTTTTCCAGGATTTCAAGCCATCAAGCAAAAGGCTAGCAAACAGCATGGCGTCATTGTTAAGAAGTGCAATGTGGCGATAGTTGCTGGGGTCACCTTTAGAGGCCCCCTTGAAGATCAGCTGAATAATCGATCCCCTCCAAGAGTCTTGGATACAGGTTGTTGCCAGGCAGTCAGAATAAGGGGGCTATTACCTCAGCCCAGAACGAGGGGTCGAAAGCAAAGAGGGCCATTAGAAGAGTGTTAGGGCCGGGAGCCCCATCTTTCAGCATGCGGCTCAGTTTGAGTCTAATCTGAACTTTTGTCACACTGGTCACCAAGTTGTTGAAGTTGGATTGACAGGATATGCCTCCGGCAGAGGGTAGGTCTTTTTCCTTGTATTTCTTCTGGGGTGTGACTGCACCCACATTTGTTGATGGGGCAACTCCGGGTCCATATGGTAGTTTCCAATTGTGAAGTGTGCTGTTAGAAAGAAAATCCATGCTGTTTCGGTAATATTTGCATTGATGCCTTTCTTGCCTCAGGTTAACAACTGATTTACCATGTACCAGGATTGGTTAGACTTATTTATTTTGCATGCATGTAATAGCCGAGCCCAGAACTCATTAATTTTTGCTCTTTTGCACAGCTGAATAGACCTTCTCATATTGACCGTAAGATGGTTTTAGCGTCAGTTTGCGGTTGGAGAGAGAGCACTCCAGAGGAGGTTATGCAAATTGTGGTTCACTGCTCTATTCAGAGCCTTCTGGTAGCTCGTCAGCTTGAGTCTTCCCGAAGGCTTAAAAGTCTGAGGGGCAGATTTATGAGGCCCTTGCGCCACGTTTACGCCGCTGTTGCGTCACGCAAGGCGGCGTAAACGTGGCGCATCCCTACGAACGATTTACAACGTGACGCATCTATGCAGATGCCTCACGTTGTAAAGCCCTGCGCCGCTTGTGGGCGTTCCGGTGCAGGGTGGGCGTTCCGGGGCAGGTGCACCTCGCAAAAGTGGCTGAGTGAAATCTATGAGATTTCACTCAGTCACTTTTAAGCCAATGCTGTGTCAAAAGCCTGCGCCTGCTTGAAGCAGGCGTAGGTCTTGACGCAGCATTGTTAAAATGGGGCACCCCCGAGCCTTGCTGGAGCTGCGTCGCGCTTGCGACGCAACTCCAGCAATGCGCCACATTTCCGGCACAGATGCGTCACGCATCTGTGCCGTTTTTGCACCATGGTGCACCGCATTATAAATGCGGCGCACCATGGCTGGCGGAGCTATGGCGCACTGTGGCGCATGTTAACTGGCGCATCCCTGGGGATGCGCCAGTTAACATAAATCTGCCCCTTAGTATGAAGGTTATGCTTTGTCTGATAGTTCTGAAATATATGATCTGAAAGCAGTAGCCATTGCTGGATTGCAGAGACTGTGCACCTGGCGATGTCTTTGTATTGTGCTCTTGTGTAGATGATCATCTCATGCCTGATCTCTTCAACCCATTTCACTGGCTCCTGATTATCACTCTGAGACCCCGAGCTGGTTGGGGGTGTGACCTCCAAATGGAGCAGATGCATGGCAGAACAAATTGCTGCGGTCTGTGGTCGCTTTCCGATTCATCTCAAAAGGATAAGTTGTAAATGGCCCTCATTAAAGCGGCGGAGCACAGTGTGAAATAAATGTAGGAGACAGACTTTCCTGATGCTTGACATGAAGGTTTTTGCCGGTTTGCTATTGCAGGTTTTCAAAGGCACCATTTGTGGCGGAATGTCACATGCTAAATACAGATCGTTGGCTTTCTGCCCTGATGCACCGCCAAGCAACTTCATGTTGAAATCGCCAGAGAGCATAATGTTGACCAATGGGAATTTTGTTTTTAACTCTGTTATTATTGCCAGCAGTAGATCCAATTTGGCTCTCTTTTCTGATCTGACAGGCTTTATGTACGCTTTGATAATCAGTAAAGGTTCCCTATTTATGCCATTGCATTTGCTAAAGAGAACTACTTGCAACTATGTTTCCGTCAGTGGGATCTCCCCCACAGTGCCGTGCAAGGTTGACGAGATACGATAAGCCCTCCATAGGGCATCCGTAACTGCTGGCTTTGGAGGCTATCTTTTGATATTCAATTTAGCCTGTTTGAGGGACGGGTGTTTGAACCCTCTAAGTGATGTCATCAATGATGTAATTTGAGATGCATCAGTGATGTCATAAATGATGTAATAGAACATGTCAGAAGTGATGTCATATGTGAGTTCATACGCAGGGCATGGTGTGGCTCAAGTTATAGTATGAGCTTCTAACTATAACTGGTGATTTTCTGTGTTTTGTAAGTTCAAAATGTTAACGTTGTCACAAAAAAATTCACCTAATTATAACGCTACTTTAACCTTTTTTGTCAGTGTATATATATATATATATATATATATATATATATATATATATATATATATATATATATATATATATATATATATATATATATATATATATATATATATATATTACCTAGTTATAGTTAGGACCTTTCTATTAAAAAAGCAAAATTTTCCAAACTTATGACTCGCTCCGGTCCGGTCCGCTCCTATCTTGACAGTTTCAGGGTCATTCGGCAATTGGGGGCAAAAAAAAAAGGGGGGTCCCAAAACATGTTTTCTCCATGGTAATTCCCATAGGAAACTTTAGACATGGTTACAGATCGAACTGCTGAACGGAACTACACCAAATTTAGCAGAAAGGTAGTGCTTGGTTCAGAAAGCACTCTTTTTCCTAAATGCTGAGAAAATCAAAAAATAAAAGTTTCGATAAATAGAGGCACGGAGGATCCGCGCACCATGCGATCACGAGCTGCATTCTATTTGGCTGTCAACACTTCAAACCAGGAAGTGTTGGCAGCCATCTTGTGCCTCTGTAGAACCGAGGCAAAAGAAATCAGTAAAACAAACATTTAATTGAATCCCCGGGTGTGCCAGGTCCCGGAGGCAGTAACAAAAAGTGTGGGGGACCCAATCCCCCTCCGCACTGCCCCGGGGACCACCACCCCTGGGGCTTTTCATAAATATTTGCAGGGGGTACACAGCCCCCCGCAGTCCCGGGGACCGCCACCCCCGGGGGTTGTTTTTTAATCTGTTGGGGGCCTTGGAGGCCCCCCCAAGCCCTGGGTACCACCACCCGGGGCTTTTATTATTGAATTAGCGGAGCACTTGTCCCGTCCGCTGCCCCGGGGACCGCCACAGCACTTTTTTTTTTAAGTTCCTGCAGTGTCCCAGGATGCACACCCCCGGACAGTGCTGTTTGGAATGGCAGGGCGGGAGCCGCATGGCTCCCACCCTGTCATTGCAAACTGCTTCGCTTCATTGAAGTGAGAGCAGGGAAACCTGCTCTCGCTTCAATGAAGCAAAGCAGATAGCTTATCCACAAGGGGAGCTGCATGTTAGCAGCTCCCCATGTGGAAAAGCAAGGCTGGCTCCCGCAGGAGGCGGGGAGCCGGCAGGGACCGTGGGGGCATTGGGGCTCCCCCCACGGTCCCCAAAGGAGAGGGCCAGCCCCGAGGGATGGGGTCCCAGGGCTAGAAGTGGCCCGGGAGGGGGGCCACATGGCCCCCTCCCCTGTGTATTTTTTTTTTCAAGGTGAGGCCAGGCCCCAGGGGATGGGGTCTCCGGGCCATTTTTGGCCTAAGGAGGGTGCCATTTGGCCCCTTCACTAAAAAAGGGATAGCCATACCCAAGGGGATGGGGTCCCCGGGGCCAGAAGTGTCCTGGGAGGGGGCCACGGGACCCCCCTCTCCCCCACAAAAAAAATAAAGGCGGGCCCCGGGGCACCCGGGGACAGTAGGGGCCTTAAGAGGAGGGGCCATGCAGCCCCCCTTCCCATAAAAAAACAAGATGTTTGGCCATGCTCCAGGGGATGGTGTCCCCGGGCCGGAATTGGCCACGGGAGGGGAACCCACGGGGCCCCCCTTCCATTTAATTTTTTTTTTTTTTTAAAGGGAGCCAGGCCCTGGGGGATGGGGTTCCCAGGGCAAACAACATAGGAAAGGAAGGGGGGGCCACACAGCCCCCTTTTTTTTTAAAAAAAAACACCCCCTCCCAACAACACTTGCAAACACGCCCTGTGGCGCATTTTAAGTTGGGAAATGAATTCCCCTTCAATACTGAGGGGTCCCTGGAGGCCAACTAGCCCACCATGTATCTCTAGAAAGCACCACATGGCTGCGTTGCAGAGAGGTGGTTCAGGCCACACCCCTTTTTACACCTCTCTGCAACGCAGCTCTGTGGTGCTTTCTTGATGTACCTGGTGGGCTAGTTTGCCCCAGGGACCCCCAGAATTGAAGGTGAATTAATTTCCCAGCTTAAAACGTGCCACAGGGCATGTTTGCACATGGGTGAAGGGAGGGGGCGGGGCCTGAGGTGACGTGTGCAAACACCCCCTGTGGCACGTTTTAAGTTGGGGAATTCATTCCCCTTCAATCCTGAGGGCCCCTGGGGGGCAACTAGCCCACCAGGTACCTACTGTAAGTGCCAGAGGCCTGTATTGCAGAGAGGAGGGACCACGCCCCTTTTTATACCTCTCTGCAATGCAGCTGTGGGGCGCTTACTGGATGTACCTGGTTGGCTAGTTAGACCCCAGCGACCGTCAGGATTCAAGGGGACTTAATCTCCCAACTTAAAACGGCCACAGTGCGTGTTTGCACACATTTCACCTCAGCCCCCCCCCCCCCCCCCTCACCACTGTGCAAACGCGCCCCGTAGCACGTTTTTAAGAGGTAGTTTTAATCTTCCTGCCCTATTATGTACTAGGGCCTTACAGAGGAGGTCATGCTAATCACAGGGGTACCCCAACGCATAGTGTTTCCTAGTGTATGTAGGTGCCTTGCGTCTACTCGAAAGTTGTGTGTGTCAAGGTGAACCCGGAAGTGTTTATATATCCGGATTCGCCCAAGAAAGGCTAGAGCGTGAGTACCATAATCTTATAATTTTATTGAGCGTATTGCTCTGAGCGTCCTTAGTCATGTGTTGGGGGATCTTATAGATAGCAGGAAGGAGGTGCTGAACGGTTTTGACAAGCCCACTCCCCCCCCCCCTTTTTGTCTCCTTCGTGCAGCTTTCAGGAGAGCACACACCCTTGCTGCACCGGGATTTCACCGGTTCGTTTGATAAATCTGCTTGTGATCCGACGTGAGTAGTCTTGTCTTTTGAAGCATGTGGAACTATGGACTAACTTTTTTCACTTATTCTTACTCCCAGAGAGTTACGAGTATTCACTCAAGTAATGCCCTCTCATGTCATTATGTAGGTTTAATTCTACAATTGGAATACTGTTTCAGTCCGTTTGAATACTGGCGTCTTCGCTTCAATTATTTATAGGTAAGAGCACATTAGAACCTAGGCCAGTTATACGTATGAGGAAGGGGCCTGCAGGTCCGGGACAATTTGTATAGGTTTGATGATACCTTCGTTATAGTGATTGATTGAGACTAATTCTCTTGGTTAGACCTTAGTATTGGGACAACTTCATGTGACTTTTTTATGTGATATTATCGACGAAACAGCCCACCACATGTGTCTTGTTTTCTACAATTATGGCTACTGTGCATTTAAAGGACTTGTCTTAGTAGCGGTACAGATGTTACAATTTGGGTGATGGTTTGGACCATGGAACTGACTGGTATACACTTATTTTTTGTCTTTCCCCGTGACCTGGTGGATGTTTTAGCTTGTACCCTTATCCTCGAACATTACTACTCAAAAAAATGTTGTGTTACCCCCACCGGGTTGGAATTATCACCGGATGTGGGGTAGTGTAACTTCAGCTATATGTACTATACTTAATCGGAATCAGTAGTGACATCCAAGTTAAATGAGTCATTAAAACACAACCTTTTCCTCTTCTTCCTCTTCTCTTTGTTATTTTCCTTTCTTCCTTTATCCTTGCAGCTTTCCAAAATTTGGATCCAACCTTTAGGTATCGATTTAATAACTAATGAATTATAAAGGGGTTTATGAGTTTTTCTGTTGAGGTGGCTCTAGTCTCCCACTTATTATCTCAGTAATGCACATTAATTTGAATTAAGGTGAAGTAAGAATGATTATGGAGGCATTACTGCATTTATGGATGTTGGTACAATGCATCTAATGATTACATAATACTTTTTATCATTGTGCACTGTGAACTTTTCATTGTTAGGATTGTGTCTCTTTTGGTCTCCACGCGTGCCGGGTGCTTTGTGTATTTTTTAACCTTACACTGAAATGCGGGGATTTACTTGGTTATATGTTTTTATAGCCAACTAATATTAGTTTTTGGAGGACATTGAATGCCTTTTTCTGAGGTTATCTTTCTCTGTTTCCAGGCCCTGAAGAGTTGTGGATTAACGTTTTTTTCTACAACGAAACACGTGTCGGCTGGCTGCTTGTACTTACTATTTCTGATACACGATTAAAAAGAAACAAGATCGGAACAAAGATTCTACTGTTTAGATTGTCCTATTTCTGGAAAATGTAATCATTTTATTAATGACTGTATATGTGTGTGCAGGATTTGTGTCAATAGTTAAAAACTAGGCTTTGAAAAAACTTTGAAATTCACTGAAAAAAAACATAGGTTTCAAGCACGTTATAGTTAGAAATTAGCATTTAAAAAACCTTAGAAATTCACTGGAAAAACCATAGGTTTCAGGAGCGTTATAGTTAGTGGGACATATCACTCGTACAAAACCATAGAAATTCCCCTGTTATAATTAGTTCAGCTAACTATAACTCGTGCCCCCGCAATGCACTGCTGATGGCGTCACATATTACATCACTTTACATCATATTTAAACTTTACAGAAACACACATTCACTGGATGATGTCATCAGTGATGTAATTTGAGATGTCATCAGTGAACTCATCAGTGATGTCACTGACCATGTCATGAGTGATGTAATATGTGACGTCATCAGCAGTGCATTGCGGGGGCGCGAACTAATGGTGGAATTTCTATGGTTTTGTACGAGTAAAATGTCCAACTAACTATAATGCCCCTGAAACCTATGTTTTTTTCAGTGAATATATATATATGTATGATTTAAACTGTCCTCTCTGATAAATAATTACAAATGTATTCTCTAAATTGCAGGCCTTGCTCCTTCAATTATTGGATGAATAGATTTGGTCAAGATATCTATTCTTCAGCTCCTTTACTTATTATGCATTCATGTCTGCTGTAAATTGAACCAGAGTTTTTTTAATTAATCTATTATGGAAATGAATATCCGATTGTCTATGGAAAGGACAACGTCCTGGCTTGAGAAGTTTTAAATTACTGTTAAGAATATGGAGGCTTAGCAATGCCATGTCTACAACTATATTACTTCTCTGCTGATCCCTGCAGGCCAAAATCCGTGTGATTGTATCCTATCTTATTGAGACACAATCTGTGGCCCACCTCGTGATTGTAAATGAGGTAGGTCGAATTGAGACCCATTACGATTCTGAATGTTGTGAACAGACCTATTAGTACATAGGTCGGCTCTCAAAATTCCTTTCCTTTCTCATAAAGTCAGCACACAATAAGCGAACACTTTTTTGCGATTGAAAATGTCATGATTGCTGCAGGTAGAGTGCAAAGATGAGTGTTACAAAGGCCAAAGCAGACTGCGGTTATCCAGTAAGGTAAGTCTATT
This sequence comes from Lissotriton vulgaris, assembly GCF_964263255.1. Classification (NCBI taxonomy): domain Eukaryota; kingdom Metazoa; phylum Chordata; class Amphibia; order Caudata; family Salamandridae; genus Lissotriton; species Lissotriton vulgaris. The sequence continues at coordinate 1,701,456,283 of NC_141685.1, read as the reverse complement.
TTGCCGGGGACACTGGTGAGTGCGAGGAGCTTGATGGTGACGTAGAAGAGCATGCTTAGACAACCGGCTCAATTCTGCGCTCTCTTCTGCATAAGACGTGATCTCTCTCTTGCAGCAGCTCTGCTGGTAGCCCTTAGCTCCAAAGCAGGGACCGGCAGCTGTTGCACTGGTCAAATATATAAATAGAGTTCTTATGTTTCACGGTATCAGGTTTAACAGGGTGCTTCTCAAACCCCGCTTAAACGTATGTACGAAGCACGCTGCTGGCCTAGCACGCTGCATGGGTTGGCTTGAGGACTGTTCAAAGCGAGCATTGCATGTTTTGCTGTATTTCCAATAGCGAGCATCGCTGAAAAACAGGTGTCTATATAGGTTGTCTTTAACCCCCTAACCACACTTCCGAGAGCCTCCAGTGGCTTGTTGGTTTAAGCAGGCAGCGAGCCTGAAGTTGTCTTTGAACCTCAGCAGGGGGTGGCCCTACGTCTTCCAGTTTGAGTCACGCGACTGTCTGCCTGCGCGCGAGAGCTCGCGCACCCTCGGAGAGGTAAAAGGCTCTTCTCTCGATGGGGAACTGGTACCAGTTTGTCACTGACTGCCGGTGATGCACGCCGCCGGAAAAAATACATAGAGCGATTCTAGAAAACCAAAAGAAAGGAAGAACGCGCTCACCGAGACCGTGTCTTGTGTTTCACTCTGCACAGGAGCAGCTATGTCGCCTTTCCTTCGGATCAGTTTCTCCAACTTTGACGCGGGTCCTCAGTTGCAGCTTGAGGGGGAGGCGATTCTGCTCAGCCATTACTGCATCGTGGTGGTGAAGGAAGCCGTCCAGACAGGTATGTACGCCCAGTCTGCAACTTATAATTCTGGAACAAATTGCGAGTACTCCGAAAAGTAAAGTCACTTTTTGAAGCCGAAATGTAACGACAGATTTTTTTCAAAGTTGTCAGAATGCCACAAGGGGGTAAATGTTGAGTGGGCAATTGCAGTCTTGTGCTTCCATGCCGACAATACGACAATATGATAATAAATAGTAAATACCTTTGAAATGCCTCGTGATGCAGTAACATGTTGCTGAGCTTTCAGAAATGAGTCCAAGGGCCCTTGATTCACAAAGAGTTTGCTGTGACTTACATTTAGTGCACTTCTGGTTTTTAGTACAGAAGTAAGTCTGAGCACTACACTGCGATGGTAAGTGACATCTGCTCACTGAAAATGTTTGTGGATGGACCCTAAATATTGATTATTGGAGGTGATCAGTTCCGGGTTTAGCACCACCTCGTTTGCAACTGCTTTGTGGATGAACAGTTTTTCTCCTGTTTTCCATTGTTATATATTTAAATGCAGGTTTTTAAAACCATAGATCAGAACCAAGGTATACCACACCACTGTGCAAGGGGTAAAGTATGTACTTATTCACATTGTTTCTATTCAGGTAGAGCCCGGTAACATATTTACATATATGATTTGCTAATGGCAGAGGTTGATATTTAGCTTGAAATGCTGTGTACCCGAATACAAGAAGAATTCTGGGGTAATCACAAGCAACAGCGCTGGCTTTAACAGTGTGTTTATCACCGTTTAACACGAATTGGTATGGATTCTGTAGTAAACATGTTCACTACATGGGCGCAACTAGACCACCACCATTTCCTCCTTATTCAATGAATTCCCTCAGTACCACTCACCAACAATGCACCTCATCTCTCTATAGCACCTTTCTGACAAGCATTTCATTTTTATAGCGCTACTCATAGTACACACATATTTCTGTGATCTGCATGGTACACGTTCTCTGTAGCAGGCACATTCATCCTCTGCATTGTGTGGGTGGCAGGAGTTCCCATCTGAGTACACAGTGAGCGATGCAAGAGTGTGAGAGTTGGGTAAGAGGAGTGACTGCAGGGTGAGTGAGGTGACCATATGGTGCGGATGTAAGTGCAGAGTGGGATGAATTAATGCATGGTTAGTGATGGGTTGAGTGAGATTGCAGATTGAGCAGTGAAGGGGACAGGTGCGTGAAGTGTCACATGAGTGCGGGTGAGTAGTGTGTTCGTGTGACTACAGGGTGAGGTACAGTGTGAACAGCGCAAGTGCATTGTGAGTGCAGAATGATCGCTGTGAGTGCAGGGTGAACGGGTGAATGGTGTGAGTGCATGGTGATCAGTGTGAGTGCACTGTGATCACTTTGAGTGGAGGGTAAGGGTGAAAGTGAAAGGCAAGAATGAGGAGTGAGTTGTCTGAATGCAGGGTGCATTCTCAGACACTTGAACTAACGCAGCATGCTATGGACGGAGGCATAGAGTTTCATAAATAAGTTAAACTATTGCTATTATGCAGGTCTTTAAGTGGGATGAAAAAACTGGGGAGTGTAGGAATCTGGGTTTCTGTTGCGGTAAGCCCTCCACTTTTTGCTAGATTTTTGATGCACTTTGAATTGATGTGTCCTGGGTCCCTGCCAATCAGGTTCACAGGGACTGTGTTCTTTCCCAAAACTGTACATTTTGTACCCCAAATTGGCCCCTCTCTGGCCACATTTAAGTCCCTTGTAAAAGGTACCATGGGTACCAAGGGCACTGTGACAAGGGAAGGCCTCTAAGGGCTGCAGCACATATTGTGTCACCCTTGGAGGTCCTGTACCTTATCACACATACATTGCCATTGCAAGTTGCATGTTTTGGTGCAGAGAAAAGTGAAGAGTCGGCATGGCACACATTCCTGTGTGCCATGCCTGCAACCCACTGCCTACAGCATAGCTAAGACACCCTCCTAGCTGGGTGAAAAGTACCAATGGTGAGGGTAGAGTTGCATGAGCACTGTACCCCTACAGTGTTTAAGTCCATTTTTAGACATTGTAAGTGCAGTAAAGCCAAAAAGAGTACATAGTCTGGGAGTTTGTCATTACTAACTCCACAGCACCATAATGGTATTACTGAATTCTGGAAAGTTTGGTAGACAACTTCTCAGCATAATAAACCCACACTGATGCCAGAGTGTAATTTAATATACAATGCACTCAGAGGACATCTTAGAGATGCCCCCTGAAAAACGACCAGCCACTGGTGGGTTCACTAACTGGTACACACCAGCCTGCCACCACGAGACATGTTTGCGGACCCCTGGGGTGGGAGCCTTCACTCCCTGAGCCCAGAAACAAAGGCTTCCCTGTGTGACCACCTCCACCAGGCCAGGAAGAGCCATCTGTGGCAGGAGAGCTGCAAAGTCCATGCTGCCTTTGTAACACAACCCCAGCCTCTCCTGCAATCAGGAGCAGGCCCCCTTCCTGTCTCCCCACCTTTTCGGTGGGAAGACAGGCAGGAAAAATTAGCACAGCCCAGAAGGTGTGCCCACCTCTGCCAATCCCACCCCTCAGGTGGGGGAGGCGAGGTGAAGCCCACTCTTCAGTGCTCGCTATCTTGCAGATGGCAGGCACTCTCCAATCAGGATTAGGGATTGTGCACAACCCCCCAGGGGGGGTGAACACACCAAGGGTGTAGTCAACCTAAGGTCAGTAGTCCATTGGCTACTGACCTCAAGACCCCTAAAACGTCCCTAAAATTCAGGATTTAGTGGGCAGCCCTGAATCTAAAAGACAGATTCCTGCACCCTAAGAAGAAGAAGGACAAAAGAAGACGCGCTCAGCAGAGGAGACTGCAGAGAAGAACTGACTTGGCCCCAGCCCTACCGGCCAGTCTGCAGTTTCCAGAGATCCTGCGCCAAAAGTCCCCTTGTCCTGCAGCCAGTAACCTTCAGAACCCTTGGGAGGACTGACTGCCTTCAACAAAGACTGGATCTCCTGTGAACAGCAGCTCTGTTCAAAAGAAACTCCCAAAACAGACTCTGAGCCTGCTGAGAACAAAGAAATCTGACGCGTGGACCACCACTGCACCCGATTCCTACGGCCCAAATCTGGGTGGCCCACCAGTCCCATCAAAGTCCCACCAGCACTCTAGAGTCTGAGTCCACTGTGGGTTGACTCCTCCAGGACTCCCCAGCGTCACTACAGCCTCTGCACGGAGACCCTCCTACTGGCGCGTGGCCAGGTAACGTGAAATCCAACCTCAAAAGACAGCCCTGCATCCAGCCGCCCTCCGCCCTAGAGAAGAGAACCCGAGATGCACCTACACCCCGAGCAGTCCAACTTACCTGCCCAGTTTTGGCTCCTTTCAGAAGTCTTCCTGGACAGAGACTGCAGCCAAAAACTAAAACCGGCAATCCCCATTAAAAACAACAAGGCACCTGACTCCAAAACAGCACCCTGCACCCAGGGCCGGACTGGGAACTCAAACCGGCCCTGGCAAAGTGCTCGGCTGACCCCCCACGGGGTTGGGGGTGCGGGCAAGCAATTTTCTAGGGCCGGTTTCAACCGATTTTGTTACAGGGGCTGATATTGCAGCTATGCTGCAAAAGCAGCCCTGTAACAAAAACAGCCCCAAGGGGCCCAAACCAGCTCCCACTCTGGAGGCACACTTGGGAAATGCCCGGTGCCCGGTACAGCAAGTCCGGCCCTGCCTGCACCCATCCACTCCTGTGCCGCTGAGGGTGCACCTTGTGTGCTAACTCGGACCCTTCTTCACCCTTCGCCTTACACCAGGAGCTGTTCCCACAACCTTGTGGCCTGCTCGTGAGCAGCCACCATAAGGAGGCCCCTGTCCCCCATTGGATAACATTGGGCCTCAGCACTCTGCACCCGACCGCCCTAGTCCCGCTGAGGGTGTTCTGAGAGTGCATCCTCGACCCTGGGGGACCCCTGGTTCTAACTCCAAAATACCTACTCCCACAAACCAGTAAGTACCTGAAAACTGATAACTTCATTTCCTCCCATAGGATTGCATTAACTGCTTTTTCTTGAAAATTCTTCTAAGTGTGGACTTTGTTTGTATGAAAAATTGAACAAACTGCATATGTGTAAAAGCTGAATTACTTACACTTTGTCTAGGAAATGTCTCAGTGTGCTACCTAGGCATATCACACTGATTAGCAAAAGTAACCTAAAAAGTAATCTAAAGCGTAACGTGCACTGTAATCTGTAAAGTAACTGAAAAGTAATTTGAACTGTTGATTTGCCTGTAAATCAACCAACTGCATTTGAACCTGCATTCAACTGTAAATCACTGCATAAGATTTTGCAAAGTATTATTTCATTTACCTGCACCAGGTCTGGCTTGGTTTTAGAAATAAAAGAACTAAATAATATTTTTCTGCAAACTAATTGGTCCGAGTTCAGTCTTTAAATGTGTGACATCATTTCTTGCCTGAGTGTGTACAATAAATGCTTAACACTACCGTCTGATAAAGCCTTACTGCACATCCACACTACCACAACTAGAGAGTAAGATGCTATCTACTTTTAACTCTGCCTACCTTTGGGTGTTCCACTGTACTCTGGGCACACTATACCTCATTTTGGTATAGTATATACAGAGCCAGCTTCCAACAGGGGGTCACTCAAAGGGGCGATATAATTAAGGGTCGTGGCTTAAAACATTTGCGCTTAAAATCTGTGCTCAGCATAATGTGCCGGCGGACTGGTATTTCGCTACTTCTGTTATTGCCTCGACATAAGTAACATTGCACCTACAACTAGCCAGGACTATTGGCTTTGTCAAAGGTTGTTAGTTACACAAGATAAATAAAATACATGCATACATACAACTATGGCTTTGTTGTATATAATATTGAAAATGCTTTATTTCTTGTGCAAGAGGTTTGGCGTAATGGCTAGAGCTGCCAACTTACGAGATGAGAAGGCAGGTTTAGTCTCAGCTTCGGCTCAACATCCTGTTTTTCTGGGAAACTCACTTAATCGTCTGTGCCTACCAAAAAAGAAATGAAGATGTCCTTGTTGGTGGTCATGTAAAAGACTTCAAGTTTAGCAATACAGAACTGCAAAAAAGTAAAAGTTTTACATCAAAACAGTAAACTGCTGCTGAGTTAAGATTTTTTTCTCCAGTTTGAGTGTGAGGGTGAACATGGAGAGCCCAATAGGGACCCGTCTCAGTGCCTGCTTTTACGAACTGCTGGTGCTGAGCACCGACGGCAGGAATCGGGCCACTTAAAGCCCTGCTATTATGGCATTAATCAGGGATTGAGGGTGAGGATATAAATAATGTGCTGATCCTGCAACAAACTTTCAGTTTTATAATTAGGGTTGCTAGCTTATTATTTTGATGTCCCAGATGGTAAAAAAATATGCAGCCACCTAAAGCCATATTTTCAACACTTATCTACAGGCTGCATAATTTTCAAGGCTCTCCACGGAAAAAGCCCTAGGTTCGTCAACCAACTCATAAACAAACATGAACCGACCCGCGATCTTCGTTCTGCCCATCTATCCCTCCTCACGGTGCCGAGATTTAAAAAGCAACGACTTGGCGGATCCTGCTTCGCATACCTCGCCCCAAAAACCTGGAACTCACTGCCCTTGTCTATCCGGAACTGCACCAAGCTGACAGAGTTCAGGAGAGCGTTGAAGACCTGGCTATTTAAACAAGCGTACGGTTAGAGCACTATTCCATCTGCCCCTTCACTCACCATCTACCATCTGTTTCCTTCAGCGCCATGAAACCCCTGGGTGACCGCGCGCTTAACAAATTCCGCATAAGATAAGATAAGATACTTCGAACAGCAAGTATAAATAGAAAGCACTTTTAATTGTGTTCTAGAGCTGCCTTAACGATTCATGACTGATAATTAAAGGGAACAAAGACAGAGAAGTCACATTACAAATGAATACGTACTTTTTTATTCATTTATTTATTTTTCTTTGCAAATGGAAAACTTTATTGCCGCACACCACATAAAACACTTACAAGTTGCTGTTTATTCACTGGCCTCTAATGGTCTTGTGGAGAGAATGGACACATTCTTGAAGGAGGGAGTTCAAACGGCCTTGGCCATGAAAACTCCAGTTGAGGAGTTCCCGAAACAAAAACCTTGGACATATTTAATTACACCATATAACACAACAAAGATCTCCCCTTTTTGTTTATTGTGAAAAAGGGTCCAATGTGTGCCCTGATTGGGTCAAGAATCATAGTCTCAAATCGATTTGTCTTGCCTATGCCGACAAAAGAAGAGTAGTGAACACTACCATACACAAACATTAACTCCAGAAAAAGTACTTTGATAACAAACACAAGGTGAAAGAACAAGATTTTGAAGTTGGTGATTGGGTCATGATTAGGAACCCATTCAGAACAGGCTAGAAGGATCATGCTTTGCAAGAATGTTCAAGATGATGAGTAGAGTTATAACACACTTTGGTTTACTTCAAATCCAGATTCTATGATTGCAAATGTTCCTAGACCAACCAAATGTGTAAGTCTGACTTTAACTCTTAACTTTAAATATGTGTGTTTGAATGTGCAGGGGCATTTTACAAAACTCCGTATGTCTGACCATCAGGATGGAGCTCCTATTGCAGTCTAGCACCACCCAGTTCAGTTCAGCTTGCTGGAATGCAATTGGGAGGGTCTGGGGAAAGCCGGTGAATGTTTCTATCTCAAGGCAAGAGATTTGGAGGAGAATCAGCCTCCCCTCATTGGAAAAACATCCCCACTGCTGAGCTCCCCTTACCCTCTAGTTCAAAGCTCAGTTCCTGAATCTCAGTAACGTTCCGGACATCTTCTTCTCGTACTCTTGATCAAACCTCTCGTTCTGAGCCACAGTGAAATAGTTCTTCCAGTCACCTACAATCCCTTTTCTCATGAGGGGTAACACAGAATGGCAAATTTGAAAATGGTAGTGGGACGAAGTTGCCCATGTGATTCTCCTATATTGCCTGGAAGGTCGTGTGCAGAATGATCTTCTCCACAAACTCTTCACTTAACTCTAGATCCATGAACTGAGCCACCTTCAGGATTTCACGTCTTGGGTCCTCCTTCAAGCCTCATAGGAAATGTATAGATATCCGTTGTAAGTCCTTTGCGTCCCACCAGCCCTTGAAATGGTCATACTAGGATCCCCATAGAACTTTCCTATTCTGGAAGGCGCCAAAATATTCAGACCAAGTTCCTAGCTCCACCAGCCTTTTGTTCATCTTCTGGAAGTGGTAGTAAGACACTTTGATGTCCTTTGCATTTTGAGCTACGTAAATCACCTTACAGTTATGCTCCCAGAATGACGGTGGTATAAGCTGGACAGGGAGATGTGATTTTATGGTCCTTGGAGAAGGCATGGCCTCTGCTTCTTCGAGACCAGATGGAAATGGCTCTGGAGGATTGATGTCTATGACGGGGACTCTGGTATAGCAAGGGGCCCGTCAACACTTGTGCACATCTCCATTTTGCTGTATCATTTCAACATTGTCTTGTACCAAAGTGGTCTCTGTTTTGGGGTAGGTACAAATTAACAAGTCATCAGGCCGGGCTTTGAATCTCTAGATCTGGTCCCACTTATCGCAGGTGGCTTTAGCCAATAGGATGCTCTCCACCTCCCCATATTCCGGGCCAGTTTGCTTTATCAACTTCAGTTCCCCATCATCTACGGGTCCATGCTGAGGCTGTGGTATCCTGTTTGTGGTGATGTAGTTCGCGGGTGGAGGCACGTGTCACAGGTGCAAGTGCATATCACCAGTGCAGGTCCTTGTATCAGGTTGAGCTGCTGTGGGTCGATCGCCAGATACTTACACCGCACACATACTTCTGGCTCCTCTGGATGTAATTAAATGGATTACAAACTCTCCAGCCTTTAGCCCCAACCCCCTTCACGCAGGGGCTACCCAAACTATTTCATTCCTGTAGGATTCCTTCTGCCTATTCCGCCCGCCCTTTCCTCCTGCCTCGCTTCCTCCCTTGTTTTGCAATTTGAGAATCTTAGTGCAAAGTTCGTATTCCAATACGTGCTGGTGCAGGATAAGCTTTGTGAGGAGCTTGAGTGAGGAGCTTGAGTCCTCGTTGAACTCCTGGGGCTGGGTCAAGATGAGGCCTTTGCAGGCTCTTTAAACAACACATGGCTGGCATTTTTATTTTGCCAAACTTCTGTATATTCCTTTTCATGAAAAGCATTCTCACACTACGGCAGTAAATGTAAAATACATTGTAATGAATAGGCAGATTGGGTGCCCAGGGTGTAATGGAACCAGAAAATAAAACTAAGCCTCAATAACCAGTTTACAAATAAATCCTATATTTGTATAGCACACGAATCACCCCCGAAGGGGTATCTCAGCGCTGGGGGCCGTTGGGAAGATTAAGCCAGCTACTGCCCAGAGTCGCATGGTGCTGAGCAGACCCCTGCTGCCGGAGCCGGGGATCGTACCATGATCCCCAGCGTCCAGCATCAGTCGCCCTGGCCGCGGTGCCACACCTCTTCTTACAAAGGAATGTAAAATTGCAAATTGTCTTTATGCACCTGTGAAAAACTCAGGCATGCAGAGAGAAGACTCGGCGCAGTCGAGCTCACAGCAGCAGCCCGGGCTGAGACCCACAACAGGGGATAGGGTTGGGGGGATTTGAAGCCCATTCAGACCAATGGGTGCTGCACGCCTGGTTCACTGCACATTTGTATAATCTTTCTAAATAAGGGCAGTAGTGCCTTCCTTAATCACCGCCTTTGCTGTGCACAGCTGTGGAAGCCACATCTCATGCTGATTTCAGACGGACCATTAATATCAATGGGGTAACCCAGTAATGCACAGAACATGAGTTCAATTGCAATAAACAAACAGTGGTTCTGCTACAACATATTCTCAAAGAGCAACAATTATTGACTTATATTCAACAACTCCCCTCAATCAATCAATCAATCATAACATTTATAAAACGCACTGCATACTAGTGAGGGCCTCAAGGCGCTAGGGGGAAAGCTGCTACTGTTCGAAGAGCTAGGTCTTGAGGAGTCTCCTGAAGGTTAGAAGGTCTTCGGTCTGCCGTTGGTGGATGGGGAGGGTGTTCCACGTCTTTGCGGCAAGGTGGGAGAATATTCTGCCGCCGGTGGTCACTCTAGGGATGCGGGGGACGGTGGCGAGGGCGTGGTCTGCGGAGCGGAGCTGGCGGGCAGGGGTGTAGAGTCGTCTGTTAAGGTATGTTGGTCCGGTGTCGAGGAGTGCCTTGTGTGCGTGGGTGAGGAGCTTGAAGGTTATCATCTTGTTCATGGGGAGCCAGTGCAGGTCTCTCAGGTGAGGTGTGATGTGGCTGCGGCGGGGGATGTCGAGGATCAGGCATGCAGAGGCATTCTGGATGCATTGAAGTCGTGTCAGGAGTTTGGCCGGGGCTCCTGCGTTGAGTGCGTTGCCGTAGTCCAGTCTACTGCTGACGAGGGCCTGGGTGACTGTCCTTCTACTTTCGGTGGGGATCCACATGAAGATCCTGTGAAGCATGCGGAGAGTGTTAAAGCATGAGGAGGAGACGGTGATGACCTGCTTAGTCATGGAGAGTGTGGAGTCGAGGGTGACCCCTAGGTTTCGTGCATGGTTGGTGGGTGTAGGGGGTGCTCCTAGTGCCGTTGGCCACCAGGAGGGGGTGGAGCCAAGGATAAGGACCCCTGTCTTGTCCGAGTTCAGCTTCAGTCGGCTGACCCTCATCCAGTCAGCGACGGCCTTCATTCCTTCGTGGAGGTTGGTTTTGGTAGTGTGGAGGTCTTTGGTGAGCGAGAGGATCAGCTGGGTGTCGTCAGCATAGGAGATGATGTTTAGGTCATGCTGTCGGGCGAAGTGAGCGAGAAATCTTATAATTTATTCTGTTACAGGCATTACACACTCGTTTCTAAAGTCCTGATGAAGACCCCATAGCAATGGTCTGATTACTACACAATAAATATAGGGGGTCAAAACGTCAACGTACTCAAAAAATCAAATGCCTCAGTCATTGCTGATCATTGATTGTTTCATTAAGTGGATAATTCAAGCATTGGACTATCATAAATTTGACGTTGATACGGTGAACATTACGTTTTTTGTTGATAAGATTGTCTTTTGTGTTATGCGTAAGAAAACTTCCTGTATTGTTTATCACATTGTCACTATTGATTGTGTTGTAATTGTCTTTGGAATAATACTGTGTGTATGTATATATATATGTCATGCCTGTGTAAATTTACATATTGAATTATTTTCATTCTCACCATTTGTGTCAGTTTTTGTCATTAATTTGGAAAGACTGGGAGGAGTATTACTTTTCTATCTTTTTAGTTTTCATTAATTGAATAGTCTTCTCACTAGGCGAGTTGTCGAATATAAGTCAAGAATTGTTACTCTTTGAGAATATGTTGTAGCAGAACCACTGTTCTTTTTTGCAATTGTACCCAGGTTATGTGCATTACTGGGTTACCCCATTGATATTAATGGTTTACATGAGCAGACACTGGTTTGCGAGGGTTTTCTCTAAATTTAAATTGAATTTGTTGTACAATGTCAGACACATTGTCTTATAGTGAAGAATACATTACAAGACTGATACAAGGACAAGAAGAAACCTCCTGTTTAGGAGCTCCAACCAGACCATTTGAAAGTTCTTTTAATGAAAAGTTGATCAAATTGGATAGATTGGAGAAGAAGTTAGTTAGAACTAGACTACACGGACATTTGCTAACTAAATATCTCTAAGCAAATAATATTCCGGTGGGACTCCAGGTCAAAAATGAGCCGGCAATTTTTATAGAATTACCGGTGTTCAGGGAGAAATTCAGCTTTGTGGCCAATAACTGCCCCAGGCACTGGATGGTGCTTGGAGTAGAAACTGCCCTAGAATATATCAAGGAGCTCACGGGAGAAATAGAAGATCTCAGGAAAGAAATCCTGGAGGATAGCACTTTGGTCAGTGCAAAAGAAGCTCTGGATATATTGGACAAATCACTATTGAAATTCAATACGGTCACACTGAATAGAAAAATTGAAAAACTAGCTAGGGATACCAGACAATATGATAATAAATGACAGTCCCTTATACCACTGCAGAGTATTACCAACAGGATCACCAGGGCCATTTTGTTAATAAAGGCAGACAAGGAGGTCGCAAATATAAGACCTTTTCGGAATCCTCTTCTTTGATTGGTGGTGATAGTGATTACGAACAGAATAACCCTAGCACAAGTAGGCAACCGATTCATTCGAGTCCTGGCTTCCAAGGGGGTAATTTTCAGGTATCCCATTTTTCAGACCTTACTACTGGGCCTTTTTTTAGGGGACACCAGATGGCAAACACCAGGGCAGGGCGGAGGTCCTCCTCATGGTCACCCTCAGGGGTGGGTTGAGGACAGAGGTCAGAACAGAGGTTGGAACGAAGGCAGGGCCAAAGGTCGGAGAGGGGTGAGAATTTATCCAGAGACACACGGAGAAATTCAACGAGGCGCTAAACCTACAGGTGGTAATTGAACCTGCTATACCAATGTGAGTTGATTCCTCCAGTATACAGACGACTGAGGAAGTACAAGTTGATAGGATGGAACATAATAATCCAGTTATCAACCTTTCTCATTACCAGCTTACATCGACAGAATTGTTGGTTCTTTCAAAAGGATTGAGTTATGTCCCTACTGCTCCTATGAACAGTTTTGATACTTAAATCGAACTAAATCGTTTTTTTAGAAAAATTCGGCTGAGACATTCTTTCTACAAAAATCCTACACCCATGTCTGCTAAGAAGTGTCGGACAACAAGACCAAGAAGCATTAATGCGCTGGTTGTGATATGTGCATGGATGAATGGATAATGCATATGAGTGTTTACATTAATTGACTTTTTCATCGAAGAATCATTGACCTTTTGAGCTTGAGTTCTCTTCCCTCGCTTGATTTTGAATATGTAGTCCTTTCTTCAAATTGTGTCGGGAACGATGTGGGAGTTTGCTGTTCGCCACACGTATGGATAGGATTCTGTTTATAATTCGGTGAGTTAAAACGCCACTATCCCTAAACACATTTTGTCCTATTCTATGGATGACTATTTGCGCTAATATGGGCTATTCCTTTTTTGCATGCCATAGCAATTGAAGGCAACCACACTCTTAGACAAGATTCTTTCTAATGAGGCTACCGTGATTATCTACGCCGTAAGCATATATTTTGAGACATTTATGTCTTTTTTTTCTCCCACATATTTATATTCAGACTAGAAATGTTATTATTTATTTGGTTGCAAGCATCACACACTCATTTCTAAAGTCCTGATGAAGACCCCGTAGCGATGGTCTGATTACTACGCAATAAATATGGGGGGTCGAAACGTCGGTGTACTCAAAAAATCAAACTTCCCAGTCCCTGCTGATCGTTGATTGTTTCATTATTTGGATAATTCAAGCATTGTACTATTATGAATTTGACGTTGAAACTGTGAACATTACGTTTTTTGTTGATAAGATTGTTTTTTGTGTTCTGTGTATGAAAGCCTCCTGTATTGTTTATCACATTGTCACTATTGATTGTGTTGTAATTGTTTTTGGAATAATACTGTGTGTGTGCATATATATATATATGTCATGCCTGTGTAAATTTATATATTGCATTTTTTAAATTTTCACCATTTGTGTCAGTGTTTGTCATTAATTTGGAAAGACTGGGAGGAGTATTACTTTTCTATCTTTTTATTTTTCATTAATTGAATAGTCTTCTCACTAGGTGATTTCAGACGGACAGCAAACAGTTCCTCGACAGGCGACAAACACTATTTGTTCCAAAACCACACGCAGAAACCCATTTGCACCAGACGACTTGATGGACAAAACCATACCCAGTTTATGGATAATAGTGCACTACACACATTCAGTAAATTCATTAATGCAACCGGGGCAGCCACATTTAAAAAAGTAGTAAACACATAAGGAAGTAAATATTTTTTAATTGAAGATTGCTACCAGAAGAAGAAGCCACAACAAAGTGACACACGGAGTGGATTTTCCACAAATAAAATTACAACATCCCTTATCCTCCTAATCATGCTTTAAATGTATGGAACATTTCCCCAAAATAAGTGATGAAGACTATTCGTAGCCAAATATTGTAAAGTAATGATCGTTCAAACCAGATATGTTGTTTCTAGTAGAATCTTTATTCAGCCTAGCCTCGCGTCACTTTCCCTCGCCAGCCCCAACTTTCAACTGCAATAGAAGAATCCCCACCACAAACATTCCTAATGGAATCTAAACCCAAGATTCTCTATATGCCATGAATATGACAAAGACCACTATGATAAACTCCAATTTAATTGTAAGAGCCTGGGAGAGCCACAGTGAACAATACATCTGACATGCTACGGTCAAGGTAGAGACCAAGTAAGGTCGGTGTCTCAAACCTAGATAAGAAATGGGTTAACTGGATGGGGCTCGTGCCATTGTATGTTGTCAACTTGTATGTTTCAATGATTTTAAGACGTTCGGTAAATAAAAGTGAAGGCAAGCAAGTTATTGAATGTATCTGCTAAAGCAACGTCTGCAAACCCTGCTGGCTGTCCCAACGTTTCTTTCTTCCATGTGATAACACTCGCAGCACTGGTGAAGCCTTAGCATTCATAGGCATTTGAGGTTAAGTGCAAAACTAGAGGTAAAACTAATACAATTATTACAAAATTCAGTAAACAGTATATATATATGAAAAAAAGAGCAAGCCTATATTAATTAGTTACATTTAGAAGTTTCAAGTACTTGCTCCTCCCAGGTGATCACTTGTGGCTTTATGGTGTGGAAACATTGCCTTAAAAAGAATGACCAATATACCATTTTCAAACAGCCTAACGAGCCTAACTGGTCTTACTAAAGTATTAATAGTTTATGATTTTTAATGAAGTCTGCTTCTGTTTTGGTGTGACTTTCAAGCAGCCAAGTGCTGCTTGCAACATTTGTTGAATCACAACTACCTGAAATGTATTCTTCACGGAGTCTACAATCTTATCTGTAATAAGAGATACTTATGTTTAATGAAAATCATCCCGAGCTACTAATAATATTGGAGTTTTAAGAGGGACTACATCAGGCAAGATTGCGTCGTGACTGTTTGCAGTAGTATCAGACATGATCCCCTCAGTGCACTGCCATGGCTGCTAGCACTATATAAAATATGCCTTGTCTACGTGAAATGCCTCTACAGGGGTAATACAAAACAGCCATTGCTGCAGTGTCCTTGGCAGCAAGTTAATAATAATAATAGTAAAGCATTTCCCCAATGCGGCGTATGTCCCTCAAATATCAGCTTCAAAAATATTTCGAAATTCAATCATTTGTTTTCCAAAGATCATTTCAAGAGTTCCTAAAAGACAAACATTAGATGTACACTTTTCAAATTTGGTATACATATAAATTCAACCAAGCAAAAACTACTAATTTAATAGGCTGGGGTGTACACAAGAGACCCACTTATAGGTAGGTAGCTGGAGAACCACCAGATGCTCATGAGGAACCTGTTGGAGAAGCCTGGTAAACAGACTGTTTATAAATGTAGTTTCAATTTAGTCTTGCTTTCCTTTATTTATTGTAAGTCAGGGTGTGCTTCGTGTGCTATGATTACCGCAATATAACACGTACCTGGTGCTCTGTTGCAAATGTTATGTTTAATGGTGACGTCTGGAGGTGATGATTTAATTTTCTTCAGTGAGTTAACAAGCGTTTGTAATGCCAATAGGTCTGGTTTTAAAGGAATGTTGTATGATAATGTAAAGCTTTGCAAGTAGCATTAGAATGGATATGTATTTGTTTGGGAGCAAAGAACTGTAGAATAATATTGGTGTTGATTAAATGGTGATTTGACAAGTGCACTGTCAAGGCAGACCTAAACAAAATCATCTAGCTTAATGAATGCTCTCCTTCTATCTGTGCTGCTTTTAGAGAAAAACACCATTAATTATCTTGTTATCTGAGACACTTTAATAGCTTTACATGCCACTGAAAGTTCAAGCTCAGGCAGCTGAATAAATAAACAAAATAATCCTAGCGGTGTAGGAGGGCAAACTTTTTTTTTGTGGAAGCACACGACATTGACTCAATCAAAACATGTACTCTTGGCACCCAACATGAGGAAATAGCCAAAGCCCCTCTCTAGTGATGCTCGCAAAAGTGCCTGGGGCCAGCTGTGCTGTCAAGCCAACCACTTATCAGAATTGTAGACATCAACATGTGGATTTAAGAGTCGGTGTCTCTACTTAAAATGGTGAAGACCATGAGCGTTGGACTCTAGTATAATGATGTCATTGCATACACATGAAACAATATGAACAAGATCTATTTGCATTTGTGCCATGTTGTCTGATAAATTTCACTTTACAATTCATTATGCTTGTTCACTGTATTGACATTTCATCCGTTGTGCTCTTATTGTCATTGCCTTAAGAGTTTTCGGCATCCAGGCAGGCACAAATAAGTTTTAACTGAACTTTGATGAAGACAAATGCCAGGAGGGATAACTCATTATTCACTCTTACCCAAGTACCTAACTGCTCTTCAAACTGGTATCCAGACTTTTATTAAATCAAGTTTACTATTTGCACAGCGGGCTAGAGCCGTCCTGAAAATCCAAGGGTCAGAAATCTATTTTGTGACTCTTAGTGACTGCAGAGCATCCACTCATTTTGAGACCATGGCAATTGCCCCTACTAGGTGAATCACATCAAACGATGCTAGCTTTTTGTGAATCATCAATGTGACCAGACCTTTTTCTGTTTGTCAGAGAGTTGGCAGCCTACTGACCGCTTTTATATAAATATCTACTGTTATTTAAGACCCAAATCCCTGTGCTTACAGTCCACATGAGTGTTGAGTGCCTGTATGCTCAATACATGTGAAGCAGATGGATGATAGTAGAACTGTGTTTTAGTGTCTCAGTACAGGCAGTGGAAGCCATTTTGGATAGTCCTTCGTTTAGCATAGTACATGATGATAGGTGAATACAGCTTCCCCAGACAGTGGAAGTGTATTGGCTGCATTCATATAGCTGCAGGGTGGGGACCTAGGCACTGAAGTGAAGGAGCATGGAGACAGGGATTACCTTAGAAAGTCAATGAGGACCTAGGTAACAAAGGACTCCAGGTTAGTTCTTTGTGAGCACTGCCATTTGATAGATTTCATGGGTGATGTGTGTGGCTGCAGGCTCTGTTGTTTATGGTGAGGAGGTTTCTAAACAGGTTCTCTCCCTTAGGGGGAACATCCTTTAAGACGCGGATGTTACACCGCAGTTCCCTTACGACGCAACTTTTACAACGCAAGTTGTAACAACGAATTGCGCTGGGGAGCGCTCCAGGATAGTAAATAGTTTAATTTACTATCCAACTCCTTCCCTACTATCCACGGGGACTGGAGTTGGAATAGTAAACTAAACTATTCACTATCCAGCCCCCAACAACGCAAGTCGTGGTAACGACTTGCGTTGTAAAACATGCGTCGTAAACAGGGCTTAATTTGTGCCGGTGCTTTCCGGTGCTTAGCACCGGCACTTATTTCTTAGGGCCGGGTCTATGCTCCATATTGGCTCTCTTAACCAGTGAACACCGAAAAATATTTAAAATTCGATGCTGCGTGGGTTCCTGCCTTATTATGAGGCACATTCCGCTACTCTGGGAGAAAACAGCTGAGCTGTGCCTGCCAATACTCCTGCCTATGATCAAAATACATTGTTTTCCCCGGCTGTTATTTATCAAGTCCCTGCCCCTCCTGCTTGAAAAGCTGCGCAGCCGAGGTTAGCCTTATCTAAAAGGCACCTCCCCCACTCTCTAACTTTCGCCCTCGCCCGCCACCGCCCCCGCCCCCGCTTCCTGCTCCTAGCGTGATCCTGACGTCGTCATTCTGATCGCAGAAAAAGGCGGGCATTTTTATTTCTAAAGGGAGCATTTGAAAAAAATAGTACCGTGGCTCCCGGCATGCTCCTCCAGTCCTGAACCCTGTCTGCCACGGTGCCACTGGACGGTGCTTACAAGCCCCGGGGCCGGGAGCAATCACTTTAGGAAAGGGGCAAGTGAAAGGTGCAGCAGCTTCTATATCATATTTCATATTTCAAGGCTGGGCTGCGGCGCTCCTTCCATCGCACAGGACTAAGGGCTCCTGTGTCCCAACTCAAGGATAGTGGATTTGAGGCTGAGCAGTTGGCTGCTTCTCTGGGTGGCTGAGAGGCTCCTGCACTTCACATTGCTGGCCACTGCTCATATTGGCACTGGTGGGTCCCCAAGCTGCACATCTCCAAGGTACAGCTTCCCTACTCTGCGGCCTGTGGTACGAAAATCAGCTTCTCACTGGAGGCCATTGAGGGGTAACAGTAAGTAAGGATTACAAGTTTGATATCCAGCACATTGTTGTAAAGGGACATGCTAAAGGAAGAAACGGAGATTGGAAGTGAAAGCCAACTAGAGTAGTTTCAGCTTGGCTATTGGGCCTATGACATTCAGGAGGAGTTGCGAAAAGTAGTAGTGAGGTTTAAATAGTGCAGTTTGTGCTCTGATGGGAAGGTGTCAAGTGAACTGAACATCAGCTATGTAAGCTCTGTTTGAATGCCTGCTGGGAGGCAGCCAGTAAGAGCTCAGGAACAAAGGTGATGTATATTTTCCTGGCAAAGCTTGTGTTAGGGAGTGTTGACTTTTAACACCTGTTGATTTTAGGCGCATTATTTTTGTACTACAGAGGTGTTTTAAAACTACGGTCCTATCCTACTGATGGTGAGTGCTGAAGTTTCAGGGCAGGGAGGGCACACGGCGAGGTGACAGAACGCAGAGCATGCCTGCACTATGAAGCAGGAGAGATGAGTTTGTCAAACCGATTCTACATTTTCTTAAAATAACTGTGAGATCAAGATGTTTATTCAATTTTGAAGTAGACAACAGCAAAATGCATTTCTCATTCCACTGAGACATTCCAGTGCATTTCTGTGACTGATTATCTTTGGAAGGATGACTACATAATCCGGTCAACGTATATCTTGCTCTTAAAAGTAGCAAGGCCCTCCCTCCCTCAGACTGATTTTATGGAAATACATTTGCTGCACAACGTTGACCTACATAGTTTCAGATATTAACTAGTTTTGCTACACTGATTAACATTTTTCTTCATTTTGCATTGTCCTCCAATGAACACACCCAACTAGATGTAGCAGCTGATGTGGCACTTTTTTGGGACGCAACCATCTAGGAGAATGCTACTGTTAGCAGTAGAGATCTGGGTTACCTGTAGTTCATACAAGGAATGCATCTTCTGTTAACATTGATTTCGTTTTAGTTTCGAAGGGGGTGGGTATTTATATACCACAGACTTGATTCCGGAGGTTAACAAAGCTCTCTTCATCATAACCTTGATGTGGGTGTTAGGTGTGCATGTAAGGGTGTTTACAGAGTTGAGGTGATCCACAAATATATTTTTAAAGAGGCAGTTTGAGGTTCATACATCATGGGTGGTCTTTATAATGTTAGGTTGCTGTTTACAAGCAGACAAAGTTAAACAGTGGTTGATAAAAGCATAGTGAAATAGACTGAGTTCTTCATTAAATAGTTAAAAATATATTTTATTAGTTTTTTAACAGACAGAAGTACTTAACATACTATGGATCAGTCTCCTATTGCAACAATGGTTTATAGGTGCGTTAGCAGAACAGACATGCAATCAGCAGGACAGGAGGCTTAGCTCAATAAGCACATATCAAATTATGGAACTTTGGAAGTGTGATAACATCGTTTGCAATCATTGAAATGCTAACTAGGTGCAGCAGTCGTCCAGTCAGTATGCAGAGGGCAGCATGGTGTGTGCTGTTTCCCCCAAACAGTGTCTGCAGATCACTGCAGTGACTGGTCCGTTAAGTCCAATAGAGCACCTGAGTCAGAGGGTCTAATTCCCCCATCCTCAGTATCCGTTGCAGTCTTTGCTAAGTAGGTGCGGGTGGGGCCCCATAGATCCCTGGGGCGGGAAGTAGAGGCTCTAGTTTGACATATACTGCACACCTCGTATTGCAAAGGGCAAAGTCTGTTTGCTAGTCTTGCATACAGTGTGAGTGAATACTTTCCCAATGCATGGCCATCCTCCTGCTGGCTAGCTATAGTGCCAGGCCTGCTAGTCGGTAGTTCTTGGATGGTATGTCTTTAAAATAACTCAAGAGAGCTGTTTTAGGTCTAGATGATAGTCCAGTATGTCCAACAGCATAGTTGTTACTGTGATCCCCCCCAAAAAATATTGTGACTGCCTTGAGAAACCACTTCAACTTTTCAGACAAGGTCAGGTGGTACAGAATTTTTCTGTAGAAGCTCATGCAGCAAAAATATTTTTAATGACCCTGAAAAGTTGGCTCTGCTTAATGAGACTCGCCTAAAATTTGTCCACAAAAACAGCAATACATGTTATGATAGGAAACACGAAAAATGACAAAATAAAACTATGCAAGCTGTAAGAAACATTTTGTGAGTGACATGGTATTTGCACTAGTGCTTCTCTAATTAACTGTCTGGATGCCAGCAAGGACCAGTGTCCCGTCTATGTCTAATAGTGGCTGAGAGGCATTTTTAACCCGCTTCTGTTTTAGTTGTGCAGTTCTGATACATTGTATGGTATTTGTGGATTCAGGTGTGCCATTGTTATGGCCTAACAACACTGTCTGGTGTGGTAATTACAGAATATTCCGGCCCCAGGATTTCAGTAGCTTCTTATATGATGGAGAAAGACGAGTGCTAGGGGACATCCAGTCAGAAGCTGGGAAGAGCTTGAGGCCAAAAAGGAGAACACTTTGTAATGTACACTGTGGTAGTGCTGGGGACAGAAAGGAGCATTGCTGATTCATGTCAAGGGTAGAGGATGTGGCATAGTGGTTAGAGCTGCCCACTTTTGACCCGAGAAACCAGGTCCAGCTTCGACCATCGTGTCCAAGCTTGCCTAAAAAACAAATGAATGCGGCCCAGTGTAACATAACTGGTGCTCATGCAAAGTGTTATAATAATCTGAAGAAAAAAGGATAAAGACGAGATGGAGAGTAAAAGTGCAGTGAATAGCCTGGGCCTCCCGGACCCTAATCCAGAGAATAAAACTACCTCCCAAGTAATCAGCAGTGCCAGTTGGGGATGTGGTTGGAGCAACTAGAGTAAGTGGGTAGAGTCACAGGTATAAGTGGGTGGAGCCGCGGGAAGTGGGTGTGGCCTACCCAGAAAATTTGAGCACCTGCACTTCATATTTTACAAATTAAGCACTGGTCGTAAAGTACTGCGATGTAAAACATCGCGTTTTAACGACATACATCCGTCCCTTAGTCTTCTCCTGTTTAATGCTTTAGAAAAGCTGATGGCAGCCAGGTGCAGAGATCTCACAATTAATTGTGCCCTTGTTTGAATGCTCCTGCTTGACGCTAGTATCATTGTAGCATACTGTGAGAGCTATCACCTCATACAAAGGCTGAGTCAGATGAACAGTCCGAAGATGACATCTAATGGAGTAATGGAGAACAAAACACAGACCGTTTTTGAAACCTTACTTGAGCAACATCCCCACTCTGGAAAGTGTTTATAAATTATGAGATTCAAATCACCCCACTTTGTTCCAGTCCTAAATTCTTCATATTTACCTGATGAAGTCATGCCTTCTGACTCTGACCCTCAAACCCTGAAAATTATAGCATCAGGAGCAGTCAAAACAAGGGCCCATTCAGCTTTGGTAATAAGTAGAACTAGTAACCAGCCTTCTTCTCAATGTTTCACTACCAGACTCATTCCAAGTCCTGAACTACCAGAGTTAAAGCGTTTTGTAGCAAGAGATAAAACAGAAGTTTTAGGTCTGGCTACAGATGGCATTTTTATCTGCTACAGCTCATATCATCAACAACAAAAAACACACATAGAGCGGGCCTGTGGGTAAGCTCCTTTATGTCATTGGCTCATTTGGTTTGGGACCCCCTTCAGTCATTGCTTCAAGAAAGTGTCGTTCAGATTTCAGATCAGTGAAGAGGACCATTTCATTCTGAACAGTAGCTATTAGCTAATAAGTATGTAGACTTACCTGCCTAAATAGTGCTTCCTACTGCAGAGCATGTAAAGTGAAGCAAAGTGCCCATAATTTAAATTCTGTGCTCCTAAAAGTGTTTGCCCCCTCCTGCTGATGTTGCAACAGTTGTAATTGTGCACCCTAATCTGATATGCCCCTAAATGTCCCTTGCTGGTAAAGGGGATTATCACATAAAAGTGATTTTGCAGCTAAATGTGATTTTGTTCCTACATTTTAGTACATTATTCAGTCAAAACCAGTAGAGATATTACTTCGTAGTTCAATCCCTCCTCTAATTACATATTTAGCAAAACGAATTCTGCTTCCAATAACCTTGAAGCGTTTCTTAACTGAAAGAAACATAAGCTAATAGCATTAATAGCAATGGGACACAACCAGAGTGGGGACCGTTTCCCTGTCCAGTTGGGGCCAGTGGCAGTGGAGTGGGACCTTGTGTATTTTTGCACTAGCATCATCCTTTAA
Source organism: Lissotriton vulgaris (assembly GCF_964263255.1). Classification (NCBI taxonomy): domain Eukaryota; kingdom Metazoa; phylum Chordata; class Amphibia; order Caudata; family Salamandridae; genus Lissotriton; species Lissotriton vulgaris. The sequence continues at coordinate 1,701,433,946 of NC_141685.1, read as the reverse complement.
CAATATTTTCTGTTCAAATCTCTGTAACTTCCAAATAGTTTTGCTTATTTTTTTTAAATATTGCATCCCTTGGTGTGACACCTTAATCCACGATTAGAACCTGCTTAGGATTGGTGTGATCTAATACAATTTGCAAATTATTTTGCTTAATCCACCAAAATAACTGATGAATCTCTTTTAGCCAAGTTCAACTTTCCAATGGTATGGCGATTCTTAATTCTAAAGACTAAGGACCTATAGCCCACCATTTCTGTCTTCTCAGAACTGTAACCCTCAGAGTGTAAGTCGGTCTCCTGTAACCTACCTCCAATTTTACCAGTGAATTTCATTTTCTGCGCCATTTCAATAACAATGGTAGAAGGATACCCTGAATCTTCATATATCTTGAGAGCCACACTCTCAGTAGTCATCATGCATTCCGGTTTATTCTCCACAGCACAAATTACTTCTCTGTCCAGAACCAGTTTTCCCTGAGAACGTGCTCTAAACGCATTCAAAACTTTTTTCCTCACTTTGTGTCTCACTGCCTACTGTAACCCCCTAAATCATTTTGCAAACACAAAATTTACAATCAATGGCTAATGTATTGAGAGTGGAAATGTACTCGTCAATCAGCCCCCCCCCCCCATTCATCTGCTTCCTCTGGAAAGATTGTATTATCCTGATACCCACTTAAGGTGTAAAATAACAATACAAGTCTGCCAGCACAGCAGTAAAAACTGTAGCATCTGTGACACTTCCAATGTAGTCATCCGGTTATATTTTTTCTTCACATGCTGCCTCAACGTGTGCTACACAATTTCTTTTGGCTGTTTAGCTGTCCTGTTATTAGGTTAATCAATCACAGCAATGTGATTGAGGAATTACTCCTTCCACTCAACCCATCTAACTGTCAAGGATTCTCCTGCTGCTCAAACTACTTGTGGTGGACTAATAGTGAAAAGTTGAGCATACATTTTGTTATAAATGTAAGCAAAACAGAGAGTAACCAACAGTGTATGTTTGTTCACTGTTCACAAAATAAAATTGAGCAGGGGAATGTGAGCAATGATTTACATTATTATGTAGAGACGTGTGGTGCAAAAGGGTTTCTAGGCAGAAGAAAGAAAGTTGGACATGAAACGGAAATATGGGTGGTGGCCATTTTAGATCTCAGCTAGAAAGCGAATGCTCTGTCTCTAAGAGACATTTTGTTTTCATTCCTTGGGCTTCATCCCGTCCATAGGTTTTCCATTTGTTTGCTCAATTGTCACTTTCATATCCTTTGTCCCCATTTGTCCATGGCATGCATGTGTCATGCTTCTTCTGTTTAGCCCTCCCAAAGCATGGACCAACTACTTGTGTCCATCCACTGCTCCCACTTTAGCAGCTATGTTTTTCTTTGTGTTTGAGCACTCCACATGACTGCTCATATTTTCACTTGCTCTGTCCTCCATCTCCTGTCGCCTCTTTCCTCCTTCCACCCACCCCATCCCAACTACAGTCAATGCATCCTCACATCTGAGCATTGGTTTCACTAGGTTGCTGCAAATGTATTTATGGTGATTCAAGCTGATGCAATATCACCCAGCACTGTGGGGTAGGTGTTTTAGTGTTTTTTTAAAGTTATGAGTTATTACTTTATTTAAATGGATTAACACGCAGTGTCTAACTTTAAATGCAAACCTAAGCACTGACTTAAATACAGAAGCCACGTCCTGTGGGACTGTGTTACATGCAGTTGCCAAAATACACATGAATAGGATAATACATAGTGTCGCTTAGTCCTGATGTTTTAGACTAATCGTGTGAGGTAAGGGTTACGGATTGCACTGCTTGTTTACAAAGCTTTTCCTCAATAACTTTGTTTTTGCTATGTGTAGTAAGCATGTTGTGTATTGCAACTAAATTAAAAGTTGATTTTAATTTGGGCATTGTTTACATTTTGTTAAAGACACAGTCTGCTTTACTGGCGTCTTCTTGCCAGGTTTCTAGTGCAAATAAGAACTGCAGTGGTTGCTGCTGAATCTAATCTACCTCCTCAGATCAACCCTCGACAAGAAAATGACACGTCTTTCCGCTGCCCTTTCTTCCTGTTTCGTTTTACAGAGGCTGAGCATGTCAAATGCACAGGAAGTGCATTTTATTGAATGACTGAGGTATATTGCTTTAAAAAAGGCATGCAGGATTTAGAATGGTTACACAGTTCCCTTGAATCAAAGATTTAATTTCGTAACCGATGTGTCTGTAAAATATTCTGCCTGAAAAATATCTGAATACTAGTGCAATGACCTTACATATCTTCCATGCCTGCTGAGGCCATTGAAATTGCCCAATCCTCACCCTTCACGTTAAGGGTATGCCCATCTCCATCATTAAACAGTACCAAGTATTTTCTGCCAGCATTTTGTAACTGCGTCCAAATGAACGAACTAACTGCAAAAAAAAAATCATATGTTGGTTTAAAAGGAGCATGTCCGTTATTTTTGCACTCCAAAATATCTTTCATCTTAGACCTCTTGTTTCCAGTGCATCGGGCATCATTTTAATATAATGGACTGACTAGAATGCATAATTTCTGTATTTGCTCCTCTGGAGTTCATGCACAGCACTGGCTTAATCAAAGTGTATTTTCCATAACGTTCAACCTTGCTGAACAGCCGGCTCACTACTCTACAGCTTGACAAAAAAAATACATTGACAAAGCCAAGAGGTCTCCTGTAGGCGAGATGTATTGACTTTGCCATTGCTTGTTTGATTATGCATTGTAAGTAGCTGCAGTATATGCAATGAGAGCTTGTGAGGACGTTTCACCAGCACATCGAGGATTTCCCTCCAGGATTAGTGAATACCTGTTGATGATTTGGGGGAGAACCTGTACATGACTATAGCTGCAATACAAGGCAACGATGAGGATGATTCCAGTGGCTAATATGGTAAAAAAGATAGCCATTTCCCGTTTCAAGGCACTGCACCATAGAGACATGAGAGATCAGCAGAAGGTGACATGTCCAGGACACTCTTCCATACGGTTTACAAGGGACTGCCAGCACCGTAATTCCCAAATCGGGGACTCCCTCCACAACGTGCACCTCTTATCAGCCCATATCTGTAATTTATTTGGAAATTCTTGTGTTGGCCAAAGTCCTGGCCAGTAGGTTGATTCAGACATTGAATAACCTGATTCAGTGACCAAAATGGCTTCCTTCCAGAGCGCATTACACGCCAATGCCTCCGAAGGCTTCACGTTGCCCTTGTGTGTTTTAAAACATCTGGATATTGTCGAGCCTTATTCTTAATAGTCTTTGAGAAATCCTTGATTCAGTTAATTTGCAGTTTATTTCAATTGCTGGAATGAATGCATTTCGGCCTGCTTTTAAGATGACATGTTCAAATCCTTTATACAAAACCATGGACGAAGGTCACAGTCCTCTTTTGATATACAGGGCAGCACACAACAAAGATGCTCCCTCTCACATCTCCACTTTGCATTAGTCATAGAACCACTCGCTGAGTGGATCCAGTGGGACACAGACTAGACAGATCGAGTATCCCTTTATGTGAATGATATCCTGCTCTATATACGGAACCCAGAAACCTATGTCCACAGACTGATATGAATATTACAGATTTACTGGGGGACCACCGGGTTAACTGTAAACTGAAACACATCTGTTTGTGCCAATTATGGATAAACATATCTGTTAGACCTGACATCCTTGGTGTGGTATTCCCTCAAAGTTTTTGCCTTCACTTCCTGATTTTTTTCTGAACTTGTTGCATTTGGTATTAGAACCTGATAACCAGTACTAAAGTGCTCTCCACTTAAAATATGGTAAAATTGGCCATGCATCTAATTGGCACATAAAATTTACTTTTAAGTCCTTAGTATATAGTACTACATGTACCAAGGGCCTTGAAATTAAATGCAACTAGAGGACAGCAGCACTTATTGTGCCAACCCCTAAAGTATCACTGCGAAATATGTCTCAGGCCGGCTCCTGCTGTCTGTAGTGCAGATTTAAACTGCCACTTCAATCGGGCAAAATAAACCTTTTGCAAGGCCTAAACCTTGCTTTTTCAAACTTTAACACCACCCCTGAGGTAGATTGAAACGACCCCCTAAGGCAGGGTGCATGGTATTTTAAAAAGTAGGACTTGTGGGTTTAAGTTTTACATGTCCTGACAGTGAAAAACTCCTACTAATGTAACCCGACCATATGGCAAGACCTTCTCAGCGCTACTAAATTGACACTCGCCTGCTGAAATTCTGCTCTTCGATGCATCAAATGGGAGGGATTGCCGACTGCTCTGTAGTGTGGCACCTGGCTAATGTATTTTGTGAACTTACCGGGGCTTCGCCCTAGGGACCTCTTCAAAATCTCCAACCTAGCAGATGTTTGGGAATGGGACCATATCCTACCCTTTGCTTTCCTAACAGATACCTGCAACTTGCACGAGACAGAAAGCGCATGCACCTGATCTCTAAGCATTACCGGAGTATAACCAATCTAAATGTGGAATTGCAATCCCACAACTTGTTACCAAGGGCATTTCAAACGTATACTGTGTTTTGGTCAATAATACCCCAAACCCCCTTCAACAACTACGAGTCAGATGGACACAGGACGTTGGTTCGCTTGTCGATGACGACTGAGTTGAGGTGCAAATGACCTCTAGAGCCCTTGCAGTGTCCATGCGACTGCTACCATACATTTCAAAAACCTACACAGACTATATTTGAGGCCATCCTATTTGAGTAAAATGAAGTCCGGTATTAGTACCTTTTGTTTATAATGTGATTTAGAACCGGCTCCTTTTATCATACGATATGGAGTTGCCCTTTTATACAAAATACCGAGTTTGTATACACAATAGACCTACCCAAGTTGTAGGTAGACTTGTAACACAAGACCCTAAGATGGTGCTCCTAGGTCTGGTGAATGAAAGGGGAGGCGATCAAGCTAAGAGGCTGTTTGTGGCAACAGGACTGTTAACAGTCAAATGGGACATTGCCCGCTATTGGCGGTCTGACAAAGCCCCCCTATTAAAGAATGGCCCCATGGTATGGACTACTTCGCAAAAGCAGAACAGTGTGTATGTATGTTATGGAGGAATCCACAGAAACACCTCACATTGAACAGCTAAATGTATCTGATCGCATGCTGGATGATTTGCTGTTGGGATGTCAAATGTTGCAGGTCAGGCATCCATCCGGCGGTGATTGCTGTCTGTTGTTTTACCTTGTTAAAATTTAATAGGAGAGATCTATAAAATTCAATGTGTGCAGAGGGGCCTGGCACTGGTAGCTTCACATCTTGACGGTACTTTAAAAGTTGCTATCAAGGGATACTACATGACTAGTACAATTTTAGCAAAAGAATGGCACAAATGCCGAACAATCTGAAAAGATCTAGGACCACAAGTTCCATCTTTGCTTTGAGTTCTCTAAAGTGGGGGTTTCCACATGGGTTGCGGTACTCTGCTTGGAGAGTGGAATTTCCACATGTACTTCAACAAGCTCTTGTTTAGTGGTTCTGCCTTGCAGGTCTTGAAAGTAGCTGCTCTGACCAACGTTTCCTACCTTACTTTGCATTGCCTGTAAATAAATGTGCTGCTCTAAGGGAAACATCTACTGAGAGAAAGTGCTGTTTTTATTTTGTATGTAAAAATTAGAAAATCTGATAATAGCAATACAATCGTCACCCATTTGGTCAGACCGAGATGATGAAGTTTCTAAACGATGTGCCACAGGGTGTTGTTTTAAAAAAAAGATGTTGCGCTAACGTTGAATCAAAAAGTTTACAACCGGTTTGTTTTTGCTGAAATAATTACTATATTAGCAGATGAAGCATAGACTTTCCCGTCTCTTGAGAATGCGATGATTAATGAAACGTAAAATGGTGATAGGGAATGGTATTGCATCCTTTGAAATATGGTATAACGTTCAAAATGCCTCTTTAGCTGCTAGAAAAAGCGCTTGAGTAATTTGTCTATCATTTTATCAACCTGGAAAAGATGAAATGATGTGCTTCATGGCTTCATCATATTCGGTAATGATAAAGGGACTCATTTATGAAAACTGACGTATCGCTGCGTGAAAACAGCAGTGCAACAGTTTTCACTACGCCCTCCTTATGACAGGATGGATGCGTCATATTTAATGTACGGCGCTCCATGTTGCACGAAATTTGAGATGCAAAAGTGGGGGCATTGCTGGGGTGTGTCTGAAACCAGATGCAACTCCAGCAATGTGTCCTTTCACATAGGGCAAGCGGCATGTGAAAGGGCCTGCTCCAGTCTCATGCCTGCTGTGAGGCAGATGTAAGATACTGACACAGTAGCATCCTAGAAGTGGCACACTGAAATCTTATAGATTCTTCTACAAGGATTTTTGCGGGGTAACGCCTACCTTGCATACATTAAACTTGGCGCCGGGGTTTACAAAGTAGCACATCTGCCTAGATGCGTCATTTTGTAAATAGGGTACAACACTGCACATTTTTTATGTTTCTGCTGCGTCACAAAATATGACGCAGCGGCGGCGTAAAAGTGTCGCCAGGTTTTAAATGAGGCCCTAAGTCTCTTAATCCTTTGTTCGAAGGATGACGAACACATGCACACACACACACACACATACAAATACTGCCTCATTCACTCACTCACTATTGGACTGATTCACGAAGGTAAACTTACACTTTGGTCTAAATTCACAATTGTTTGCTATTCGCAGAGTTATTTTGTGAATAGTATCTTAAAGACTGCGGAGTCTCCGCACATGAAAAAATAGGACAGTCTTCCATATAGATACTGCTCGTAAAGTACCTTTATGAATAGCAAACAGTTGTAAACATGAAGAAGGCTTTATATGTCTAATGGATGAAAACAACACATCCATAGAATGTGCTGCATAATTTGTGTTTTGCCACATAATTTAGTTAACTCTGCTACATAATTTGCCCCTAACACACAATCTGTGTATCACGGCCACTAGAGTACTGCAATTCTGCAGCCTCAGCATTTCTGCATAATTATGGATTTGCCAAATAATCCATCGCCTGATGCATAACTTGCAGAATTAAAAAAAAAAACTTTTCTAGGTAAAATGAATCAAAAGTCACTTAACATTTGGCGATACAGGCCGCTGTGCAGTGAAAAACCCTCCCCAAAGGTTAATTATTCAATTTTCTGTTGCCTATTGCTATATTTGGGTGTTAAACTAGTAGTAATGAGGTGCAACCTTTGTCCAGACAGTGTTAACAAGTTTAAAAATGACAAAATAATAATAATGAAGTGGTACTATCACAAAATGTGCTGCATTACGCAACAGCATTTTCCTTTTCTTGCTGCATAATTTAGTCCACCCAGCATCATAATATGGTTCCCCCATCTCTGCATAATCATATGTGGCCACATGCAGCAGCCAAACATTATCCCACTATTTTCCCGAAGAGAAACAGGAAACAGCAATCGCTGAAGTGTCTGCTGATATTTAATGGACAGTCTTGGTGAATGCTTTTGGGTTCACTTGTGAGGTTATTTTGTGAACAGGAATGTGTTAACCAACGTCTGTTGCTTGGTGTGAGGGTAGGAAACTAGCTGTATTGTTGTGTGATAGGTGCTATGAGGTCATACACTGGTTGGTGTGCACATATAATGCAATGTTTGCTGTCTAATGTGATGTTGGGTTGACAGCTGTATCTTTGTGGCTGTGTTGTCATTTGATGTTTGGTGGATGCATGTATGAAGGAGGATGTGTTAATTTTCTGAAGGAATATATGATGTTGGGGTGTTGGCATGTGATGTACTTAATGTTTTATATTGCATGTGTGTTATTTTTTTGTTTCGTAAGGTGTTTGATATACTGAATTCTGTCTGTTTGACTTTGGTGTTAAGGCTGATTTAGTACATTAGGGTTGGGGCATGAGGTGAAGGTATCACAATAACTTTAGAATGTCTTCTCCTTTTTGTGGTGGAGCCACTATAAACATATTTCTCACCATTAACTTACTTTCAATTTTAGTTTTTTTAGGGAATTTCTTTTGGGCTCTTTTCAAATGAAACTTTATATAGTATACCTTCAACTCCCTCACAACGCAGCTGTACTATTTCAACTAAACTCCTTAAACTGTTATTATTTCACAAAGCTTAAATTTATATGGCTTTGAGATTGATTATGTTCTTACGTTTGCAAAATGATGCAAGATATTGGATTGGTTATGTTCCTGAAGTGATAAAGGCTACTTGTGTTGGTGCATGATGTTTGGCGTGTTTTTATATGATGGTGGGTGTGTGTATTTATAATGATAGGTTTAGATGTCTATGCTGATGATTGCTGAGATTTATGATAGAGCGGGTGCTGGCATATGATGGGGTTTGTGTGAGCATTTGATGGCTGTATGGTACTGTGTTGGTTGGTGTATACATTGGACTGCGTGATTGTGAGATGTGTGTGTGTGTAGGCATATAGAAACCATTATGTGGACAAGTAATGATGGGTGTGTGGTCATATATGAATTTGGGTGGGTAGATAAATGATGGCGGACGTCATACCCTATGAAGTGTGATAAATTATGTGTGAGGATGGGCATTCCTGCGTAATATTGCTTATTTGGATGTCTGATTGTGGGTATAGTAGCATTTGATGGTGGATGTGTGTGAATTTAATAATGGTTGACTGACTTATGGTTTTTGGTGTATTTAAATATGATGATAGTTGCATGGACTTTTGATGATTGATGTGTTAGTTTATGATAATGGGTGGGTTGTCATACAAAAACTTCTGAGCACATATGATGTTTGTTGCCTTGGAGTATGATAGTGTGTGTGTTGAAGTATAATGTTGCTTGTGTGGGTGTATGAAGGAGAATGTGTTGGCTTATTACATTTATGATATGTGGATGTATGATAGTGCATGTGTTTGGGTATAATAGTTGATGTTAGGGTATACCGATTGACATGTTGGGCTAATATACTGGTTCTGTGGACATACAATATTGGGTGTGTTAGAGTAAGATGTTGGGTATGTTGGCTAATGATGCTGATTGTGGAGAGATGAAGATGTTTTAGTGCTTATGGTGAGGGGTTTGGCATATGATATTGGTTGTGTGGCTGTCTGGTGGGGTGTGTTAGCACTTGGTGGGGGGTGTGTGGACCTTTAATATTGCTTGTGCTAACACTTGATTCTTGATCTGTTGGTGTAAATTGGTGGTGTATACTATTGGTTGTGTAGACGTATGATACTGGATGTATTTGTATCTGACAATATGTGTGGTGTGTTAAAGTATGCTTAGGGGTTTGTTTGCATACTATGTACAATGTTGGTTGAGTGGATTTATGGCAGTTGGTTTATTGGCTGAAGGTGCTGGTTTTGAAAACATATATATGAGGTGGGTGAGTGGGTACATGGTGTTAGTTGAGGACTGATGATGGTGGGTGTGTTGGCATGTGACATTATATGTATTGACATATGACTGTGTGTGCTTTGACATTTGAAAGTGAGTGTGTTGCAGTAAGATGGTAGTTGAGTTGCCTTATGATTTGAGTTGTGTGGAAGTATACTGGTTGGTGTATTGGGTTATGATGTAGGTTGTGTGTTATATGAAGCTGGGTGTGTGATGCATGTTGGTGGCTACATTGGCCTTCATGTTTGGCTCTTGTGGCTTTATCAGTGGATGTGTGATTTTGGTTGTGTAGATGTCATATGGTGACCCTCAGGTGGAATGATGGTGGGTGTATCAGCGTATGATGTTGGCTGACTACACCAATGCAGAATCCCTGTCCCCCTTCATTTGGCTTCCCACCACATCCTGCAGCCCCTGTGTGTTCCACATGCCTCCCCTGTGTGCAACCCTGGCCCACTTAGCTCCTCTGTCTTCCCCAACCTGCTGCAAGCTTTGTGTGTCATCCTGCCTTGCGCTGTAGCTCTCTTTGTGCCCCCAGTACCACTTACAGCCATTCAGAATGTCATCCACCTAGCTTCTTACCCCGCCACCCTTCTATGCGACCCTGCCTCTAATCTATGTGGACTTGGCCCCCTGCAGTTCCTCGGTCTGACCCCTCCTGCTCTGCATGACGTATATGCTAAACTGAGCTTTCCCCACACCCCTTCTATGTGGTCCACCCTAACCCTGCAGCCTTTTTGTCTTTTCCTTGCCTCTTCCTCATCTGCTGTTTATGAGCCCGCACCCCAGCAAAACCTTTGTGTCCCTGTCCCTCTTGCAGACATTGAGTGCCACTGTACTCCCCCTCGCTAGCGCTCTGTGTGTGCATCTGCCTACTGCATTGCTTCTGTGGGCCCCACAATGTGGGCCCCACAACATCCAGCCCACAGTGTCATGCTTTGCGTTGCCCTCCTCAGTTTCTCATGATGCCACTGCCTCCCATCTCTGTGAACCCCTGGAGCCCCTCTGTGTACAGCTGCTCAGCACTCCTTCCCTGGTGGTCCCTGAGCCGCCTTAATGACAGCAGGAAAAAGCAATATTAGCCAGTCTGGCGCCTTATCCTATCTCTGATCTGGAAGCCCCACCCAGCAACTTCCTCAATCAGAGAGCTAAAAAGATGTGCAGCAGTGCTAAAAGAAACCTGCGGAAAGCCAGAGAAGAACTGGCTCCATGAATGAACACCAAAAAGCTAAGCAGCCTTCAAGAATGCCACACGCGGACACCACCACCTCATCAAATGCGCCAAAAGGGCATCCTTTAATGACTGCCTAGACAACAATGCACACAACAGCAAAGAGCTCTTTAAAATCGTGAAGGAACTCTCCAACACCAACGACATCCCACCCTCTCAAGACCTGTGCGACTCGCTGGCCACCTTCTTCCACCGCAAGATCGCAGACATCCACGACAACTTCAACACCACTACTGCCTGGCAACCACTGAGACTTCCGCCCCCATGACCACCATCCACACCAACCGTCTGCTCTCCTGGACCAACATCAACGATGACAATACCATCAAGATCATGAACACCTTCCACTCCAGATCCCCATCAGATGAATGCCCACACTACATCTTCAACAGAGCCAACACCACCATCGCACCCCATCTCCGGAAAGCCATCCACATCTCCTTCGAAACAGCAACCTTCCCGGAGAGCTGTAAGCACACCGAGATCACCGCCCTACTAAAGAAACCCAAGGCGGACCCCAAGGACCTCAAGAACTTTCGACCCATCTTCCTGCTCCTGTTACCGGCGAAGGTCTTCGAGAAGGCCATCAACAAACAACTGACCAGCTACCGCGAGGAGAACAGCATCCTGGACCCATCCCAGTCCGGGTTCCGCAGCAACGACAGCACCGAAACTGCACTCATTGCCGCCACCGATGACATCAGGGCCCTGCTAGACAGCGGAGAAACCGCAGCCCTCATCCTCCGGGACCTGTCAGCCACCTTCAACACGGTCTGCCACCTCACGCTACGAACACACCTCCACGACACCAGGATCCAAGAGATTGCCCTGGAATGGACCACCTCCTTCCTCTCTGGCAGAACAAAGAGCCTCCGCCTCCCTCCCCTTCCGCTCCGAAGCCACTGAGATAATCTGCGACGTACCCCAGGGCTCGTCCCTCAGCCCAACGCTGTTTAACATCTACATGGCACCGCTCACCCACGTCGCCCGTCTGCACGACCTCAACATCATCTCCTATGCTGATAACACCCAGTTGATCCTCTCCCTCATCAAGTACCCCCACACCGCCAAAACCAACCTCCACAAAGGAATGAAGGCCGTTGCCGAATGGATGAGGAACAGCCGACTGAAGCTGAACTCGGACAAGACAGAGGTCCTCATCCTCAGATCCACCCCCTCGGCTTGGGACGACTCCTGGTGGCCGACCGCACTAGGAACAGCTCCAACACCCACCGACCAAGCATGCTACCTAGGGGTCATCCTCGACTCCACACTCTCCATGACAAAGCATATCAATGTCGTCTCTTCCTCCTGCTTCAACACCCTCCACATGCTCCGAAGGATCTACAAGTGGATCCCCACTGTTACGAGAAGGACAGTCACCCAGGCCCTTGTTAGCAGCCGACTGGGTTACGGAAACGGCCTCTACGCAGGAGCCTCGACCAAACTCCTGAAACGGCTCCAGCGCATCCAGAACGCCTCCGCACGACTGATCCTCGACATCCCTTGCCGCAGCCACATCACACCCCACCTGAGAGACCTGCACTGCCTCCCCGTCAACAAGAGGATAACCTTCAAGCTCCTCACCCAAGCACAGAAGGCACTCCACACACCAGACCAGCATACCTCAACAGCCGACTCAGCTTACACACCCCCACTGGCCAGCTCCGCTCCGCCGACCGCCCCCTCGCCACCGTCCCCCGCATCCAAAGAGTGACAGCCGGCAGCAGATCATTCTCCCACCTCGCCGCCAAGACATGGAACACCCTCTCCATCCGCCTACGGCAGACCCAAGACCTACTGACCTTCAGAAAACTTCGCAAAACCTGGCTTTTAGCCAGTAGCAGGACTCCCCACCCCTAAGCGCCTTGAGTCCCTCAAGGGTAAGAAGTGCACGTTACAAATGCTATGATTGATTGATTGATTGAAAAGAGATCTCTGCATTCTGTTGGCCCATCCAATGAGGATTAAAGAACATCAGTCTAGAAAGATTGACAAACTATAACTACGCCGTAACGGACCTCAGTGGGAAACCTTTTATACTCAATTCTTTGACTATGACAGGTATAAATAAACCTTCACCATGTCCCAAAGTACAAGAATGCAAATGCAGAAACGAACCCCCAAGTCTAAAATGTTTAGCAGGAATCTGATTAATAACACTGGGAAAGAGATGAAGAGTTGTCAACAAGAATATAGAGCCATTCAATGGGTGTTGGAACTTTAAAGAGCCATTCTCATGACATGGGAGAATGGCGTGGTATTTCAGCCTATCATTTCCAGACTACTGGTGTTTTAGACATTTTTATATATCAGTTTTATAAAAGGTAGCATAACTCGCGTGCCAGATCTAGTTTGTGTTCTATTACACAGAATAGAAGACACGTTCTAATCAATTATGTTTCTTGTTCCAATGCTTAATGTTTGCTTCGTGAAGGCCTCTGTCCCTTCCTTCGTTTTGAGAGCATCTGTTCCCAAGATAAAGGGGCAGATTTATGTTAACTGGCGCATCCCCAGGGATGCGCCAGTTAACATGCGCCACAGTGCGCCACAGCTCCGCCAGCCATGATGCGCCGCATTTATAATGCGGCGCACCATGGTGCAAAAACGGCACAGATGCGTGACGCATCTGTGCTGGAAATGTGGCGCATTGCTGGAGTTGCGTCGCAAGCGCGACGCAGCTCCAGCAAGGCTCGGGGGTGCCCCATTTTAACAATGCTGCGTCAAGACCTACGCCTGCTTCAAGCAGGCGTAGTCTTTTGACGCAGCATTGGCTTAAAAGTGACTGAGTGAAATCTCATAGATTTCACTCAGCCACTTTTGCGAGGCGCACCTGCCCCGGAACGCCCACCCTGCGCCGGAACGCCCACAAGCGGCGCAGGGCTTTACAACGTGACGCATCTGCCTAGATGCGTCACGTTGTAAATCGTTCGTAGGGATGGGCCACGTTTACGCCGCCTTGCGTGACGCAACAGCGGCGTAAACGTGGCGCAAGGGCCTCATAAATCTGCCCCAATGTGTGTTAGTCTCATTGGTAATGGGAGTGGCAGGCTGCTGTAGGTCAGAGACCTTTGAAGCATGTTGTAAAGCTCTGAAGTAGATTAGCCATGCCCTTTACAAACCTTGACCTTATCTGACACATGGATTGGTGGGTACCTCCAGCTACGATGACATTTTCCTCTTGAGAGCCCCCGCAGTGATTGAACCCAGAAAGCACTTAGAAGTCCAAGTGTTTGTGGGAACAGAAGTAAGAATACGTTTAAAGAAAACAGGCAATTCGTTTGTACACCTATTTAAATGCTTTCTTCTTGAGGCAGTAAAATAATGTTTTCTTTTATTGCCAACATGATTTAGCCTGAAACATGATACATCTTCATAGTGCAAAATTCCTCATGAACGCTAAAAGTATTTATAGAAAGGTGATTGCAAACATACCAGAATATGTGTGTAATCCCTAATACAGCACTTGTTTAAAAGCCGCCATTTTAGCTGGCTTTGCAGACAAGAAAGGTTAAGGGTAGGAGTAGGTAAACTATTACTGCAAGAGGCCAAATGTGCATTACGCGGGAAAACGTCTCTTGCCACTGACCCACTGTGGTGTATTCCAGTTTTCTAAATCCTGCCTGTGTCCTACTGAGGGCTAAAATGCAGACTCATCGTACTGAATAACAACATACATGGATCCTTCTAATACGTTGTTTTGGCTTTTAGGGGCAGATAGCGCCACTTAGATATTTCCACGAGTCGATTTTGGAAAGAACGAATGAAGGCCTCTTTCTTGTGCTGCTTTCTGTCACAGATATACCATTGAAAAACGTTGAACTGTGGTCCTTCATTCTAATTTGTTCTGTGGTATTGGGGTGATATTTCTCCTTGTTAATTCCCCAGTGTAGGCCCCGCTCCCGGGTCCCTTAAATGAGCCACACTCACTGAATTCAATTCAATACTTTATTTCGGTCTGCTTTGGAACATAAAAGTGCATAAGATAAAAATACAACAAATTAGGTTTAAAAATCATCATTACAGCAATTTACAACAATTAAGCAATCTTTATGATAATGCCAAATGACAGGGATGGGGGAATTATTTCCACATTTCATCAGTAATTTACATATAAAATCAGTTAAGTTTAAAAAATACAATAATTATTTATATAAGTATAAAAATAAACAGGGGTATTAAAGTTAAAAACTTACATTCCATTAAAAATTTAAATATTAATATACAGGCGATCAATCACTGTTGAGATACTCCAATGTAATGTTAAAAAAACTCAATCGTAAAGTATTTGTCGTAGTGAGACCCCATGCGGTCCACTCCCCTTTATTTAAAGCCTCTGGCCACACCTGACCAGAGGATGTTCAGCATGTACATCCGGGTCTGCGGATAGGAGGACCGCTGACCTGCTACAGGTACAACTAAGACCATTAGCCATGTTTCAACTCTCAGAAGACACAGGACTGAAATCGCGGTATCCACAGTATCGCACTGCTTTCCGGTAAACTTAGGCAAGGGGTTGAAGTAATAGGATTTCTCTTGCCCCACAAATCAATCCGTTCTACAAATACCTATTACTGACTCTCTACAATATGTTATTTAAAGAGTCACAGAAATGAATATGTAGGAAAACAAATCATTTGAATGGGGGCTGCAACATCAATGTCTTGATAGTGTTAGGGGAAGAAGATGCACTGTAGGAAGTAGATCGAGTTTGTTCTCTTTCCAAATTATTTAGAATATATTTTTAAACTGAGGAAAGACAATACATTTTTAATTTATTACATTTTCAGTATAGAGTAATAAATAACTTCAGTCCAGTGTGCAGTACAGTAGGATCAGTACATTTCTCATATGCATTTCCCATACACCTAGAAAAAAAACGATATGGTGGATGCAATACAATTTTAGTAACATCCGCATCAAAACAGACATGGCATGAACAATCATTCAAAAGAAAGCAATAATTCAAAACATCTAAAATGCATCAAAAGCAAGCTATTAACTATTACAGTTGCAGCAGCATTCACTATCGCAAGTTGCCTTGAACACATATACTTCTACTTGGTAATGAGCAAGGACCAGGCAAACTCTAAATGAGGGATTAGGAACCTTATTTGCTTTCTCTACTTCATTGCTTTCCTCTCCGGCCAGTCCCATTTTTAGGTCAAGCCTACCAAACAGCGCAGCTCCCTGGTTGAAAATGATCTACTGTCAATTTACTAGGAAATTACAGTGGGATTAAACCCCACCCATTTCTTACAATTGGTAGGCTTTATTGTTACTATTATGGTTTCTTCTTACTTGATGGCTTGTGTTAGACCTGTCAGCCTTAGGGTGGTCTTCCCCCAAACGTTTGGAATGCTTGTGCCAAATTTTGCTGAGCTCGTTTTTGTTGGCCTTAGGACTCTGTGCATTTTTTGACTGATAACCTATGCTAAAGTGTATGTACTCACTCCCCTAAACATGGTTTGATTGGAATATATACCTAATTGACATATTTAATTTACTTGTAAGTCTCATGTAGAGTGGTATACAATATACCCAGGAACTGTAAGCTACATGCTACCAGTGGGCCTGCAGCCCATATTATCCCAGCCACTTAAATAGAACTCTAAAAACATGTCCCACCAGGGGTGTGGCCAAGATAGCGAGCGGGTAAGACGTGTTTCACATCGCCTCCCCGCTCCTGGGCACCCAAATCTGCCCATTCCTGTGAAGTGCAGCCCCTGAAGGCTCAAGAATAAGAGGGGATGCAACTCCAGCCCGACAGCGCTGTCAAATAAAGTGGAAGTGGGCCGGAGGCTGGAGAGCAGACAACTCCGCACCCAGCGCTGCAGCAGCACAGAGCGAGGAAAATGGCAGCCGAACCCAACCAGACGAGTGGAGGTCGAGAGCGGTGCTTGGCGTGGGGTCCAGAAACACTACAGGCCCCTCGGGGGCAGATAAGCACCTAACGAGAACAGCTAGATGAGGTGAGAGTCTTACCGGAGTGCCCCGGGCAGAGCCCAGCGCTAACGGGAGATGGACGGAACCTGGATGTGAGAAGCGGGGTGATTGCGGTTCTGGGGCATGGGCCAGATAATCGACTGGCGCCGAGGGCCTGGCGCGCTGCTGAAAGGCGGCACCCATAGCGGTCGCCGTTGGTGTATGACACGCAACAAGAGAAGAGTCCAAGCCTCCAAGAGGCCTAGCGGACGGCGAGGCGCTCGATCAAGCAGCGGAGGAGGCGGATTCAGGAGCTCCGGAGGACCTGACTGGCCCGGAGGAGCATCAGCCAGATGCACTGGCTGGCGCTCGCGGGCTCGGGGACAGGTGGGCAGGCTGGGCCGTGACCAGAACAGGGGATCGCATAAGCAGGTCGACACTAGCGGCGAGCCGATAAGAGTCTTGGAGTCAGGGACTGAGGTCGCGGCGTCGGGGGCTTGCAGGGCTAGCCCAGGCCCTATGTGGAGCAGTGACCTTCCAGGAAAGAGTCTGGTGAGTGCCAAAGCAGCCTGCGAGCCCCACTCGGCTCAGTAATACACGCGGACCAAAAGAGGGGGATTTGAGTCCAAGCTAGTACTGCACTACAGGGCTTCCATCAGCGGAGCCCACCTACGAGCCCCAATTGTCAGCGGACAACGAACAGAGCGAGCGGCCGGCCCTACAGACAGGGCCTGAGGGACTTTCCTTTTGACTGCACATTAAAGGGGGCCCAACACAGAGAGGGACAGGGACCCAAAAGTTGAAGGACCAGGAGAGGCACCACGGAAGACACAGGATTGGCCCGGAGTTAACGTACTCCCTCCACTGCAAATCACGAACTACGCTGCATCCTCAGCCTGGGCATTGATAGCTGTACTTAGCCGAATGTAGGAACATTGAGGGCAGAGAGGGACTGCCCGAAGCAGTGCTCCTTATCCACGTACTCTCTGATGCAGCTCTCGGCCTGGAAGTGGCTAACGGAGAGTGAGCAACCTAGCACTAGATGCGGCCACCAGGCCCAGCGCACGAGCCAATCACTGGGAGGACACCAACGCCGACCCCACACAAATCGACCGGGTGTGCGGTTACCCATAGCTTCGGTCCTGAAGGTATCCACCTACCTTGCGGAACCCCCAGGGAGGCGCCATCCCGAGCATCATACCAACCCTAAGGAACCAATAGTATAGCGCCCAAGTACAGAACACTGCGGGGCGAGGGGGCATACAATAACTGGAGCAGAGGGTGTGAACAGAAAGCCACTCTACAGCCTATACCCTACACCGCCAACATGTCCTGCCTGCGCAGGAAGAAAGACAGAACAGTGAAGGGCATTCTAACCAAACCCCCACAAACCTGAGGAGGAGACGACCGGTCCACGCCCACAAACTAGCTTCAACTCAAGTCGGAAGGGTTGGAGGCCCCGATCACCCGGTCCTTTCTGGAAACATTGCTTAACACCCTCTGTGACGACTTCCATACACTGATAAGCGAAGTGGCTGGGGAGGTGAAAGAGATCCGCCGAGACGTGGATGCGATCGGAGAGAGGGTGGCCACAATTGAAGACCAGGACCAGGCCAAGGAGGAAGAGGTAACATAGCACCAACAGGAGTGCTACGCTTGAGGGAAAAACAAATAGACATCTAAGCCCACACAGAGGATCTCAAAAACCGCTCTTGTCGGAATAACATTCGGGTAAGGGGAGTTTCAGCGGACGCGGAGGGGCCAGACATGGTCCACTACTTACAGGAACTGTTTCACAATATCCTTGGAGCCCCGCCAGACTTGGAGATCCGCATTGACAGAGCCCACCGAGTGGGGTTGAGAAGAGGGGCCACTGTGCCACCGCCAGAAATCCTAGCATTCTTGCTCGACTATCCCCTCAAGGAACGCATTCTTCTAGAGGCCAGGATGAAGCAACCAATTAAATACCAGGGCCATTCTCTTGCCAACGTCATGCTACAGAAGTGGCGGGAGTTTAAAGAGGTGACCTCACATCTCCGGGAGAAAGGAGTGGCGTACTCCTGGGGTCATCCGTTCCGGTTAATCTTCAAGTGGGACAGCACAATACACCAGATTAAATCACTACAGAAGGCCTGCAAGTTATTAGGTCTGCCAATTCCATAGTCCCGAGGAGCGGTCCAGTCGTATCGGAGAGAGGCACGAGAGCAATGGCAGAGAATGGAGGAGGCGCCTTCAGGCCAATTCCAGGGAGCCTAATCTCACAACCATGGTGCAGGAAAGACAAGCATTGCTAGAGACGGTCCTCAAAGACACAGTATCCCAGGACAGCTCCTGGGTCCTGAAGGGGCTGTTGCAAGCAAGTGTACCATGTAGGGTGTGGGTGGGGTGTTGCTTGGAGCGAGGAGTCAGGGTTTTTTTGGGTCATGCCATGTCCTTCTTCTTTATTTTTTCCAGGTATATGTGAACAAGCCCTGCGGGCACTGGACAATATGGGGGGGGATGGGAGTTCAGGTTGGGGTTAGGGAGAGGGTGGGGGGGGAAATGGTGTGCTACAAAGGGGGATCCAGCTGATTAAGCGACCAACAGGGCAACTCAGTGGCGAGGAGGTAGAGGGCGCAAATATGACAGTGGGGTGGGAAAGTCCGCTACCATCGCAATCCACTTTCGATCATATCCCATGACACACTCTACACTACACACTCTCACTCTAAATGTGAGGGGCCTGTATAACCCCAATAAGCGGAAATCCATACTGTCCGACTTAGGGCACTCGGGGGCAGATGTATGCCTTCTTAAGGAGACTCACTTCCTATCCAAGGAATGGCACTGGATGAGGTCCAGGGCATTTCCTCAGCAGTTCTTTTCTTCAACAAAAGCCAAAAAGGCAGGGGTCGCAATCCTGGTGGCTCAGCATTTTGGAGGGAAAGTGAGGGTCAAGGTAGCAGAAGTTAAGGGGCATCTTAAAGCCTATAAACTCTGGTTCGCCCATCATGTTATGTTATATATTATAAATTGTTTTATAACCCGCTCTGTTACTGACTAGTATCCTGGTGCGGGGATTACTGACTAGTATCCTGGCGCGGGGATCTAGTATCATAGTGGGGTCCATTTATGCACCCAACTCAGGGCAAGAGAAATTCCTGAAAGCAGCCCTCTCTGAAGTCCTGAGCACGCAAGAGCGGTGGATAATCGTTGGGGGGGACCTAAATGTAGTAATGGACACGTCAGTGGACAGATCCAGCCAGAGATATACCCAGACTGAGGAATTGTCTTGTGAGGGGCAGGAATGGCTACAGAATAGAGGGCTTGTAGGTCTGTGGCTCATCCTCACACCTCTCAATTATCTTTCCATTCACACGCACAGCACACATATGCTAGGCTTGACCATTTGTTGGGCACGCAGGAACTCAACGCCCTGGTGAGGGACTTAAACATCATGCCGGCGTCTCTCTCGGAACATGATGCAGCGACGGTGACATTATGGGTACCTCAGCCACATAGGAAACTTGGGGGTTGGAGATTGCAGGAGGGCATGTTGCGGCGACACATGACCAGATCCTCAAATGCATCACAGACCACTTAGACCTGAACGATTCTCCCAATGTCTCCCTGGCTACCCTATGGGGGCCCTAAAGGCAGTGGGGAGGGGGAAATTGATTGCGATCTCTGCAGGTGTAAACAGGGACCGCAAAACCAAGAGAGAGCAGATCACCGCACAAGTACTCGAATTGGAGAGGGTGCACAGTAGGACTGGGGCACCAAGAGTTTGGCGCCATCTTAAAGCGGCTGGGGCCCAATTAGCGGGACTCGACTTAGACTGGGCTGAATACACAGCGTTCAGTTTCAAACACTCCTAATACATTGGGGCGATAAAACGGAGCACATGCTGGCGATCAAACTGAGAGCCTGCACCCTGCAGATGAAGGTTTAGTCCCTCAGATCGAGCTCAGGGAAGACAGTAGAAAATGATGAGGAGATAGCAAAGGTCTTTCAAACATTCTTTGCTGAGCTTTATCGCAAAGACACCCCTCAAAGCTCCCACATCGACACCTACCTCCAGGACGTACACTTAACGACTCTAGGGCCAGGGCGCGCAGAACTGTTGGAGTCACCCATACAGGAAGAGGAAGACATAGGGGCAATCTAGTGCCTCAAACTACTGAAATCACCGGGACCCAACAGCTTTTCTGCCCGGGTTCTATAAATCCTTTTGCCATGTTTTTGCTCTGCTTTTGACAAGGCTCTTCAATTCTTTTACTGGCCTGGGAGCTATCCCTCCGGAGATGCTAGAGGCGTCCATAGTAGTACTGCCCAAACACGGGAAAGATAAATCACTCTGCGGCTCCTATTGCCTCGTGTCGCTCCTCAATGTACATCTGAAGCTCTTCACAGGGGTGCTGGCGGCTAGATTGGGCCCCCTCGATCCGGGCAGCGTCGAACCTGACCAGTATGGCTTTATCCACAATAGACAGAGTGGCGACAACACCAAATGCATTTTACATTTAGTGGACAAGGCCCATCGCACTGACAAGGATGCTCTCCTATTATCGGTCAATGCTGAGAAGATATTTGACCAAGTGGATTGGTCTTTCTTAGACAAGACCCTGATTCACTTTGGCCTGGGGACAGGTTGAGGTTCCTGGGTATCGAGCTGCTACAGCAAGCCCACAACGACTATTAGGGTGAATGGGATATCATCCAGCCCCTTCAAGATTCAGAGAGGGACCCGCCAGTGATGTCCGCTGTCGCCTCTCCTCTTTACCCTCCATTGAGCTGCTCGTTCAGACGGTAAGAGATAACCCTGACATCCTGGGCATTCCATTCGGCGGGGAGAGACACGCAATCAGTCTTTATGCGGAATACATCATCACTTCCCTCAAAACGCCAGCACACTCTGTACCGGCATTCTTGCGAGAACTGGAGGCCTTTGGTCAGGTCTCGGGTTTCCAGGTCAATGTCGGAAGTCTATGGTTCTTTTGTTGAACCAGAGAGGGAACACTCAGGCTGCGGACAGAGCCCCTTACGCAGGGATACATACAATGTCATCTTTACCATACTTTGGAGTTTAGTTGGCACCATCTGTGCCACAAACGGTAATGCTCAACTATTTCAAATTAACCACTCGAGGAACTGCAACAATGGACACACCACCAGCTATCACTCCTGGGGAGGGTAGCAACAATTATCTTTCCCAAAGCATTATATCTTTTTCAGACAAATCCAATTTGGCCACCAACAGGTACTCTTCAGAAACTGCAACAAGCAATAAAACAGTTTGTTTGGGAAGGGGCAAGACCCCGGATGCGGAAAGAGTTGGTCTATCTACGACCCAATGAGGGTGGTCTGGGGATCCCAAACATTCTGGAATATTTCCGAGCAACACAGTTACGATTTCTCGTAGAATGAAACAGATTGCAATCCGAGAAGAGATGGCTGTTCCAGGATAGGGTGCTGGCCAAACTTTCTCTTTGGAAAGTCCCTTTCCTCTAAGATAGGCCCCCAAATCTACAGGGCTCACCCATTACGCACAACTACTCAGGGTCTGGGATGGTGTGGCCATTAAGTGGGAATTGACATATTTTCCCTCTCCTATGACTCCCCTACTGGATAACAAGGAATTTTTCCCGGGGATGGGCAGAAGGGTGTTTGCGGGTTGGCGGGAGACAGAGTATAAAGCGGCAGGACATTTCTGTGATATAGACGGGATCATTTTCTTCTCGGATTTATGATCGGACTATGGCCTCTCGGAAATGGAGAGGTTTCATTACCTGCAGCTCCATTATTGGATCCTTCACACGGAGATGCAGCCAAAGGTGAGCAGGAAGCTGACAAAATACGACCGATGGCTTCTAACCAAGAATACGGACAAGAAAAAGATCTCTGAATTGTATGACATGTTGCGCCCCCGGCTCCTACGGCGAGCACGGCTAGCCAGAAAAGATGGGCGAAGTAATGGGGAAGGGATATTTCAGTAAAAGAATGGAATGGCATCTACTTCCGAGCCAATCACACTGCACGCAACACTGCCAGCAGGGAGGCTGCAGTCAAGATAGCCATGTACTGGTACCTGACCCCGGTTTGCCTTAATAGATGAAACCCAGACCGTAGCCCAACTTGCTGGAGGGGATGCGGGGAGGAAGGCACGCTAGTGCACCTGTTGTGGGAGCGCAGGGAACTATCTGGCTATTGGACGACGATCCTGGACGAGTTAGACCAACAATTCGAGATGCAAATACCACGGTTCCCGGTCTACGTAGTGCTCGGACTGCCCAATTCCCTGACATACCCATTAAGATCTTGATGAGGGAAGCAAATGGGGTTGGTTTTGGGAGGGGCACTCCAATACACCTTATTTCATTGGGGACGCAGACAAGGCCGACACACATAGGCTGAATACACAGGTTATTGCACATTTTAGAGGTGGAACAGATATAGGCCTCTCTCACTAATACAAGGGCAAAAATGTATGACTCATGGCAACCAATAGTCTCTTTGCTTGCATCTGAAATGAACAAGATTACATGCCCAATATACCTTCGCCTCCTACGACTCACAGGCCCCGATATACCAACTCTGGCATCATGATCTGCGCCTGTGCTTCTGCCAGATATAGTGTTCTAAGTAAGATAGGTCTCAAGCACACCAGTTCAGGGGAGGGTTGGGGGGGGAGGGAAGGGACTGTTTTCTGTTTCTTGTGTGTTTCTCTTCTTTTTCTTCTTTTTATTAGACATTGCGGTATAAATGTGAACTTACATGATTCCAGAATACGCAGAGACTCTATGGACTACCTCCTAGCAACCAAGGGGGGCCAGGCGGCATGGCACCAACACACAGTGCAAACTTGTTGGTCATTATGCCCACTAAGGGGCTGTAAAGTTGAGGCTTTGGGTGATTTTCTGGAAATGTATGCTATTCTCTTACCACTGAATGTCAATAAAAAACAAAGTTAAACTTAAAACATGTCTCACACCTGCCATCACAGCCTGAATGCAGTGTTACACTTCCATATCAACATGGCATGTAAAACCCCTTTCCAAGCCTTAGACTTCCCTTTTATCATATGTAAGTCACCCCTAAGGTAGGCCGTATGTAGTCGATACGACAGAGTTCTGTGCAAGCAAAAGGTAGGACAGGTACTTTTAAGTCTTAAATGTCCTGGTAGTGAAAAACTCCCAGATTCGTTTTTTTACTACTGTGAGGCCTACCTCTCTCATAGGTTAACATTGGGCGTTCATTATTACATTTAAGAAGCTGTAATTCCAAATTGAGGGGATGGATCTATCATGTGTGGTACCTATAGAATTGAAATGATAAATTCTGTTTGATGGCAAAGTCCAAATTTATCATTACGGTATCGAAAATGCCACTTTTAGAAAGTTGGCGTTTTCCTGCCTTTGAACTGGGTGCCTGCAGCCTCTCTGATTGTATGTCTCGGTTGGATGATAGCTGGGCTTTGTGCATTCACTCTAGACAGCCAAACACATTGGGAGCTTAGATGTGACTTGATGGGCCATCCTGGGAGGATGGGAGGGAGGAGCTGGCCATAGCCTCACATTTACACCTGAATAGGCTGTGTCCTGTCCCCACACAAAGGCCTGCATACCCCCCTGCAATGAGTCTGGAGCCTGGGCAGGAAGGACCACTAGGCACTTCTGAGTCCCTTCTTTGAAGCCCCCCCCCCCCACTTCAAAGGCACCACTGGGTATCAGAACTTGACCTCAGACCCTACTACTTCAAAACACTTTTGGACCTGTGGAAACAATGTCAGGAAGAAAGACTGCTGTGCTGCTGAAGGACTGCTACTCTGCTGAACTGCTGCTATGGAAGAACTGCTTTCTTGCTCTGCTGACCTGCTGGCTGGTGCCCTCCTGGTCTGGGTGAGAAGGACTAGATTTGCATCACTCGACCCACAGAACCCAGAGCGACTCCAAGGGCTTGTTGGCTGGTCTCCTGATCTGAAGTGACAGGAACATAAAAGACTTCTAACTATAATCCTTCTGTACTTGGACTCTGCCATCTCGGAGTCTACACTGTCGACTGGTGCTACTCCAATCCTGGAAAAACAACAATTGATGGACAGAATGCAGAACAATGTCATACATTCACCCCAGTACAGAGATCTGGGCCTAAAGCCATCGTTTTTTTGCACTCCACACCACCCCAGTTCAGACATGGCCATATGCAAATCAGCCTTGACCCTGTGCCTCATAGGATCAGTCCAGCCAAACTGCCATGCCATGTCTTTCCTGGACCAGAATCAAGCATCCTAGGACCGGTTTCTGGCTATCAGCCGTCTTCAGCCAGGATAGCTTGACTCCAGTGGTGTGGAGAGTATGGGACTTGCGTCTGAGCATACCCATCCCACTTGGGGTGACAAATGCAAAAACAACAATTGATGGACAGAATGCAGAACAATGTCATACATTCGCCCCTGTACAGAGATCTGCTCAGACGTGAGTCCCATGCTCTCCATGCCACTAGAGTCAAGCTATTCTGGCTAAAGAGGGCTGAAAGCCCAAAACGGGTCCTAGGATGCTAGGGCCTCATTTATGAGGCCCCTTTGCGCCATCGGAACTTCACTTTTCATGAAGTTCCGTGGCGCAGAAGCCTGCGTGGTATTTATCAGGCAGCAGTACGCCAGTTTTTGTGGTGTACTGCTGCCTGATAAATATCAGTCCCTTTAACGCAGTGTTCTGTGTTAAAGGGCGTGCAATGGGTGTTGCTGGGGGCGTTCCCAGCAACATCCATGGCCTTTTGACACTGCCCCAGATTTACGAGAAATCGTAACTCTGAAGCAGTGCCAAAAGCTTACGCCTCCCCAGGGGAGGCGTAAGGGAGGCGCAACAGGGAGAAATGTCTCCTCGTATTTCCTTTTTCTATGTGTGCTGCATTCTACAGCACACATAGAAAGAGGAAAAGCCTCTTGTGATTATTTTTGTACAGAAAGGTTTCCCTTCCTGTACAAAAATAATCTTCCCCGCAACGCAGGCACCCTTGCACCATGGTGCAAGGGTGCCTGCGCTGGCGCAGGCAGCCCATTGTGCGCCGGCGGACGGAAAAAGGACAGGAATGCGCCGTATCTTATAGATACGGCGCATTTCTGCCCTTTTCTTTTGCCGTAGGGAAGCGCAGCAGGAAGGCCTGCTGCGCTTCCCTACGGCAAAAAGTCATAAATGAGGCCCCTTGTTTGTAGTCCAGGGAGGACCTGATAGGATAGGTAGAAAGAAAAGGAGGAGGAAGAGGCTTCAAGAAAGACCAAAAAAACTGAGACAAAATAGGTTAGAAAAGAGATGGAATCCAGTGGTGAGAAGGCGAGAGGAAGACCAAGACAATAGGAAGATAAGAGAGGAAGGAGAACATGGGAGGTACTGAAGCAAAGCAATTAAAGTGATTGAGTGAAAAGAAGAAACAAAGACAGAGGAGACAAGTGGAAGAATATCGAAGGTAGGAAGGATCAAGAGAATGAGATGAAAGAAGGGGAAAAACCAGAGAAAGGGAAAGTGAGAGAGAGCGAAGGGAGGGAATGGTGTGTATAATGAGAAGAGGAGGGTGGGATGTGAAAATGTAGAGGAAGGAGATAACATGAAGTGAGGGAGAAATGTATATCAAGGAAAGGATGGAGACAGAGGAGGGAGAGGTGATAGCAAGAGTTTTCTGGTCTGTAACTACAACAGAAGGATGGGTACTGTCTTAGTACTCTTTCAGTCAACAGCTTAGGGGCTTGGTTTAGAGGTAGGGGCAATCAAGTATTCACAAATTCATGAGGGAAAGTACTAGGTCTTCAAGATAATCCACGGTGGTTTTTATTTCACCATAGGTTGTCAGATTTTTCTGAGACTTGTTACCAGGTGCCCCGATGTCAAGTCCAGTTGTTCTCAGCTGCCTTGTGCTTTGCCTCGTGTGTGACAACTCTTAACAGAAAGAGATGCAACTAGAAAGGGTCCCAGTTTCAGCCTGAGTATACACTGTATGTGGTTCACTGGACACAATTGTTGTACCTGGGAGCTCTGAAATGCCAGTGTTTTTGTCAACATTGTCTAACAGTTTCAGGATATGAGCTCTGCCAACTGCTAGGCATTGGTTAGTCTAACATTTTTTGGTCATTTCAGTTTTGCATCACAGCAAGCATTAGAGTTTGCCACGCAAATGGGTGGCACTTGACATGGCTATTACAGCAAGTAAATATAGACAGACTTGGGCTGGCCAGCTCAGTTGATTTACAGATAAGATCTTGGTTATGGGATGGAAAACTGATGTGCTCTGCTGTGAATTATTGTACTGTTGCCTGGAAACTGGGCGAGCACCCTGCACCTTCCAAGTACGGTAATGAGTAGTGTCAGTGGACCCCCAAATGCGAGTCATACAACAAGTGTTCCATCTTTGCTGAGGGACTTCGTCCTTATGTGCCCCACAGGTTCTGCCCTGCATGCTCAGCTAGTACACACATGCTGGGATAAACAAAATGCTTCTGGACATTGAGGTCGCCAGGAAGTGGTGAGCAGTAATGTTTCAAGTGCTACAAGTAGTCCTTTATGCTTTACATTTGTATAGACTAGACAGTGGGCAGTCTGATTTTCAGACTCCTCTCTGACGAGGTGACGTAAAAAACAGAGCACTTTCAAATATGGTATTATGCAAAATAAATTAGCAATAGTGGAACATGCAGCCATGCCAGGACATTACAGAAATTCCGTGAGCTACAATGAGTTCTGTAACACGACCAGCACCCGCTGACTGCAGGCAGCTGCCGATCACCCGCTGGCAGTGTCTGAAAGAATTAATTAATCACATACACACAGCCGGGTGGCTGCATTGCACCACTCTCTTGCTTACTTCTCTTGAAGTAACGCTTGGAGCGACTCTACTCTGCGAGGTAGGCTCAGGTGGCAGGCAGAGAGCCACAGCAGCATTTGCTGCCTGCCTCCTCAGTGAGTGCTCTGGGCTAGCCAACTAGTAACAGTCCTGGCCACTGTTGCTGCAACTGTCACCCTAGTCTACCTCTCTAAGCAATTTAAATCGCCGTGGGCAGCACAGCCATGACTCAAATATTTTCTGCTGCTCAGACTGAGAAGCAAAGTATCCCAGCCCCTCCCAAAGGTTAACTCACAGCAGGATTTGACGCCCCTCCCCACATTGCAAAAGTCAGTGTTTCTGCTACTAAAGTAGTTCAGCCAGATGAGTGAGCCCCAAGCATGATACGGGAGCAGCGCGCACTGCCAGCTGCCACTCCATTTTACACAGTTTTAGGCAGCGCTAATGGCTTGAGTGACAGCTGTGACACTCTGCTTACAATGCATGACAATGCATTTCAGTGCGGTGATGCGGAACACCACACTGAAATGCATTATTCTAACGCCTGATTCGTGGTACTTAGCAGGACTGTGGATTAGTTTTTCTGCATCCACGAACTTCACTTCCCTTTTGAAATACCATAAAATATTTACATCCACCAATCTAACTCACTGTTGTACTGCTCTGAAATTGTCTGCCAAGTCTGCATTCCTGTCTCACTTTCCAGGTACATAAATTGGCACTTGGCGAGACATGTTTTCCGGGTCTCTGAAAATTGATCCATGGTTGAAATTCCTCCTCACCACCCACCTCAGAAGCAATTTACAATTGAAACCCTCCCACTGCCATAGGGGTATATTGTTTCTCCTTCCTTTTCCAACGTGTTTCCTCGATGTAGGAGTCCCAACAAATTCTGTGGAGGACTCTTAGAATTCAGGGCAAAGAGTACATTTTATGGATACATCCAAGGAGAGGCCATACCCCACTACCTTATCACTGCATTTATTTACAGTTTTTTTATATTGTACTATTTATTCACTGCGCTCTGTATGTGAATACCTATAGGTATGCTACATTCAGATGGCATATTATGTCCGTGTTGACTAATAAAGTGATGCTCTTGAGCATGGAGGCAAGGGCATCAGCCTAAAGCAATCTTTCTTGGAGAGAAAGCAACAACAACATTTTGGTTATGTTTCTCAACATTTTAAAACCCATGGCAAACAGTGTGGGAAATATTAAGGTAAGTGACCTTTTCACCGTCTTCTTGTTTAGAAAAGTTGCTCAAAAAAACTGGTTCACCTCACCCTCCCCTACATGCTAAACCTAAAACATTAATGAGGCAGAGCAAATGGTGTGGATGAGAGTCTCACACATAATGTCGGAATGTGAGGTACCCATAACTTTTGGTAGTTTTAAAGCACCCAGAAGGACATTCTTCTGCATTAAAGTGTGCATTAGGTACTCTACATTTATCTAAGAATTGGGAGCCCATACCACCAGAAAAAGAGAATTAAAGAGTAGGATGAAGTTGAGATCAGATTTGTAGCAATTGATTCAAAAGGTCGTTGCCAAGAACCGCACAAAGATGGAAGACAAGAACAAGGTGTGACAGATCCAAAATCTGACAATATGGGCCCGCCATGAGTATCGGAAAGTATTGAAAACTTGGGGAGTAGTCTCAGCAGAGAGGCCAGAAACACAAGAGGCACAGTCAAGTGGTAAACTTTGCTGATGCAATGGTCTTTTGTTGGTGCTTGTGGAGGGTGGGCAGGTGCCATGGAAGGTTGGGGCTTGGGCAGTTGCCCACTTGTCAATGTCTTAAAATGGCTCTGCAGTCAAGCCAAGGCTGAACCAGTGGTCTGGCTCACCCCTAAATGCGAAAGAACACGCACAGCTTTCAAACGGTTTGGGATGTAAAGTAAACAACAAACAAAATGTAGGAACATGATAAAGATTTTGAAATGTAGGAAGTGTTTCTTTAACATATGGAAGAGATTTAATTTAGTACAACATTGCATTAACATTTATTGGAAGTGAAAGATTGTAAACATGAACTTTAAAACATGTATAAACCCTACCTCCTGACAACCCCGTGAGAGAACAAAGTGAATCAATTGGCTGGTGTCCCTTACATCATGGCCATTATAATTGTTATGGATGAGCACTACAGGCCATGAAAGCAAGTGTACAGCACCCATTGTGAACTGAATCTATTGAAAGTACTCTCAATTGCCACTATGAAAAAAATAAGACACATGAAGTAAAGGGATTTGACTTAGGTAACACAATTTAGTCATACAGCAAAGCTGAGATTTGAACCCAGGTTTCCTGTTCACACGTAGTGCCGTTAAGTCACTGACTACATTCATTTTCTTTTCTCACTCCCCTTTATGACCAGAGGACAGTGTTTTGTACATTTCTCTCAGATGAACAGTACACTGTGGTAAATAAATACAGATCACAGGTTAATCTTACCCAATATCTGAAAAAAAGTTAGCGAAGGTAAGGGAAGGCAGGTCACCATGTGCTAATATCACTGGCTTTCTTTGACTTTACACAGCTATTCAACACAGTGGTCGAAGTTTATTAACAAAAGTATGGGTACTGTGATCCTAAGTACAATGTAGATGGAGTCAGTGATCGTGGAGATGGAATCAAAGGTGTGGCTAAAAAGAACAAAATATTCTGTTAATATTTTGTGACCTTTCACCATCATGTAACTGCATGAAAAATAACGTACACCTTAAATGAAAAATGAAATAAGTTAACATTGGGCAGTGCACACTTTGTTATGAAATCTCTGTGCAACTAGAGGCCCATAAAATTGAATCTTGTTTGCTTCAACAGGGAACAATGACTAGAGAATTTTTAGGGCTAGGAGGTCCCTGCCTGTCATAGAAAGCACCACGAAGGCGTAAGCCATTATTTTAAACTTGCATTACACAAGTAAATGCTGCCAAATGTGCAAATAAATTTAGTATAATCTTTAGTAATACAAAGATTGTACCTAGTGCAATTTTTTTTATAACTGCCTAAAAAAAGTACCCTCCACATCATAGGTTGGAAAACAAGCATCTCACCAAGCGACTTCCAAGAAGCCTTTACGTTTGCAGATTAACAGATTGCACACATTTATATTTCTATAAGGCAGCAGGTACTTCCACTTTAGCTCAGACATCTCACCTTTCAGAATTATCCTCTCTCTAGTAGAAGAAAGGATACAATTACGGACAAATGCCGTCCGCTGAGATATGAAATGAAAGGCATTTATAGATATCAATCACAGACGATGGATATCGTTTTTAATTTATTGACAGTTCCTTTATTAAAGCTGCTGCTACTGCTATTGGACGCCCTCACCAGCTCTGCTCTGCTCAGTCTGAGGGGACTGCAACGCCGGTTTTGGTTCTTTGCTGTACTCTGCTGATCCCCCAGCGTCCCCTGTGGCGCCTGTCATCACGCATCATGCTAGAGCACCAGGAGGCGCTTTAAATTTGCACTAGGACTCCCGCAGTGCAGGACATGGGCAGGCGCTTCCTGGGCCAAGCCCGGGCCAAGGGCGGGCCCGTCCGCGCCCGTCAGGGACCGGATGAGGCCGGGCTGGGCCACCCCTCTAATTTCAACCATGGACCCCAAAGCACTGCCGATTACTGGAAGAAGACGTGAGTACTGGGCAAAGGTGACTACCAGCTGGCTCCCATCTCACTAACAAACGTTTGGAGGTGTCTAAAGGGCCCTTTTGGACAATCAGGGCCCAGAAAACACAGAGGTCATTGGGACAGAACTCAATCAGTTTTTAAGGTACTATACTCGCATTTACTTATTAGTCCGCCCATATTAATCATCTGGCGGGATGAGTAAGCGGAAAGCAACGGGCTCTATGGTGGGGGGAGGTGTAAAGGGGACCCTTGATGCCTTCCTATCGAGAGCAGAGTCATTACTAGTCCACGAAATACAGTTGACTGAAAAGAGACTCTCTTTGGACTCGATTGTGGCGCAAAAGCGGTCCTTAATGGGCAGTATAGCCACAATTAAATCACCCATTGCTGGGGTTCCTCTAGGTCAAGTAAAACCAAAAAGTGGTTACATTGCAAATGGCTCAACAACTTCCGCTTTATCACCACAGGCGGCAGGACTGTTAACCCAAACCATTGAGTTACTATCTGAAGACTTGAGCCCGTCGGAGATTAATGCAGAAGAGACTGAGGTGGGCTCTGATCCAAATTCTGTGTTATCAAATGGGGAAGGGCTGGCTAAGGGAGAGCCTGCATGGGCCGTAGATCTAACTGGCGTAGAAATTATCCCAAGGGAAGGTGGGGAGGTAGTTACCCGATCCAAAAGGGCTTTAATAGACAAAAGTATTACAAACAGTGTTGCCACTTCATTGGCTGTTTCAACAGCTCCAGTAAAGCGAACCAGGGGGCTGGGGCACCATATTTCTAATGGTAAATCAAAGCAGAAGGGTGAGCCCAAAGTGACCAGGTCTAGACACTGAAAGTTACGCAGTCAGCCTCCAGTGTCCAAATTGTGGAGAGGCGGAAAAGACTTGGGCGGATAGGAAAATGTGTTCTAGGTTGGAAATAATGTTAACTACCCACCTAGGGCCCATACACGAAAAAATTAATCTGATAGAAGGGAAACTGTCCCTGCTGATCAAACAGAATAGTAGCCTGTCAAATGTGGTCACAGGGCAATCAGTTAACAGCTTGGAGGCACAAGAGGGTCCCACACCTCCAATGGTAGTGATTCCCCTAGGGAGAAAAGAAGGGTGGGAACTACGAGTGCGCACAGCTGGAGGGCACAAAAGGAGGGTGTAGACAAAGGGCAAACTGCGGGGCCTAAGGATGGAAATGTCCCAAGGCCAAACATCACCTTGGGAGACAATAGATATACGAGGGTGGGAACCGCAGCTCAAAATCTGGTCTCTGACCCAGCCTCTATAAACATAAAGGGTAGAACACCTATACCACATGATACTGCATCCACTTTAAGCCAATCAATCAGTCAATCAGAAAACTTGTATAGCGCGCTACTTACCCGTGAGGGTCTCAAGGCGCTTTGCTAGGTGAACTGTGGGCTTACCGGTTTTAGATCTGCCGCAGGCATCATGCCCATGCACAGTAATCCTGACAGGGGTCCCGGCTCTTAGCAGAGATAGAGAAGAAACCCTGCGTATGTTGATTAACAAGGCGGCCCATTGGCTGAACAGAAATGCAGGTTTTAACATCTCAAACCAGCGGCATATATTAATGGCTGGAAGGGTGTCCTAGATTGGAAGCAGTAGGAAGTGCTTCCCAGGAAATAGTGTGATCTTAAACCTAAGGTATCCAGGGCTGGTACACGATCTCCTCACCCAATGAAAGGGGCCCTACCAGGAGGAGGGCGGATCAAGTAGCAGAATGCTCCCCCGGGTACCGATGGGGTTCCCCCAGATCTTTACTTGAGTCAGGTAGAACTTTGGGCGCCCATATTGACTAGGGTGATTAATGCAGCAGTAGAATCGGGTATGCCTGCATCTGGGTCCACAGCGACATTTGTCCCCATTTTTAAAAGGGAAATAAGGATAGCCCATTATGTTACTGTCCTATTTCTCCTATTGAATTGACAGTGAAAGTATTAGGTAGGGTCATCCTCAACCGGTTAATGGACTGGGCGGTTGAACACCACATAATCACTGACACACTATATGGGTTCAGGCCAGGACGGTCAACTACCGACCAATGCCTTAATTTATACCTATTGGTAGCCAAGTACACTATTGCCAGTCAAGAAACTGTGTACTTGTCTTTCATGGACATGATGGCAGCATTTAATCGGGTAAACCGTAGGAAATTGTGGGAACTCATGGGGGCTCTTGCTGTAGATCCGGGATTGGTAAACA
The DNA here is from genome assembly GCF_964263255.1 of Lissotriton vulgaris. Classification (NCBI taxonomy): domain Eukaryota; kingdom Metazoa; phylum Chordata; class Amphibia; order Caudata; family Salamandridae; genus Lissotriton; species Lissotriton vulgaris. The sequence continues at coordinate 1,701,400,732 of NC_141685.1, read as the reverse complement.
TTTTAAGAACATTACACCGGAACACGTTCGTCCAAGTCAGATATAATGAGGAGGGGAGTACCACCAACCCCTTTCCATGTTCAAGGGGGGTAAGACAGGGCTGCATTCTGGCCCCTTTCTAATTCACTTTGTATATAAATGGTCTGGACAAGGCATTAGGTGCTCTTGGGGTGGACTCGCCAAGGATAGGAACGAGAGGGATCCCCATTCTGCTTTACGCGGACAACGCGGTGCTGCTCGTGCGTACCTCTCGCGGGCTACAGTGTTTTATAGATGGTTTTGTCCGTTTCATGGAGAGTATAGACCTGTCCCCCAATCTTTCAAAATCATATATTATGGAAGTGGGGAAAACACCGAAAATGAAATATAATTATATGATTGGCTCTCACCATTTAGAAAAGGTGCAGACGTTCTCATATTTGAGGATACTATTTGATACCCGTCTTAGTTTTAAAGCCCTGGTAGAAGAAAAATGCCGCACATTAGTTAGTTGCACCGGGGCAATTATGAATTTTGCGCGTAGGCTGGGTCGTTGGTCACCGGAACAAATCCTGAGATTGTATAACTCTATGTGCTGTGCTAAAACTCTTTACGGGAGTGAGGTCTGGGGTTTTTTTGACTCGCAACATCTCCAAACTGAAGAGAACAAATACTTGCGGTGGCTGTTGAAAGTCCCTCAAAACACTCCGTCACATATTATTCACAAAGAACTGGGTGTTAGCCACATTAGAGACAGGTTGGAACTTAAACCACTTACATGCTGGGTCAAAATTTGGATAAAACCCTGAGGCCTTACTAAGCAAGCAGATCATAATGGATTGTGGGGCATAATATCAAGGGGGTTTATCTCCCCTTTTTTGGCTTTAAAAGCCAAGAAAGCGGAGATAAAATTATCTCCCTATTACCTAGCTGTCGCTAACACCAGTTAGCGACAGCTAGTAGGAGATAGCAACCATCTTGGGCCCCACTTTGCATGTCAGTGATATTTATCACTAATGACATGCAAAGTGGGCGTGCCAAGATGTTAGCGACTGGAAACAGTTGCTAACATCGCTATCTCCTATTACCAACTTTTGGAGATATTCGCGCTAAGCGCGAATATCTCCAAAAGCTAACACCTGCCCTGAGCAGTTCTTAGCCATGTTATCCAATGGGAGGTGGATAACATGGCTAAGAGCATTAGCTCGGTAGTGCATAGATATTGCTGACTTTTCAGCGATATTCATGCATTGCGGACGATTTTTATCGCATTTGCGATAAACCTTGGTAATTCCAAGGTTTATTTGCGATAAAAATCATTGCAGCTCAGCGGTAAATTTTTGTCTCTAACCAAGCAATAGCGATAATTATCGCTTTTGCTTGGTAATATGCCCCTGGATCGCCTGTGACCGTGGCCGGAACATCCCATGGCTAAAGTACGTGAGGGGAACCCTAACAGACATGGGCTGTGCACATTATTTTAATCATCCTATAAAACTGTTACACCGGGATAAGGCGCATGTTAAGGTGGAATTCCAGAAGCTTGTGGTATCCCATAGGGAACACAGAGAGCTGATTAAACCCTCTGTGAGAGCACACCTTCTGACCAAATCTTGTCTGGGTATTGAGCCTTACTCTTTTTTCACAATGCTCAAGACAGATTTTTAATGACACGCTTCAGGCTAAACCTATTACATCATAGTTTAGCGGTGCTGGCAGGTTACACAATATCTACAGAGTTGAAGGGACCGTGTGGCTGCGACCACCATTCTTCGCAGGATACCCTTCACTTTGTTTTATTGTGTCCCTACTATGCGCGCCCTAGGAAGCTATTTCTAAAAAGTATTCTAAAGAACGCTAGTTTTAAGCAGGCAAAGGTGGCCCTACTGTTTCTTAAGTTGTCCACAGAGGTTTTAACACTTTTCTGTACTGTAAACTTTTTAAGGTCTGCAATGAGACTCAGAAATACAAGAGGTGAGGGGTGAATACACATGGTTGCAGCATTGCCTGTTAAAGGTCCTAGCAATGAATTGGGCGGGTGAGAGTATTTTTAAGTATAAAAGGATTAATTAATTGTGCATCTTATGTTGCCGATTTTATATGTTACCCCCTTATTAATTTACTCCGACATATTCAAACCCTGGACTATATATTTATGACCCTATATAAGAATAACATAGGAGAAGTGGCTCCACCTGTGAACGGATTGCACATGTATTTTAGCTTGGTTTTTTGATATTGTGATGTTTATCTTTTATTATGTATGGTACTTTTATGGTATTGTGTTTTATGCCGATTGATTACTGACAGTCCGTGTATATTACGAACGTGTGTTCACCTTACTTCCATCGCTTCATTTATTGCTTGCTGTCTTCCTCCTCTGACTGTGTGTTGCATTGCTCATTGCCCTTAGACACCATGGCTTCTATTGGTACCACATATGAAACTTTCTTGTGTTCACACATTATAAGAGATGCTGCATTCACTTTTTACCTACTGCACATCAATTCAGCAGCTCTGGAACTTGGAGTGTGCTGCAGGTGTTGGAGCACCCCAAAACTGGAGGCCGAACAGACAGTGAATGCAAAACAATTAAGCTTTTCAATCAGTTCTCTTATATTTGCTTCTCAAATATGTTTGGGTTAAAATATCTGGATTCAAAGAGATGGCATTTGCTAATAAAATGTTGTCACTCTTGCAATCAGGACATGTGGAGTATAAAAAAGGAGTCAGAAGGGGCAGTTGGCAACCAGATTGACAACAGAGGAAGGTCTTGAAAGTTTGGGGGCAAGCACACAGAGAATATAGATTGGTGAGAAGGGGTGGTGCAAACGCTCGGACATCGGAGAGTGGTCAAGAGGGGCTGAGGGAGGAACATAGAGGAGGGAAGTATACAAGGGAGACAGTGGAAAAACACACACACTCGTATGGGGTGATTTAACAAAAAGAAAAAAGTAGCATCTGAAAAATAAGCAGTGGAATACAAAGGTAATGCAACCTTGCTCCAGGGGAAAGGGCAAACTCACCAAGATGAAGGAAGCCTACAGAATCTGACGAACAAAAAGCAATTAAACGAGAGTGACAATGAAGCCAACCAATGGGAATCAATTGGCACCTCTAAACCCCCGGTAAGGTAACAAAAGTTCTCACCTAAGATAGCACATAAAATTTTTTAGACAAGACTTCATATTGACCCTCATTTGGACCTTTTAATTGCGGAAGTTTTAGAGGGACACTTTTCAAAGAAGTGTTAGTGAACACATATTTATTTTTTCCTTGTATGCATGCACGGTTGGAACCACTCATTTTTGAGGTAGAATTGACACAGTGTATGCATAAATTCAAGAATATTGCATCAATGCACAGTTGAAACACATTTTTGCAAAAAAATGTCTTACTACTATCTCATTCACCTTTTCCCTCCCACAAGCACTCACTCCCCACTAAGGGCCTTATTGTGACTTTTGGCGTTGCGGGAGCGGATGTCATGAGATGGCTGCACCCCTGCACCACTAAGAGTCGCTGCCGCCCACCTGCCAGATTAAAAGCGGTTTTGTGGTCTGACGAGTGGGTGGCCTGCTGGTCCCACGATGGTGCTTTTTAAAGGTTCACTTTGTTTAGCCACTGAGCCCTTGACTATTTCTATTTGAGAAGATTCCATTGCTCAAGGATTACAGTTTGGGAATAGAGAGTTTAAAACAGTTCTCTATGCAATGACATATTGCTTATTATTTCTAATCAAGTAAAAGTTGGTAAAAAAGTTGATAAATATTTTTGGGATCTGATGAGTGATTATAAAAACCGTTTATAATTGGAATAAGTCTAAAAGTTTCCCTGTTACACATTGCTTTAGCAATCACACATTACAGACTGGAAAATAAAATACATATTTTCAGGGATTTTCAGGGCTTGGCAGAAGAGTTGAGTCCTGTTTTCAAGTGTTCACGCTGCTCATTATTTTTAAAAGTTATTTAAAGTGCCAACATCAACCTCGTTTTTCATGTATTAAAAAAATATTCTACTTTGTCTACTGGACTCCAAAACAAAAGTAAACTAATTAGCAACTTCAGAACTTTGATCGACTTGCATCATCGAGTGAGGAGAATTGGAAGCGTTATATGATCCTGCAATAAGATTAGAAACTTATAGAGCGAAGTTTTATACAGAACCGATTTGTTGTTGATGTGTGCAGTATTACGAGATTTCGCAGGCATGAAACTGTGCATACTTGTTTCCACAGTAGCAGTTCAGAGCAGAAAATGTCTTGCAGGAGATATTGTCTTCTGGCAATAGCTCACATCACTTTTGCATATGAGGTATGCCCTCAGAGTCAATTTTGACACATGATGCTGCTAAATTAATTTCTCATATTTTTCATGGAAAAGATTTCATGATTTCGCACACCCTTAGCTATTGGCTGCATACTGTCCATGTCCCAATGCTTGCCAACATATTTCCCATTTGTACTACACTACAATGTGAGTGAAAATGGTGGGTTTAGGTACTTCAAGGTCTTTCCAATGTTTGCAGTGTCGAGTGAGGATCATTGGGGCACATGATATGATCCTGCAGTAAGATTAGAAAGTTCTTGACAGAGTGTTATACTGAACTGGTCAAGTTGATGGGATACTTGTGTAAAATGTTGTCATTGGGCAGAAAACTTTCAGAATCGTTTCTGCAGGAGACTGTTTCAGGCTGAAAATGTCTTGTGGGAGACATCTTAAACATCTGAAAATCCACTTGCTTGAACAAGCCTTAGCCTGACTATTTAGACCGCAGGATGCGCTGACTAAGTAGTTCTGGATAAGAAGCCCGCCATGTATTTTGGCCTCAACCAGGGGCAGTTTCCCTTCGTAGGCGGAAGAGGGTCGCCCCACTTGCTGCGAGCTCAGCCGTAAACACAGAATGATAAAATAGTCATTACCATTTTTCTATTCTGTGTGCTGCCGTCATAGCGAGTGGATGGTGGGGGCAGGCCAGATTCCTATAGATTAAAGGATGATGTTATAGGTGCTCAGTATGCATATCAGATTGGCCGGATGCCTGCAACTGGCCAATCTGACATGCACTTTTCAAAGTCAGCAATCCCAGCGCTGTAAAACAGCCAAGGGATTACAGCCCTCTCCCCCAGCCTCAAATGTAGTGCTGGGGTAGCCTGCTCCAATCAATCCCGGAGCTGTTCTGCAGCTCCAGGATTGGTTGGATCCACTTTGCAGATAACCAAAGAGATTCTATCAATATGAAAAAGTGATATATTTATTTTGTTTTTAGGTGGAAACTCTCCCACCTTCACCTCTCACCCCTACCACTACACCACACATAGCCTATCATCACCATTTAGTGTTCCTGCGTAGTTCGTAGGTCGTAGCACGCCCCGCCTCGTAGAGGGACGGGAAGACCCCTATGATGAAGCATTACACTATAGGATTCATAGTGTGTGAGGGGTATTTTAAAAGCACATAGTGCTCTCCTTCGACAACCCACGAAGAGAGCACACTTTCATTAGACACAGAGTTTCCACCTAAAAACAAAATCAGTAAATCACTTTTTCATATTGATAGAATCTCTTTGGTTATCTATAACGTACAGGAGGGTGATTCTTTCACTACTGCCTCTACCCTTCCTCAATTGTTTTTTGGATCCACTTTGCTCCAGGAGAGAAGTCCTTCCCTTTCCTTCCTGCTCCTCATCACCTCCAGGATCGGTGCAGGGGTGAGGCGCATTGGTTTGGAGTGTCCGTTGACTGGCAGCATTTGTGGTGGGTGCCCACCAATAATTAATGTTGCCAGCTGCCACTGGCCACAACCCCAATATACAGACTGATCTTTACTTGCTAAAGTCCCTAAACTCCTCCCTGTTACCTTCCCCAGCCACACTCCAACCCATAACACTGTTACTTCATTAACAGTCACAAAAATAGTATAAATTCTCCCAGGAAAAGTTATCTACTATTAAAGGTACCATTTTAAATAGAGTTACTACAACCTCACATATATAGACTTAACTATCTATAATAAGCAGGGTCACAAATTATGCGGCAGGAGAGGACCAAATTATGTGGCAAGCTTGACAAAGTTATGCAGCAAAAAAAGACAAATCATGTGCCATAATGCAGCACATTTTGTGACTTTTTGTACCTGTTTATCCCCCAAATGCAGCAATAAGCAATTGAATGATGACTATTGAACCTTTTAAAGGACTTTTCGCTGTGTGAGGACATGTATCACCATGGACCACATGCATCAACATACACATCGGTTGCAAATGGGCAAATTAGCTAAATCTGCCCCTTTGCAACCTTTTTTTGCATTTGGAACACATCATCCCAAATGCAATATTCACAATTTAAGGAATCACAAAATTTGCGATTACTCAAATTTCAATTGCATTTAAGGAATCGTAAATTGCGATTCCTTAAATGCAATGGATTAACCACTAAATATTTGCAATTTCTCAAATAGGAATCGCAAATTACTGTAATTCTAAAGTTGATGGTAGTTTGCCCTTTTTGATTTGAAAAATACACTAAAGTGCATTTTTCAAAGTCCCATGGGGCATGTGTGTGCGCAACATGTGGATAAATCGAAATTTGAGGGGTGCAATAGGGTCTCCTTTTGGCACCCTTGCACCCTTGAAATTGCGCTTGCAATTCCCATTCATTCCTATGGGCCTCTAGACCCATAGGAATGAATTGGAAGCAATTCCTTAATTGTGACTTGCAATTTGCGAGTCGCAATTAAGGAATGTGTAGGAAACACAATTTTTTTTGCGATTCCTACATGCATAGGCAATAGCTATTCTTTAATTTCGATTCCTTAAAAATCGCAATTAAAGAATCGCTATTTACTTTTTTGATGCATGTAAACCCATGTTTCTAGTAACTTTTGATCCATTTGAGATAGAAACAACTTTTTTGTTAGAATCTGCAGATTATGTAGCATATAATGGATAATGTGATAATATGGCAAATCCATATTTATCCAGAAAAATGCCACGTCCGCATAATCGCTTCATTTAAGAGACCCTGATAAGTTAGTTTATGGTGCACACAAGAGACATTGGTTGGCATTCTGCCACTCAAAACACTGAAATAATCCCCTAACATTGTCCCTGTGACTGCGTTCTCTTGGGTCCAAATATTAACTGGGTAAGCTCTCCACTAACTAAGGAGATAGAAAGTGTTGTGTGCATATAGGATCTGTAACTGTTTGCCCTTACTCTCTTTTGAGTATCTGGTAAGAGTTGTGTAAAGTAGCTTTTGGGGTACTGATTAAGGGAAAACACCAGGTTCTCATCGTAAATCAATGGATATATATTCATTTAAGGCAGCTGAGAACCACCAGGTCCATCTAGTCTGCTTGGTGATAATGGCATAATGATTCCACATATTCAGTCACATTAACAAGGATTATATATATTTAGACGTTTACTTTTTTGGTTCACACATTGCTTTCCTTAGATTCATTATTTGCTCTGGCATTCCAGCGAATGAACAAGCTAGTATAAACACTGATCTATTCTGTATTTATATTGAATTCCCTAAGCACACTGGCCCTTTTGATGCCTCAGCAGTTAATTAGATTGCTCTGTTGATTAGCCAGTTATGGATGCCAGTCACTGATTGCCTTTTCACATAGTAGAGGCTTTATGAGAGTGGATAATCGTTGATGGTTTTTGTGTTAGAAAACTCACCAGCTTTAGCCCTTGGGATACATTGTGTTTTTTTAGCAAGTAAATATCCATACTTTCTTCAATGCCTCTTACTTTTATTTTATGGGTTTGTAACTACTTAAACCTGCAGCTCGGGAAGAAAGGGAGAACAGAAGAGCACAGCGGTAAACAGACAAAATATTGACTACAAAATATCGAATTTATTGCTATTTGTTTCTAATTAATTGTTAATTAATTTTTATTTTGTAATTAATACATTTTAATTACCAATTAATTTTATTTAATTGATTAATTGATAATTATGGTAATTTAACTAATTTAATTTCTGTAGCGGGTTGTGGGTTTATAGGGGAGTAGGGTGGGAAGTAATTTAATCATAATTATTTAAATATGTTAATTTATGTAGTGTAATTTATTAATAATTTAGTAATTTTTACCCCTACGCTATCCAACGCTTTCCCTACTGTTGCACTCTCTGGAGTGGGAATAGTAAGTTTTACCCCAATGCTATCCAACCCTTTCCCTACTGTTGCACTCTCTGGAGTGGGAATAGTAATTTTTACCCCTACGCTATCCAACGCTTTCCCTACTGTTGCACTCTCTGGAGTGGGAATAGTATTTTTTACCCCTATGCTATCCAACGCTTTCCCTACTGTTGTACTCTCTGGAGTGGGAATAGTAATTTTTACCCCTACGCTATCCAACGCTTTCCTAACTGTTGCACTCTCTGGAGTGGGAATAGTAATTTTTACCCCTACGCTATCCAACGCTTTCCCTACTGTTGCACTCTCTGGAGTGGGAATAGTAAGTGTTACCCCTATGCTATCCAACCCTTTCCCTACTGTTGCACTCTCTGGAGTGGGAATAGTAATTTTTACCCCTACGCTATCCAACGCTTTCCCTACTGTTGCACTCTCTGGAGTGGGAATAGTAATTTTTAACCCCTACGCTATCCAACACTTTCCCTACTGTTGCACTCTGTGGAGTGGGAATAGTAATTTTTACCCCTACGCTATCCAACGCTTTCCCTACTGTTGCACTCTCTGGAGTGGGAATAGTAAATTTTACCCCTACGCTATCCAACTCTTTCCCTACTGTTGCCGTCTCTGGAGCGGGAATAGTAATTTTTACCCCTACGCTATCCAACTCTTTCCCTACTGTTGCACTCTCTGGAGTGGGAATAGTAATTTTTAGCTCTACGCTATCCAACGCCTTATCTACTGTTGCACTCTCTGGAGTGGGAATAGTAATTTTACACTTCCGCTATCCTACGGTAATAATTTTGGATATTTTTTAATTATATTATGTTACTATATATATATGTTTTAACAAATATGATTGTAAGCATTTTTTTTATAACTTTAATGATTATTTAATTATTATTAGGTAATTTAAGTATTTTTAAGTATATTTTAGTAAAATATTTTTAATATTAATTTAATTTAACATTCTTTTTAATACAGTCGATATTTTTACAAACTATGGGGCACATTATGATGGAGGATTTTTCGCATCCTCAGGGCTGGCAGAAGCCACCGCCGGCCCGGCGGATGCGGAAAATCCTCTGCGGACCCGCCAAAGACCCACCGCCACATTAGGATGGCTGGTGGGTCCTGGTTTAGGTCCGCTGCTTTTCCGCCGCAGTTGGCTTACAACCGCGGCGGAAAAGGCCGAATATGGTGGCGGTGTCTCTCAGACACCGCCAGCCATATTAGGATGTCTGAATTTCAATGCCTTTACACGGCGGCATGTCCGCCGTGCAAGGGCATACGGATTCTTGTTTGGGGGCCCGTTGCGGGCCCCCAGGGGTGAAGGGGGGGTGCACATGGGGGGTACCTATGGTACCCCCCTGTATTTTTGTGCACAGAGCGGCAGGCACCGCGCGGTGCCTGCCGCTTTGTGCATGCAAATGCACAGCTTTCATTTTTAACATTTTTAACATTGCGGCGGGTGCTGCTTGAAGCCTGGCGGTCACATCCTAATTGCACAGGAGGGAACTCCGCAGGCCATGCGGAGGTTCCCTCCTCCTCTATGGTCGCGGACGGACTCAAGTCCGTCCGCGATCATAATGACCCCCTAAATTTTTGTAAACGATATTTTTAACTCAATATTTTTGTACTTACCTGTTTGTAGATTCAAAGTCGATATTCTGTCTGTCGATATTTTTTCGCCGATATTTTTGGTAGTCGATATTATGTCCCTCGAAATTATGTCAGTGATCCAGCACAGCACCAGGAATTGATTGCAGATCACATAGTGACAAATACATTTAGATTTTGCTAGACCATTAGACAGAAGCAAACCTTCACACCTGTGTTGTATAAACTGCTCCCAAGAGGAAATCTTATATATGCAGACTGAGTAGACATGTAGAGTTATTGTTCTGATATAATGTTCAATTGTGAAGTATATACTTTGTTGTTATCTATGGATGTCATATAGAGCCGTTAGCTTGAATAACCAGCAAAAAATCGCTGTTTTTGTATCTCATTGCCCTTTGTTGAAAAACATTCCCAACATTCAGTTACTCGTTTATAACTTACACATTATTTACAAGCTGGTGGTACTTAATATTTTAATAAGAGAGATACAATACACTGACAACTTAAAAAGAAACAGTAAGCAGTTGACACACATTTTTTTTTGTTCACAGAGGATGGGAAACATTACATCCAAAAGAAGCCAACCATGTTCCCCCCATGGAACAGCCCTTTCGACGCCCACATCAACAAGGGCCGGGTCATGCACATTGTTGTCAAAGGAAAGAGCACAGATACAACCTCCGAAACCACCGTGGAGCTGAACCTACTGGCAGAGAGATGCAAGAAGAACAGTGGGAAAACAGAAATCTGGGTGTGTACCCATAGTCAACAAATGTGAGCATTTAAAAATCGGGGAACCACAGAAGAAGAACTGCATATAATCGGTTTATGAATATTGAACTCTTAACATAATTTTGATATGGTCATAAAACATTCTCAAAGTCAGTATATTATCTCCTGTAGAGGGTAAATGCATACCTTAGCAGTATCACCATTACAATTTTCTTATTTTTATAAAAACTAACATTTATTATAAATGTACAATTTTATTAACTCATGTTCAATGTACAGTTGTGTCAATCTTTCCAGGTCTTGTTTTGAAATCTCCTTTTCTTATACAAATATTGCTTGAAAAGAAAGAATACAGCCACACAAATGACCAACATTGTTTCCAAAGATAATTATATCACGAAACCCTATGTTTTACATAAACTTTTTAATTGAGATAATTCCCTTTCAGTTGACATGACTAACAGTGGTTCCACATCTAACATTCTGTTATGGGAACGGGCCTATAATTCACTCCTGGGATTTGCAAGCCACAGAAACTAGAGGAACCTTCACATGTTGAGAAAAAAACAGTACTTTTTAGCCAGACCTGCACTTCTAACAATCACGAAAAATAGACACGAAAGAATGCTCCTTTGATTGATGACGTCTGCTTGAGATGTGAGGAAAGCTAAAAAGTGATGGATGAAATGCTTGAAATAATCTCAGTCACTGGTAAATACTCGGGGTCGCATCCAAGACCATTATCCTTTTGCTCACAATGCTAGTTCAGACAGGGACCATTTCAGACAGGGACCAGCCACATGTAAATCAGCCTTGGTTCTGCTCCAGTGGGAAAAGTCTAGCTCGATTTGATAGTCCTGGTCCCTTCTGGATGTGTACTTTTATTTGGGTCTCTTTAGAAGGTTCTAGCTCGAGTCCTATGGCACAGTGAGCACAGGACTCACACTTGGGCATACCCATTGCACTATGTGCGTCACACTGAAGAAAGGAAAAAAGCTATGGGTTGAATGCCTATATTTTGCATGGTGGGTAAAAAATAAAATAATGGACTAGAATGCTAATTACTAGAGACTGAGAACAATTAAAACATGCACCCATCACTTTTATGATTTCCTCAGTGCAATGCCCTAAGTATGACAGGCTTGTCCATTCATGACTTCCATACTCACTGTGCGACTGGAACCAATCTGAACTTTACTCAAGAAGCCCAAAAAGGCGGAATCAGTTACCGGATAACATACATCAAAGGCAAATGTCCCTTTCTATTCATGATATAAAATGGAAAGGTACTCTCTGTAGGCTGCTATTTGGAATGTGATACCTGGAAACACACATTTTAGGAAAAGGAAGAAAATTGGCAGTGCCTCATACACATCTAAGGACGGGGAACCCCTAAAGTTTTACATCCTAAAATAAAACCTCATCAACACGTGGGTGACGTTGTTAAACATCTGTTTAATGAGGCAATGTGTCCTCAACATAAAGCGCCTTACAGCATGTCAAAATATAGTCAATAATTGAGTTAATTAGCAGAAATATAAATATTGAAGGATATATTACAAACATTCAAAAGGTGTGGTGCAGAGTTGGTAAATGCAGGTGCATAAACCTGTTGCCATGAAGGCTCTCAGTAAATAGGGTAACAGTGAATAATGTGCAAGACCAGTAAACGTCTGAGTCCCAAATGAGCAGCAAAATCAGTAAGAAATCAGGCCGCATCTCTAGTAGCACCAGAGAGTCTTAAGGAAAACTCTGACTCACCCCCAAAATCTGGGGTTTATAAACAGTTTGCCTGTATAGGCAATCAGACATTTCTGCAAAATCACCATAGTGTGAGCAAAAGAATTACATTTTCAGCAAATCAGAACACAGTTCTAGTAAACTTCATATTGCCTTACCATCTAAGCACTATCCCACTACATGAATATTGATTCTGCCCACTCCATGCTAATGTCACCCAGAGACGGGAGGACAAACTGGTCAAAATAACCACAGCCAACTATTGTGAATGAATGCAATACAATGAGCTAGCAAAAGCACCTTTAGAAACAGCAACATTATTATATCTTTCTTCGAGAACAGCAAGAAAAACATCAATGACAATAGACCAATATGACACTGCTTAACTGTGTACTGTAGAAATGTTAAACAGTGAACATGGAAGAGGGGAAATCCACTTTGAACAAGATGGTATCGAGACCTATCTGAGGTCTAGTTAGCATGAGCCAGAAAAACACACTTTAACAAGACAGCAAATTTTTTTCAAGTGAAATAGTGCCATGATAGTGTGTACATGTAAATTCAAAAGTAAATCCATGTTCTACATTTTGTTAATAATGCATGAAAATATAAAATACACAAAGCTCTAATACACATCTGGAAATGAGAATCAGCTGACATACTCCTTTAAACATATACACTTCTGAGACTGTATTAAAAATATAAAACAACTGAGTTCTTGGAAAAGCATGGGTAGTGCAGTTATTATAACTCTTTGACAAATCGTATATGACTTGGCATGCCCAAAAGGTCACTTATATTGTTTATTGAAAAAGTTGGAGAAAAAGGAACATCATTACAGAAATAAGATCTGTCGAGGAAAATTAAAGGATTGTTTTTAAAAATAAATAGCATTTTTAAAGAAACTGAACATACTATATATTTAATGCAGGATTTAGTGTAAATAAATTACATTGACTGGACTGTATGTCTAATTATCATTTTAGAAAATATAGAGAACGTGACTATTTTGAGTAGATATCCAACCAAAGAAACATCAATCAATTACAAAATTATCAACACAGCTATCAAAATGAATACCTGAAAGAAGACACAGAAAGTCGCCAACAGATAGATATGCGCAATCAGAACTTCTTTTATGGCTGTAATTCACAAGTGATGTGACAACATCCACATATTCTTCCTAAGGTTATGATGTGCCTTTCATGGTAGTGTTACAAACCTAGGTAGAGGAAGGTTAATATAAAGAACTAGTAAGTGGCAAAGCACACTTTTTAAATTAATATTCACTCACTCTCCCAAACCATGGTTGACACTAAAATAGCACATTACTAACTGGCACTGCTATATACAGTGAGCCATCAAACCTTTAGAAGAAGCATGTAGAATCTGGAAACATTCCAAGTTGCAAACTTGATAATGGTTTAAGTGGATTTGAGGGTGTTGGAATAGGTTACGTGTCTTCTCATTACATGTTTACATCACTGCTACTATTTCTTACCCCTACGTTTTAATCCTGTTCGGCTTCTTCCTACCTACGCGAGGTGTGTTGTGAGTTTTCAGTAAACAGGAAGATTGTCCTAGCATTTGAAAGTGCTAGCTATGTGTTATTGACAACTGTTGCTGTTGTAAGCATGCACACATTGGGACAGTTAGTTTTAAAAGATACCTTGCTCAGATTTTATCAACTGGCAAGACACTTTTTCTGAAAAAATGTGCATGTAGCACAATTCAAAGAAAAGCACAAATCAACGACATAAAGAAGAAAGCTTGTCCAGACATTCTGGTTAACAGGGAGAACATAGAAATGCAGGGAAATCCGTGGACTGGGCACAGAGGAAGAATTCCCCGGTAGGCGTGGCTCTGTTGGACGCTGAAAAAGCATTCAACAGGGTCTCGTGGAGCTTTTTGTGGCTAAGCTTGGTATCTGTGTTAGACTAACCACACAACTGGTTATATTTGGTGTGGAAGAAAATATGTTGTATAAATGGTCACCTGCAGAGGAAGCCTTTATCTTCATATGTATGTCTGTATATAGATTTTGCATTACATCGCAGTGGATTGTCTCGGAACCACCAAACTGTATAAAATGGCAAGCAAAATTACTGTCAATATATCCCTCTTTCTATCAACACCTTCCCTGACAATTTCCCCGCGATACGAATGAATGCAGCTGGCCCTTTATATAACACTTTAATTGCTCTAATTGTACAAAATTAAGGGCATAAGGTGGAAAATGTTTGGGTATAAATTATGGCTACCAATTGCCAATTGGATGGGTCTTTAAGGTTCATAGAGGTATGCTTCTCTGGGTATGTATCTATTTTTGCTTTTGTCCTTTTGTCCTCGTTGTTTTCTTTAGTATTGTTATGAAGCACTTGATCCAGCTGTTCTGTGTCATTTAAATCTTTGTTATGGTTTATGTAAATATAATGTACCTATTTGCGTATCTCTCTCCTGTCTGTCTGCTGTTAAAAAAAGTCAATAAAAATAATATAAAAATTAAAGAAATGCTTACTGGCATGCTTTAAGGTTAACATGCACAACAAGGAGCTACCGAAGGATATAGTGCAGGTCGCCCTCCACTCAGTATATATAATCACAAACAATGGCCTGCCCTAAAATGGGACATTCTTCGTGAGCATACCCAAAGCCATATCTTGACTCTTATATTTAAGCACCAGCTATCTAATGCGGTACACTCTAGGTCCTCCTATCCCATGTACACAGATGGACCTATGTATTTCTCACACCAAAAATGTTATGTGCAACTCACAACAAAGAAAAATGTGTGAAGGGAATGAAGGCACTTCACGTAAACACCACCATGGTAGCTGCTGGTAGCTTCTCACCAGTGTGCTCCGGTTTTCATCATTGGCAGCCTCCAAAATCATAAAGAAATAGTGTGAAAATAGTGCACAAATAAGTTGAAAGTTTGAAAAGGTAAACCACGCACTTGGAACAACTTCCACGTGCCACCCAATCCTGACCCCCTACTGTCAAAGCAAAACAAAATTACACTCTTTTTTGCTTTTACAAACTAAAAACGAGCTAAACAACCACTGACACAACCATCAACCTTTAATCACTGCTGTGTGTATGCTCCATTTAAAAACTGCAAAAACAACAGTTGATGGACAGAATACAGAACAATGTCATACATTCACCCCAGTACAGAGATCTGGGCCTAAATCCATCGTTTTTTTGCTCACCATGCCATTTCAGTTTGAACCCAGCCATATGCAAATCAGTCTTGACCCTGTGTCCCATGGGAACAGTCCAGCCCGAACTGCCAGGTCAGGGGAGGCAGAAATAGCCTCTACTTGGTAGGCAGAAAGCTTCAATTGTAATACAGGTGCCGGTTTCCTTTGGCACCAAAACTGAAGTTAGCAAACACATTCACATGTTTCTACTGAAATATTGTGGATAAAATTGCTGGACTCCCACCAAGCACAGGAAACACTCAAAATGAGTCACCTAATCATACCATGGATGCAGGCATAGGTAGGAGCTAAAGGTAAGGTGCTTTGGGATGTATTCCTGGGATTTGTATTTACCCTTAGACGTTTAGTCCCCTCCTTCGGGCAGAGCAGATGAGAATGGCAGGGAATGACCTAATAAAGGCACCAGAGGGAATGTAAAGTCAAATTTGAATGGAATGTTAGTTAAGGAGTAATTGAGCTGGAGCTAAAATGCAGATAGCATGTTCAGGGCCCGTTGATAGAATCAAATGTACAAAGGCACTTAGAGTTTTTAACTAAGAATTAAAAAAAGACATAGTGTGTTTATACTCATAACCTGGTAAACAGACAAAGCCAGGTCTCTCTAACTCTTGGTAACTGCTACACCACAGGCTAGTCAATATAAGCATCTTGCTGGTAAGTGCATTATGCATTTTGAGGCTCTCCCTACACTCACAAACCCAGAGGGAGTATCATAGTTCTCATGAATTGTACTGCCAGCCTGTATCTAGAAGTGACAACCATAACCCCCTGGAACCCTGGTTCAAATTAGAGACTCTCTAGATAGGAAAGCAGAATCACGAATCCTGTCTTAACTAATTACACTATTTAGACTACAGGACATCATTTTTTTAATAACACACAAGAAAATGCTGACAGACAGATGAATAACTACAATTGTATCATGATACCATATAGGTATGGACGAAATATCTAAAACTAATAATTGCCTTCTATAACCTTCTGATTTGGTTATATTTTTCAGATATAAGTGTGTGAAAATGTGAAAGATCAGATTCCAGGTCTGTGTGCTGTGTAGCTAATGTGCTGTTGACTGGTTCCAATTTATAATATGTGATTATTTGAGGCTTCTTTTGAGTGTGACAAACTATTGCCATTCAAAGTTCCTCGGTTCCTAGGTGACGTTTTAGTCACCTGAGTCCACCTAGACAGGAGTGTCTGATGGAAAAAATAAAACAGGGGTCATGTAAATAAAAGGAGGAGGGGAATTTCTCCTTGTGGAACTAGGGCTCTCACACACCCAGCAAGCTAGGTGTCATGCTTCATCATTTGAGCCTTCTCCTTGTTGGGCCGGCGCTGCATTGCCCAACGGGCACCCTTTAAGGGGCTCTTTTTCGGGGATCTTTTATTCCTTGCCATAAGGGTGCAGTGGGGGTGAGAGGGCCTAGACTAATGTAGATGTAAGTGTGGTGAGTTAAAATAGGTTAAGGATTCCTCTGTGATACTTTATTCATTTGGGTACCTTACCTAGGATAAAAATTAGAAGGAGGGTAGTATGTTCTCTGTGTTAGGTGCAGGAACCTCTCTTCTACTCCTTAGTGGTCGACATGTTTCTCGCCATAATGTTGTCTAGGAGAGATCTAAGGCGATTCTTCAGGACCGTGCAAAAAGGTAAGTGAGAAAATAATAACTATCTACAAAATGGCGTGGAAAGTATGAGTGTTATACTTGCCACCTTCAAAATGCACCAAGGGAAATCCTCCTAGGGGAATGAGACCACCTGAAAGTAAAAAAACAAAGCAGACATGATATGTCACGCTATGTACACCGTAAGATTTAAACACATTGAAAGGAGAAATGCATGTACTGTCATAAAAGTGCTTTGCTCATACTTAGTTAAAACAAATAGACTCCGAAAAACTGGAAGGATGCAAACACAGATAACACACTCAGGACTGCTGGTGGCCCACACCCATAGGCTTCAGTGAAAGACTCACCTAAAGTGGGGAAGGGACAGGCCTCATCTGGTGCCGCGGTATTGAGACACGCAATAGTAGAGTAGTGTCCCTAGGGTAAGTTAAGAATGCAGTTAATAAAAATCCAAAAGAGGTCACATATCTGAGGGTAGGACGGGTCCAGGTAAAACCGTACCCATCAAACACCTGAGAGTTCACTCGGTCAAGTAAGGCGACCCACTTGCTGGAAAAAATAAGTTGTGGCGCTCGTGGAAACAAACATTGCAAAAACTCCAGAGTGCGCAACACAATCAAAGTAACCAACCTCAACCAACACTGGACCCTGTTGCTGTGGCCATCCACAGAGTCACGGGGTAAGCGGGAAGTGTCTGTATGCGTTAAGGGCGTATCAATGGAGTATCGATCATCCATGGCGTCCAACGAAACACAACCGTACAAACCACCAACTTGTGCAGGCAAGATACGTGCCGAAAAAGTGGGGGGCCGGGCCGGCGGAGGTTAGGTGGAGCATTTTTGAGAGTGCCCAGATAACTATCATGCAAAGTTAGCTCATGGGTAGCGTTCACTAGCATAGGTTTCAGGGTAGGGCAACTTCACGGGGGCCGTACTGCACCTCAGTAAATCAGAGAAGGTCTGATGCCTACATATCTGACTGGTATTGCATGATGAAGGAATTCCTCAATTATTTAGGCAGACTCAGGTGCATCAAAGGAGTAGCCAGGTCAAGAGAAAGAGGATTTGATCTTGAAGCGATCGAGTCAATACAGCTGTGTCATCTTGAATTCTGCTTTCACCCACAAAATGCTAATTTTGAAAGTTCTGCTGAGACATAAGTGAAACCTATGATCAACAGAGGTTTGCAAATCCTCATTTGTGCATGCAGTTCAGTTTATTATTATTATTATTATTATTATTATTATTATTATTATTATTATTATTATTATCATTATTATTATTACTGACTAATGATCAGGTGAATCTGCATGCCCAACTTCATCAGAAGATAGGGTTTTCTGGTCACAATAAAAACAGTTGGTAAAATAATTAGATCCAGGATCAGTGCTTTCTTGTAGAGAAACCATCAAATGAAGAAGTTTGCTAGACTAACATGAATACAGCAAGAAAAGAAAAAAGTATAAAGAACATATTCTCCTTCTGCGTTTTCATTTTAAATCTGAAAGGCAGGAACTCAATACTCAAGAAAATCATCTGGACCATAGGAATACAGTCAATCGGAGGAAACTGTCTCTGAGCATTGGGTTGAACAGGCAAATGAACATGAAGTATACCAAAATGTAATGTATGAAGTGGATGGGCTGCTCTTTGCATGTCTAACGCTCAAAAATAAAATATGTTACTAAAGCTCACAAATAATAGAATGTACGAAACAGAACAAGTAGTCTCTCTAGAAGTCAAAGCAAGGGAACGAAAGCAACAGATTGTGAGAGGGGAATATACACCACTAAAAGCAGAGAAGCACACACAGATAACAAAATGGAATATACCAGTAAAGATGAATGAATGCTTGTTGTCTATGGACATGTTGGTGTGGATAAGGACCGTTTTCTGGTACACATGGTTGAAATGAAAATTAAAATTTAGCAGAATTAATCTGATACAAGGAGGTTATATGTAAGGAAGTTTCTCAGACAATTTTCACAGTATTTGAATACTAGGCTTGGGTTGTTTTCTCCTAGGAATACATATTTGTATAGCTTTAGAACAATTGAGTGTAGACCTAAGATACTGAATAAGCACCCTGTGATGTTGTCAAACACCCATGCAAGAGTAGTGTGGTGTGAATACCTTTTATTTAAGTAACCTGCTACGAAAAGTCCCATCCACCGCTTCAGCCAGCAGTAGCTGATTTGTCATGAACATTTCAAAGAACATTACACTAACACCTTTCTAAATACTACACCATACTAATATGACATTGTGGTAGAGCGGTAGGAAATTCAGAGACTGTGCTTGTTTTTCACTGTGGTTTTATTGGTCAAATGACACGCTTTTTATAAGGGATGGGTCGATAGTAGGGTAACGGGGGTTCAGAAGTCTTTTCAGCAACCTTCCTGTCCCTCGGCGGGGTCCTCCCTCTCCTTTTGTACGGCCGTCAGGTTAAGGGTCAAGGTATGGGAGGCGTTTTCATAAATGAAACAAAAAAAAAAGGACTACGTATGAGAACAGCGTTCACTCTCTGATAAAGTGATTAGGGAGGGGTAGTGCGAGGACACTCAGTGCACAGCAACTCTGTCTAGGTGGAGGATGTGCTCAGGGTGAGGTACCGGGAGATTAGGTACGGGGTTATTCAACTCAGGGGTCTTCCCCGTCGGCCCGCCCAGCCCGTGAAGCGTTTCTGTAACTGCGTGAGCCACGCTCTTCCTCCTAGAGCGTGGCTGGGTGACTCATAGGACCGTTGGCCTCCTGGCTTTGTCGCGTTCTCTGACTCAGGCAATCTGTCGCGCTCTCCTTCTCCTCGTCTCCTTCCTGCGTTTTCTCCTACTCTGTCTCCTCCGGTGGACTCACACACCTCTCGCTGTGAACTTCCTGGATTTGAGGATCCAGCCCCTTCGACGCCATCAGATAGGGCGGGGTCTGTTTACATCTCTCCCCAGTTAAAGAAACAGTGCCCTTTTTCGCTGTCCTCTGAAAAGAGCGGTAATGCGTTTTCATTCAACTCGTCCTGGGCGAGAGAAGAGGGTGAGAGGGATCTTTTAGGCAATTCCGTATCATTGTCATCATCACACTGGTCACCCTTGTAACAGACATTCAACAATACCATGATACAATAGATTCTGCTCAACAACTTGACAGTAACCTTTTTCTAAGATACCACATGCTTATTTCTTATCCAGGTTTATAATTAGGGCTCCCGGTTTTATGGTATTTTTTTAAACATTTCTGTCTGTATTTATCCATATTTATTTTTGGGCCATTTTATCTGTATTTATCCATATTTATATTATGTTTTGTTTATAAATGATGTTGTAAAACTGTACATTTACATATTTATTTAACTGATAGAGATGCACTCTTTCTTTGATGTCTGTCTTGAATTAGCTATTTAAGCTGCCAAGTATTACGTAACAATACATCCACTAAATATTAGCATTATACCACAAATGCATTTTGACATTTGCCATTATTTTTTTTTTTAATTTACCATGCTGCCCATCTGCTCAGCTGTTGGGCTACAATTCATGACAGCATTGAGAGTCACTTAAAAGAAGCACAATTTTCTGCATTTATCCACTTTGATAAATAAATGCAGACAGAAACAAAACATATTGTTTTCTGTCTGTATTTATCTGTAAAAATATGGAGCCTTATGCTGATACAGAAGGCAAGAGAGACCAAAGTGGAGCTTTCATATTTTCCACTTCTTGACACTATATTCACCAATACTTTAGATGAACAAATGTATGGTGTTTTTTCCCGCGCAGAAGCAATTGCCTTATATAATTGTGGCCCACACTTCTCCATGGAAATAGAAATATCCATTATTAATATCCACAAGCGACTGTAGTTTTGCTTAACAAAGAGGAAATATTGGCCCATATGAAGGTTGAATTCAGCAGCATACACAATAACAGCAAATACAATTATTCTAGGCATAAACTAATTATATTTAAAGAGAAGCAAATAAAGGACCCATGCATGGATAATGAGTAAAGCATGTGGAGTTCCCAGTGTTTTGGAACTCAGGGCCTGATTTAGATCTTGGCGGATAGGTTAATCCGTCACAATGGTAACGGATATCCTGTCGCCCAAAATATTAATCCCATGGGATATAATTAAATCTATATATAGGAGCTGTTGTGACGGAGTAACCGGTCCTCTAGGAACTAAATCAGGCCCCTAGTGATTACCTTAATGGTCAAATAGTGTTTAAGCGCGAGCCTAATACCATGGCAATAAAATGTGTGTGTTTAAGGGAGAATTGTTTGGCTTATTGATTTTAAGTGTAAGTGTGAAATATAATGGGGGAACCTAGAAGTGATAACTATTTGGGTTGGTGAATCAACGACCTAGGAAACATAAAGGCAAGATTTGTAGCATGGGGTAAAGCAGGATAGACGAACAAGGTACAGAGGAATCAGAGTTTGAGAGATAATCTCCCCACATCTTACAACACTTTTACGTAAAGAGTAACTCTGCCTCTTCTCAATTCTTGATGTAAGTTGGAATTTGATTTTATTAAGGCCCAAGGGCTGCTATTTAGTTGGGTTCAATTGGAAATTTTATTAAAGAATTTGAATGCCGCTTGTTTTTATAACAGTCTTATATACTCCAAAACTCAAAGTTCAAAAACCCATATTTTGCAAACGTATGCATTAAAAATTTGTTGTAACTGATCAACTGAATTTTCCCTCCCAGCTGGCATTCTTCACTGGCCGTGAGAGAAGTCATATGCACTTGTTTAATTTGCATTTATATAGTGCTTACTACTCCTGAATGCTTCTAGTAGTCCCTGAGCTTAAAACTTGTAATGCTGTGGTGCTGTGAAACTAGGCAGTCAAGTTCAAATGAAAAGCATAGATGCTGTCTGTATTCTCTCACCAGCCCAGACCACCTCAGCAATTTGCTAAAAAAAGAAACCCTCCGTTGTTTCCACCACAGTCCCCTTGTTCACACTGACCTACTTGTTGTATTGCATTATTTTTTAGGTCGAGCTGAGACCCCGCGGCCGAATGCTAATGAACGCAAAATACTTCCTGGAACAATGTGGCAAGTAACATATTGTATACAATATTTTAGTAATTTCTGTAAAGGTATTAATTTGGG
Organism: Lissotriton vulgaris; assembly: GCF_964263255.1. Lineage (NCBI taxonomy): Eukaryota > Metazoa > Chordata > Amphibia > Caudata > Salamandridae > Lissotriton > Lissotriton vulgaris. Next base: position 1,701,378,544 of record NC_141685.1, on the reverse strand, counting down.
AAAACATTTTTAGCACCACCCCCCCCATTCAAAATATAATTCGTTTAAGAGTATTTCTCAAAATAATTTAGCCTATTTGACAGAAGTCACTATAGGAAGTGGTAAGACATTTTGCAATAGTGTCCCAACATCAAAGGCATCATTTTGTCCAGCGCTTGCTCTTAAAGCGGAGTGTTATTGAAATGTTATTATTACTGCGCACTTTGTAAAAGTAAACAACGTCTATAGTCAGTTGTCCAGCACAACTGTAAGATTTTTACCTCCCAAATGGCATGCCATGGCAGTCTTGTCATTTTCTGACTGATTTATCTCAGCCCATACACTTGGTATACACCTGTTACAACGCAACTTTTACAACTACCTACCATTACAACGCAACTTTTACAACGCATACCATTACAACGCATTGCGCTGGGGGGCGCTCTAGGATAGGGAATACGTTTAATTTACTATCCAACACCTTCCCTAGAGTCCACGGGGACTGGAGTTGGAATAGTAAATTATACTTACCACTATCCAGCACCTCTAAGCGCTATGCGTTGTAATGGTATGCGTTGTAATGGTCGCGTTGTAATGGTAGGTAGTTGTAATGGTATGCGTTGTAACGTCATACATCCTCTTTGTTTGCATTCTGTTCCACTAACAGCGTTCGTACCTAAATAGGGAAAGTAGGGATGTATGAAATTAGATTAACCTTCAAAAGACATCACATCCTAGTGTTTGTAAAACTTCAGAGAAGAGTATGTGGTTAACCCCTTTTACATGTATGCTGAGAATAATCTATGGTCAGTCCACTTAATTATTTGTTTATTCAGCGTTTTCTACAGCTCAAACCTGACCCGTTGGGTATCAGAGCGCTTCACAATTACATGGCATCTACAGTTGTGCAAAACAGGGTAAGGAGGCATCATAACACAAATAAAATGAATTAATTGATAACATGAATAAAATAATTCCATCCAAATATAACATGTGGACAGATTGAAAAAAGAAGGTAAAGGATAAGTTTAAATAATTAGTAAGCTCTTCCGCTATGCACATTAGTGTCGTTCTGGGGTATAACCAAATGTCTGCTCACTAGTAAATACCTCCCTGATAAGTGGAGAGGTATGTTAGGATACATCTTGTGGTCATTCTGGAGAGAGCTGATTCAATACCCAGAAGGTTTAGGTGACACATTAGCTAACTGACTGTGATGTATTTGATCTGCAGTTGATTATGGTAGGAATTTGCTCATTAGAAAAATATTTGCTTCCCTCTTGAAGACTGACATAGCAGGGATTCTTCTAAAGTTTGGAGGAAGTGAGCTCCAGACTCTAGGGGCAGCTCCAGAGAATGCTTCATCGTAAGACTTCTTCTTCTGAAGGATAGGAGGTTTCAGCACCAGGTCTCTGGTGCTCAGAGAAGACCTGCCTCCTACAGATATCTCAATTTTCTGAGCTAGGTACATTGGTGCTTTGTAGTGGAGCTCCTTGCGTGTAATACATGCCAGTTTTTAAGTTGTATTCTGGCTTCATATAGCAGCCAGTTTAGAGTCTTCAGGTGTGGAGAGATGTGGTCATATTTTCTAGAACTTGTTATGAGTCTAGTGGCTACATTGTGACAAGCTTTTAGTGGAGCTGTGGAGATCTTGGGTAATCATGTTAGGGTCGTACAGTCATATTCAATCCTCTAGATGACTAAGTATTGGGCTGCCAATTGAAGGTCTGAGGTTTCAATGAATGGTTTGAATTTTCTAAGGTAGCTCAGTTTAAAGCGGGCACTCTTTACCATAGAGTTGATGTGGGTTTGCATTTTCAGATTCTTATCAAGCGGAATTCCTAGCGATTTGGTTGAGTCATCTGGACCGGGGTGCAATTTAGAGCAGTGATCAGTTTAATTAATGTCTAATGAAGCTGGCTCTGTTTTAGCTCGGTGCATGTGGTGCTTTAAGAACTAGTACATGCCTCTCAGTGCTTAATTTGTGAATGAAAGAGTGCCAGTGCCCAAAGCTCCACTCAGATGCTAGTGCAATTAAACGTGGATGCGCCGAATACTTAGGCAAGTAGTCTTTAATCCACTATCAGACACTCCCTACCCCTTTTCCTGCTTCCTGCTTGTAATGGTTTAGCCATCTTTTTCTTTCTCTGACTTTCCAATCCATTTGTTTGTCGCTCTTGCACTCTGTAAATATCTGCTACAGTAAAAATAAATGTCCGGCCCCTAAAATTAGTACTGGTGCCCCCCCACCCGCAACCATCGGTGCAACTTAAGCTCTGTCTCTCATTTAATTACTTAATTGCCATGATGTAATGAACAGTTCAGCTGATGTAATTGTTCTCGAATAATATGTTTGGGTATATTATCTATGACTGTGACCACAGCCTACAAACATGAGCTCCATTGTACCAAATCAGGATTATCTTAAATTGAAGAAACATTTTAAGAAATTAAAAACTAACATAAAAATGCTATCATGTCAAGGCCTGGGTATTGCAATGGCCTCTTGCTTGATTCTTCATTGCCTAAAGAAATGGAGATGACTGCTATTAGCCACAGTGTCACCGTTATTTAATATATATGTGAAAGTGTCTCCTTAACTGGATCCCAGTTAGTACGGTAAGAAAGCACAGGGGTAAAAAAAATCACTTTGGCATTCTTAGTGATTCTTGATTTTAATATGAGGCAATATCCATAAAGGCATATGCTGCCTCTCAGATAGGGCAGAACTGGGACTGAAAAGAAACAGGACTCATCATGTCCAGTTCGGAGGGTGGTGGGCTTCGTTGCTTAATTTAATCTTGGAGGCACACGCAGCTGTATAGGTAAACACAACAGGTGCAGATCGTGCATTCCTTATGTGTTAACAAGCAGTGCTGCATTGTTATTGTGGTGTTCCACTGCCATACATAATGTATCACAACGTGTTTCTTCCCCCCAGACACAAAAGAAGAGCAAGAAGCTGATACAGAAGGTCTTTACACATTACACCAACGGAGAGGGGCCATGAAACAAGCCAAGGTTCATGATGTCAAGTGCCACGAGTTCATTGCTACCTTCTTTCCCCAGCCTACATTCTGTTCTGTCTGTCATGAGTTTGTCTGGTATGGTTCTTTAAAATGCTTTGCTGTGTCCACTTTTTACCGCTATGCATATTATATTTGAGCTCTCCCTTTCAATTTACTGTTTTGTTAAGCCAGTGGTGTGTGTACTGATTTCTTAAAAATAATGATTGTGTTTTTGTTCATTAATCTTGTGTTGAATTCTGGGAATAATGAGAACAACTAAATGTTTTTTTAAATAAAAGTAAAATGGTATTTTAAGACCTTAAAAATACATTCCATCTTTTTCTAATGGCGGACCTATTACACCTTCAGACCCATTTTGATCACTGCCTTAATGTATTAGTATTAGATTACACCATCACTCGTAGTTTCTAAATGTTTATTGGCTATCAGTAAAGCAATTATTGTGTTGTTCTTAAAATCTATGTTCTCAACAATATTAAAATACCAATCAACTGAAAGAATTATCAGCTGAAGATCTCACAACATTTACCATGCCTTTCTAGAAAATAATGCAGAAATCAATTATAAAATGTACCAGATAGCTAAAATGCATTTTATCTTTGTAGGGGTCTGAACAAGCAAGGCTACCAGTGCAGACGTAAGCAACTTTTTCAATGTCACATATGTAGAGCGAATGTTTCTTTTTTGGCTAATGTTTTGGTGGCAAACAAATTAGACTCCTTGCTATCCAGGGCCGGCTTTAGGGCAGAGCGACCGGTGCATACGCAGTAGGCGCTGACCTGTGGAGGAAGTGCTGACCTCGGGCCGCTGTGTTGAGCAACAACTTATGATTGGAGAGATGAGGGGCACTTTGCCTGGTGGTAGTGAGAGAATCCGAGGAGGCGGTCATGGTGTGTAGGAGCGCCAAAAATTAGTGTTGCACCGGGCGCCACCAGCGCTAAAGCTGGCCCTGTTGTTAAAAATTGACATAGGCTAAGTATTTTATCTCTCTTTATTTTTTCAGAATGTAATGCTGCAATTCACAAGAAATGCATTGATAAAGTCATAGCCAAGTGTACGGGCTCGGCGGTAAACAGCAGAGAAACAATGGTACATATCATTTTCAATTATTTTTATGATAGTTATACAACAAGAACCAAAAACTGTTTTGTCATTCCCTTTGCTTCTAGTAAACATGAATTTGTGGATATGTAGCCAGTTTCATAGTTTCCGTATAGCCACAACAAGCCAAACCATATCAGAAGCCTCATTAGACAAAGTCAAAAAAAGAATGCAATGCAAGTTGATGTTCCTATAAAAGTAAAACAGATACCCGAGTATTTCACCAAATCAATGAGGAACTTGAAGGTTCTTGAGTTTTTATTTTAGAGACCGTGATCAGAAACTGTAAACGTTCCACACCGCATGATATGTCTAGATCATTAAAACAAATTTTGCTTTGTGCATTTTCAAGACAACATTTGCTTCTTCTTTGGGCAATTTTCACCAGACTCTAGGAGGCAAGTAACATTTTACTCCAGTGTTTCTTAACCTGTGGTCCAGGGACCCCTGGAGGCCCTCAAAGCCTACTCAGGGGGTCCGTTACTGTATAGATAAAGTGTATATAAGTAAAGAAGTAAAATCTAAAATTACACATTTTAAAACGTTCTGTAAATGTGAAGGAATTTGAAGTTGGAGGCTAAAAATTGAGTTAGTATCCTCAGACTGAGTTGTGGGAGCAGTGCAAGTGCATTAAACAAAATTTAGTATGGATGAGTGGCCTCAATTGAATGTAGAAACACTTCAACCTTTTGATTGCAACTAAAATTTCGATTTTTTTTATATTTGTTTGTGAATTAAACAACATATTCGATTGTGCATTTGTTTGATGAATGCTTGTTTCTGTATATTTTCTGTAATATTTTGTGCTTCAAATAATCGAAAATGCTTAGGCCAGGGTCCCTGGCTTCCAGTAATGACTCACTGGGGGTCCCAGATTCCAATAATGATTCAGTGGGGGTACCCTAGTTCCAGTGAGGATTGTGTAGGGGTCGACGGAAGTCAAAAGGTTAAGAATCACTGCTTTAGTGTATGAAGGTTTAGTGGAAAAATGATACACAAGGACACACCTCTGTGTTGGGGAAAGTAACCTCATATAGGACTGGAATAGAACCAGGTGAATTAGGCATGCAGCTGTGCCTCAACTTTACTGATTTAGCAGGGCAATATCTGAACTCCCACAATTGAGGCCACTGCTGAATGCTTAACAAAGATGATCAAATTGTAGGAATAAGAAAAAAATATAGTAGGTATCGATTTCACAAATATTCCAGATGCTAAATGAACAATTACATATCCTCAATGATCTCCTTACATTTCAGATTCACAAAGAGAGGTTCAAAATTGACATGCCACATCGATTTAAGGTCTACAATTATAAGAGCCCAACCTTTTGTGAGCACTGTGGCACACTCCTATGGGGACTCGCAAAGCAGGGGTTAAAATGTGAGGGTAAGTTATTTGTATTTTGCTTTTGAATATATTCCCCAGTGTATTCATGACATGTCTTACTACCGAAAAACAAAAAGGCACCTTTGGCAACATTCTTTCAAACATGGCAAAGCTATACAAATTGGATGTGTTATCAGTCCAATGTTTGTAAAGCTAGTCAAAACATTTGCAAATGTTACTTAATCTAATATTGATCATGGTATGAACATACTCCATACGTTAGGAAACGTGATCATAAACTGGTTCTATCAGTGTCTTTGTATGTGAGATGGATTTAATACAAATGTTCTCTGATGTAAGAAGACCTATACTATGGAAATGGTGCAAAGTGCACATGAAGCCCCCCACCAGCGTTCCTCTAGGAGGCCCTTAAGTCAGATGCTCCCATGTTCATTGATGCAAGAAGACCTCAAAGTGATCTCAGATATAAAAGGGAATCTATCAAAATATTATTTTTTTATGAGCACCATCTATATGCTGTCTGAAGCAAGAGGAAACACATGCACTATTTCGCCAATGCAGTAGTATTGCAGAAAAACGTTGTGAAATGTAAAACCGCCCCATGTATAGTTTTTCCTACTCAACAGTGCCTCCGAGCATGATATTTGCCTTGTAAAACCGCTCACATTCAGTAATAATCCGTAGTGTCAAGCCTCAATTAGGACTGATCTCGCTGACCGATATAATAATGAAAATGAGTCATATTGTCAGGTTTTTGTTTAGGGGAGAGGTGTGGCGGAGCGAGGCACAGTGGCTGATCCCCGGCGGCAGCTCAGCTCAGCATCATGTGACGCTGGGAATAGCTCATTTGATGCCCCGACATCCCCAGCGCCTTGAAACTTTAAGTAGGGATATGTCTCCACTTTACAAATAGGAATAATTATTATTATTCTTTTTTTAAGCAAATAATCACCAATGAAACTGTCTGCATGTAATAATAATAATAGTGATACTCAGATTTGTAAAGCGCATGGTTACGTCTGCCAGAGTGTCCCAGCACTAGGAAAGAAGAACCGGGCTAACAAGAACCTGAAAGTCAAACCCTACCATTGGTCACAGAACCAAACTCCACCACGACCCATTATAATCCCATATAAACATGCCCTTGAGCAGTTTGAAATAAATGTACCTCCTTTATATTTATTGTGGATGTCATAAAACATACCTGATTTGTTTTTCATTTAGGAGATCGACAGACTCACTCCTAGCTTCCCTGCATTTTTTCTATAATATACAATGACATCATTTACATGTTTCCCTGTTGGAGAGGACCTCCTACTGAGCTAAGCAAATCTTCATATCTTCATTGTTATCTTTAAGAGGATTTCCATGCAAATGTTTTTCAGTGTAAAATGACTGACATAGGGAGACCTCTACACACATTCCTTCCCATTCTTGGAAGGATGGGCTGCTGGAGTGAAAGCAAATGCTCTGCAGCCTGGAAGCATTCTAGCATGTGAAATTATGTACAGACCAGGCCAACGCCAACGCCATACCTACTGTCTTTCCAAATGCTTATTGTTTACTGATTGCTCAAATATTAAATCAGTTCGAGCACAAACTGTATTTTTCAATAAGCAAAAGGATAGATACATGGCTTACAGAGAGTTTGATTTCGTCAGCAATCACTGTAACTAAGAAGAATTAGCAGAGCATATTTATGAGACAATTGATTCAACTCCCGGAGGGATTCATGTTAAATTGCCCATGTATGGTATTTTATGAACCTCTTCTCTGGAGGGAAGTTCTTAAACATAAAGCTTGGTAGGAGTAACTCAGAGCCAACAAAGTGCAGACAAAATGTATGCAACAGAAGGATTATAACTAGTTACCAAGCAAACACCTGCATTTTAATAAGGTACCACCAGGGCAATGAGCCCTTATGGTCCAACTCAGTGTAATTCGCATTTAAGGGACATATTTCTCTAGCTTCCTACAAAGTTACATTTTTCTTACAACATGCTTTGTTTTTTTCTTACCAGAATGTGCTATGAATGTCCATCATAAATGTCAGAACAAAGTTGCAAACCTGTGCGGAGTTAATCAGAAGCTCATGGCCGAAGCGCTTGCAATGATAGAGAGCGTCCAGCAGGTAGGATTCCTGTCACCATGTATGCTACAATGGTCCAGGGCCATACATGGATTTTGGCCTTTCCTGATTAACAGGCATCGGCCATCTACTTGATTAAATATGGTATGTTATATGTGCAGAAAACCAGATTATCATTCTGCATGTTGACTATACGTAGCAGGTAACTAATGTTTCATGTAATTGAGCAGCATGCTTGATTTATCAGCATAATTACCAACCAGATATTAAGAGCGAAAACTTACGCCCACCCCTTATGTTTTTTTTTTTTTATAGAAATCTTCATGTTATCCTTCACAGACACGATGTCTGATTTTTCATTCACCAGGTAGTCAGATTTGTGTTTATTTTTGGCCTTCACCATGACCATTTGATTTTACTAAAATGATATCTATAGTATACTTATTTATAGGGACTGTGAGCCAACCCTCTTCTTCCACTGGTCTGTCATCCTATCGTTCACATATTTTCCTCTCACTGCAGTTCCGTGAGACAATAGTGCATCCCATTTCAGCCATTAGGTAAACCCATTGAGACTGACGGCACACTGCCCTTTCACAAGAAGCACACCCATATACAAAGGAGCTGCCTTCAATGCCAGGGGCTACTATGGCAGTGGGTGCTTTTGAAAACCATAACATATTTTTGCATTTAGCCAATGTTTTTTCTTTAGATTGATGAGGGCAGGTAGCTTCTCCAGCAATAAAGCTTTGCAAAAACCATGAAAAAACAAAAGCATTAACAATGCCAGAAGGCTGGCAGCCAACGCCATACCTATTGTCTTTCCAAATGCTTATTGTTTACTGATTGCTCAAAGATTAAATCAGTTCGAACACAAACTGTATTTTTCAATAAACGAAAGGATAGATACATGGCTTACAGAGAGTTTGATTTTTTCAGCAAGCACTGTAACTGAGAAGAATTAGCAGAGCATATTTATCATCTTGAAAAAAGTGATATACACCAGGTACCTCATCAGCAGTGAGAAGAGGCTCCCATCCTCACTCCCAACATCTTCCCCTGTTTCCTGTGTACTTATCGCAGTCTTCTCCCGGACCGCACTAGAGAAAAGTAATGGACACCTGAGACGTCTTCCTCTTGTCTACAATTTGGAAATGTAACTCTGAAAACATGAGAACTAAAATGTAACATTAACATTGAAACATAATCTGATGGCGTACTATGGATGCGAGTCGAATGCTCTGATCCTAGTTTCACGCTCATCGTTACAGTTGCGTTGTCACCACTGTAATTTAAATCCGTATCTGGATTGGAGTACTATAATGGAGCCAGAAAGGGACAGCAGTTCTCTGACCGATCCGGTCAGCTCCCCAGCTGACTACCAGACACTGAAATTTAGGCAGGACAAGTATGAAATGGGAATGGACCAAGGAAGAGACTAGAGGACCACATGGAAAGGGGGTATGACCAAAGTCGGCCAACATGGCACAGACACACGCAAGGAGTCGCTCCATCATTTATATAAACAACATTTAACCAGTACCTGGCTGTCGTAATGTCTTTACTCTGAGATAGTATGCCAACACTACAACTGGTAACTAAGAAAAGAAAGTAAACCTTGCAGTGTCAAGGAGCCACCAACTGCCACACACGTCCTTGAAAACCATGAGTACCCATTGCGCAAGAGGACGAGCACCAGTCACAGAGCGAGTAGCAAAGTAACACGCAAGCAAAGAAGCAGTTCCTCAAGCAGCGCCGGGCTACTGGGACCCAGAGTACAGAAAGGAGGTGGCAACTTGGCATCCCAACACTAAGAGGCACTCAGCAAGGGCTGAACAATGCTGCACATTCCATCTTCAAAAAATAAAAAACAAATATGGGTGCCATCAGAAAAAACGGTGGAAAGGAGGTCTTACAAGATTATGCTGGAATACATATTAATAAAAAATGAAGGGGGATCAACAGTAGAGTTCCTGAACACTGACAAATATTTATAGGAAACAAAGAGGCAGCCATCTTGAGGTCAAGCCACTAAGGAATACATGAAGGAACAATCTTGAAGTCAAGCGGTTGTGGGAATACTTTGAGGAGGCCACTTTGAAGCCAGGCACCAAGAAACACCAAAAAAGCCAAAACATGCAAGCGCAAAACCAGTTAAAAGTGACGTCAGCACAGAAGACAAATTACTATAATGTCCCCCGAAAATAACCCAGCCAAAGGCTCCACATCCTTCCCCAGACCATCAGATTAATTCATCAAAGTTCCAGGTAACTTCTTAGGCCCAAAATGAGCCCAAAGGCTGGATAGCTTTGTTGACTTCCTAGACACTTAAGGGAAAGGAATGAAAAGCAAATGATACTCACCTTAAACTACCACTTATCAAACAGTGCGAGATGCGCTCAACAACAAACGTCTAGCAAAGAATAATGTGAACTACGGATGACACAGTTTCAGCCTCTCTTCCCCTGGAAAAAGGTGAATCAATGAGTGACCTCATAGCTCGCATGCACAGTCTAGGTGTATACTGTGAATTTGACAAGGTCTCGGATGAAGATGCCAGTCATGGAAGAGTGTCAATGAGAGGCGGTGCCTTCTAAGAAAAAAAGCACCACATGGAAGAATTTGAAGAAATTACTCGACAACATGATCAAGCTGAAGCACAAGGAAAGAAAATGGATGCAGGAAAGGCAGCAAAAAAAGAGAGCACGCCTTCAGGCTAAACAAATAAGCAAACAGCCATCGAAGATGATGCTAGTCAGATTACATGACAAAAGCAGTAACAAAAGCAAACATGAAACAAAAGACAAAAAGCAGGAATTCTACAACTTCAGCCAGGACCACCCACACCAAGAGACTTACCCCACAATGGGCCAAACGTGTTGGAAACGTGGGAAGGTAAATCATTACCAGCAAATTTGGAAAGGTTCACGAAATAAAGATTGCAAGACATCAAGAGATCATAAACTGTGCCATTCCTCAGATGTAGTGCTGGAGTACCAGCAACTCGTCACAATTCACAACAAGATGGCCCCAGACAGCATCACAAGGTTCTTGCAGCAGCACGCCTTCATCTTACCCAGGTGAAAGTGATATTCGGGGTAACAGATGAGCAATCCCAGCCCCCAACAAAAAGCATCCCTGCATTACTCTAAAAATGTGAAAACATGTAACTGCATTCATCATGGACAGAGAAGCATGACTAACTACATCAGAACAGCCAGGTACAAGCAGATGAAACCAAGACTCCGCTCTACAGAAAACTGATGTAAAGGTCTAGAATGGGGGTGGGCAAAATGTAAATTATGCTGGCATAATTGGCGTCAATTTGGGAATTTCATATTATGCTAGTTATGCGAAATTCATGAAATCACACCATTATGCCACTAGGTTTAGTATGCGTTATCCGCTGCAAAAACATTTCGCAAAGGGACTGAAACAACATAACGCAAGAGACTGTTGTTAGGAGTGGTTTTGTTTATATAAATCCTCGCACCAAAATGTAACATATGGATGCATTGTGCACTAAAATAAAGTGCAAAATGACGGATCTGCATTTTGAGTAATCACTCCTAAATTTGCAAAGTTTTCAAATAATTACGTTCAAAGCAAATTACACAAACTTTACACACCCCTAGTCTAGACATGGGTGGCCAGCAAGCCAGAAGTTCAAAAAAGCATACAAAGACACTCAATGGAAGCACGCACCCATGTCAAGAACAGAGAAAAACAAGCTTAGCTGTCTGATGAGACTTCTTACAGCTGAACAGCTCAAGTTCATTATCATCCTGTACAACACCCATAGTGAAACAATACCACAACTGTTCACCAGTGTTGAAAATCGGGTTACTGGTGGACTAGGGTGTGAGCCCTGGTCACGCAGCAACCACAGTCCTAGTCAGGGTAAGGCACAAACAACCCCCAAAATAATATGTACTCACTCCCCTGGTAGCTTTGCACAGAACAGTCATTCTTAATTTAGAGGCAATGTGTAAAATATTTGTGCAACACTTCAACCAACAGCGAAAACACCTCACAAAAAGATCCCACACAAGGTTAAGAAAATAAAGCTTAATGTAATAAATAAAAGAAGACAAAAATCTAATCAGTAGAAATGGAGTCATGAATTTTTAAGTAATAACCTTCGATGTAGCGCCTAAAAGCATAAAGCACCAACCGTGGCAATCTGGTCGCACTGGACCAGGTCAAAATCAAATTTTCAGGCCAACCGTGTTGTACCGTGGGTTGGATATAGTTCCAGATTAGACTTTCTCAAGTTTTGTGCCAAGTGTCTCGTTTGCATTGGAGAGGGTCACAGGGAGCAAGGAGAGCATCACAAGCAGTTTTCCGCATGGGGCGAAGAGCAGGCCCGGTGTCACGGATGGGTGGGCTGGAGCTTTGAATGGCAATCTTTCACTTGCGTCGATGCTTGCTATCCAAGGAAACGGACTGGTGGTGTCTTTCTCTGATTTTCTGTGCGAGCGGCACAGTTTCAGCGGGAACGGGTTGATTTAAGAGCCAGCTGAACCACACCAAGGGTCCAGGTCTTGATGGGCACCACTTGGGAATCAGGAACTCTCTGAAGACAGGTCCAGGATCGGTTAGGGAGCCTTTCATGCCCATGAGGCTCAGATCAGGAGGCAAGCAGACTAGCCCTTTGAGTGACTGCATAAAGAATTTGATCCGCACACAATGAAAAATAAGGAAACAATTCCACCAAAATATCGTAATTTACATATTCCTTTATTATGATTTTTTTCTTAATAGTAGCCAACGCGTTTTGTCCTGTTTAAGGACTTCTTCAGGGCTCATCAACTGTCCTCTGAATAATGTACGTTTTCTTCTTACTCAGGGGCCATCCTGCTCGTATTTATCCTTTTTGTATCACTGGGATATCATAATCCCCAGCCTCGACAAAGTATTTCTAGTGTTCTCTTCTGTATTTTCTCTTTTAAAGTGATGGCAGCATCAAAAGCTGTGCTTATGCTCTAAAATCCGAGGTTTAGCAGGTATTTAATGAAAACACTCCTTAGGTGAGATCAAGTAATGGTCGACTCAGATTGAATTTGCAGTTTAAAACTGCACAGCCGGTCATGTTTTGCACTGTCTCCTCAGTGGTTGTCACTATGGGTACTAAAGTCCACTGGTGACATTTAATATGCAGGCCTTGGGTACACGTTGTAACACATACTAGGGACTTAATGGTAACTTCAATATCCCAATTCGGGGTATGCCTATCTCATTATATTGAAAGTGGGAGCACAGGCATTTTTCCATTGGTTAGCTGGGGTAAAGTGCACAGTTCTACAGCCAGCAAAAACAGTCAAGGCAAAAATCTGGTGATGTACCAAGCAAAGGGGGTTCTCTAGCATCCTGTTTCCCACTAGCCAAGTCACTAACAACAGCCAGTTTGAGGGCAGTCATTCGCACACAAGATTAAATCTTTACAACTTGAAAAATTCCAGAAGTCATCAAAACAAAAAACATCTAACCTAAGCAAGGATGACTCCATTAAAAAAATGTATACAGCACTCTCTATGCTAATACCATCTGGAGATGTTCTAGCTAATAAGAAACATTTGAACAATTTAACTTTCAGCATAGTTATGGACTAGCATTCCCAACAGAAGGCAGCAGAAATGACCTTCACAATGTTTCAAGTCATAGGGAGCAGGAGAAATTTAAATCAAAAACAATGAAATCATAACAGTGTAAATAAACCATTATACATCTGCTTGACTGTGCTCTGCAGAGACTGTGGGGAGAAGATGCATGCAGGGAGGTGGGGTCAAGAGTGAATGACAGACTAAATGGTTATACGGTGCGCAGCAAGACCCTGCATGCCAGATGGACAAGTGGCAGATGGGAGTAGGAGAATATAGAGAGGCACTATACACAACACCTCCTAAACAACAACTCACTGGCCCCACTGCCATCACGATCAGAGAATGACACTCCACCACTAGGAAATTATGTTGGAGCAACAGATTGACACAAATGACGCCCTTCTGACACACCGCCCTGGGGAAGTTACTCACATTTACAGATTTGCAAAAGGAATATCAACTGTCCACACGCAAAAGGTTTTGATACCTGCAAATTTGACATGCCTTGCAGGAAGCAACTAAAGATATAGAAGGGATCCCGGAATCCGCACCGCTTGAGGATAGATTGCTCGCTGAACCCATCAATGCCAAAGTAATTTCACTCACGTACAGAAAAATCATCAATAACTTACCAGATCCCCTGATAAGCCTGTACGCTTGCTGGCAGATAGATCTGGGGGAACTAGAGGAAGAGGACTGGCGTGAAGTGCTATCCTCCCCGCAGGAGGTTGCCAGACCGTCGCGATTGCGACTGGTTCAGCTAAAAATCCTGCACGGTGCCTATATTACACATACCACTCTACTCAAGATGGGTCAAATTAGTGAGGCAGACTGCACACGGAGATGTGGGGAGTTGGGCACATATTTCCACACAATCTGGGACTGCCCAATCATCCAGGAGTTTTGGGTCGCTGTGCATGAGGGGATTGGAGAGGTGTGTGGGATTACCCAGACCCTGTCCCCCAAGACTTGTTTACTCAATATTTGGGATGCTAGGGATTTATGTGGTATGGAACAACCGTGGGAGGCGGTGGGTTACATGATTGCGAAAGAGTGAATGACAGACATGGCATGCATCTTGTCTAAAAAGCCTTTCAAAAAAAATGTGGCATAAATAAAACACATCAATAAACACTTCTGTGATTCACATAAAATTAGTTTCAGCTGTCATTACTAATGCACATAAATGTTATTGTGCTGAGTCTCAGAAAGAATGAAACATTTTGTGCAGGGGCATCGTCAACTCTCGCTTTAGCAGCTACTGTGGGGGTGGGCTTTTTGATGGGCCTCTTGTGTCTGCAACTCGGCTGTCAAGGGCTCATAATTATTGCAAAAGGGTAGGAAAGTGAGTGAGAGAAAGGATGGATGGATGGATGGATGAAGGGGTAGATGGATAGATGCATGGATGACTGACAATATGAAAGGATGGATGAGTGAAAGGGAGGAAGGATAGAAGAATGGATGGATGGATGATTTTACAACAACATACCCCCACTACTGGGAATGATATTGCACCAGGTTTTCATATATACTCCCTCAGCTGCGTTATCGCACACCTTTCCGCCCTCTGACCACTTGATATGCAATGATCATCCATGGATTCTACAAATTGGGGAAATACAAGAACCTTCATTTAACCTCAATGGGTGTGTAATCATGATTTGAGATGGTAGCAGCGAAAAGGGAATCAGCATCCCAAGGGACGGAGCCAATTGAATTACTAATGAGGACATATTTATTTCTCCCAAAAACATTTTGTATCATGAGCAAGATTAGGTAGGTTACACAAAAATCATGAATGCAATGATAAGCTTCCGAAACCTTTGTGATGGATGGCTTGTAAACTGCAGTGCTTCGCCAAAGATATAGCCAGCCTTAGAGAAGGAAAAAGAACATGTAAAAACACAGGACTTGCTAATAGGAAATAGACAAAAGGCAGGCGAAAACTTATAGTACAACTATTTTTAATGGGTCTGAAATTTGACTGTGAGACTAGTAGTAGTAGTAGTAAAGACTTTATTTCGGTTTTTGTACAAACCATAAAAGTACATATACAATAATAAAACAATTTAAAACACATTATTTGTAAACACATGTCAGATAAAGTGCCAAAGGTGCAGGAATGTGCTATCTTCCGTACAATGGAATCAAAAAAGTAGATAATTCATCACAGGGAACCATTACTGGTCCATACAAATTCTCAGCCTCACAGTCAATTTTAAAAATTCAGTAATTTGGAGAATACTGTCACTATGCAAAAGTTGTAAATACATTAATGCCGGTCTGATCTGAGTAAAATTAAGTTTGTTTAAAAGGGTAACCAGATAGCGCTTGCGTGGGTATTCATAAAACCTACATAAAAATATAAAAAGCAGCATATCCTGCGGAGACTTTCCGTCGCAGCCGCAGGGTGCTGCAAATTTATTAAAAATATTAGTTTTTGGCCTAATCAGCATATGATAGAAAAGATTTAACCTAAACCTTGTTAGCAGGAACTTTTCATGAGAGGTCAGTGAGCCCAGCAAATACCACTCTATAGTTTCACACGTTTTCAACATGACAAATTTTCTCACACTTTGTTTCTGGAGCTCCACACCTTCCCTCTGGGTCTTCCTGTCCATAAGGAAGGCCCGTTTAGTTAACTCCAGATCCCCTTTTACAATCTGACTTGGGTTTTCAAACAGATCCAGACGGCCAAGCCTGGTAAAGCTGGATTTCAGGTATGTTATCCATTGAGTGCCCATTGCCTTATCCTGGATCAAATAATCCCTCACAATCAGATGTGTCAGCGGTATATCCTGATTCAACCACAGTTTTAACTAACAGGTCAGCGGGCGTAAGTAAAAAGTGTCACTTAGATATTGTGTTCCTAGCTCTTCGTGTACTGCAAAATTTGATGTACCTGCAGAGACACACAAGAGGCGCTTCATAAAGAAATTTTCAGCAATCTGCAGCTGCTCACCGGCAACATACCCCCAAATTTCACTACCATATATAGCAGTTGCCACTGATTTTGCATTATAAAGTTTCAACATGGCACTGGTAGGTTTTTTTCCCAGTTTCGATGCAAAATTAAAAATCCAAGCATTAACCCTAACCAGTTCCCCTTTCTTTTTTGCAAGATGAGGTCCCCAGTTAAGTTTAGTATCAAAAAGAACCCCAAGATACGAGAACGTTTTTGATATGGGGATTACTACTTCATCAATTTTAAGTGAAAAGTTCCTTCTTGGTTGTTGGCCAACTTGCATAACAAATGATTTCGAATTGTTGACCAAAAGGTCTCTTTCCGTCATAAACAGTTTAAAAGCATTTAAGAGAGCCTGAAGACCCCTCTCAGTTCTGGAAATTAAAACACCATCATCTGCGTATAAAAGTACAGGAATTCCCCGCCTGCCGACTCTGGGGCAGTCAGCCGGTACATTCTGCAACACGCTATCTAGCTCATTAATATAAAAATTAAAAAGGAAGGGGGCCAAGATACATCTTTGGCGGACACCCTTTCTAATGTCAAAATTATTAGTTGTGCTCAGATCTTGAGAATATCTCACAAATTTCTCTAGTATTGCTATGTAGATCAACAAGAAAATTAACAATTCCACTATCTACACCCTTCACCCTCATGGACTGCCACAACTTTCCTCTGTTTACACAGTCGAAAGCTGAGGACAGGTCCATGAAGACTGTGAGACTAAGTAAATGAATAGTAGGGTGGGGGACGGAATAAGGTGTGGTTCCAGGGGAAATGGATCCTGGAAAATTAGCTGCACTTGTAATACGATACATGTTAGTAAGGTCCTACATTGAAATGATGGAACCCAATTTATTTGATAGCAAATTATGTATTACTGCTTTTTTGGGTGAAGGATTTGGCTTGACCCAAAAATAGGAGCCATGGATTGATGGTTAGATTTAGGATGGGACCTCCACGGACCTATGTCCCACAGAGTGATGAATGGAACTCGCTTCTGCTGCTTCATGTGCTTAATCAGCTCAAAGGTTGCTCACCACAGGGCGCTACAGTGGAAGGTTCCCCATCGCTGAACCATAAGTCAATTTCAAATGTTTTAATGGTTAATGCTAATCGTGTTCGTCAAGGGTTTAACGCCCCCCCCATGCCCTGGGGAGGGGGGGGTCTTGGGAGCTGGCGGGGAGGGAGGGGGTCAGCCTCCGCCTGTGTTTGCTTAGCTGTCCTACACTATCTTTTTAATAGTTTGTGTGCTTCATGCATTTGCGCAGCTGCTTGAAACTTGAAAAGTAACAAAAAACAAGAAAAAACAATTTGGAGAGATTGACGAATGGCCCTTCAGTTAGGGAATGGAACCCCATATCCAAAGAAGGGACGATTCCTCCCCCAAGATGTTTATTGTATAGTATGCTCCTATTTTTTTTTCCGCAGTTTTATGTAGTGCGATCTCGACCCGAATTTCATTACATGAACATGTTTTAAATTAAACATGATAACATTCATTATTTAAGCACCTGGAGATCAAGTGATTTGCCCAAAGTCACAGGATGTCCCATGGAAAAACAGAGGGCCATGCAGCCAACGCACACCTTTCTGCACATAACAATCAATGGCATTTTGCTGTTTTATTGTGTGCTGCACAACGCAGCACACAGGGAAACAGCAAAAACGAGGAGAAATTAAACATTCCTCCTCATTCCGCTAGGGTAAGGCGAGGTTTTCCCTGAACTTAATTTTGGCACTGCCCTAATTTATGCCACCCTTGTAAATATGGAGCAGCGTCAAAATCAATGGGTGTTGCAGTGGAAAGCCCACCGCAACGCCCATTGCCCTCTCCTTTCACGCTAAGTATAGCATGAAAGGGTGCCTTATTTACAAGGCAACGTTAAGTGTCTTAACGCTGCCTTATAGATAAGGCGAAGCCTGTATCGCCACCACAACTTCATGAAAAGTGACGTTGTGGTGGCGATAGGGCCTCGTAAATATGCCCATAGGTTTCTTTACATACAACATATAAAATAGTCAGAAAAGAGCTTTTAAACGTAAAAATGTAGATTTCAAGACACAATTTGGAATTCGGTAATTGAGAATGCAACAAGCAAGACTGAAGAATTTAAAGTATGGTCACAAAAGCAGACAAAATTAACTGAAAGTGTAAGTATCTCATTTAACACTATGAACCACTAGCCGTTATGCTTTCTGAATTCTCTTTAGGTTTTCCCTGTGGGCAGAGGCCTATATTTTTTGCCTCAGGCCTTTTATTCTTATGTGTAATGGAGCAACCCCAACCCCTAATGCAAAGTACACAGTTAGAGTCATAATACAGTTCAGGACATTTTATATGTATACGGGAATTATGAACAGTGCACACAATAGTAGATGCCCCTGTAAATGTCAATTGTCTCTGCAAAACACTGTGACATTTATAAAGAGGGTTTGATGTGAAATATTCATTTATTGCATGTTTTCCCTTGTCATAAGATGCATATAAGCCAGTGTGTTTGACCACTTGTGCTCTGAATTTAATTACACATATATTTCATGTCATCTAGGTGATGGCACCAAATTGAAAAGGTAATGTTTAATTTTATATGACTCTCCCGTATATTATATTAGTTTAGCCATCATTGGTTTCTAAATTATAATTCTAAATTATAATTTTATTATAGGCTAAACATTTCATACTTTAAATATGCCTGCTAGTTAGGCCTGTAAACATCCTCTGGGTTATGAATTTTGCTCAATGGTGCCTGTTAGAGGTGTTACAATGAGGATGACCTATGAAGGGTATAATTAGCACCTCTTAGGTCTCTATTTCTTTTTGAGCGGATGATTACATCCTTTAGCGTTGACAGATTCTATTTCCCTTGATGCATCAGAGCAATAGGGAGTAAATGAGAAAGTTCTTCTGAAGGGAACTGATGCTTTTGAAAATTCGGCATAAGTATAGTATGCGGCTTCAACTGCCCCAAATTAAATTACTCAGGTTTGACATTTCCCCTGTAGTAAAGTGCAGATCAGCTTACTGCATACATGTCCCATATGAGTCAGTAGCGTTCAGTTTCATTCGAGATTGTCAAGATAACCAGGGACTATGTAGGGGGCCGTGACCTGGTGCCGCAAGATGGTGGACACGCTTGATTAAAGATCTGCAGTACAGTAAGGGACTGAACTCCTCTTCATTCATGTGGTTTCGGGCAGCATCCCCATGTAGGAGATGGTGGAATGAGTACAACTAACGAGGCTGCTCTGGTGTGGGCCTGGCAAGCTGCAGAGCTGACCCCTGTGGTGAGAGGACAAGCTGCAGGAGCCTGCGCCTCGCCCGCACTCCAGGGACAGTTGTGGTTGGGTGACTGGTGTGGGGACCTGCCCCTCCCACCCTTCACACTGGAGGTCTGCAGCCCGGCGTGGCTTTGCCTGACAGGGCTGTACCGGCGGGGGTCCAGCCTCTCCCGGTCCAGCTCTTGTGACAGAGCCTATTGCAACTAGACGATTGGGGTGGAGCCTGTCCTCCTAATTGAAGACCTGGGGTATGCCCGGCAGACCTGCAGAAGTTATCCCCTCCCCGCCTGTGGAGTCGAGCAGGGGGTGTCTGATACCCATCTGAGCTGGTGGCCAGAGAAGAGCATGACAGATCGTGGGCCCGCTATCTTGTTTACTGGACCCCGTGCAGGGGGGGCAAAACTAGGATCAGACCTTGGGGCCGCTTGGGCAGGTAATTTTTAGATGCAGGGCATCCCAAGCCCCTGCAGCTGACGTTGGACACAATTTAGAGGTACCACTTTGCAAAAAGACTACCCACACATCCCTCCTTACATCCTGTGGGGCAATTAGTATGTGGGGTGATCTCAAGCACATGCCACCAGGCTGCTCATGCCTCATCAGCAGAGCGGATGGTGCTGGGGACGGCGGGCCTAATGCAGTGGTTGGAGTGAATGGAGTGATGGAGGGAAGAAACCCCCCATCAATGCGAAGGGGGAGCTGAGCTCAGACTACAGCAAGAGCTCACGACAACGCCATGGCCCCACTCTCCTTAGGGACCCCCATTCGATCATTTTACGGTGCCCTTCGTCCCTGGAGACCAGCAGAGCAAAGTGCATGCGGTGGGTTGCACATGACTCCCCGGCATATACAGACCTGGGGGATTGAGCTGGTGGACAGTGAGCCTCTGTAATCAATACTTAATGCTAATATTGAAAGTCTGGACATCACAGAGAATGGTTAAAAAAAATGGAAAGTCTTCAATTGTGCCACTGATCCTGGCTCGGTCTAGAACTGAGGAGGCGACTGCTTCTGTTCCCCCCTCATAACCCCCTTGGTGCCCTGGCTCTGTCTAGAACTGAGGCTGACCGCATAGCAACCCAAATCTGCAAGCCATCACAGAAACCAGGCTGGATCTCGGGGGCAGAGTAGATGACGTAGCCCTGTAAATGGGCTTCTGAGAGAGGATCTGTGCAAACCTTTGGACAGAGTAAACACAATGGATCTGCTCTACACGACCTGCAAGCCCAAGTTCAATCTCGTAGCAACAAGGTTGAGATGTTTGCTAACACAATAAATCCCCTGGAGGAAAATTTGGATGATTTGAAGGGTCGATCTCAATGCAACAACGTCTGCCTCATAGACTTCCCTGAGGGCTCAGTGGGCAATAAACCCACTGTCTTCTTTGAAAATTGGCTCTCTGCGTGTGTTGTGCCAGACGTACTTTCCCCTCACTTCGCCATGGAAAGGGTCCACAGAGTACAAACCAGACATCCCTCTCCTGGCAACCTGCGGAGACCAGTGGTTGCCAGAATTCTGAAATTCATGGACAAAACTGAATTACTTCAAGTGCCCTGATAACTGGGATGGATTACCTTTTAGAATGCACAGATTGAAATGTAATAGGGCCTCTGTCTTTGGAGTAAAACGTAAGCCAAAGGAGGCTGGCCTTAAGTATTCACTAACGTTCCCTGCAAGATTGAAAGTGCTGGCTAATTTGAAATCCTATGTCTTCACGAAACTCGGTCACACTTGGGACTCGGTCAAACAATGCTGATGAGCGACCCACATGTGCGAAGGTGAAACCAGAGGCCGCCATGCCCTTGGTGTGGGACATGGCGCAGATCACCCTTGCATGGTCTACCTGCACACCACCCCAGAACATCAAGTGTTTCCTCTCCAGCGTGTTGCGTGCCGTGAGAGGAACTTGGCCCTTGCTGCAGCGACTCATCCATGTGCGCCTGTCCCAATTGGCTTAGAAGCTTCGGATAGTGGGTCTGACGACTCCAAGGACAGTACGTCCTCCATGGGGCCCCCTTCTGTCATGCCCCAGACATCCAATTAAATAATCCAATTCCTAACGGTATCGGTGGCTGGTCCCCCTCCTTCAGAATGGCATCCTGAGAACTCAAGAAACCACTTCACTGATAGGATGGGGATTTGTCCTCACCCTCGGAGGTATGACACCTCAGACTAACCTGCCTCTTCCCACTATGGCCACTCCCGCCCTAACTTTTAAAAATCACATGTGTGCATAAGCTGGATGTTGGATAGACTGCACTTAACATTACCTCCTTTTGAAATGGGCCCCTTGTATCTTTCACTGCCTTCTCTTTTCTTTCCCGGATGGGGGTTCCTCGCATGGGCCAACAGGGCTCCATCCGGAAGGGTGTTTTTGCTATATGAACATGTTTGTTTCCTAGTTTGGGTAGCCAGTTGTTGCCCTGCCGCCCTGTCGTTTGGGATTTGGCTGTTCATGTTGTCAAGCCTATTGTGTAACATGCTGTTTGAGAAGCCTTGGGTGGGATAAGCCGTGTGGTGCTGATTCCTCTCCACCTTTGCCCCAAAGCCCTCCCCCTGTGACCTAGACACTATACTTGATGGGTAAAGTAGCATTACTGACCTGGAACATACGTGACATGAACACTGCGTGGAGGCGGCACTCTTTCTATTAATTTTGTTCATGACACCACACTAAGGGGCATATTAGCAAGAAAATCGTTAAAATTATCGCCGTTTTAGGTGCAGGAATGGGGCCACCTTGCAAGGTACATTGACAACATACCTAACTTATATAGGCTTCTGGTTAATGGTGAAAATATGCTTATCGGCAGGGATTTTAATGCTACATTATCCGCGCACACATGTGATCCTCGTTGCGTGAACATTTGCCCTTTACTTTTGAATAAGGAGTGTATCAATCTTAGAGGTAACAAGCTAGATAACTTCAGTTTGGAGCGAGATCTCATTAATATCCATTAACAGAATAGACTTGCCTTACCTTGGGTACCCACTTTTTAGGTTGAGCATTCGAGGACTCTTGTATATACTTTTGTATATACTTATATGTGTATGTACTTTGTGGGCTCTGGAGATCGCCCTAGGACTTGTCTGCTTCTGCTTTGGGACTTTTTTTCTGTTCAACTGCCTCTATTTAACTGTCTTGATAGAAAACGACCAGTAGAGGTCAATAAAATACCAGAATTGCTTTCTGCTTGTTCGGCTACCTCTATTTAACTTTCTTGATAGAAAATGTCCAGCAGAGGTCAGTAAAATACCAGAATCACTTTATCATTCTCTAGATTCCAGTCCATAGAAATTGACTTCCAGGAGCACCCGTAGACAATATTGTTTTCAAATCTTGTATTTTCAGTGATATGACCACCGAAGGCCCTGGTTTTACCAAAAACAAAGCTTTGGACTATAACATTTCAAGGCAATAATCCTATGCATGTGTTCCTATACCTGGCATGTCACGCAGTTTGGTGCTTACTTTCCCTCCATGTTAAAGAACAATAGATGTTTCAGCACCAAGGCTAATGTGCTGCATAGCTAAATACATATAAGGTCCCAAAAGCGAGACCAATTGCATTGCAAATGCTTGTTTTGAGAGTGCTCGTCCACAATTGTTAATGTATTTATAGCTCGACAACTGACTAAACGTGTTCGAAAGAGCAAAATTCACAACCTTTGTATTGTTAACCATAATCCTTTTACTGTATCTTTTATGCTCCCATTCTTGCAGTCTACACATTGGCTCGCCTTTAGATTCAAGTTCAATACTGAGAATAGGGGCCTGCACTTGGTATGGAAGTCACCCAATCCTTGCCTGCTTCTTGAGTCCTCGATTAAGAGCAATACTGATGTTGTTTTTAAATTCCTTTACTGTCCGCTTCCTAGTAAGTCGATGCTGGAGCGGTTCTCAGCGCTGTGTGCCTTAGCCAAAAGTTTGCTTTTGAAGCCTCATTTGCATTGCGTCGAATAGGCTCCTAGATGGTGTAGTGCAGCATGATCTTCAACAAATATACATCTGGGAAAAATTCTTGCCAAGAATCCAAGAGACGAAGTGGAAGTAACACATTGTAGGCAACAAACAAACCATTACTGCTACGAAAAATATCAGACAAAATAATCTTTATGCTCTTATCGAGGCCAACAAAGACAACATCTGGAAGGAATTTTGGCAGGCTTTATGCAGGATAAGAAGTGGGAACTGTGCCTTTCATAATGTTAGCTTGCACATCACTGCTGAACTGTGGGTATCCATTTCTCCAAAATCTATTGCTTGAGTTCTCTGCACGCCATCCTCACAGCTTCAATTCAACTCCACAGAGCTTTTCTCTCAGAACTGAGTGAGAAGAAGTGATTGTTGCCTTGAAGCAATGTCTCTCACAGAAGGCACCGGTACCTGACGGAATCTCTATCGACCTTCTAACGTGCAGTAATCACCCCTCCATTACCAATTTATTTATCAACTTGAACTGTTCTAATTTCTTGTCCTCATGGTCAACCTCACTGACTGTGCCTATTTTTAAAAAGGGAAATCGATTCGATCCGCGCAGCTATAGGCCAATCTGTTTTATAGACTCACTAGCAGCCCGTCCCGACGTTGTCCGGGTATGAATTACTGCCGGCCAGTAGTATATTGTTTTGTAGGATTTCGTTTAGATAGCATTTCTTATCTGTGACAGGCCTGTGAAACACTCCAATTCACAGTGCACTGCTGATGCACTTAAGAGTGCGCGTTCAGTAGTGTGTGAACTCGAGTTACCCTACTTTATTTTTCCTTGCAGTATTATATAGCGTGAAATCGACAACATGGCATGAGCACAATTTATATTACAGAAGAACGCATTCATTTGTGGTAGGCACGGGGAGACAAAGCGATTTGCCTGGAATCACAGGATGTTGAGCTGATGCCGAGATTTGAACGTAGCTCCCCAGCTCTAATGTTCGCAATTCTAGAACTTGTGGCGGGAGGTTGTCTAAAAGTGTATGTCTGTGCTGGCCATCAATGAGAGAGACCTGTGCATTTTTCAAATGGGTGGTGAAAAAATATGAGTATGTTGCTGGAGATGTGGGCCGCCGTGCCACCAATGTACTTACCGGGGGAGGGTAAACACCCATTATTCCGCACCTTTCTTTCCGCATACCATCACTCCGCATACTTTCATTACGAAAGTACCATGACTCCGCAATGCCATTATAACACATGGGTGTTGCATTCAGTAAAATAATGATGATGTGTCCTCGTTGTAATGTTCAAGTAGTATATTTATTCTTGGGATTAGATGGTCAGATACAGCAATAAAGAAGAAATGTAGTATGGTAAGAAACCCCACCGGGAGCAGATAACTTCCTGCTCAGCCTCCAGGTAACTGATAAATCCCTTGAATAGCAACAGGTAGAATCGTGGATGACATCACAGAGACATAACATAGACAAGTAGACACTAACACTAAGGAGGGACAAAGAGAGAGAAAGAGCAGGATATAACAATGGCATTACATTTTATATGCTTTTACCACGCATTCATTTACAACAAAATTCGTTGTAAATGCATGAATGGTAAAAGCATGTTTTTTTATGTTTGGATAAGGTAAGTATGGGTATAGGGGTATATGTTTTGGGGTACTGAGGTATATGTTTTGGGGTGTTTGGGTATTTTAAGGGTTCAGATATAGTTTTGGGTTATGGGGTACAGGGGTATTTTTAGGGTTTAGGGATAGGTATGGGTTTTGGGGGTATTTTTAGGGTTCAGGGCTAGGTTTGGGTTTTGGGGTATAGGGGTATTTTTAGGGTTCAGGGGTAGGTTTGGGTTTTGGGGTACAGGGTTATTTTAAGGGTTCAGGGCTAGGTTTGGGTTTTGGGGTACAGGGGTATTTTTAGGGTTCAGGGCTAGGTTTGGGTTTTGTGGTGCAGGGCTATTTTAGGGTTCAGGGGTAAGTTTGGGTTTTGGGGTACAGGGTTATTTTTAGGGTTCAGGGCTAGGTTTGGGTTTTGGGGTACAGGGGTATTTTTAGGGTTCAGGGGTAGGTTGGGGTTTTGGGGTACAAGGGTATTTGAAGGGTTCAGGGCTAGGTTTGGGTTTTGGGGTACAGGGGTATTTTAGGGTTCAGGGGTAGGTTTGGGTTTTGGGGTACAGTGGTATTTTTAGGGTTCAGGGCTAGGTTTGGGTTTTGGGGTACATGGGTATTGTTAGGGTTTAGGGATAGGTTTGGGTTTTGGGGTACAGGGTATATTTATAGGGTTAAGATGGGTTAGTGTTTAAGGGTGTTGGGGTATTTTAAGGAGTAAGGGTGGGTTATGATTATGGGGTGCAGAGGTATTTAGAGGGAGCAGGGTGGGATTAGCACACGATATGAGACATGCCATGAAGGGTGGAACTTACCACACGCCCCCAGCGTTTGTCACGCCCCCAGCACACGCCCACAGCACAACGCAGACACACCCACAAGGAACTACTTTGCTGGCACGGTTCTTTTACCTTTTAAATGTATATGGTGGGCGTGTGCATAGCCTATGTCCTTCTGCTGCAACTGCCCTTTCCAACGCTGTATTGGGTGTTGTGATTGGTGCTTGTTGTTCCTGAGATTACCCGCCTCAAAGGTTTGGGCTCTCTCTTTATTATATTAGTATGGATTGGACAAACTCTTTGGCAAAGTGGTTTTTAATAAAATAAGGCCCTGGGTAAATGAAGGTAGCATTTTTAGTGTCTGTCAGTATGGATTCAGAGAGGGCCTTGGCACTATGAAGCAGTGTCCGAACCTCCGCCTAATCATAGGGAAATATGTTATCACTAGGCGCAGCCCTTTGTCTAGCGCCTATGAGAGCGTTGGCGAATATTCAGTTTGATTTCCAGGGTAACCTATCTGTAGAATAAGGTATGCCCAAGTGGTCAATGCTCAGACGCTTTTGGTCTAGAAACAGGTGTGTAGCAGGGTTGCAGTTTAGTCCCAATACTTTTTATTGAGCACGTACCTGATTGAACATGGGCAGGATGTTCTCACGAATTATTAAACTTCAATCCTTGCTTATTGTATCCAGATGACACTGTGTTGCTGCTGCATACTCCTCAGAGCCTGAAATATCTGCTCATTGATTTCGCTAATTGTATGAATCATATGATTATTACCTATGCTTAGTCTCATTTTATGGCCTATGGCCTATGGCCAGGCGCGTTCTTCCCTGAGCCTTCTAAGTATCAAATCCTTTAGTCTGTCTAAAGTTTCTTGCTTTCCGTACTAAGTGGCCTGTTTCTATGCTTTTGGCTCCTGGCTACAAGCATCAATGGTAGCCGTCAAAAAGTTATGCAGTCCGTTGGGGCTCTCTATAATTCACCCTTTTTAAGGTGTGGCAAACAATTGCAGCATTCCTGGAGATCTATAAAGCTCACACTTCACATACCCAAATCGAAGCGAATCGCTTCTGCCCACAACTTCATTCTAAGCCACCTAGTTTTCCTTATTTTATCTGCCATAAAGCGCTTGGTCTATAATATGTAAAATAATTAATTCTACTTTCTCTGCTGGTGCTATGGCTATCTATCTGGTCTAACTTGCTCTCTACTTTTACCCAGCAGGTGATTTGAGCCTGCCAAAGATGTGATCTGGGGATGACTATTCCCTGGTTATCATATGTTGGCCGATGATAAAATGGGAAAAACTTTTCTTTTTCCCAATCTAAGCTTGTTACCGAAACACAACAAATTATGGCTCAAGTACACTCATTGAATCTAAGCACTTGGTTAGGGACCCCAATGAGATTGTTAAACTTATTAATAGTCAATATCTTAAATCAAAAACTACCCCTGGAAGTGAGCGTTATTTATTGCTTCTGCTCAGTCAATTGGAGCAGATCCTGCTGCTTAGATTCAGGACGGGCTCCCTTCCTGCACTAATTTGTTTCCTATTAGGGCAGTATGATTGAGACAATCTGATTGTCTGCCCTCATTATGGTGTATTTCCCCAAACATTGATGCACTTTACCCTTTTCTGCAAATGTTATTCTCGTTATGCAAAATAAATTATATCCCATCCTGAAAGCTAATAACTCCAGAAATTATAGGATGGCATTTTTATATTTGCAAACAGTCAGCAATCATTATACTATCTTTGCTGTTGGTTCTTTTTCAAAATGTATTCTTCCGTGCCATAGACGTTTTGAATCTTAATGTTTTTCATAAGCTTTTTAATCGTTGTATGTACTTTTATGATATGTTATTATCATGGAATAAAGGTCTTTGAAAAACTGATTGACACTATAAAGCCCTCATCAGACAGAGTCTTGGGGAAAGAACTCTTTCCTAGTAACCCCAGAGGTACCTTTGTTCAATGGAGATAAGCCATAACTGACTACAGCATTTGCCTTAGTTAGGGTCAGATTTTCACACACAAAACCATAGAAATTCAGCAGTTATAGTTACGTTATCTCAAGTAACCATAACTCGTGCCTTAAGGTAACTATAACTCAGGCCCCACCATGCACAATTATCTGATTAATAATTGTACAGCAAATGTTGCACTGATATTATCAATGATGTCATAGAAGATGTCATCAGGAATTTAATATGTGCGGTAATTAGCAGTGAATGGCAAAGGAGCAAATTATAGTTACCTTAAGGCACAAGGTATAGTTACTTGAGATAACTCTTACTATAACTGCTACATTTCTATGGTTTTGTGTGTGTAAAATCTGAACATAACTATAAAGTCACTGTGACCTTTGTTTTTTAATGAATTTCTAAGGTTTTCATGATTTTATTTCCTAACTATAATATCCCTGTAACCTATGGGTTTTTTTCAGTTAATTTCTACAGTTTGTATTGCTATTTCCTAACTATAACGTCCCTGTAACCTTTATTTATTTCTTTGAATTTCTATGTGATTAAATATTTAAATACCATATGTTAATCCAACTGCTGCCGTGCACGGCCTTCGGACATGCACAGCAGGGGGTTGGCCACTAGGGCTGGCCTGTCCACAGTCCTTGTATCCAACCCCCCGGGCTCACTCACCGGGCTACTTTTGGCCCCATGGACCCTATCCCCCGGGTCTTGGTGGATTTTTTTTATGGAGATGGGGGCAAGGTGCCTTCTCCCTGGGCCATTTTTGGCTCTGGGGACCCCATTCCCTGGGGCCCAGCATTATATTTATGGGATAGGGGTATGCATCCCCTCTGCCCGGGAGGATTTCGGCCCCAGGGACCCCATTTCTCATGGTCTGGCCATGTTCTAAAGGGGGATGGGGCATGCAACCCTCCTTCCCTGGCCGACTTTGGACCCAGGGTTCCCATCCCCCTGGACCAGGCCAAAGTTATTAAGGGGGAGGGAGTGACTCAGGCCCCCTCTCTGGGCCAATGTTGGCCCTGGGGACCCCATCCCCCGGGGCCTGGCCAACAAAGAGTGGGTACCCTAATGCTCAACCAGGGCTCCCACCATATCCTTGTTGGGGGTTTCCTTGCATGTTTTGTCAGGTTCAGAGGGTAATTTCTCTCCATTCAGGTTACCCTACTGTTTTGGTCTTGGAAGCAAGTTAAAATGCTAATTATTAACTCATGGAAACAGGAGAACAAAATGCAGATTTAGCTTCCAGGAGCTTCAGGCATGGCAAAGGGAACTTTTAGAAAGGTTATCTTTCCGTAATATTTAAAACAAACCTAAATTCAACATTGAATCAGATTTTTAACAACTATAAAAAATCGTTGTTTAATTATTTTTCTTGTAAGTCCCATACCAGAGACCCAGGATTAGTATTTAAAATTGCATACCAGTGTTCATATTAATCAGCCAAACCTGCTACAATGAAAATAGGTTTGAGAGCATTTTCATTGTAAGGACATGCTTGACATGAAACTATTACATGTTCTACTTTTAAATACCATGCACCCTGTCTTTATAGGCATTAAGGCCTACTTAGGAGTAACTTATAAATATTTAAAGGAAGGCTTAGACCTGTCAAACCGGGTTATTTTGACAGGTCAAATTTAGAGGTAAAACGTGCACAGCCAGGCTACTGGTAGCCTGCAGTCTAGAGGTGGGCGTAACTCGCATAATTTGCTGAAAGGTAATAATACGAAATTACACCCAATTTTACGAGAATACATGAGAAGAGCAACCCTGTATTTAGTGCTATTTTGTTAGCTCAAAATGTGTCTTCACATCCAAAATGAACTGGAGGATGCATTTTGCATAAAGAAAATAACGCTAAATACAATAGAATGGAAACAGCAGCAGCCGCTAGCCACTGTTGCTGTGCTCTTGTGTTCGTATTTTTGCCACAACTTTCTCCAAACTATGCAAATGGGCCTAATCACATCATTTTCAGTCAGTTTGTGTCACAAGGGTGACACAAATTTTCCGATATTACTCTGATCATTCCGGTTTAATTAAAATGTTACCCAGCCCTATAAAGTCATGTTTACTGTGTCACTCCACTGGGAGGCACAAAGGGTGCTGCATTCCATTTGCAACATTTTAACTTACAGGTCCCGGTACACCTTGGCACCCTGTACTGGGGATTTATACATAAATTAAATATACCAATCAGGAGTATATTGATTTTACCACGGAGGTGCACAAGCACTTTAGTACTGGTGTCAGGGGTAAAGAGTACAGAGTTGGATAGCTAGCAAAAATAGGGTTCATCAAAAAAGCCAAACAAATTCGGAGAAAGGGCAACATTCCAACACATATGTGTGTATTTTTTACAATAGTTATTCATTTATTAATTTCTTAAAATTGATTGATTATATTATTTATTAAGAGTTACTTACATTGAATTTCTAGACAATATTAATATCATTAATTTTATATACTGCAACAAAACAAAGGTGAAAGGGATGTAAAAGTAGAAAATACCAGTTAAAACATAAAGTTTTAAACAAAAAAAAACACTGAAATTCACCAGTTATAGTGATCTCAAGTAACTATTAATTTTGCCCTAAAGTAACTACAAATTGCACCCTTGCCATGAGCACCGTTCCTATCAATGATTTCATTTCAGATGTAATTAGGGATGTTATCAATGTGCTAATTGAACATGTCATGAGTGATGTAATATGTGAGGGTACAAGCAGTGCACGGCGAAGGCATGAGTTATAATTACTTTAGGGTGGGGGTTATTAGCAAACCAAAAAATCACTTTCCTATGGAAACATGGTTAGTGATAACTATACCTACCCAGTGGCAAGTATTTTGTTGGTTTTAGGAAGTTGCTTGTTGTTATAGGAGGTAAATTATTCACAACCAATAGGACATCAGGCAGAGAAGCCTAACATGAGCTGTTTACACTCCAACACTTCAAAGACGTAGGTTACTGTTACTGGAGTTTATTTACTTTGAAGGTTTTATTGAAAGTGCTAGTAAATACTCCACCATTACTATTTAATTTCTGTTGTTATAAAGAGCAAACATCATGTGTAATTGGGTTACAAAATATCTTTACAAAAATATCTTTTGAAATTAAATCTAAAATGCTAATCTACAAAAAAAGTCTGGGTGAAAAGAGAAACATCTAAAGCTCTTTTAGGTAGCAAAATAACAGATTGTTAGCATTAACTGTTGCCTAATTGTGGTGTTATTTCCTTTTAATTTTGTGTGAATTGCATTTTAAAAATTCCAAATTATTTTGCACATTGCTGGTAAAGTAAGGGTTATCATGCATGAATCTAAAATACAGGACAAATAAAGCTGGAATCTCACATTTCATAATCCGGCAAATACACAAGTAGGGCAGAGAGATTAAGTGAAATTTGAAATGTAATGAGACTGTCAGCAGACCCTGCTAGGACATATTTGAGAAGGTGGTGGAAAAGGAGCTAATGCCCACATGCATCAAGCATTTTAGGAGTCGCAAACGGTGCGATTCCTTAAAATCGGCCGTTTGCGATTCCAAAAATGCTTTTTGGGATGCATCATTGCTTTTTGTTTAAAATCGCTAATTTTGCGATTTTGGAAAATGCGATTGCATTTAAGGAATCGCAATTTTGCGATTCCTTAAATGCAATGCATCATTTTTTTAAAAATTGCGATCTTGAAGATTGCAAGTGCAAATTACCACGAGGGTGAACCTCGTGGTAATTTGCGAAAAATGTTTAAAATGCTCAAATTAGCATTTTAAACACTTTCATGTTACAGACACACATGTCCTTAGGACATGTGTGTGTGAAACATCCATTTTAAAATACATTTCAGGGGTGCAGGGGGGGGTCCTTTGGACCCCCCCTGCACCCATGGAATGCATCAACATTTTGCGAATTCCAATTTGCGAATTCGCAATTACCATTGATTCCTATGGGCCTTTTGGCCCATAGGAATCAATGGGAATTGCGAAATCGCACATTTGAATTCGCATAATATTTGCGATTCGGTAAAAATTGCGATTTTTACCGAATCGCAAATATTATCCACTTTCAATAATGCATCCCGTTTTGCGATTCCATATTTGCGATTCGGTAAAAATCGAAAATTTGGAATCGCAAAACGGGAGTTTGATGCATGTGGGCATAAATGTGTTTTGTGTGGTGCGAAACTCATCATCCACCTTCAGCAACAGCAGAACAGGAAGAGGAATGGATTGTCGATATGTGGCACCATGTGAACCTTTTGCTGCTTGCATCTGACAGGATTTGACTATTCACAGTAAGAGGCGTGCTTCTCCAGTTATCTGTGATGTCTGTTTGAGGTGATGTTAATTAGCAGAAAAGCACCACCATACCTGCCAGCAAGCAGAGGCAGCATTCAGTGCCCATTGTGTGTACTGTGTTTCCAAACTACTCCAACTCTTCCGAACACTTGCAGAATATGTAATTGTTTCCCAGTAAACCTTATTGATACACAAATATTTTAAGAATGCATTTATTTTGCTGCAACATAACATCCCATCATGCCCACGGTTCTTTAAATTAGGTATTATATATCCCCCCACTGTATTTGTTTATTCTGATGATTTGTAAGTGGTGCTTGTCTACGAAGCCTCATGAAAGCCACAGACACAAGAAAACAAGGAGTGTTGAAATTATAGAACATTTGTGATGGAGTGTAGAAGTACACCGACCACGTTTGGAGGTCATTGTGCTTATTTATTGTTAGGTAGGCATTTAACAACATAGTAATCTTTTAGAGTGTCATTGATATAATCATGCTCTTAGCAAGAGGACCTCAGACGATGGGTGAAGAGTCTGCCGTTAGAATACATGACGTTCTTCCACGTCTGTCACAGATTTTCAGTTCACAAACAGCCCAAAAACAAGTAATATATCTTGTGAGAGCAAAACTGCACCCCAGTACTCAGGACACCCCAAAATTCAGATTACTCAAAATTTACCTCAGACGGTTCTTCTCCGGACTTATCTTACTCAAAAAGACAGCCCTCCCCCAACATCATGTTAGTAGAGTGACTATCATAAGTAACTGGGACCACACAATTGAGTTCTAGGTCAGAGGAAAGTTAAAGGGGTTTATTACAAAATTCTCAAAAAACGAGTGGTACAGAGTAAATTCCATAATTCCACTCTATGCAGAGTTAGACATAGTAGTCAGACATCAGAAACAGTTCAAGTCCCAAATAAGAAGCAAAATCATAAAGCATCCCTGGTAGAAAATTCTAAAACCTGGCTCATCCTCAAAAACAAAAGGGTTCTTATACACAATTTTTGCATAACTAATTAGAGAAAAAACAGAATCAGTGTGGCATGTTGACAAGTAACACATTCTTTGGCAAATCAGAGAATTCAACGTCACTTCTAAATACATAAGCACTAACCCATTTTTATGAAAACATCAAGCATTTTCTGTGTTATTGCCATCTGCAGATGTTCTAACTCTTATTATTTTCCACTGTGTGTGGCAACACTATGCTTGTGGGAACACTTTTCTTGACAGTGTGCTGAATCAAGGGTGGTGATGGGTCACAATGTGAGTGATAGTGGTAAGTGAGCTAGCACACCTATAGGGTCTTGGCAATGAGTGGGTTTTATGTCAGTTAAAGGATAACATAGCTAAGCTACGATGACTTTTAAAACAACTGCCAGCAAAATACGTATGTCCCCTGCTGCTTCGTACAGGGAAGGTAAGGGCCTGAGGTGCAGTTTAGGGCACACTTCTGTATATCTCCTAAAGCATGCACTTCTTCTTTCAATAAAGCCTGCATATATTTGTTAACGTCAAATAATGAACATTATATTCGTTTTTCGACAAGGTTTTCCTTATTTAATTTAAAATGGAACTCAGGTCCTCTAGCATATTTCTGGTGCTAGGCAGAATCAATGACGTGTGAGGCAAGCCCCAGCTATACAAGCTGTCGAAGGCCCTGATTTCTTTTGAAATTGGTGAGTAATTTCACAAATAGTCAGTGCACCTTGGAGCTTGAAACAAAGCTGTTTAAAAATATTTTATTTTCTTCCCACTATTTGCTGTTGTAGGTTTATATAATGAGGATTTAAAGAGGTATGTGAACGCTCTCCGGCTAATTCAGGGAACAATGACGGTCCCAGGGGAAAGAAAGGCGCAGACTGGTCTTTCGCTGGGGGTATTTGTGCATAGACAGGACATTATTGGGGATAGGTTGTATGGGGGAGAAGTGGCGGGCATCTGTTTTTTAATTATGGGTCCGGCGACTCAAAAATTGCCTCTTCCGGGCCCTGTGCATCACCGGGGTGGGGGTGGTTCAAATAGGTAAGAACTTAGTTTGTCCACCCACCAACCCTACATTTCGAGAGGACTAGAGGAGTTTGGTGTACACGTTGCAAAAGCAAAAGTTGTTTCATGCCAATATTAGCATGGGTTGCATCTTCAGCAGGCAGGGTGGCACTCTTGGGGGGTGGTAAAGTCGCACTCAGGCTCTTACACACCCTTGGGGGTAAGATTGGTGCCTAGGAGAAAAAAACCAGGGGCGGTACCGTGTCTGGAAAGAATGGAATGAGAAAGGACAGTTGGGGTTTGGGAGTTGCTGTGAGATGTGTTTGGATGTGTGATGTTGGAGGTTGGTTGTTTTAAGTTATAAAATGTTGTTAATGGTTAATAAAGTAATCAATGTGCAACCATGTCCTAATAAATTTGGCCTCACACACTAGCCTTCGGGTCATGGAGTGTTTATTGTCGCACGATGTTTACATGTTTACAGCAGTTCGCAAATTTAATTTAAGCATGAGGAACATAATCTACTGCCTCTTGACTCAGACATCATTCAGCTTCATATGCTTACTCACCATCACCTTGTCATAGAGCACTATAAAGCCTTTATTAACTGTTCTAAAATTGTTTTCAATAATCAGTTTGTTCTGGTGTTTGCATTCCAGACGTTTTCAGCATATACCAACCTTCCAAATAATTAGCTCATCTCCCAAAAACATCAACAGGCAATTCCTCCAGGTCTGACCATCCTAAACTACAAGGCACTGGCTTTAGAGTCCTTGAAGCATGGCACTGTGGTGAGATGCTTGATAAAATTAACACCAGTTCACACTTGGAGGATGATAATTGTGCATTTTAGGTCTCGCCTACGCAGCACGCATGCCATGCTTAGGAAAAAGACCTTTATCCGTCGGTTCCATTTTTCGCCTAAAAACGTGCACGATTGCATTGCTTTCAATGGCAACGCATGCACGTTTGGCGATTCCCTTGCGGGAGCGAGCAGCTGGTGCCATATGTTATCAATTATCATGCCTTGCTGCTCGCTCCCGCAAGAGGTTCGCGCAGGCCCCCTCCTCTCTCCCTGCTGCCCCTGCGATAATTGATAACATATGGCACCAGCTGCTCGCTCCCGCAAGGGAATCGCCAAACGTGCATGCGTTGCCATTGAAAGCAATGCAACCGTGCACGTTTTTAGGCGATTCCCTTGCGGGAGCGAGCAGCTGGTGCCATATGTTATCAATTATCATGCCTTGCTGCTCGCTCCCGCAAGGGATTCGCGCAGGCCCCCTCCTCTCTCCCTGCTGCCCCGCGAGGCGCGCACGCTTGTGCTTATTTCCAACTGGGCATTGCAGCAAGGTTTGACACATCATCGTTATTTCACCAGCCCGCCAGTAATTCAGGCTTCAAGGCTGGTACCGGTAATGATGAAATACTTGCAATATTATATTATAGTCACTCGGGGATATTACATCGCATGCACTGGCCGTGACTGCATGCAACAAATACGAATCACGGATTAATGAAGAGTGTACGGGGCATCGAGAGATTGAAAGCAGTGAATGTATATCTTTCAATTGGAAATGTTAATACCAAGGCGGGATTCGAACCCGTAATCAGAGGTTTAAGACAGCAGTTTTCCTCAAGGGCACGTCGTTTAGCTACGCAGTGACACGTAAGCTTTGATGCAAACAGTAGCAGCAACAACAATTGGTGGTGGCCCCGGGTAATCAGCAGTCTCTTCACCAGTTTACGGCAGCCGCTTGGTACTACCAGCTGCAGCTCGGCTCGTTTCACCGTCTCCCAGCGAGGCTAGAAATGGAAGGTGAATGAGTACGATCCTAAACGAGTGATAACGGACAAGCGCGTTGTACTGCGAAAGGTCAGGGTAGGTTGATGCATAGGCTGTCTGGGAGTGCAGGGCTCACATCAGGTTTACGTCCTGCACTGGCACTGCTTCACACTGTGTTGACTTCTACACGTGTCTGTGTGTACTCCATTGTCGGATGCAATATACTGCATTGCCATTAAATTTAAGATAGATAACCGAGATATCAAGTGTTGTCTGTATTTATTTCAAACAACGGTGGCAACCCCAATGGCAGCTCAGCAGGGGAACACCCCTGGTGCGCAGGACTTCTAACAGCTGTATTTGCAGAGAAGTGGAAGGGGGTGGGGGGTATCAGCACGGCCCAGGAGGTTTGTAGAGGTGGCAAGCTCGTAGACTCCTCCTTGTGGGCCTCCTAGTTTGTCACTTTATACGTGGTGCCACTGACGACCCACTGTACTACCTAACCAGAAACACATGCCAAAGCTGCCTCCACCATATAAAATAGTGGGCGGATTTGAGAAAAGACCAACAGTTTAACTTGAGAAATCTAAAGTAATGCAGAGGTGTAAATATTGAATATTTGGCACTTGTCATCTCCGGCTTCTTGGGATTAAAGCAAGGAAAATGGTGTGCTCTTGGTTAGCTCTGTCAATGTAGGATAGAATTCTTGAAAAAAGTATGCTGCACCAACAAACTCTAGCAAATTGCAGAAGAATTTCCAGCTTGCCAGCTGTGGAGAATCATTGGAGCACACTTGGCCTCGAGTTAAGACCAAGTACACTCCAACAGACAGAAGAGTATGTGTCGGATATGTTTTTTAAGGCATTTCTTGACTAAGTGTTTTGAAATATGCAAAATTTTGCCTCCATTTACTCAAAACGTTCTTGGTTCCGCTGAAACTGAAACATCACCGGGAAGGTACATCATCAAAACATTAGAATGTTCCCTTTCACAACATAGGCCTGTCTCCGAAATAATGTAAAAATATGGCAGTAAAATGCGCGTATGGCTCCATTTAAAACAAGCATTGGCATAGCCAACAGGCCTCGCCTTTAGGACCTTATAAGTGTTTAGCCATGCAACAGTTGATGTTGTTGCACCAAGGATATTGCACTGCATAACTAAATACTTATAAGGTCCCAAAAGCGAGACCTATTGGCTATGCCAATTCTTGTTTGTTTCCCCTGTATGCATGCTCTCAGTCGCGGCAAGAGGACAGAGGCTGCACAGAGCATCCTTGTGCACGCATTAGAGGGAACACAGGTCCTACCGAATATGAAACATTACAACAATAATGCTTTACACCAATGAATAAGACTAGGCCCAGCAACGGAACTATAGGAGAAGGTCCTTGAAAAACTATTATGGGTAGAACAGGTGAGGAACAAAAGGAAGTTCATTCGAAGCATATGCTCAAAATTTTAAAAATAATCCACAACATCAGTTTTCTTTACTTCTGCAGAGTCTGTAGGGAGAGAAGATGCACAGGAGGGCGAGACAGCAGGGGAAGCAGGAGGGAATGACAAAGAAACATCAGAACATCATCCATGGTATCTAATATAGTGTTTCTACATAAACGTTCACAACTAGATTACATGAATAAACACACTTCTATACATCATATTAAACTCGTTTCAACTGTAATCATGTTATTTTGGCGTTTGCGTATGGGATCCATCCTAAAAAAACATTATTCATTATTATTATTTATTCACAAAAATATAACCCTGGGAAAAATGCTACCACAATCCTAAAAGCAATATCAAAGAAGTGAAAGAGTACACTTCTAGGTGGAGAGACCCTCTGTCTCTTAATGGAGAAAACCCACTACTCTCCTTGGTCTTTCTTGTTTCAAATGCACACAATCGAGTTCGTCCAAGGTGTTTTTTTACACTACCTAGTTTAATGCTGTCCCTAAACTTTCTCTTGAAGCCATTTTAGTACATCCCTTACACATGCCCTTATCCATGTTCAGGACCCTGAAGGAAATGTACACAAAGTAACTGCTTAAAAAAATTCTGCTCCGCCCACCGATGCTCTTGTAAGAGCCCGAAGCCACCACCTGCTTGAAGGGCTGTGGCAGTAGGAGACTCTGTGCATCTCTCCCAGTGGCATCTTGGTCTGAGGGATTTATGTCCAATGTACCAAATCTGGTTGGACTCTCCTACACCTCTGTTTTTGTTCTTATCATCCTCGCTCTGCTGTCTCTCTGTTCTCTGCAAAAACCACAGGTGATGGACAGAATGTCATACATTCACCCCAGTACAGAGATCTGGGCCTAAATCCATCGTTTTTTTGCACTCCACATCACCCCAGTTCAGACATGGCCATATGCAAATCAGTCTGACCCTGTGCCTCATGAGAACAGTCCAGCCCAAACTGCCAAGCCATGCCTTCCTTGGACCGGAAATAAGCTTTTGAGGACCGGTTTCTGGCATTCCAGCCATCTTCAGCCCGGCTTGCTTGAATCCAGTGGTGTGGAGTGCATGAGACTCACGTCTGAGCATACCCATCCCACTCGGGGTGATAAATTCAAAAACCACAGGTGATGGACAGAATGCAGAACAATGTCATACATTCACCCCAGTACAGAGATCTGGGCCTAAATCCATTATTTTTTTGCACTCCACACCACCCCAGTTCAGACATGGCCATATGCAAATCAGTCTGACCCTGTGCCTCATGGTAACAGTCCAGCCCAAACTGCCAAGCCATGCCTTCCCTGGACCGGAAACAAGCTTCCGAGGACCGGTTTCTGGCATTCCAGCCGTCTTCAGCCCGGCTTGCTTGAATCCAGTGGTGTGGAGTGCATGGGACTCACGTCTGAGCATACCCATCCCACTCGGGGTGACAAATGCAAAAACCACAGGTGATGTACAGAATGCAGAACAATGTCATACATTCACCCCAGTACAGAGATCTGGGCCTAAATCCATCGTTTTTTTGCACTCCACACCACCCCAGTTCAGACATGGCCATATGCAAATCAGTCTGACCCTGTGCCTCATGGGAACAGTCCAGCCCGAACTGCGAAGCCATGCCTTCCCTGGACCGGAAACATGCTCCCGAGGACCGGCTTCTGGCATTCCAGCCGTCTTCAGCCCGGCTTGCTTGAATCCAGTGGTGTGGGGTGCATGGGAGTCACGTCTGAGCATACCCATCCCACTCGGGGTGACAAATGCAAAAACCACAGGTTATGGACAGAATGCAGAACAATGTCATACATTCACCCCAGTACAGAGATCTGGGCCTAAATGCATCGTTTTTTGCACTCCACACCAGCCCAGTTCAGACATGGCCATATGCAAATCAGTCTGACCCTATGCCTCATGGGAACAGCCCAGCCCAAACTGCCAAGCCATGCCTTCCCTGGACCGGAAACAAGCTTCCGAGGACCGGTTTCTGGCATTCCAGCCGTCTTCAGCTCGGCTTGCTAGAATCCAGTGGTGTGGAGTGCATGGGACTCACGTCTGAGCATACCCATCCCACTCGGGGTGACAAATGCAAAAACTACAGGTGATGGACAGAATGCAGAACAATGTCATACATTCACCCCAGTACAGATATCTGGGCCTAAATCCATTGTTTTTTTGCTCTCCACACCACCCCAGTTCAGACATGGCCATATGCAAATCAGTCTGACCCTGTGCCTCATTGGAACAGTCCAGCCCGAACTGCCAAGCCATGCCTTCCCTGAACCGGAAACAAGCTTCCGAGGACCGGCTTCTGGCATTCCAGCCGTCTTCAGCCCGGCTTGCTTGAATCCAGTGGTGTGGAGTGCATGGGACTCACGTCTGAGCATACCCATCCCACTCGGGGTGACAAATGC
Source organism: Lissotriton vulgaris (assembly GCF_964263255.1). Taxonomy (NCBI): domain Eukaryota; kingdom Metazoa; phylum Chordata; class Amphibia; order Caudata; family Salamandridae; genus Lissotriton; species Lissotriton vulgaris. The sequence continues at coordinate 1,701,338,878 of NC_141685.1, read as the reverse complement.
AAAAACCACAGCTGATGGACAGAAAACAAAACAATGTCATACATTCACCCCAGTACAGAGATCTGGGCCTAAATCCATCGTTTTGCACTCCACACCACCCCAGTTCAGACATGGCCATATGCAAATCAGTCTGACCCTGTGCCTCATGGGAACAGTCCAGCCCGAACTGCCAAGCCATGCCTTCCCTGGACCGGAAATAAGCTTCCGAGGACCGGTTTCTGGCATTCCAGCCGTCTTCAGCCCGGCTTGCTTGAATCCAGTGGTGTGGAGTGCATGTGACTCGCGTCTGAGCATACCCATCCCACTCGGGTGACAAATGCAAAAAACACAGGTTATGGACAGAATGCAGAACAATGTCATACATTCACCCCAGTACAGAGATCTGGGCCTAAATGCATCGTTTTTTGCACTCCACACCAGCCCAGTTCAGACATGGCCATATGCAAATCAGTCTGACCCTATGCCTCATGGGAACAGTCCAGCCCTAACTGCCAACCATGCCTTCCATGGACCAGAAACAAGCTTCCGAGGACCGGCTTCTGGCATTCCAGCCGTCTTCAGCCCGGCTTGCTTGAATCCAGTGGTGTGGAGTGCATGGGACTCACGTCTGAGCATACCCAGCCCACTCGGGGTGACAATTGCAAAAACCACAGGTGATGGACAGAATGCAGAACAATGTCATACATTCACCCCAGTACAGAGATCTGGGCCTAAATCCATTGTTTATTTGCACTCCACACCACCCCAGCTCAGATATGACCATATGCAAATCAGTCTGACCCTGTGCCTCATGGAAACAGTCCAGCCCAAACTGCCAAGCCATGCCTTCCCTGGACCGGAAACAATTTTCCGAAGACTGGTTTCTGGCATTCCAGCCGTCTTCAGCCCGGCTTGCTTGAATCCAGTGGTGTGGAGTGCATGGGACTCACGTCTGAGCATACCCATCCCACTCGGGGTGACAAATGCAAAAACCACAGGTGATGGACAGAAAGCAAAACAATGTCATACATTCACCCCAGTACAGAGATCTGGGCCTAAATCCATCGTTTTGCACTCCACACGACCCCAGTTCAGACATGGCCATATGCAAATCAGTCTGACCCTGTGCCTCATGGGAACAGTCCAGCCCGAACTGCCAAGCCATGCCTTCCCTGGACCGGAAATAAGCTTACGAGGACCGGTTTCTGGCATTCCAGCCGTCTTCAGCCCGGCTTGCTTGAATCCAGTGGTGTGGAGTGCATGGGGCTCACGTCTGAGCATACCCATCCCACTCGGGGTGACAAATGCAAAAAACACAGGTTATGGACAGAATGCAGAACAATGTCATACATTCACCCCAGTACAGAGATCTGGGCCTAAATGCATCGTTTTTTGCACTCCACACCAGCCCAGTTCAGACATGGCCATATGCAAATCAGTCTGACCCTATGCCTCATGGGAACAGTCCAGCCCGAACTGCCAAGTCATGCCTTCCCTGGACCGGAAACAAGCTTCCGAGGACCGCTTTCTGGCATTCCAGCCGTCTTCAGCTCGGCTTGCTTGAATCCAGTGGTGTGGAGTGCATGGGACTCACGTCTGAGCATACCCATCCCACTCGGGGTGACAAATGCAAAAACTACAGGTGATGGACAGAATGCAGAACAATGTCATACATTCACCCCAGTACAGAGATCTGGGCCTAAATCCATTGTTTTTTTGCTCTCCACACCACCCCAGTTCAGACATGGCCATATGCAAATCAGTCTGACCCTGTGCCTCATTGGAACAGTCCAGCCCGAACTGCCAAGCCATGCCTTCCCTGGACCGGAAACAAGCTTACGAGGACCGGCTTCTGGCATTCCAGCCATCTTCAGCCCGGCTTGCTTGAATCCAGTGGTGTGGAGTGCATGGGACTCTCGTCTGAGTATACCCATCCCACTCCGGGTGACAAATGCAAAAACCACAGGTGATGGACAGAATGCAGAACAATGTCATACATTCACCCCAGTACAGAGATCTGGGCCTAAATCCATCGTTTTGCACTCCACACCACCCCAGTTCAGACATGGCCATATGCAAATCAGTCTGACCCTGTGCCTCATGGGAACAGTCCAGCCCGAACTGCCAAGCCATGCCTTCCCTGGACCGGAAATAAGCTTCAGAGGACCGGTTTCTGGCATTCCAGCCGTCTTCAGCCCGGCTTGCTTGAATCCAGTGGTGTGGAGTGCATGGGACTCACGTCTGAGCATACCCATCCCACTCGGGTGACAAATGCAAAAAACACAGGTTATGGACAGAATGCAGAACAATGTCATACATTCACCCCAGTACAGAGATCCGGGCCTAAATGCATCGTTTTTTGCACTCCACACCAGCCCAGTTCAGACATGGCCATATGCAAATCAGTCTGACCCTATGCCTCATGGGAACAGTCCAGCCCGAACTGCCAAGCCATGCCTTCCCTGGACCGGAAACAAGCTTCCGAGGACCGGTTTCTGGCATTCCAGCCGTCTTCAGCCCGGCTTGCTTGAATCCAGTGGTGTGGAGTGCATGGGACTCACGTCTGAGCATACCCATCACACTCGGGGTGACAAAATGCAAAAACCACAGGTGATGGACAGAATGCAGAACAATGTCATACATTCACCCCAGTACAGAGATCTGGGCCTAAATCCATTGTTTATTTGCACTGCACACCACCCCAGTTCAGACATGGCTTGGCAGTTCGGGCTGGACTGTTCCCATGGATATAGGCCCAGATCTCTGTACTGGGGTGAATGTATGACATTGTTCTCCATTCTGTCCATCAACTGTGGTTTTTGCATTTGTCACCCCGAGTGGGATTGGTATGCTCAGACGTGAGTCCCATGCTCTCCACACCACTGGATTCAACCAAGCCGGGCTGAAGACGGCTGGAATGCCTGAAACCGGTCATCGGAAGCTTGTTTCCGGTCCAGGGAAGGCATGGCTTGGCAGTTCGGGCTGGACTTTTTCCATGAGGCACAGGGTCAGACTGATTTGCATATGGCCATGTCTGAACTGGGGTGGTGTGGAGTGCAAAAAAACGATGGATTTAGGCCCAGATCTCTGTACTGGGGTGAATGTATGACATTGTTCTGCATTCTGTCCATCAACTGTGGTTTTTGCGTCTCTCTGTTTTCGCTCTGCTCACGACCTCCTGGTTCTGCTCCCTTATTCCTCTGTCCTCATTCCACTGTGCTCCACCTCTCTCACCATGGCCTCACTCCGCTCTGCTCTCCCTTTAGCCTCACTCTGCTCCACCTCTGTTGTTCTCCTCATTCTTGTTCTACTCTGCTCCCTCTTCTTTAAGGCCCGCTCTGTCTTCCTCTGCTCCAGATGGCAATACCCCAAAAATGTCCTAATAACAGGCCTTCTACTTGAAGACAGGAATCAGGGAATAACCTGTAAGTTTGAGATCTGTTTGTTTCTGAGGAGTTCAGTTTCCCCTAACCAGTGTCCCTTGCTTCCCTCTAGGAAACCAGATGGCTCAAGGCGCGCGGGTATTTCTAAAGTGCCGCTACAAACAATACTAAGGATTTTTCAAATAACCAGATATTCAAATTTTCCAAAACAAGAAGAAGGTTCTGAATGCCTCTGAGGTATTTGGGCCAGTGTTCCAAAAGGCAATTCTGCCAACCACGCATTTTTGGATTTAAGTGAAAAATCCAATCTATTTCTCATAATAATGTTTTTGCATTTATTTTCTAAGTAGTGTAATATCTGTACCCCGTTCATGACATGCCAATTCTTTGTGGTTATTCCATGAGAGTTGACATGATGTGTTTCTTTCCATATCTCCTTTAATTAGGCCCGCTGTCTCCGGGATCCAGAGTACATCCACCGAGAAAGACCTGTTGAAATAGGACTGACGAGTCCTTCAACAAATGCAACAATGCCCACTTTGCCACTGCCTTCAACAGCCAGAAAAGGTACTTCATGTGTCATGTATAAGGGGAATGAAGAATTACAATTCTCCATGTGTCCGAGGAAAGACTATTTATTCCATGCACACTGGAAATTAAAAATCTGAAAAATAAATCTGAAAAAGTATCAAAGATAAGCTCATGAATAAAATCTCTACGAATACTTTCACAGTGGCCATAACCTTCTAATCTGCCTATTTCTTGACTATTAACAAACGAATCAAACATGCCCCCCCAGTATTAACCTTGCTCAAAGCATGCCATTGTTAATTGTTTCTGTGAGATTGCTTTTTTTTTTTATTTATTTTCTTTCCACACTTCCATAGCAAGATTAGCATTTGACAATACACACTTTCTATGAGATTGTTTTGATGTATTTATATTTTTGTCTCAACCATTTCTAGTGCATGTTTTTTTCCATGTATTCACTACTCTGTCCATGTGTTCATATTTTCTGATGTTGTTGTGAATCCTTTCTCTCTTCTTTCTCTCATGGCCTCTTACACTCTGTGTGTTTCTCAGTATGAACTCATTGTTCATTCTAGTTGGGACCAGGGCACAAGTCCTTAAAATAAGAAGTGTCAGGACTAACCAAATTAGATAGTATTCAAGTAAGATCACTGCCCGTGACATCATGGCATGTGGCAATGCACGTGGCATGCCAGGAAGTGTATTTTTATTTTATTCATGTTCGATTCATTAAAATCATTACATGTCTGAAAGAAAAGAAAGAGTGTGCGTTCGAATAACACATAAAAGAAAGCGACAGTTAGTATCGCAGGCGCTTTCCTTTTAGGGACATATGATAGAATGCAATCAAATATATCATAAATAGGAACATATCGCACTCTAAAACCAGGTTACAACAAGATAAAAATTCGTTTCTAAACAATTAGCACATTCAATCAAAAGTGAAACGTCTTGGAATGTGGAAGGAAGAGTCCTTGCAAATAATATTTCATTAATAGGGTCAAATCGCACACTAAAACCAAGTTACAACAGGATAAAAGATAGTTTGAATGTTGTTGGAACCTTTAAACATACTCGGGCGTTCAGAGTTGTGAGAAGAAAAAAATAAGGTGCAAGGTGCTAGCCAGCCAGGAGCTAGTGTCGGCTTATGGCAGCCTCAGTAAGTAAAAGTCTGATAGAATTCGTAAACTTCCCCAGTCTGGCTAGTATGCATGTTGTGTTTTCAGAGAAGCACAAGTCCGAGACCACCTTGCAGCGCCTTACACCCGTAGCCCGAAATAAATGGAGAAACAAGCGGGTTCACTCAGTGGACAGTTTGGGACACCAACACAACATGAGGAGCCAGGATTCTTTACGATAACTGCATAGCCTACATGAAAACGCCTTCTCTTTATGTGCCCAGGCAGGATTAGCATAGCAATGAGTCTCATGTAGAGGATTTCCCTGCGAGCCAGGCCTCAAAGTGTGTGATAAAAGTAGGGCTATGCTTTCCTCAAGGTGTAAGATGCATTCAATGACTCTGTAGTGTGGCTAGCATGAAGTCTTTTGTTGTCCTGTTCACTGTTTTTTTCCAGGCAGAAAGGGAATTTCATGGGCGTGCAAGCTGTCTGCCCTTATCTTCAGGCTGCTATTTGCTGTTCCTAACTCTATTTGCCAAGAGGAGCTCTCCTCTTAAAAAGTTGTTTTCCGGTGGTGCTTGAAGGAGGAATCTGGGGCTCACAGGAACTTTAGGTAGTACTTTATTAGGTCCCCCTGACAGATCAGGTCTGGGGTCCCTAGACCCATCTCAAATCTCAGCCTCGTTCTTCTGGCTTCCCGAGGGGCAAGCAACACTGCCTTGTACGCCTTGATCTAGGAGTCCATTAAAAGCCTACTGAAGGCACCTGGAAAGGCCAAATTGCTGTAATTGAGGGCCAGAATCAATTTTGCTTTCAAGGCTGTCAGCATGGGCTAGGCAGTTGAACTTTGTAGGCAATTACTTACACACTTCAAAGTGTGGCTAACACAAGTAGACTTCTGAGGGGCTTTAGGTTAGCGGCTGGTTTCCTGTGAAATCACAGGAAACTGCATCACAACCCATGAACTCACAGGAAGTGACATTACAAGAAGTGACATCAGATCTTAAGAACTCACACGTACGTTTGCAGGTTTACCATGAGTACATCTGAGTGCAATACAACATTTAACAAGTGAGATTTTGCATCTGGGGTGAGCCAAAAAACGGATGCAACCCCAATACAATATCTGAGGCTCAATTTATAATTTTTTTTTTTAAACACCGCCACAAAGAATTTCTCAACAAGGAGAAACATGTCAGTCAATCTTTTCTGCTTAATTGGTTGCAAAGTCTGCATTTTAAAATATCTTATGGGGGGGTAAAGCACATGCTGCAGAGATCTCGAATAAATCTCAGGGAATAATAAAAAGTGATAAGATAACTCAGGAGATTAACACAATTGCTGGAGAGATTTGTGTTTTGTCTTGTCCATGTTTTTAATAAAAATAGCATGGAGGGTTAATGTGTCTCCTGCCACGCACATCATGTAACATGCAGATGAAAGATTTTTAACTTGTCTATATAAGAAAATTAGGCACAGTTTTTTAGCACTGAGTTCCTTTTGTTACTTGCAGTTCATAAATTGAAATCCTTCTAATATAGCACAGTAAGCTATGAAGGACGTGTGTCCGATACCTTGTACGCCTCACTGTCTCATGCGGGGCCACTGGATTTATATGATTCTGCAGCCGCTGCATTTTTCACTTAATTATCGGTTTTTCTTATTTTCCACATGATCCATCATCTGCTGCACAATTTGCAGAATTTTAACAACAAAACAATTGTTTCCAACTCAGACGGATCAAAAGTTGCTAAAAATGTTGAGATTTGTTCTGCTATGCAGTAGAAAGCACTGCACAAAGGTTGACTGTTCACCTTTCATTTGCATATTGCTATATTTCGGTATTAAACTAGTACTAATAAGGTGAAACCTTAGTCTGGACAGTGTTAAGCTGTGGAGATATGCCAAATAATTATCTGGTATCATCACAAAATGTGCTGCATTATGCCACAAGTTAGAATTCGGGTTCAGGTTGTTCATGCAGGAACCACAATTCTAGTCAGGGTAAGTCACAAACATAACCTAAAGTAACTCGTGGTCACCCCCTGGTAGCTTGGTGCAGAACAGTTAAGCTTAACTTTAGAGGCAATGTGTAAAGTATTTGTGCAGCACTTCAAACAGTAAAACAGTGAACACACCACACAAAAAGATACCATACCTGGTTAAAAAAATAGAGTTTAATTTAATAAATAAAACAAGACCAAAACAAAAAAAATCTAATTAATAAGTCCAGAGGTATGAATTTTTGAAGTATGAACTGTAAAATAGTGCTCAAAAGCAAAAAGCGTGGACTGGGGATATCTGGTCGAGCGGAACTGGGAGAAAGTCAAAGGTTCAGGCTGACCACAATGGAGTGCGGGTCGGCTAGAGTGACCAATTTTGACACACTGACAAAAGCATCTATGTTGAAGATCCTGTCAACAAGGAGGGTGTGGGATGCAGCTGAAATGATACATTGATGTTGAAGCGATGTGTTGATCCTCACAGTGGCAGCGATGCACTGGTCCTGATCCGCGAAGCAGCAGCAATGCGTCAGCTCCAATGAGAGCAGGGCCTGCGATGTGGAGTTCTCTGCATCGTCGTTGAGGCTGCCGTCGATGGAGATGCAAAGACCTCAAGCCGGGGTGAGCGTTGCGCAGTGGTGGTTCTGAAGGTGATGCGTCAGTGTTAATTCTCGCAGCTGAGGTGATGCACCGGTTCTGGTCATACAACAGGGGCGATGCGCCAGTTCGGATCCATGCTATGGCGCCAGTGTGCCAGTTCGAGATTTGTTATGGGGGTTTGGATGAAGCAAGCTCCTTAGGCCCACTTCCAAGGGTCCAGGACTGGGATGGTACCACTTGGCAGCGCAGACTTACAGATGGCAGAATCCAGGTGCAGAAGCAGGATAGTTGGAAGTTTTTTATGTCCCTGGGACTTCAGATCAGGAGGAGCCAGCCAACAAGTCCTTGGAGTCATTCTGGGTTCTGGGAACCAAGTGATGCTGGTCCAGTGCAATTCACATGGAGGGCAGCATGTCAGCACAACAAGACAGCAGTTCTTCCAGAACAGCAGTCCAGCAGAGTGGCAGTTCTTCAGCAGCTATAAAGAGTCTATCCCCTTGATCTAAATTCACAATTTAGTACATTAGTAAACAATAATAAGTAGCAAAATGTTAAGAAAACAGTTGTATTATTTATTCAATTATTTTTTTATACAATTCATAGAAAACACAATATAATACACATCAGATAAAAATCAATTAAAAGACTTAGACAAAAAATGCAATAAAGTTAAACTGATACGAAATCGATTATGACCCGCATAATCAAAAAAACACAGACAGAAACATGTAAGACATGAAAAATTGTTCACTACAGTTAGTCGATCCAATTGCCAATGATGACACTTTGTTTTGTACAATGATTAAATCTGTGTTCCAACAGAAGTTCCCGTATCATGCATTGTACAGGAAAAGTGTGTCGACGCGTTTCGATGGATATGGTAAATTACACCATCTTTCTCAAGACTTAATCTTATTTTCTGTCATGTAAGCGGAGTCAAGATAAATAGTTTTACCCCTTGCTATCACTAGACTGTAGTTGAAAGTGGGCAGGTCTAAGTCTGCTCTATCAGTGGTTGTTTGCTTGAGGCTGCAGTTTTTTCTGCCCATCCAAGATATCACGCCTTGTGTTCTATGTGGATAAAGTGTGATGGAACATCAGTATTCCACTCGTATCTATGAAAAACGTTGTCCTCAACTAGCGGACTTTTTAAGCATAAATAGTGGGAAAGCGGTGTCCTCTATTATGGGACTTCGGAGAGTGGGTCCGTCTTTGTTGTAGATCTGTGACAGAAATCTTGTCACATTGAAGTCTTTGTAAACTTAGGCTTCTATGTAAGGGATCACGATAGATCACTCCAAACGGACAAGTTTACTGCTAAAATCTTGCGTCCCGTCGCCTCAGGGGTTCCGCGTTGAAACACCTTCTTCAGCAGCACAGCAGTCCTTCTCTCTTGCGTAGTATCCACAGGTCTAGAAGTATACTGAAGTGGTAGGGCCTGAGGTCCTGTTCTTATACCCAGAGCTGCCTTTGAAGTAGGGTCGATTTCAAAGAAGGGTCTGTGTAGTGCACTAAGGTCCTCCCTTCCAGACTCACCACAGGGGGTATGCAGCCCTTTTGAGTGGAGACAGGACACAGCCTATTCAGGTGTAAGTGTGAGGCTGTGTCTAGTTTTTCCCTCCGCGTCAAGGCCCCTCAAGTCACACCAGAGCTCCCATTGTGTATTCCCCCTAGACAGCAGCATGCAAAGGCCACCTTTGACACAACCTAGACATGCAAACATAGACAGACTGCAAGCACACAGGGCTGAGAGCAGGAAAAGGCCACATTTCTAAAAGTTAAATTTTCAAAATTGTAATGATAAATTCAACTTTGCCATTAAAGGGGATTTATCATTACAATTCCATAAGAACCAAACATGACAGATCCACCTCCTCTAAATTACGGCTTCAAATGTAATAAGGAGTCCTCAATGTTATCCTATGGGAGGGGTAGGCATCTCAGTAGTGAAAAACAAATTTGGGAGTTTTTCACTACCAGGACATATAAAACGGAAAAGTACATGTCCTACCTTTTACCTGCACACCACACTGCCCTATGGGCTACCTAGGGCCTACCTTAGGGGTGACATATATATTATTAGGCAAGTGCTTTTAAATGCCAAGTCGACATGGCAATGTGACACTGCATTCTGGCTGCCATAGCAGGCCTGGGACATGTTTTAAAGTGCTACCTAAGTGGGTGGCACAATAAGTGCTGCAGGCCCATTGTTAGTATTAAATTTACAGGTCCTAGGTAAATGCTTTACCACTCTATAAGGGACTTACAAGTAAATTAAATATGCAAATCGGTATATAATCCCCAAACCATGTTTAGGGGAGTGAGCACAAACACTTTAGCACTGGTTAGCAGTGGTAAAGTGCATAGAGCCCTAAGATCAATAAAAACGATATCAGCAAAATTGGAGGCAAGCTGAAAAAAGCGCTTGGGGGAAGGCTGCCCTAAGACTCACAGGTCCAACCCCATTACCTGATGGGATAGAGTGAAGGACCTCCTTGTGGTCACGAACTGGCCACCCCTCACGAGATGTCAGACAACTTCATGGAGATTTCTCAGCATACAAGGACCCTTGGTGTCAGGGGAAGTATCTCCTCTGCTAATCTATTGGGATGCTCATCTTTTATAATAGAAAGTAGCTTTGCGATGTGCACATAGATTAGTGAAGTTATGGAAATATATATAGATAGCTCTGTCGCCCCATGGATGAAGATAGTGATGATATTTGTACGTAGTGCGAAACGAGACCTTGTACATGATGTTCAGGGCGTTGTGATAATGTTGTGTGAAACTAAATGTAAAAACAAGTTTTGTTTCAAAGAAACTAATCCAACATTCTCATGCATGCAAATGTGTGCAAAAGGTCACAGCTGGAAATGTTATTTGTGAGGAAAATGTAAGAAATAAGCTGCTTCCCTACATGGGCCTAGCTCAGGAATATAACACCCCCTTGCCGCCTTCACGTTGTTATGTTATTGTAATTGTATTTGCATTTATACAGTGCTTACTGCCCCCGACCAGGCCTCAAAGCGATTTTCAGGCAAATGGCACACTACTCCGGAACCCAAAAAGTATTAGTGGTGAATTAGTATAGGGGAATATGAAATTAATTTGAGCGGTGGACCGGTGAGCTTGTTATTTGGATTGAAAAAGGATCGTGGAATGATAGAAGAGGGAATGGTTTGCATTTATAAAGTGCTTACTACCCCTGATGAGGCATAGAAGCATTTTTCAGCAAGTAGCACGCTACTCCGGAACCCAAAAAGGATTAGTGGTGAATTAGTATAGGGAAATATGAAGTTAATTTGAGTGATGGACATGTGAGTCTGTCATTTGGATTGAAAAAGGATAGTGGAGGGATAATAGAAGGTTTGCATTTATATATCACTTGTTACCCCTGATGAGGCATAGATGTGCTTTTTGGCGAGTAGCACACTACTCCAGAACCCAAAAGAACAGAATTAGTGGTGAATTACTATAGGGAAATATGTTATGTTGTGGTATGGTATGTTATGGTATTTTATGTTATGTTACGTGAATTTGTTGAGCACGCCTACTCACCAGGGCTGGACTAGGAATGCAAGCTGATCCTGACAATTGAGTTGGACCGGCCACACGGGGGGGGGGGCAGCAGCTTTTGTTACAGGGAGGCGATATTGCAACTATGCTGCAAAACCAGCCCCCTGCAACAAAAACGGCTCCCACAGGGGTCCCAAGACAGCCCCCAGCCTGGCAGCTCACCGGGGAGACGCCCAGTGCCCGCTATGGCTAGTCCAGCCCTGCCATTGACCAGTGAAGGTATCCAGGCTTTGAGCAGGGCAGGCCCGAGGCGAGAAGAGGAGATCATGCCTGTTTCATCTTGAAGAGCCATGTCTTGAGGTTCCTTTGGAAGTCAGTGAGGAAGAGGGAGGTTCTGAGGTGTTTTGGTAGGTCATTCCAGTTCTTGGCTGTGAAGTATGAGGAGTGTCCTCCGCTTCTGGTCTTGCTGCTCTGAATTAAAGCAGGCAATGCACAGGCACTGATGAAAGTGTCCCAGTGTCTGAAAATTACACTGGGATGAGGTCAACATATTTCAATGGGGCCAAGATTCTTGGCAGGGTGGATGGTGTCCACCCTGTGAAAATAGTGGGTGGATGCCATCTACCACCTGTGCCCTGGTGGGACCCATTCAAGGGTCTTTAGCAACTTGAATGGTGCATCAGTTTTAGATGCTAGTGCTCTGCTACACTTGCTAATCATAGAGGCATTCTGGGCCCCCCTCCTGGCAGTGCTCTGGTCAGCTAACCGGCATGCTTTTAAGCCTCGCAACCATTGCCCTATGTACAAAAAAGAATATCTGAATCCCTAATTTCTATGGCTGGATTTAAACTGGTGCCCTGAATCCTTGGACCAAACACACATAAAATATGAAAACAAATAAAAGATGTAAAATACACACAGAGAGTCATGAACATAAGCCTAGTAAATAATAACGCTAAAGAGACCTTGTTAAATTGCAGTTGGCTGACCTCCTGTTCACAAGACAGTGCCACAACAGCTGAGAAGCGTTCTGGGGCAAGTTGATAGCCCAGAATCTTCAGACTGCTGCCAGCCTCCACGGTGCAGTACCCGGGGCCAAGACCTGATGTTCAAAATTGCACCCAAGTTCGCTGAGCCCGGGAGAGTCATTGGAGTGCAACTTGGTTGCCCAGAAACCGAGTTATTGCCAAGGGAAGAATTTGGCTATGACCATGATATCAGGCAACTGGTAGCTCAGTGGCGATTGGACTTCTACCAGCACTGGGAGGACTTTGAGGGATGTCAACACTGTGACCTGAACCTCCTCACCACCTTCATGGGTTAAGGAGTAGCCGCAGGAAAAACCCCTGTCAAATGCATTGTGCTCACATCTTCCTTGAGCAACTTCAGCATCCCTTTCATCAGGACCACTACCATAGGAAGGCATTGCAATGAATAAAGTGCCTGAAACTGACCGAATACTACATAATTTGTTCACCTTACTGTTTCTGTGGACCTTTCTCCCCCCTCTACTGACACCCTACTGGAGTTGGTCACTTAAAGTGAATCTAAGTGACCGCAGTACAACTAGCCCAACTTTTTGGTGAAAACGTTTCTGTGTCATATTGCATTGAATTTGCCAATGCTTGTTTGCAGCTGAGTGAAATGCTTTGATTTACCATACTTTGTAAATTTTCGATCTCCACCACCCTCCTGTGGATCTTTCCATTATGATGTCTAAGAATACATAAAAATACAGTCTATTTTTTTTAATTGGTGTCGGATTTCTTGGGTGCATTTCAATTTCCTCTTCAATTGTTTTGGAGCTGTTTAAAGCTTTACACTTGTTGCTTTATGTAAGCCTTGCTGCTCAGGGCCACAGTTACCCAGGGATGAGCTTAAGGTTTGACAAACGAAACCAACCAGTCCTAAAGGGGTTGGTAAGTGTAGTACCCTGTGAGGTCACACAACCACAACATATAATGAACCATATTTCTTCCCACAAAGGGAAAAACTTGGGTTTAATTAAAATCGTAGCCATGAACATATGAACCCTGGTAGCGATGGAATTTGCTTTACCCTGTAGAATTCAATCATGTGTTCAACATCATTGTTTTTTACATTTCACATTCATTTGCAGAACCTCAAGGCATATACTGGGAATCAATCAGAGAAGAGCCGCAGAAACTTGAGTCTGTCACAGAGTGTGACTTCAGGACACCAGACTATGAAACTGTCAGAATGACAATCGAGGACTTTCTGTTGCATAAACTGTTGGGCAAAGGAAGTTTCGGCAAGGTAAGTTTGAATGGGTTCTTGCAATATGAAAAGAGTAATATAATGAATTTCTTTTTATGTAGTGCGGAAACATTGTTTTGAGAGCTTCAAGATCATATGTTAACTATTACCCAATTCATAGGTACTCATTTCAAGAAAGTATGAAAATGTGCATCTGCTCAACTGGAATAGGACCCAGTGATCAGTAAATTATTTGAGATCTCTCCGGTGGATTGAATTAACGTGGTAGAGTTTCATCAGTATACTCCCAGTCACAAACATTCTTTGTGTTTAGCTTCCATCAAGCACTATTATTATTAATCGTGACCACCCCTCTTCAAATGGTCTTTCTGAAAGCCTTTTGAAATTCTAGCAAATAGCACTATGAAAATGAGAAATCTATTTTTTTTTTATCTCATGCAAGAGTCTATATAGGTCTAAAATCTCACGTTTATCCAGTTAGAGTAGGGCAGTCTCACAAAAAAATGTGGACCACTTTAATTTGTTGTAAAGTATCTATCCCCTCAGTACTGTAATTTATTTGCACCAGATATCAGGATTGTCCTTATATAGCACTAAATAAATGTTAGCTTCCTCAATATGTGCACCTTGAGATAGCGTTGACTGTTCAATTTCATTCACTCGAGATGCTTTTATGCCAACAGTACTGTAAGAACAATATCTCCCATTGTAAGCTCACTCTACTGGTTTCTGGTGAATTCATTCCTTAAGTCAGGAGCTCTAGTTGTCAGGGTTTGAATGGTCTGCTTGAGCGGTGATCTTTTGCCACCATATTCTTTGGGGTCAGTAGACTAAAGTTACAAATAACCCATTTTCTGTGACTGAAGAACCCACTCTAAAACATTTAAATGGCCATGTATGCATATAATTAACACAGTCCGTTAATTGAAAAGGGGGAGGGCACCTAAGAGGAAAAGTTGTACAAAAGTTCTGTATTAGTTTAAAAAAACAGTGAGCAAAAAGACGGAACCACATTTCGACCAGGAGGTCAACCTCACCCCCTAACAGTAGTCGTTTGTTTGTTTCACCCTATCAAATTGCCATGGCCCATGCTGTTCAAAGTATCCTGACACAGTGCATTCTGGGAGTTGAATTTAATCAATTCATACCATATCAAATATAATCAAAGTAATCCTTGGTTATTGACTCCGAGCTCAGGGGTTGTAAAAAGAGGTCTCAGTATGTTGGTCCAGCGCAAAAAATATTGCTAAGCAAATAAGAAATCCAGTCCAGCAATTTTCTTTTTTTTCCCATATAATGTTTTTTGGGGTTCCGTGATCAATAATGTAGTGTTGATGATCCGTTAATTTACAATCAAAAACAACCATATTAAAACATTCCTAGGCAGCAAAGGAGCTTAAAGCCAAAGAAACAGCTTCCTTTCGAACTTGCACAGGAAGGATACCCTGACATCTGTTTTGCCTCAGCGATGGATCCTCTGAAGTTTAGAGATCCGGCCAGGCAGGCGGGGATCTCTGAAGGTGTGGATCAGACCTCGCTACAACTGAGGATGGCACAGTTTGTTAGCTAGTGGCTCACCCGCCAAGGTCTAAATGACCCTGTTAACTAGTTTCCCCTGTGAGAAAAAACAACTCATCCATATTAACCCTGGGCGAAGTACTACGCTACGCTTGCGTAGTTTGCAAACTTTGCGCTACTTCGTACTACGCGAATTGCAGGTAGCAGAGTGCAAACACACGTAGCGTAGTGCAGCGGTCATTTTTTGCTTGCTTGCTCGTGGTCCTCAACGGCAGGTTGGCGACCGCGAATGAGCAAAATGAAATCCCTGTGAGACATTTCCTTGTTCGCGATCAGCAACATTAAGTTGCCAATCGCGAGCGTGGAAAATAAACCTCCAGGCGAGATTCTCAACACGGGGAGGTCAGGTTTCTCATTGCGAGTGGTCGCGTATGCTCGCGATGAGAAACTACCAGTCTCCATTGATAAAGCTGCCGCTCGAGTAGAAATCTACTCGAGCGGCAGAAAACGACCGCTTGCACTGTGCAAGATGCGGTTTGCACTAATTTCACAGTGCGGACAAGCATCCAGCACTGTGAAATAAGTGCGAACATCATTTTGCACAGTGCACTACGCAGTTCGCGTAGCTACACGTAGCTCGCGTAGTGTGAAGTGCACTTCGCGTAGCTTCGCGTAGCTACGCGTAGCGCTACTACGCCCAGGGTTAATTTTAATTGCGTTCCGTAGAAAGGGTTTTTTTTCACAGCAAAAGCATGCATTCCATCTGGCAACACAGATTTTAAAGTGCAAAATGCACAACAAATATAAATGTGAACAGTCACACAGTGCACTTTCTCCTGTCACAGGCGTTGAGTTAAATGTTTAAGCACACCAGACATACTCCTGAAAATCCGCTGAATTCACAGATTTCCAGGACTTTTGACTTAGCCCTTCGTGAACAAAAACTAAGCTTTGGAAATTCCATCAGGGTTCGTTAGGGTGGTTTGAATGTAGCTGTATCAAAAGCGGAGATAGTAGTTACCAGGTCCAGCAATACTTTGATCAAGAGAAAGAGAAAACGAAAAATTCAAAGTTTCTTAAAATACAGCCAGCCAAGAATTTTTTTTAAATTATGAGCTGAACCTCCAAATCAGCAGGCCCTTCATTGTTCCTCATATGTTGCACCATTCCTAGCACCATCTTTGGCTTTCTATTCGATAAAAGATCTTGGTTTTCCAAAAGTTCATGCAATTTGGCTGGAGGTCTGGAAGACTGATGCATCACTTTCTCATTTACTTTGTGACAATGATGAATACCCTACGAGTGCTCCCTGTCTCTGAAAAGGTTACCATTCTCTGCTAGGTATTCCTTGCCGAGCTGAAGAAAGTAAATCAATTTTTCGCTGTGAAAGTATTGAAAAAAGACGTGGTTTTGATGGATGATGACATAGAGTGTACGATGGTGGAGAAGCGCGTCCTGTCACTGGCCTGGGAGAACCCGTTTCTCACACACGTCTACTGCACATTCCAGACTAAGGTAAGCTCTCCCATACTCACAGCGAAACGTGCTTCATCTAAAGCATTACAGGCATTTGAGCTGAAACCCCAGAGCACAGACAAAGCTTAAATATTGTACACTCAAAGCGAAAAGCATATTTTCTGAATGTGTTAGCAAGAGTCCGTTTATTGTGGCCAAAATGAGTTGTTCTTCTGTACGGTATGGTAAAATAAATCTGTAAACACAAACATGCTGAGACAGATGCAATAAGGGACGGTTATTGGATTTTTAGGGACCCCTAACAGAAAGAAGACGTGCGAGGCTTCTCTTGTGACATCACAGGAAATGGCATCACAATAGGTTACTATTAGTCGTCTGGCATAGTGAAAGCAACTTTGCAAGAAGCAACTTTTCTTGTGCTGATATCGCTATATTAAATACGCATATCATTTAGAGCCCTAATACAATAAGTGCATATATTTTAAATACATTATATTATTCACATTGGGTGGAAAGCTTTGGTTTACATATTTCCAAAGGTACATATTTAATCAAATGCTGACAAACTGTTTCGAGATTACTACATTATCTATGTATGTATGTGGCATTTAAATAGTACAAAAGTAGCCTAATGACAGTAGACAGTTGTAAATGCTCAAACTCAAAGACCGAGTCATTGTGTGATAGGAGGTGGGTAGCTGGTTTGTTGACTACTACCACATCATGAGTTAGTGTTCTTTAAAGAGGTGAGTATTCTGCCATTTCCTACATTGGCGCAGGATTGTGGCTGCAATGATGGGTAGGATCATATTGTTTCAGATCTTTGCTGCATAGATTGGAAAGGCCTTTTACCATGTGTTTTTTTCTCTCCATTTTTACTCTTCATCTTCCATCTGAAAGGTGTCTTTGTAGATGATGCAGCTGGTTTTGTTTGCAGCAAGGTGCGCCTGTGGAGTTCCATCAGGGTGGAGTGATGTGGTCACATTTTTTCAGGCACTAATGAGGTGTGTTGCTGTTGCAGTGGTACTCCAGAAATAATTTCTAAACCAGGATCACCGTTTCCCTGAAATGTCCAGTCACACATTCATTCACCAGTGGGGCCCATAACACTACACACTTTCTCTGATCACCTTGGCTTTACTTCAGGGATTGGTGAAATACAAAGGAGTAATGCTGTAACATTGGTGGAGTGTCTAAACCTACTTAACTAATTATTATTTACACCTGCAGTTTTAAAACGGTTTACCATGGTTTTCAACAAATGTCAATTTTATTCCGACACACCACCATAGTGGCAATAGATCAACTAGTAAGAAAAATAGGCGTAGCAAAATACAAGACCAGCTTTAATTTTTCATTTATCTAATTTTTATTAAAAGCAACATTTTAGCATGCCTGATATTTAGGCATTTAATAATTCTTTATTCAGGAAAATTTCAAAAACTTTATTTAAAAAATGATCATTTATTTTAAAGCTCGGAAAATAGACATTTATTTAAAAGTTCAGTGTAAAGTTTAGCAAAGAACAGATAGTTCCCAATTCATTATCTCCTAACATCCCTAACTAACGCCCTCATCTTATCCTTCAGTCCTGCAAAAGAAACAAGAAATAAACTTAAAGAGTCTTACATCCAGAAATCGATCTGCAATCCGACAGCACTTCGAGATGAAATCGAAAGGAGCGATACTTTAACACAAAATGAGGGGTTTTTATACACTAATTTCCTAACTTAATCTATCTAAAAAGTATCTAACATCACCAATTCGGATTCTGATTGGACAATTTTGGGGTGGGTGAGCATCTCCTCACCATCACAACATCATGTTCACGGTGAATAAACAAATTAATAAAGGGGTATTGTTTAGGAAAGTCTTTGGCCTAGTCACATCCTCGACTGGTAACTTCTCAGATCTTTCCCACGTTCAAACACTCGAATGTCCATGTTTTGGCACCCATCCTGACTTCTAGGGCGCAGTAACCTTGAACTTCCCATCCCAGCACAGGCAGCTCACTCTCACTTACAGGCTTTGAGCGCACATGCACAGTTCTGCACTCGCTTGCAGTTTACCAGGGCAGCCATGTTTTCACTAGGCCTCAGAGGCCACTTTTGGAACTATCGTAGAAACAAACACAAATTCATGTTAAATATGGAACTAAAGCCCTTCTGTTTACCTCCCACCTTCCTAATGTTTCCCCAGTAGTTATTATCTAGCAAATAAGCTATATAAATGCGTTTTATACTTACATATCCAACGACTTTTCCAGCACAAAAACGTGTACAATAAGCACATTCATGCTGCGTTTGTTTATATTAAGCTGTGCCTTAGTCCACATCACAATAACAATACAAATTAGTTAGTTATATTGCTTCATGCAGGCAAAATTAGTACTTCCACGTGTACATATGTGTGCAACTTATACTATCGTTGATTATTTCACCACAACACATCATTAGCAAATGTTAACGTTATGGAACATTGACTTCACGAGGGGTACACAAAATTTTGCTTTGCCACCTCGCTCTATCAATGCAGCATGCAGGAAAACCTTAAAGTGGGCCAGTGCTTATTAACATTCCAAGATGATTTTCTTGCAACCCAGAGGCAAGAAATATTTGAAAGTAAACAAAACAGTTGAATTTTACTAGACTTCTTTTGAAGGTCTCACTTAAGTCATGGTAACATTCCAGAAACTACATAATGTAATTATAGCATACAATAATTTTCCCAGCTTTGCAACATACCTGGAAGGCTTACATCCAAATGGCATTAAATGATGCTTTGACCCATGCTCACTAGCTGGTGTATTTTTTTGGTCCTCAAAGGGCTGGACCATAACTACAAGGTACAGTAGAGGGGCGAGGTTTCTATGATTGCCACCTGGTCAGTATTTTACTGGCATGACAATATGTTTGTGTCTAAATCAGAAGAACAATTGAAGAAAGGAACACAAATTTGTATTTTTCCACGTTTTCTGCATGGGGACCAAGTTTGATTTGCATATGGTCGGTCCTCGTTTCTAATGTTACGTTACGTGACATGCAATTTTATAGCACATTGTCACCAGTGGAAGTATCATGGGGCTTTGCAGACGAGTGAAGGTTAGCTTCCTGGGAACTTACACGAAAATCTGATTCTCAAGCATTTTTCATAATTCAAGAAGAAATGAGAGACTCTAATGTAGAGTGGGATGTTGTTCCATACTTGAGGAGTGATGTATGAGAAGGCTCGACCATGGAAGAGGTGGACACTGATGTCGACGAGGCCCCTGAATCGGGGTGTTAGGAGTAGTGGTGCACTACAGATGGAGCCTACGAGCGGCTCAAACTCAGGGGAGTTGCAGCAGACAGAGGTACGTGTCCTTAGAAAGAAGTGGGGAACAGTTGTGTGAACAAGTGAGTGGACCCGGGGTGCGAGAGAATGCCCAAGAATGAAAGAGTGCGTTGTTTTTTTCGAGGTTTTTTCCCTTTCTCCTTTCTTGTTTCCCACCTGATTCCCTACAGACCTTTATTTTTCGGGGGATCCTTGTCAGCCCCTTTAATCCTTCACCACCGCCACAATAAGCCTTTTAATAATAAAACATTACTGGGAGTTGAAAGAACCTTTTCCACACTTAACGCTTCTGTTAACTATAACCGGCCTCACAAGGGTAAAGGAGTCTCTGTTTTTAGAAAAGTACTTTGGTTATTTCCGGAGTGTGTTTTCCTCTTTAAAGTCAAAAGAAAGGAGAAAACACTTAGCTAGGAGACTAGAATGTCTCTCTTCTTAATTGTCATGAATTATCTTAGCAAGAACCCCTGGGAAAAAGAAGACGCTAAGGGTGAACTAAAAACTATAAGTATAGATATAATTGTTTCCCTTTTTCTTTTCTACTGCGAGTGATATACTTGTGGCTACAGAAACCACCAGCACTGGGTGTGGTGATGGCTCTTTTTTTCATCTTAGAAATTATTATTGGTTCGAAACGTATCCATAGGTGCATGTGAAATAAAAGATTGTACATACAGGTCAAAGAGAATATCAGTGGCTCTTTTTTCACTTAAAGGTACGAATACAACTGTAACTATAAGCCCTGAAAAAAAAAACAGGCCTACGCGAAGTAAAGAAGGCAAACGTTTTAAAAACCTTTTTTAAAACGCTTTGGAGTCTGCAAACCTCTTTGTTCAGGAAACTGGCATAATGTTAGAAATTGGGGTCTCTAGTTAGCAATGGTTTGCACCTTTGTCCAAGTAGGAACCATTCTTCCTAGTCAGGGTAAGGGAGATACACTGCTAAAATAATGCCTGCTCACCTCCTTGTAGCTTGACCTGAGCAGACAGACTTATCTCAGAGGCAGTGTGTAAAGCATTTGTTCACACATACAGTAATACAGTTAAATCACTACAAATGGACACCACACTAGTTTAGAAAAATAAGAAAACTTTATCAAAACCAAACAGACCAAAACAACAAAAATGCACAATACAGTAAATAAAATGTAATCCTTAGAAGGCAAAAACAATTCTGTCCATAGCAAACTATAAATGAGACACTTTCAACACAAAGTACCTTGAATGCATTACAATCATGAACAAAAACAGCCACAGGGAACGTTATGCATCGGTTCCTCACGCCCAGGAATGGTGATGCATCAGTTCTGTACACAGGAGAGGGGATGCATCAGTTCCTTACCGAAGGGGAGGTGATGCGTTGATTTCTTACTGTGCGGGGAGGTGATGCATTTGTTTCTTAATGCTGCCCTGGTGTAATTGTAGACTTGGCACGCAGTTGCGTTGCTTGGGGATTGTGGATGCAGTGGCTCTCAATTGCACAGCAACGGTGCTGCGTTGGTCTCTCCAGCCGCTATCCCATGATGCGTTGGTTCTTTCGTTCCGCAGAACAGGGCCTGTGTTGTAATCGGTGTGGTGATCTCGGACTTTGGAGGTGAGTGCACTGGATTCGGCGTGCAGTGATTTCTCCAGCCTCAGGTAGGCGCTGCATCCGTTTTTTCAGTGGCACAGTGGCAATGCGTTGGAAACAGGTGTAGTTGCATCGCGCTTCCCTTAGTTGCATCTCTTTTCCATCTCCCAACACCTGGAACATCCTCCAGAGGCCTGACACAGCAACAGGCACCTCTTGGCAGGTCAGAAGTCCCATCAAGGTAGTTCAGGGGAGCTGGTGGTGGAGTATTTGTGTCCCTGAGACTTCAGAACTGGAGGCAAGCTCTACTTCAAGCCCTTGGAGATCTTCTTCAAGCAGGATACACAGCACACATCAAAGTTTTTATCCTTTACTTTCCCAGCTCTTCTCCTTGGCAGAGGTTCTTCTTGAGTCCAGAAGTATTGAGGTCTGGGCCTCAATATTTATATTTCAAATCTCTTTGTTCTCTTATGTCAGAGAGACTCTGTGCTCAGTCAAAACTAGTTCTGTCCTCTGGTCGAGCTTCCCGGCAGGAGGTAGAGACAGCATTCTATAAGGCAGACAAGGCCCATTCAGATGAAAGGAAATCTCCCCTACTTTAAATGCAGCCCAGATCTATTCAGCTCAGCCCTGACTCATCCAGGAGAGGCAGGACAAACCTCAAACCCCCCAAGTGGCTGTCTACAGTGAATGCACAACCTCAACCCCTTGTCATTCCAAAGCCAGACAGTCAATCAACAAACCATCAGAGGCACACAATTTGGCTGAGTGAGCAAATACCCACATTCTAAAAGTGGTATTTTCAAACACATAATATAAAATTCATCTTTACTAAAAGATGTGTTTTTATATACTGAGTTCGGGCATACTAAACTTCATCTTTTTATCTTGTCACCATGAAAAGTAATACTTATAAGATGTTATAAATAAACTCCCATTCTATCCTATTGGACAGATCGCCTTTCAATAGGAAAAAACTAAATTCACTGTAGTTCACTATCATGACTTGTTACACACATCAGGACATGTCCTACCTTTCACATACACTGCATCCTGCCCACAGATGAACCTTGCACCTACCTTAGGGGTGACTCACATGTAACAAAAGAGAAGGTTAGGGCCTGCAAGTGGGTGCACTTGCCAGGTCAATAGTAGAGACTGCATGCAGACACTGCAGTGGCAGGTCTGAGACATTTTCAACCCCTTCCATGCGGCCGCGATTCTGCGCCTGTGCGGCAGAATCGCGAGTGGGCGGGTTTATGACGGCCCCCAGCCGTCATCAGCACACGAGCACCGTAGTGCATGACGGCTGGGGGCCGTCATCAGCATGGAAGGGGTTAAAAGGCTGTTTGTGTGGATGGTAGGATCAGAGCTGCAGGCCCACTAGCAGCATTTGAGTGACGGGCCCAGGGCACGCAAAGTGCGCCGTACTAGGGACTTAGTAATAAGCCAAACAGGCCAATCATGGAACACCCTTCTTTAACAATTTACACAGACAGAATATGCACTTTAGCACTGATAAGCAGTTGTAAAGTGACCTGAGTCCTAAAGCCAAGAAAAATAGGGTCACGCTGAAAAAGCCAGGCCTAACACATATATTACATTTTAATAGCATAAATATATTCACAAAAGTTAGTTCCAAAATATTTATATATATTATGTGGTTAAATATTTATGAAAGTCTACTGTTTGTATTTTACTTCTTTTCCTTTTGAGTTTTTTAAACTGCGATTATTAATCTTCTTGGTCATGGGCTTCTGTTTTTACATAATTTGCATATACTTTCCATTTCAGATAACATGGCAATAAATCTCAAGAATTCAGAAATAAGGCGATAGGACTTTTGTACAGTTTTGCAAAGGCTTGGTTAAGGAGGAAGATTGATGTTTCCGCATTAGACCAACGCCGGTGCACGTTGAATGTGAGACGTCGTTGCACATAGTACCTCTTGGGCACAGGGCACAGGGCACAGCTCTCGGCTGGTACCTTTTATCAGCAGAATTTAACCAGCTGCACCTCACAGCCGATGCCTTTTGTCATGATTTAGGCAGCCTTTCCTCTGGCCTTTCGAGAGAGCAAAGGGATCATTTGACCTGTATGAAAGGCACAGTAAAACATGCTCGTGCTGCTGGATCTGGGAGCATGGTTAAAACTATATTTACATAGATTCTGGCACATGAAAGAGGGACGGGTGGCTTGTGTGATCCGTGGCTGCGAGTTATTACTGGTAAAGGTTTCTAGGCCGACCGGAAGCCTCAGATATGGAGCTTCAAACAGTGAAGAAGAGCACAGAGCTGTCAAAGAAACATTGATTTTAAAAGGCTGCCTGATTCAAAGGATTAACAGAATCCAGAAATGAAAAACAAAAGGTGAAATGTTACTTTAAAGAAGTAATTACGATCAAATGAAATTCTAATAAAAATGAATTTTTCAGTCACGCTGCAAGGTGACGTCGAAGGCCCAGACGACAGTCAAAAGGAAGGAGGACGAGGACGGCAGTGCAAGATTTTTCCACAGGAATCCTGCTGGTTTTGCGGTCGATGATCAGTGGAAAAATCTATTTAATACTACTGCTGGAGTGCATTAAAAAACAACTGGCCAGGCAGGCAAGTAGCCCACCAGTGCCTTTCAGCGTCGGGATGACTATGTGGTTTTGGCTTCGAGGACGCCCTACACTTGCAGTGGCAAGTAAAACACGTCACAATTTTACTGATAGCTTGTTACTATAGCAAAAAATCCGAAATCCGTGCCTCTTCCGCTACAGCTCATCGTGTGCTTTTTTTGTGAGGGAAAATTAAGTGTAGAAGCCGTTTGTCAAGCGCGGGTTATTGGCAGGAAATTGAAGCCTCGGCTCGCGGCCAGCAAGAACTTGCCCGGAAACCACGCAAAAGTCGAACTGTTAGCTGTCGAAGGAATGCACGTCTGTAGTACCATGGCCAGTGTGTAATGGTCTACTACAATGAAATGCCCACTTCCTCTTAGAGTCTAAGCAGTGCTGTTGTACAATGAGCAGCCGTTGTTTGTTAAAAATAAGTGACTGTTACAGCTTTCCACATTGAGTAGAACTACAGAAAATGTGACCTGCCACCCACTGGGAAGGCTTTCACACTGCTCTTAAAGAAAAGGACTTTCTCGGATGAAGTGTGAATCTTTCCTTTGACGTTCCTGTGGAAATATCCACGCCCCAGAGGAGAGTTACTTCCTTTCAGCATGATTTCTACTTCTACAGCCTTTTGTTCAGTTCCAAGATTCTAACACTCCAACACTCTAAACTAATGTTGTTTGTATCATTTTGAGTGCATCTCCTAGAGCTGGGGTTCTTGATATGTCTCATGACCGGATGTGGGTTGTTCCTTCCCAAACTAACATGCCCACCTATGCACTCTCTGTCAATTGCTTTTCTCAAACACTAATGGCTGTGGCATTTCTTGTCTGTCACTTCCTTCTTCTTTTACTATTTAACTCCCTGTTCTTCTTTATAGAAGAAGCTTGAACCTATTATTCCATGTATCACAAGTGCTCAAATAAGTGTGCATTTCGCAATCTTTGGTATTTTGTGTTGAAATCCTGCTCATACAATCCTGATGCATCTTCTGGAATCCTGCTCCAACTGGATCCCAAGCTCATCTACTCCAGTCTAGGGTGTTTGAGAGTAAGGCTCCTCTACAATTCTCTACTGTAATTCTCCTGCCTTCATGGAAGTTTCTTATGCATCTTGGCTCCATCCTCCATCTAGTAACCCCTCAGAAAGTTGCTATCACATAATACTGGTAGTGTTACCCAACAGAGGAAGGATGCACGCTTACATCTGGGAAGGCTCAACAAGAGAAGCATGAATAACAGCCATGTCCAGAGCTTGGCAGCTTGTGAAGCCAGTCTCCTAAATCCTAGCCTAAGTATGGACCCTTCTCAGCATATAGTGTAAACTCCACAGTGTGAAAGCCCAAAATATGACCAAGCTGCTGGATATTTTTTTGTAGTTGCCCTGGAGTTCTCTGATTTCTCTGATTTTCTGGAGATGCAGCCATATTAACAGATTTTATTAGAAAGTTTAATAGTCCATTTTGCCTTCTGACCAACTCGTTATTATTCAGATCAATCTAGAGTCAGCTATCTCATCAGTTGTCTTTAGTGCAGCCATAACCTGGCCCACTCACTTAGGGGTAGATTTACAAATTGTGTTGTGCAGCGCTGCATTAGCTTTGAAGCACAGGGTAGCAATATATTTACAACAATATCTTGCATCTCTGTGCTATCCCCTGCACTGGCACACATGCTGCTGCCATGCTCCGGCGCAGGCACCCTTGCATCATGGTGCAAGGGTGCCTGCGTTGTGGGGAGATTGTTTTTGTGCAGGAAGGGTGACCTTCCTGCACAAAAACAATCAAGGTGATTTCCTCTTCCAGTGCGTGTTGTAAACTGCAGCACGCAGTGAAAGAGAAAAAAATGAGGAGGACTCAGATAAGCCTGTTTAGACATTGAATAAAAGAGAACATCAAAGATGACTCGGCGAGATCTGCTCATCCTACAATTTTTCGGAATTGATTGAAACTGTCATGCCCATCAAATCTCATCTGAAAAACATAAGAAAGAAAGAAGGTGGTCAAGGTGACTTGGTCTAATATGCCCAGCAAGAATTGTTTTGCATAAGGTGGATTTCACTTGGCTGCTTCTCAATTAAGGAGCCCTGCAGTTCGGTGTTACTAGGGGAATTTTGCCTGAAGCAGAGACGGAATTGATATGAAGAGCCGGCATAAATTTATTGCAGTAACTCAGATCAGCTGGTCAGGAAATGTAGTGTTAAACCTCCAAAAAAAACAATGAACTGGCAGTGCCAGTCTCTTTTAAGGTAGTAGGGGATGAGATTTAAGCTACTTCCTTATGTTGGTTCAAATGATTTATCTATCCATCCATTTGTCCTCTTACAGAGATCTTTATGCTCTGACAATGGAATAATGATTCAAGTTTCAGCTGTTTTGGATAGTTGCATTCCTGAAATGTTTTGTCATGATAAGCAGGGCCGGACTGGTTACCGGGCAGTTGTGTGTGCTGCCGAGCTGGGGGCTGTTTTCGATGATAGGGATATGCGTGTGAAAAACGAAATTCGTTTTTCTTTTTTTATTTCAATGCGCACGCAGGTCCCCATCAACAAAATAAGCCCCCACCACAGAGAAATTAGCCCCCAGCTCGGCAGCACACACAACTGCCCGGTAGCCAGTCCAGCCCTGATGATAAGTGGCCTCCTAAGCATAACATCCCTTAGAAGGATCCTGAACCATGTATGGCATGTCCTTGAGTTATTGTCCTGTTAAGGAAATGACTGTTAGACCTGACACCATTGACGTGGGTCTCTCTTCCAATTTTTTGCTGTTGCCTCCTGTGTTTCTGCATTGTGTTGGACTCGGTTATGCTTTGGGCACTTTGCCACTGCTGTTCGGTGCCAAAGTGCACGTGCTCCCTTTGTAAATTGTTGTTATTGATTAGTAATTCCATGATTGGCATATTTGATTTACTTGTCAGACCCTACTATAGTGCACTGTGTGTGCCCAGGGCCTGTAAATCAAATACTGCTAGTGGGCTGCAGTACTGATTGAGCCACCCGCAGAAGCAGCCTGTAAATGTACCTCTGGCCTGCCATTGCAGAGCGTGTGTGAAGTCTGGGACTGTTGTGTGGACTTGGCAAGTGCACACCTTCCCTTTTCTACATCTTAGTCAACCCTAAGGTAGGCCCAAGGTACCCCTGAGGGTAGGGTGCAATGTATGTAAAAGGTAGGACATACCCTGGTGTGTGTGGCATGTCCTGATAGTAAATTACTGCCAGTTTAGTTTTTCACTGTTGCAAGGCTACCTGTTCCCATAGGACAGAATGGGGAGTGTTGTTTATAACATCTTATAAGCACAACTGACCCTAGGAACAAGGTAGAAAAATAAAGTTTAGTATGCCTGAACTCAGAATGTTACAATGCATCTTTTAGTGAGGGTAACTATTTCATTCTGTGATTGAAAATACCGCTTTTAGAAGGTAGGTCTTTTCTTGCCTAAACATCCAGTGTGCTTCTGCTCGGTTTGTGTACTGCATGTCTGGCTTTTGGATGACAGGGGCTGGAGAGGGACAGTGGCTCCAGAAGTCTGATGAGTTAGGGCTGGGCGGAATAGACCTGGGCTGCGTTTAGAATAGGGGGAGGAGATTTCCTTTTCCCCAGAATAGGCCTGCTCTGCCTTTGACATTGCTGTCTCCACCTCCTGCCAGTAAGTTGCACCAATGAGCACAGAACTGGTTTTGGCTGGGTACAGACACTCTCTGCCTTCAGAGAAAAAATTATTTGTGTGTATAAAAAGTGGGGCCCAGAACCCAGACTCTTAGATCACTTCTGGGAATTCAAGAGGAACCTTTGCCAAGGAGAAGAGCCGGATAAGCTGAGGAGGAATACTGCCCCTGTACTGTTTGCTGTCCGGGGTTGGCCCGCAGTGGCTGCTTGCTGCCAAGGAAAGGTGAAAAGGACTTTGCTTTTTGCTTTGTCGTCTTGAGGAACATCCCCAAGGGCTAGAAACTGAGCTTGCCTCCTGTTGGGAAGTCTAAGGGACACAACGACTTCACCACTAGCTCCCCTGAACTGAACTGCTGGGAGTTCTGACCTACAAGAGGTGCCTGCTGTTGTTTTGGGCCTCTAGAGAACTGTTTTCCGCAGATAGCTGGAAAATCGATGCAATGTAAAAGAAGCGAGACGCATCCGCACCCGTTTTCCGATGCATCACCAAAGAAACCGTCGCAGTGTCTGCTGCAGCTCGAAAAATTGCTGCACGCTGCATCGAGTGCTCCAATCACCGAAGTCCGAGACTGACGTACCGATTTCAAATGCAAGGCTTGAAGTGAGGTAGCAAAGGTTCACGCATCGTACCGGATCGTCGCATAGCATCGAGGCACCAAGTTTGATGCATCATTGGGGGACGCAGTAAGAAACAGATGCATCATCTCCCCACGCAGTAAGAAATCGACGCATCACCTCTTCTCCGGTAAGGAACAGACACATCACCTCCCCTGCGCTACAGTAAGGAATCGACGTATCACCTCCCCCGAAGTAAGAAATCAACGCATCACCTTTCCTGCATGTAAGGAACCGACGCATCACCTGCCCTGTGGCCATTTTGTTTGTTTTGCATGACGCATCCTAGGTACTTTGTGAGAAAAGTGGTGCATTTACAACTTACATCGAACTGAACTATTTCTACTATTTGAAAGCCTTATTTTTAATACTGAATTGAGGATTTTTGTCTTTTGGTCTTGTTTTGGTTTAGATAAAGATTACTTATTTTTCTAAACTGTTGTGGTGTCTATTTGTAGTGTTTTCACTGTATTACTGTATGTGTTCACAAATGCTTTACACACTGCATCTGAGTTAATCCTGTGTGCTCGTGCCAAGCTACCAAGGGGGAGAGCAGGGGTTATTTTAGGAGTGTATCCCCCTCACCCTGACCAGAAGCAAGGGGCCTGTTTGGACAAAGGTGTAAACCATTGCCAACTAGAGACCCCCATTTCTAACAATGACAATACTTTACTGGGCTTGCCTCAGTAAACATCTGGGTAGAAAAAGACCAGCAGGGAGCCAATCAAAATGTAGCATTATGGTAGTGTACCACTGTCGGAATTATGATAGAAAGTATTCATACCATCATTCATGGTTCTTGCTTGTTGTCTTGAATGTTCAAATCTAATTTGTGCTTTCTCACAACCATAATACAATTGCTAATTTGCAATGAACTCCTGTGTATATGAAATGACTTTCTAATAGCGATCATAGGGTTACACTTGGGGTCTTTTATTATTGCATACAGATCCCTCTTAATATGCTTAACACATTGGTTCAACCCAACAGTAATAATCTCTATTCTGTATTGATCTTTGGAGCAGTCAAATCCAGGCACGGTCCGTCCATTGGGGGGTGGGGGCGTAGCCCCCCCGCCCGCCGCCGCCTGCAGCTCCCTCAGCGTTTCTGAACTTAAGTAAACGGAATCAGTTTACTTACGTTCAGAGAGGCCGAGGGAGAACTGACAATCATGTCAGTCAGCATGACGTCAGACCGCCCACCCCCTTCAGAGTCTGAAGGGGGTGGGCGGTCTGGCGTCATGTTGATTGACATGAATTGTCACCAGGGCAACATGCATCAACACAAGTGCGCATGAGTGGAGACGGAGGGTGAATTTTTTACCCATGCCCACTCATGCGCACATGTGTTTGTGCTTTTTGGCACATGCCCATTAGAAGCCCTTCGGTCTCCTAATGGGCGTGCGGCGGGCGAAAAGTAACCTGTGCCCCAAGCCAATCCAGGCGCTGCAGCAGTGCCAGGATTGGCTGAGAGGGGCTGCCAATCCTCTCCATTGGTGAAGGTGCCAAGAAGGGGAGCAGAGCAGGTGGCGCGGACCCGGACCGGCGGCCGGTGAGGTTAGTTTTATTTTATATAATTCTCTCCCCCCCTCCCACGAGCCGCGACTGATGTTACCTCCAAAAGGTCGGAAACGTTCAGACGGGCCCCGCAGCCACTTGCGGTACCTTGTTACTTAACGCGGTGTGTATTTTGTATCATGTGCTTGCGAACTTGTCAGGCTGCTTTCAGTTTTTTTCTTTCGGCTTTGATGCGCTATGAATCCGTTTATTCTGCGGTGCTGGGCCCACATTCTGTAAGTGTGCAGAGTAAATCATGAACCTGGCTGTGCAGGTTTCGCAGTGAGTGCTTGAAATCACTAGGCCTGCCGTTTGTTATCTTCACCGGCCTCTGCCTGCATGATTCTCCTAAATGAAAATAAATTGCAGATGGGGAGGCTGGGTCCGAGCAGCTTGCTGGTAATGTACAGAGATGGGAATCAGGCGCTTCCCTCCCGGAACATCATTTTCTTCTTTCATGCTCGTGGTCAGGGTTGTTTTCCTCCATGTTCCATGTGTACGCTATTTGCAGTGCTCCTTCCATGCACGCTCCTGCACCTGTCCAGCTTGACAGACCAAATGAGTTACCATTGTCTATGGCCATGCAGGGCAGTGCGATAGAAAGCCAGTTTTGTGCCAGCGCCTAGCACGCCATTAAAATAAGATCGATGCCCGCAGCATTTCAGTTGTTTCTCTTGGCTAACGTTTTGGACTGCTAAGTAGTTAAGCCCTGGTAAAGTGCTTGGGTGAGGTGTGAGGTGTGGGGTAGCAGAATGTGGATTCTTTGAAAATGAATGATACCAAATGACAGTGCTTTGTACTAATAACTGACCTCTTTTGGCTCTAGAAATGCTTCATCCTCCAAATTCCTCCAAAAGCTTCATACAAATGCCCTTCCTTCCTTGCTTAGTTTGACAACAGTTCAGAAGGGCTAAAATGATTGATGATAGTGAATAATAATTCAGAATATGTTTAACCCCTTTGATGCTCATGACGAGCTCAGCTCGTCATGAAGTATACCTTTAGGGTGCTCATGACGAGCTGAGCTCGTCATGACCACACCCATTAACATTATGGCCCAGCACAGCAGAGGGATATCTCAAGCATCCAAGTTGTTAAATGCGTAGAAGCGTGGAGAATTCTACTGATTCCAGCGTTATCCACATTGAAATGGAATTAGCAATGTGTATATATAGTATCTGAACTGCGCATGGACAAACTGAATAAAGGATTTGAGTACAGCTATTGTTTTACGCCCTACCACTTTCAAATGTCACCAGCCGCCCCTGGTCAAATGTATGTATGTATCTGTTTGCATACTTATATAGTGCTACACTGTCACCCAGAGGGTATCCTGGCGCTTTG
The DNA here is from genome assembly GCF_964263255.1 of Lissotriton vulgaris. Classification (NCBI taxonomy): domain Eukaryota; kingdom Metazoa; phylum Chordata; class Amphibia; order Caudata; family Salamandridae; genus Lissotriton; species Lissotriton vulgaris. The sequence continues at coordinate 1,701,307,833 of NC_141685.1, read as the reverse complement.
ACTCAGCAAGCCGAAACCACCGATGCAGAATCACACTGCTCTTGGAAACAGGTGGGTCTCCAAACCTCTCTTAAAGGTTAGAAATTCACCCTGACTCCTCAGCAATATCGGGAGAGAATTCCAAAGTCTAGCAGCCGCAAAACTAAACGACCGACCTCCCATCCTTACCCTCTGGACTCTGGGAACCGTCACCAGACACGCAGAGGAAGAGCGTAGGCTCCGAGAGGTAGAGTACCATGAAAATAAGTTCTGCAGCAAAACTGGACTCTGTCCATGCAAGGCTCTAAAAACCAGACAGGATGCTTTAAAAAGGATCCGTTGATGAACAGGCAGCCAATGTAGATCCAGAAGTGCCGTGGTGGAAGAGGCAGTGCGCGGGCGAGAAAGTGCCAGCTTGGCTGCCATATTTTGTACACACTGCAGCTTGCCCACCAGCGTTCTAGGCGCCTCCAGAAGCAGTGCGTTGCAATAATCCAGTCTGCTTAGGATGATACCCCGCACTACCTCTGGCCTAGCCTGCGCTGGGAGCAATGGTAGGACTTTACGTAGCATCCGAAGCAGCATCATGCAGGTGGCTACGGTTTTATTAACGAAAATGTCCAGTTGTAAGTTGGGGCCAAACATGACCCCCAGATTACGAGCAGACTCTGCTGCAGTCACTGCCCCAGGAAAAGAGGAATGCCAGAAATCATCTGGCAATGGGCGCGGGACACGATCATTGGAGCAGTGCAGCACTTCCGTTTTTGACCCATTAAACTGGAGGGAGTTGTAACGTAGCCAGTCCGCTGTAGCTGTCATACAGCGGTGAAATGTCTCTAAGGAGACGGCGTCTTTGCCCTCCAGAGAAAAGACCAATTGGGTATCATCGGCGTAATTAAACACCGAAATACCAAAGGAGTTTATCAATTGGATCAGAGGGCGGAGGTACAGATTAAATAATATAGGACTGATGGCCGAGCCATGGGGCACCCCCTGCCCAACTTTCCGCACATCCGACCTAAAAGGCGGCAATGCCACCACCTGCTGCCTGTTGTTGAGATACGAGACTAGCCAGTCCCTTGCCAACCCCGTGACCCCGATCTCCTCCAGCCTCCCGATAAGGGTGGAGTGGCAGACCGTGTCGAAAGCGGCCAACATGTCGAGCAGCACTAGAAAGGCTGTCCGACCCATGTCGACCCGCGAGCGAAGATTGTCCAACACGACCACCAGCGCAGACTCCGTCCCATGCGCTGGCCGAAAACCAAATTGGGCCACATCCAACCAAGTATTATCCTCTAAGAATCTGGATGGAGATCGGGTAGCCAGCTTCTCCATGATCTTAACCGGGAAAGGGAGCAAGGTAATGGGCCTTTTAATTTGACAAGCAGGTGGGATCGAGTGTGGGTTTCTTCAGGAGGGGTGAGACCACTGCCAACTTCCAACTCTCCGGGACAGTCGCGGTGGCAAACGACTGATGGCAGATGGAATACAGTGGATGAAAAAGTTCTTTCTGGAACAGTTTCCAGAATTTATGGAGGAGTGGATCCAGCGGGGAGCCTGATGACACAGTCTGTGCCAGTTTGCAAAACTCATCAAAAGGAGGGAGAGAAAAACGACTCAGCTGGGGTCGACTGGGTGATTCATCCGGAGCTCCCAGACTGAGGGGGGAGCAACTCAACTGGGATCGACTGGAAGGTTCTCCCAGAGCTACCAGACTAAGAGGGGAACAACTCAACTGGGGTCGACTGGGTGGTTCTTCCGGAGCACCCAGACTGAGAGGGGAGCAGCTCAGCTGGGGTCGACTGGAAGGTGCTTCCCAAGCTCCCAGACTGGGAGGGGAGCAGCTCAGCTGGGGTCGACTGGAACGTGCTTCCGGAGCTCCCAGACTGAGAGGAAGACAACTCAGCTGGGGTCGGATGGAAGATTCATCCAGAGCTCCCAACTGGGAACAGCATGGAGGATCCTCTGGAGCACCCCGACTAAATAGATTATCCGATAAAGCTGACATAGGCGGGGCCGATCCAGCAAGTCCGCTCAGGATAGTGGCGATCTTGTCCTCAAAGGCGGCTGCCCGAGAGTTGCATAAGGCCTGTGAGACTGGAATATTATTCATGGCACCAGTCGGGTGGGAAAGATCGTTCACAATCTTAAACAAGGTCTGTGATTTGTTGGTCGCCTGATTCAGCATGTCCTCCAGGTAGACCGCTTTTGCACACTTGATCTGTGCTTTATATTCCTGTAGTGCCAGCCTAAAGGTAACTTTCGCTGCATCTAAATAGTGCTTCCTCCAGGCCCTCTCTGCCCGCTTGCATCTCAGCTTCAGTTGCAAGAGGTCGTTGGTATACCAAGGCATTGCTCAGTTCTGTCTGTCCCTTGATCTGCGCAGTGGGGCCACCTTATCCAAAGAATTGGATATTTGCCGACACAGGCTGACGTAGCTTTCATCAACACTACATCCCAGTATAAATCCTTCAGGGAGTAGAGTAGGCAGAGCTGGAGATTTTAAGAGTCTAGACCAAGGTCTACCCATTTTGGTGTGTCTCAGCCCTGTATCACTCGAAGAAATAGCCGGTAGATAGAGATAGAAGGAGACAAGTGCGTGATCCGTCCAGCATTGGGGCATGATGTCATTCACCACTACCTTTCAGTTAGTATGGTCGGGGGGGTTCTGTTTTTCACAATTTTTGACTATGAGTTGATGTATAAAGGAATGGTTAGACTAAAATCATTTAAAACAACACATCAGGGAGCTCTATGACCATGTTGTTATTGTACATGTCTGAAGCTTACAGGGAGGAATGACTGAGACATCTATCGAAACCTACATTTTACAGCATCTTTCGTCCATGGGACTAAAAGGAATGACCCCATTTCACTGATGCTGGTTACACTTTGCTGGATGTGCATTCAAGCCTGGTCCATACACAAGACTCTCATAAAGCCCTCCATGCATCCATTCCCCGTTACCTGGCTGACAAATGTAAAAAAAAGTTGGGCACTATACCATCACGAAATGTCGAAGGACTTCTACTAGAACTCCTTACCCTTAAAAAGGAAAGACTCATAGCTCAATCTTTCTTAGGAATTCCGACCGGAATATGGAACTCTACTTCCAAACCTATGCATCACCACTTCGAAGGTTGCCTTTAATTTGGAGCTGACAGCCCTTCTCCTTCACAGACATTTTAGCTAACTTCTCATCACCAGTTGTGACCTCTCTGGTTTAGTCTTTGAAATGATAAGTGCCTTTTGATTTACAGCAGTACTCCCATTTCATTAGACTCCACTCATAGCACAAATTGATATCTTGTTATGCAAATGTTATCTCTGCTGCAACATATACTGTACTCCAATGTCCATTGCTTTTAAAATGTAACAAAATCTTCGGATAATGAAATGTTTTGGTTTATGTAATGATCTGCTCTTATTATCTAATGTATCAACATCTTCAGATTATGTAATTTTGAAGTTTATGTAAGAATACATTTCTATCGTATAGTGCTTTAGCACCTTTCGGTAATATTTACGCTGTATAAAAATACATGAATATATATCCCACCCTAAAAACTTGATAGAACCCATGGTGGCTGATGAGTTAGTTACAAAACAAGAGGACCTATTCCTAGTTGCAACCGACCAATGCATTCTACATATCTGTATTCTGGTAAGTGAGGGCTAAGATTGTGGCTCTGTGGAAAAATTATAATTTACCTGGTCACTCTGTACCAGGTAATAAGCACAT